>NC_063332.1:123439127-123461847 GCF_021869965.1 Rhincodon typus | reverse complement strand
TGCTGCTTGGCCTGCTGTGTTCATCCAGCCCTGCACCTTGTTGTCTCGGATTCTCCAGCATCTGCAGTTCCTACTATCTCTGTAAATGATGAGTTGGTTTTCCCAAGTGAGTCAGCGTAAGTAATGTTTGGGCTTGTAAGTATCCCACCAGTTTCACATGAGAATAAGCTGATTGTGGATAAGTAGTGACTTGAAAATTTTGACAACCCAAGTCCCACATGCCAGTCTAGTGATCAAGCACATTCAGGCTAAAACAGGTGGAAGTGATGGTTTGATTTTGCATAGGGTGCATTATCGATCTGGCTTAGAGCCACCTTGTATGTGATATGCAATGTAATGTGACGGTGCTTCAATTGTATTGACTTCAGATTAATTTATGCTACTTCCAGCTTCCCTAATGCTGAGTGTTGCTTAATACTTCTTCACTAAGACAAAATCTGTAAAGGTATGTCGATGCACATCAGAAATCTATTGATAATGGTTAACGTACAAAACTCTGTTTTTCAAAATTCTGAAGTCTGTTGTTCTTTGCTGTTCCACTCTTTTTATATGGACTGGTCCACTGGATGTGAGTGCATCATGAATACAAGGATCTACAAATTATGTCATCATTAACATAACTGTTTATTGAAAGCCAGATGGAAGAAAAACATTAATATAAAATTGAAAAACATGAATTTAAACCATTGAAACTTGATGGCTAGAATTTTGTTGTAGCATATAATGTTTTACCAGAAGTGTGTGGGAATTCAGCTTGTGGGCAAGATGGTTGATCATGTGCAATCATGAATTGGCTACCCAATGGAGGCTGGTAAGAAGCTGACTTTACCTACCATTACCTCATAGGGTCAAAGGTCTGGATGCCATACTTGACGGGTACTTGGACAGGCAGCCATTCCTCGCAATCCAGCAGCATCAGTCTGGCGGTGTGAGTGGATGCCTTGAGGTTACAGCTGCTACTAGAGCCTTTTGATACTCGCTTCAAACGGGATAACCACAACAGCTGCTAACATCTGATCATCTGCCTCACATGTCCCAGGTTAACTACAACTGCTGCTACCATCTACTATTTTGGCGTGATGTCTCTGAGCAGATGACTGATGGCATTATGAAGCTCTGCAGCTTGAATTGACAACTGTTAGCACATTTAAAAGCAGTTTTCTTGCCATTAACCAAAATGCCTGCACTCCAGAAATTATCTTGTGGTTTTGTTACTTCTCACAAGTAGAACATGTCCATTTTTTTTTTTGTTTTGTTTTGCTGATGGAAGTTTGCCACTGCTGTGAGGAATCAATCAAAACCATCTCTGTTTCATGGCACTTGGCATTAATGGCTAGGTAGGGCTTGGTGCTGGTGAGGCATTTTTCTGCCATAACACGAACATGGAGCAATGACAGTGATTGCATCCTCTTCTCACTGCTTCTGCTTTCTTACTGGCACATGGCCAGCTCTCATTAATGAGCGGGATTGAGCCAAAATCAATGGTCTGGCTGAAGGTGCTTCCTTGTCACCTTGGATAAAAAGTCTGCTTTGCTGACAAAATTCAGCCTGCTTGATGAACTGCACTTGATTTGACTGATGGAAGATCCGGTTTCGATTTTAAGAATTCTATTAAAGTTCCATCCAGCAGCCACATGATAATGCGTTGCCTTCTGAGTTCACCTCTCTGTGTCCGATTTTGGATGGAGATGCAGAATGGATCACTTAAATAGGAATTAATCATCTCTGTTGGCTATACTGTTTAAATTTCACCCAGTATGTTGCACCATAAATCAAAATAAGAAACAAAGGCATTAATGGCTTCTTAAAATTAATGATTTTTTTTAATCCCATGTCTAATCAATATGACATTGGTCCTGTTGTGAATTATGTACAGCAGTACAGTAACCCGATCCTTGCCTGGCTTCTCTGCCAGACCGGCAGTGATTGATATCAATTTGAATTGGAGCTGACAATTGATTTTACTACATGTTTAGTCCAGCCCCTCCATGTGGCCTAGGTGCTTGTGAAGAGGTAACACTTTTTTTTTCATCATCCCCGACTACTCCTACTCAGCTGTCATCAGCCTCTGGTTATAAGTAGTCATTCAGGTTATTGCTGCGGGCATTTTCTCATGTGAGTTCTGCTGGGCCTTTATCAGTGTCAGCTAGGGTCCTTGTGGTATAATTATAATTGGGGTCTGGGCATTGATGCCAAATGAGGACTGGATGTGACAGTAGTGCAAGCTAATGAACATTCATTAACAATTTGCTCAATTTAAAGGACGTAGTTAAATGGGATTCCATTCGATTCCATTTTGTCAGTCTGGCTACATTATGACTGTGGTAAAAACGGACTATGACTTTTTGACTTGCACCATCTGATTTTAATACTTAGGACCTTTTGTGAATTAGAATTCCATTTTTTCCAAAAAAAAATGAAGTAAACTGGCTGCAGTGGCCAAATGACCCAATTAAATCTAGCACATAAAATTGTCAATGTACAATACTCAGTGTGATCTGAAATTAAAATGTCATCAACATGACTAAGACCAATCACTAAGATCTGTATCTCATTTTTGCTTTACTGTTTTTGAAAATTTCGCATATTAAGATGAAAGGCTTCTGACAATAATGTAGTTTGGACAAAAACACTAAAGCAGGTCAGGGGAATATACTAAGGAACTGTGTTTCAGGAAATAGATTTTAGGGCAAAGCAAAGAGGTGAAAGGTGGATTGCCACCTGTAGGACTAGAAGGCTTGATCTATCCATCTTTCTCCCAGCCTCTCAAAGCAGTGCCAATGATGAAGCAAATTGGAGAAGCATTCATTCACTAAGAATTTTAGGATATCTACCCATGTTGCGACTACTGAAGGGAGAAGAGAAATCAATTAAATAAGTATGATCTCAAGTTAAAACCTAACACTTCAAGATCTTTTAAGGTTTTTTTGTAAACTGCCTATTTTTTGATTCCTTTTTGTACTAGACAATCTCTCCTTTCTCAGCTAGCTATTTGTGTTTGTGTGTTTTTTTTTTATTACTTTTCCCATGATTTGTAAGCAATAAAATTCCTCTCACTCGGGAAAACTTTGTGGTTGGCTCCTAAATTTTAACTAGTACTACACTAAATTATGATATAGCTGTGTACTAAAAAGGATTTAAAATGTCTATTGTGATCAATGCACCATGGTGAAAAGAATTAAGTGGATTCAGTCCTTCTCACCTAGTCACAACAGCTATCGAGCCCATATAATAGCCTTGAGATTTTTAAACAAATCATTTCCTTTATCTTTATTGCATTGAATAGTACATGTAAGAGGTTTATTGTCAAACAAAAACAAAAGTGATCTCATTGTTTTGATTCCACTGTGTCACTGTACATACAATGGGGTGGAACTTACAAGAACCAATGTTCTGCACCCTAATCTTCTACAAGCCCTGGAGCAGATACGTTGAGGGGCAGGGTCATTCTGTGCCTCTTGTGGTATATCAGGCTGGCTCACAGTTTGGAGATTTCCCAAAGAGCACTGTTTGTGGATGAAAAATAAAATGGTAAAATATATTTCACTAATTTAAGGTTCTGTCAGGGAAACCACATTTGTTTTCACCCAGGCCTGGTCCAAACGAGCACACATCCCCTGCAGGTATACTTGGCAATGAAGGTGGAATTGGTTGAACTTCTGGTGGGTGATGTGCGTAACATATGAAATATGAAATATGAACAGGAGTAGACTAGATTACCTGCTCTAACATTCAACAGGATTGTGGTTGATCTTCTGCCTCTAATCCACTTTCCCACCCATTTTCCATGCTCTTTGATTTTGTGGTGGCAAGGAATCAATCTTGGCCTTAAATATATTCAATAATGGTCATCAGCAATCTTTCAGAGGTAGTGAATTCAAAGGCTTAGCTATTTTTTGTGAAGAAATTTCGCTCCATTTCAGTCCCCACTGGCTACTCATCCTGAAATTGGGCTCCCATATTTCAGATTTACCAGGCAGGAGAAATAACATATCAGAGTCTTTTCTATTGAGCTGCTTCAGAACCAAGAGACTTGGTGAGTTGTTGCTGTGAAACTTATAGATTGTATACATTGCTGCCACTCTGTCGATGGTGAAGAAAGTGAATGACGATGATGATGGATGCACAGTTTTGGATGGCATGTTCAAATTCATTCCTCTTAGTTTTTACAGTGTTTTGATGCAACTAAATGATGCACTGAGATAAGGAGAAATTTCCTCACCCAGAGCGGTGAGCCTGTGGAATTTACTAGTGCAGAAAGGCCACAATGTTGTTTCATTTCAAGAATGAGCTAGATACAGCTCTTGTAGCTAAAAGGATGAAGGGGTATGGAGGGAGGGTGGTATTAGGGTATTCAGCTTGATGATCAGCCACAATCATAATGAATGGCAGAGCAGACTTGAGGGCTCGAATGGCCTACTCCTGCTCCTATCCCATGTTTCTATGTAAATGGTTTGCTAAACTATTGCAGAGGGCATTTTAAAGGCAAACACATTGCTGTGGGTCTGAAGTCAGATTTAGGCTAGACCAGGTTATATTCGAATTAAAACAGAAATTGCTGATGAAACTCAGTATAATTTAAAAAAAAATGCGGATGCTCAATTTCATCAGCAGTTTCTGTTTTTGGTTCACATCTCCTCCAGCTTCCAGAGTTCTTTCTTTTATTAATTTGAATTAGACCAGTTCATATTATTCCAAACTGAAAAGAGTACAGACACGATTTATTTAGCTCCTCAGTAAGATACAACTCTCATCGTAGGAACCAACGTAATCCTGCCACTTCTTGTTACATTCACCTTGATGGAGACAAAATCAATTATCCATGAAATATTCACCCTCATTTCCACCTTATCCATGTGAATAGCACTGCATATTCTTCGTCCATACTGGAATTATACCTTCAGAGTGGATGAATTTCAGAACTACGAGCTTTTAATATCAGGGAAAAGCTGTTGGATTACACAAGATGTCTTTTTTTTCATAGATATTCTAGATTCCTCACCATTTCTACCACTTTGTTTTGACTTCAAAATCAAATCTTATTTACCTTAATCACTTTCTGGTAACTTATTTCACTCTGTGGAGAATAACTTTGACTACTTTTAGCAGTTACAGCAATATGCTGGTTATGTATTAAAGCATAGCAATTTTGTGCTTCAGTGTTAATAGAATCATCATTAAATTTTAATTGCTTTCTGAGGAGTGTACAGATATCAGCATACTGATACATTCACCCAAAATTAGCTATTGTTTTATGGAGCAAATAATGGGACATGTGCAAATTTACTCAGGATTTGCTTTAACAATTTATTACATCAAGTTGTGTAATTGGGGCTGGTTCAAGGAGAACTGGCATTGTAATTCATGTATCCATAGACATACACGCCACCAAGAAAGATTTTTACTTCATTTGTGCCTAAATGCCTGAGATTGCTGTCAAATATTTGCACATCAATACTTATTTTCAGGAGACCTCTCATAATGTATATTTCTTCAACCAGTCAATGCCTTCCCAATTTCTGAGAGGTAACACAGAATATGAGGAGAGACTCAGAGACGAATATTAGTTGTTCTAATTATATTTGTCCACATCCCTGCCCCTTCCAAACCCACACATGCACCCATACGCACACACCTGAAACAGAAATATATTCAAAAAACTCTAATCTTAAAAAAAACACTTTTCTAATGTTTGGACCACTATGAGCTTCAGTATGAGCTGGAATGATTTGCTACAATTAAAATAGTGCTTTGCATCTGTTGTAATGTGGTTAATTTTCTAATATCTTCTGCTTTAGCATAGAATAGGAAAGGTATGAAACTACTGGAACACACCACTCAGAGACTGAAGTGCTAAACTTTGATCACTGTTGGCCTGAATACATTATTTACTGTTAATAGAGTTTAAAGTTAGCCAGTTTTTTTGCCATTAGATTAACTAAAATATAAGAACCAAAATATTTATTCCCCTCAAGTATGCATCAAAGTGTGCTGACTGAAATTTGTGACTATTTTTGACTACTGTACCATACTATTTCTTTGACACAGTTCTTCAGTAATGCTGTATTGTTAGGAGTAGGCATGAATGACATAGAGTCATACAGGACAGAAACAGACCCTTTGGTCTAACTCGTCCATGCCAAGCAGATATCCTAAATTGAACTAGTCGCATTTGGCCCATATCCCTCTAAACCCTTCCTATTCATGTACCCATCCAGATGCCATTTAAATGCTGTAATTATACAAGCCTCCTCCACTTCCTCTGGCAGCTTATTCCATACATGCACGTCCCACTGCATGAAAAAGTTGCCCCTCAGGTCCTTTTTAAATCTTTCCCGTCTCACCTTAAACCCTCTAGTTTTGGACTCCCCGACCCTGGCAAAAAGACCTTGGCTGTTCGCTCTATCCATGCCCCTCATGATTTTATAAACCTCTATAATGTCACCCCTCAGCCTCTGATGCTCCAGGGAAAATTACTATTCAGCCTCTCCCTAGAGCTCAAACCCTTCGAGCCTGGCAACATTCTTATAAATCTTTTCTGAACCCTTTCAACTTTAAATCTCTGAGCTTTTTAAAGTATTTTGGACTAAGGACCTTAAAGGTGCAATATCATTGATGAGAACATTCCTAAGAAATGATCTGTTTCTATTGTAGACTCTAATATTGAGCCTAAAGTAGTTCTTTCTTCAATGGCCACCTGCAGGACTAAGACCTATGTCTCATGATGATATGTAACTGAAAGATTGAAACTGCAACTTGACTCAGACCACAATTCGGCAAATGATTTGCTCACCTTCCAATGCTCCTTAAGTAAACGAAGTCCTCGAGAAACATTGTGGTTGTGTCCGTGAAAATTGCAATTTCAGATGGAACCACATCAGCGAAACATTGACTTCTTATAGAAATAAATGTTTGAACTAGAGTTATGTTCTGTGGGGCCTTTCTTCGCAGGAAAAAATTAAAACATTATACCGCTACACTGTGACATTGGTCCAATGAAATAACTATTAAACTAAATACATATTAAAAAATGTAAAAGTGAAATGTAATGACCCACTAACCATGCCTGTTGTAGTGGGCCTGCTAAACGTGTCACTGATTGAAATCTGTGCCTGTGGGCCTTTGTTTATCAGGTTCTGCACTGTCTGCTGGCCCTGTAATGGCTATTGTTTGTCATGATTTCTTGGAGGTTTGTGTGCCTGTCTTGTTAGCCGCTGCCACCACTCGGTGGGAATGCTCCTCTTGGCTGACTGTGGAATCTTGGCCGTCATCCTCCTGGTCAGCAAGGTATCAGGTGTGGCTGGGCTTGGTAATTGTCCTTTCTCTGTCTCTCTCTCTCTCTTTCTCTCTCTCCCTCTTTCACTCTCTGTCTCATGGCCTCCCCCTCTCACAGCCTCCCTCTCTCGCCCTCTCTGAGGTAGTGCCAAAGTCCATGGGGCTCATGTAGTGGATTGTGGCTTGTAGCTGTTGGAACAGCATGGGGAGCTGTGGGTTTTGTATGGCGTGGGTGAGGTGGAGGGTGATTCCTGTCCCAATCCGATGGAGCTCGGCTTCTGCCCTGTGTTTTTCCACCACCTGTGGTCTGCGATTTGGCCTCCCCCTTTGGTTGTGAGGTACGTGGGGGAGGGGGAGTCTGCCGGAACCAGTCATAAGTTCATACGTTGATAAGATGTAGAGGCAGAATTAGGCTATTCGGCCCACCAAAGTCTGCTCCACCATTCGAGCATGGCTGATATGCTCCTCACCCCCATTTTTTTGCCTTCTCCCCATAACCCTTCAATCCATTACCAATTAAAAATCTGTCTAACACCTCCTTAAATTTACTCACTGTCCCAGTATCCACTGCACTTCGGGGTAGAGAATTCCACAGATTCACAACACTTTGGGAGAATTAGTTTCTCCTCAATTCTGTTCTAAATTTGCTACCCTTTATCCTAAGACTGTGACCCCTCGTCCTGGATTGCCCCACAAGAGGAAGCATCCACTCCACGTCTATTTTAATCTATACCTTTTATCATCTTAAATACCTCAATTTGATCTCCCCTCATTCTTCTAAATTTCAGAAAATATAGGCCTAAACTGTTCAATCTCTCTTCATATGGCAATCTAATGAACCTCTTTCGAACTTCCTCCAATGCCACCACATTTTCCTTCAAATAAGAGGACCAAAACTGTGCACAATACTCCAGGTGCAGTCTCACCAGTGCTTTGTGTAGCTGCAACAATACTTCCTTACCTTTTATATTTTATTCCTTTAGCTATAAAAGCCAACATTCCATTCGCTTTCTTTATTATATGCTGTACCTGCATGCTAGTTTTCTGTAACTCATGAATGAGGACACCCAGATCCCTCTGCACTGGAGCACCTCAAAGTCTTTCCCCATTTAGATAATAGGTTGCCTTCCCATTTTTCTGATCAAAATGCATGACCTCGCAATTATCCACGTTAAACTCCATCTACCATATTTTGGCTCACTCTTCTAACTTATCTAAATCCATTTGTAAGGTTCTTATTTCCTCATTGCAATTTACCGTCCTGCCTATTTTTGTGTTGCCAGTCATACCAGCACCCTGCCAGCTCAAGGAGCCCTGTGGCTGGATGACTAGGAGGCATAGGGCAGCTCGGTCATGGTCAGGCATTGTAAGGATAGGGAGGAGGTGGCATGTGCAGTGTCTCAGTTGGCTGGGGGGAATGGGGTGGGGAATGTTTTTGGGACGTTATACATGGGCAGCAGCTGCAACACAGTCAAGGACAGGCAGAAGATCTAGTAGGTGGTCTGGTGGGCTCAAGCTTCTTGAGCCACAGTTCAGCATGGGAAAGTGGCCACATACCAGAGGGTGGGCACTTTGAGTTGCCTCAAGTCTGAGAAGTGGCAAGGCCACAACAAGGTACCATTTGGGTCAAGTACAACATTAGACAACAAACCTCCAATGCTCTTTGAGATATCCGACACTAATATTTTTCTGAAGAATGGTCTAGACCCGAAACGTCAGCCTTCCTGCTCCTCTGATGCTGCTTGGCCTGCTGTGTTCATCCAGCTCTACACCTTGTTATCTCTATAAATAAGGAGTCTGTGTTAGTGGCATTAGTTTGGAATCAAATCACTGACTCAGGAGGATCATACAATATAACTCCACATAACAAACAGTCAACCTTCTTCACGTTTTCACCCATGATCTTTGTTCCTTCATTGCTTGATACTCTCAAAGTATTTGTGACTCAGCTGGCACCTACTGCAAGTGATGTAGGTGAGAATGACAGTCACAAACCAACTTCCTCCTGCATTATGGCTTTGGATTTTTTTAAAAAATAAGGCGCCGGATGAGCAGATGGGCATTGTTTTGCATCTTGTTAAAGTGAAAATACATGCTGTATTTCATGGGGGAGAACAAATGGCTTTGAACGTGTTGATGCTGAAAATCATAACCACATATGTTCACTGTGCTAATCATTGCGCAAACCAATGCAAATCCATAAACTTTGTTTAACAACAGAATTGCCAAGATCTTGTAGCCTCCGATAGTGATTGAGAGCTTTTGTCTGATGCGAATAAACAGTTTTCTGGGCATAATAATATTACATACATTTCATGTAGCGCAGTGTTTAGTTGAGCTTTTACTTTTGCTCAGCCAGGTGTCATAAAGAAACTCATCAGCATATTTGTGTCTTCCACCTTAAAATCTCTGTTCCCCTTGTAGGATTTTAGTTTGATTAACACAGTGGGCATGTCCTTCCCCTGCGGCGGCATTTTCCACTTGCCCTGACAGCTCAGATACAATTTGGTGAAGGCGTGACTCAGACTTCCCATGGTTTTGTCGGATCACCATTACTGTTTAACCAGTCAAAACCTCACAATTTACCAGAGAAGATTATCAGTAAGTTTTCAACTGCTTATTTACCATATAATACATTGGAGTATGCTTTGTGAGTATTTGGAGCTGTGTGGGAAGAATCCTAGCCCTCTTGTAACATGATCCATCCTTTCAAATTCTATTAGATAACTAAGCTTACTAGTTGATCATCAACAGTGACTCAAAGTGTAACACATCTGCTGAGCTCAGATTTTAGAATACTGAGACTGCTGCAAATTAACTTTATTCTAGCTATAGGTGTGTCTTCTTGGAGCTACCTTGGCACTAAAGAGATTCCATCTAATGTATGTCCCTCCCAAAAATAATCTGGAAATTAAAAAATAAATGCTGATATCATAAAGCAAGCTAATGAAACTACTGGATTGCCATATAAAAAGCATTAGTAGATCAGTGTCCTTTTATGAAGGAAATTTGCTGCCTTATTTTATGTGGCCAGTGTGTGCGTGCAATATTACAAAGTGGTTAACTGTGAACTGTGAACTCTCTGTTGTAGTCTGGCAGCCTACTCGGTTGTATCCACCACCATGTATAATCACACATTTTCAAGGCAGTGAAGAATGTGTACTAAATGTCAACCATGTCAGTGACACATGCTCAGAATGAATTAAAAAGAAGTGGCTGTTTAACAATTGACAAGTACGGTTTTGAGTCCTAACTTTGTGACAATTAGATTAATTCATTGATAAGTCTGACTCCTCCAGTACATTTTCAAGGTGATGACAAATCACCACTATATCACGAGCACATTTTCATTTGCTAAAAAGAGTGCTGCAGTATTTGCAGAAATACTTAATCTTAAACATATGTTTGAGACAGCCATCTGACACCATATTAATGAACAGAGTGGATAACTGCAGGCAGTTTCTCTTGACGGAGATTGGTTTAGTCCTCCTATTATCTCCCCTTGGATGGATAAAGAAGTTAAAGTATTTAGCCTAGGTTTGGTCACATAACTTTATAGTTTCCATTTCTTTGAGAGTCAGACGATATAACCGATGACGCCTACAACTCCAATATCCCCTCCAGTCTGATCTCAAAACTTAGCTCCGACCACGGCAACTGGATCCTCAGTTTTCTGACCCACAGACTGCAATCAATGACACTCAACACTGGAGCCCCCCA
Source organism: Rhincodon typus (assembly GCF_021869965.1). Lineage (NCBI taxonomy): Eukaryota > Metazoa > Chordata > Chondrichthyes > Orectolobiformes > Rhincodontidae > Rhincodon > Rhincodon typus. The sequence continues at coordinate 123,450,852 of NC_063332.1, read as the reverse complement.
AGGATGTGTTCTCAGCCCCCACTGTACTCCTTGTACACCCACAACTATGTTGACAAATTCCGAACAAACGCCACCTACAAGTTTGCTGATGATACCACTGTAGTAGGACAGATATCAAACAATGATGAGGCAGAATACAGAAAGGAGATAGAGGGCTGGTGATGTGGTGCAATGATAACAACCTCACTGTCAACATTGGCAAAACTAAAGAACTGAACATTGACTTCAGAAAGAAAGCAGGAGAACATGCCCCCAACTACATCAATGGAGCTGAGATTAAGAGGGTTGGGAGAGTCAAGTTCCCAACAACCTGTCCTGGACTTCCCACAAAGATGCGATGGTCACGGAGGCACAACAATGGCTCTTCTTGAACAAAAAGTGAAGTTGCTAGAAAAGCTCAGCAGGTCTGGCAGCATCTGTGAAGAAAAGATCAGAGTTAACATTCTGGGTCCGGTGACCCTTCCTCAGGCGGCTTAGGAAATTCGACATGTCCACAAGGAACTTTACCAACTTTTACAGATGCACCATTGAAAGCATACTGGTGCATAACAGCCTGATATGGTAACTGCTCTGCCCAGGACCGTAAGAAACTACAGAAGGTTGTGTGCATAGCTCAGACTATGACGGAAGCCAGCCTCCCATCCACGGGCTCCATATACATGGCTTGTTGCTGTGGAAAGGCTGCCAACATCAAAGACTCTTTGCACCCTGATAATGCAGTCTTACAACCTCTTCCGTCAGCATAAGATACAGAACCTTGAAAACATGCATCAGCAGGTTCAAGAATAGCTTCTTCCCTGCTGTTGTCAGGCTGAGGAATGGACTCTCTAAGTTCAAATAATGCTGATCTCGCTAATGTTGGTCTTGCCTCGTGCACGCCCTGTGTGATGTAACCTGTATGCCTCTGTCCAAATTTTTTTTTCACTCTATGTTCTGCATGTCCTTGCTTACTATGATCTGCCTGTACTGCTCATAATCAAAGCTTTTCACTGTACTTGGGTACACGTTACAATATATCAAATCAAATCAAATCAAATCAAATCAAATCAAATCAATCAAACATTGATAAATGCAGTATGCAATAATGAAAAGATTAGAATGACATAGGTAGGAAGATAAAAGCAAAAGACTACCGATGCTGGAAATAACAAAAACTCAAAATGCTAGAGGAACTCAGTAGATATAGTTGGATTCTGTGGAGAGAGGGTTTATTCTGTCCAATCTGCTGGATACACTTAGCAGAAGTGGAGGCAAAGTGATATATAGTCATGAGGAGTCATCCTGGAAATTCATAATTTGTTGCTGAACTGCGTGAATATTCAAGCTATACAAAACCAAAAGATACCGCTTGCTGACAACATCTATCACCATCTTTACTTCACATTGCTTGCAAACTGATCTGGTCTTGAATGAAAGAGAAGAATGTCCTAGGAAATGAGAGTCATTGTTCTCAACGTTAAGGCACTGTCTGTGTGAATAAGCATTATGACTTTGTGCCTTTGTCTTGCGTTTTCCCTGTAACCCTGCACATTATTTTAATTCAGAAAATCTAATGCCCTCTTGAACACCTATAAACAATATGCCTCCACTATGTTTCCAGGCAGTGCATTCTAGATAGGTGCTAGCTGGTGTAGAAGCTTTTCTTCTAGTGTCTCATTTGCCTCTTTTGCAAATTATTCCAAATCTGTGATCTTTTGCTGTCAGTCCATTTATGGCAAGAACATATTTTCCCTATCTTCTCTGTCCAGACCCCTCATGATTTTGTAAACTTTCTATCAAATTTCCTAGGGCTTATCCTCTCCAAAGAAAATGGTCCCAATTATTTCAATCTGTCTTCATAACTGAAATTTCTTATTTGTGGAACTATTCCTGTAAATCTTTCCAGTACTGTCTCCAAGTGTTCACATCCATTCTCAAGTCTGGTGCCTAGAACCATACGCATTACCACAGCTGAGGTTTAACCAGTGTTTTGTACACGTTCAATATAACCTTCTTGCCCCTATTAATAAAGCCTAGGAAACAGTATAGTTTATTAAGGATGAATAATTACCTAACTTACCGTGTGCAGAGAGAAACAGTTTCTCAAACTGATACTATATATACATCCTCAAGTTTCTCAAACTATTTTTTTGTCTCCACGGATGATACAAGGCCTCCTGAGTTTCTCCAATGTTTGTTTCAGATTTCCAACATCTGCAGTGTTTTATCTTTATTTAGTCTGTAACTGCCCTGTTTCCCTCGTTGCACTGTTATCAGCTTACACATTCAGCAACGTTATAGTCAAAACTCTTTGAACTAGAGGGCATTAACAATTTTAACATATGTAAATATAACAAATTAAAATAATTGAAATGCACCATACCATGTCAAGCAGTAAGATCTTAGTGTTTACCTTAGTGCTTTTGTTTTAAAAAAAAGCGTTTGTTTTTGCAACTTCTTCGAAGCATGATGAGTTATTCAGACTTTGCTAAACACCCAAAAAATTCTCCTCTATCCACGTTGAACTTTATGGAGCAATATCAGATTGCTGCATTAGAGCAAATGAGGCAATGGTGAATCAGCAGCTAGCTTTGTATTCCACTATTGACTTCAATGGGAAATAAAATTGGCCAGAGAATGCACTTATTGTCCATTTTGTGCTACTGCTAAAGACCAGTTTAACTTTCTGTTTAATGGTGGGCTGTACTGAGATTGCATGCCATTTTCCTTTTTCACTCCAACAGTGTTGAAATTTGATCATGCTACATGATGATCGAGTGAGTGTCACTTATGTTTAAGATGAAACAGTGCTATTATTGCAGTTTATTTCTCCCAGACTGCATAGTTAAGTATTAGTTGTAAAATGTCTTGGGTTTATACATTCTGTAATGTTAAAGTTGTGCTGAAGTTTGAAGAAAATTTAACTAATTTCATACAAGATTAGCATATTGAGGAAAATTAGACTTTTTCAGATGTAAAAATTTGTTCCTGACTTTTAACTTTTAACCTGCATCCCTTGGTTTTTAAATTCTTTGCCTCACTGAGCAATTTACCTCAATCAATCTTGTTAATTCATTGTACAAAGAACCCACATTTCCTGTCAAAACAACAAGACTAATATCTCTTCCATTATTTACATTTTGTCCCCACTTTACTTGCCCCTGCCCCACCCCACCTTGCCTAGTCTGTATCTGGTTTTCTTTGCATTTAGAAGAGAAGATCTTTCACATCCTAATTCATACCATTTTACATCTTTTTTCTTTTTCTCCACCTCTTTGTCTTTAGCACTGGGTCTCTGTCTCTGTCAAAACAATTTTTTGAAAAAAACATTTTTCAAGACCTTTCAGTTAGAAAAAGTCATAATGGCCTCGAAATGTTAAACTCTGTTTTTCTGTCCACACATGCTGCCAGACCCATTGAGTATCTCCAGCATTCTGTGTTTTGTTTCAGATTTCCAGCATCCGCAATGTTTTGCCATTATACTAATATCTCTTGTATCTGTAAAACATACAGCAGGTTCAGTTGAAGAGCAGATATGCAATTAAATATGAATATCCAAAAATGTCAGCTTGAGTTAGGCTGTTCCACTGTTAGCTTTGTGAAAATTTATGGTTTTCTCCTTTCCTCCCTTTTGTTAGGAACTTGTTGTGTTTGACCATTAATTGGCCATAAGTGTTGGTTACTTATGTATACGTGTTAATCAGCCTCCTTGGCACAGAAAAGTACTATTACAGGTGTGGCATCAAATTCTCCAGGTTTTGAATTTTGCAGGGAGCTTTTAAAAATTTCCATTAGTGCAATCTTTTCTTTTTGTTTCTCATTCTATGTCAGCTTCCCTTTAATTCACCCTCCTCAGTCCTGTTTATTTCCCAGTACTTCAGTCTCATTAGTTAAGGATTATTGGTTATGCATCTTACTCAGTCCTTAGCTGTCCTGTTTCCACCATTGTACTATTATCAGCTTGCACTGTCAGCAGCTTTAGTGTCAAAAATACATTTGCTTAAGGGCTATAGGGCAATTCTAACTGATGGCAGATGCCCTGCTACAGCAAAATCCTGTCTAGTTTCTCAAATATTTCGATTAAATTATCTTAAAGACTATTACTCATAAAAAGAAATTAGGCTTTTTTCTTTGATGTTTCCTCACAAACTATATTCCTGAAGAGCTAAAATAATTTGCTTTAGAAGACCTCCCAGAAATTATTTCTAAACTAGTTAGGTGGGCAATGCTTCACATATTACTTAAGCTATGCTGTGACTCATGCCTCTGACAATCTGTTTCATTTTACATTTTTGTCTTGTGTGCTCATGGAGTCAGGTACCAGAACCTGCTGGATTTTTCTGCAGCTAAGCAATGTGGAAGCAGCCCTGAATTTATTCTGAATCTGTAATTCAGGAGTTTGTTACTCATGATACTCCAACCATTAAAATCAGTGTTCAGAAAATCACAGCCTTTGCATTTACAATTTTCACGGTTAATACATGAGGCTGTCTGCCAACAATGCACTGTCAAAAAATGTTCCTATGTTTTTCTGATGTTCATAGTTAGTGTACCTTCTACTTAGCATTTTTATGTCAATTTTGATGACTTTACATGCAATACCCATGTCAACATTTTAATATTCCATGTCTCCTGGCATGGAAGCTGTCAAGATTTGTTACAGCCTTCAGATGAAACCAAGTTACAGTGTGACTGGAAATTGGACCAAGGTGCTCAGACTACTTCAGCTCCATTTCAAAGTAAAATATTTTGCTCTTGTTTTAACAGATTACATTGGTTTAGTATTTATATATAGGGTGAATTTTACTGTTGGGGGTATGGGTGGAGAGTAGAAATGATTATCTTGGTCCAATCTACTTTACTGCTGCTGGGCAGCCTTTTTTAATATACTGAGGCTAGACTTCTGCCCCCCAAGGAAAGGAAGTCTGCCCTAAAGAGCTGCCTCTCCATCTGAATGGCTGTCAGCTGAATAGTCCAGCAGTGCTAGAAGCAAGCAGTAGCCATCGCTAGGCATAAAGGAAACGCCAGGAAAAGATCCATTGTTTTTATTCAGGGAAGGATTGGGTTGTCTGGAGGGGAGGAAGGTTGGAGGGGTTCTGGAGAGAGAACAGGAAGTACAGGGCAGATGTAGCACACTTTTTGGAGAGAGGGGTTGAACCTGATGGGCATAGGGCACAACCTAAAGAAGATACTCCTTTTTACTTCCCACCTATTAGCCTGAGGTCCTGAATTAGTGGGCTGGCTATTGTGTTTTGTCTCTGTCAGTATAGCTTTAAGAGAAATGCTCATGATATTATCATAATACCCCAGCCAGTGTGCCCTCTAATTTTCTTTCTGGATGCATGAGTCTCTGAAATCCGTGCTTGGCAGTGATTTCCGGAACTGAATGCCAAGGTTGGCATACAGATGTTGATTGCTATGTGGGATCCCTGGAGCAGCTGTGCACACATACAACAGCTTAAAGGTAACATTCAGTGTACCATGTGACCTGAGGATATAAAGATCATACACTTCATCTTACCTAGGAGATCACTGGAACCCTGCTGCCCAGTATATCTTAATAGCTTAATGTTAGTAAAAGTACTGATGTGCTTCTGAACATAATGTTTGTACCTAATTATACCTGTAATAAATGTCTGTTGGATTTTTCAATATCAGCATCTTTATATCCAGTTTCTTGTGTTGTGAGGGATAACGTAAGCATTGCCTATACCTTGCTGGAGGCAAAACATACATGATAGCTTCTTTTGTTCAGCCAATAATTGGCCAGTTAATGCATCTAAGAGTGGTTAAGATTGCTGACATTTTACTCCATAACCACCCACTGTATTCTGGGTGATAGCTCAGGGATGGACAAGAAGATAATGACGTTGTCGTCCATTCTATTTTAAGATCCCTCCACACCCAAGTTGGAAGTACAGCAATTGGTAAGGGTTAGGTAAAAATTCTCTTTATTAAATAATACCAATCAGGACTACTTGAAAAAAAAGGGGAGCTTTTAACTCCTCTCCTTCTGCGAACGGGTGTGAGAGTATGGTGTGGTGAGGGTCTTACTCATTCGCTACTTGTCCCAATCTGACCAGCTCTAATTTTAAAATTCCAATGAGAAGGACACCAAACTACAGAAATTGATTGGGTGGTTCTTTTAATGTGCAAAATGAATTGTGATTGTAATAATCAGGATTTGAAACAATTGTTACCTGAATGGTGAGCAATGGTTGTTTCCATTTCAGGACAAAACATCTGGGCTGCACTGAGATGCCTGTAAGTTTCTTTTAAGTTAAATTGTATGGGTCAGTAGTGATAGGAATGCACTTCCTGGTTCTACTAATTCAACCATGATTCTCCACACAAGCTCCTGCAATCCACTTGCCTTTTATGCATTGACCACTTCCCTGGATTCAGCAGCAAGCTGCTTAACATTCAAACCTTTCTCTTTGGATAAGGGACGTACTAATGAGACCCAGCCATTGCAATCAGTTGAAAATATGGCTTGAGTTCGCCAGCCAGCCAGCTACTTACCATGTTCCTATGGGAGTTAGTTAGTTAGTGTAGAAGAGTTGGTTTGGCACAGAAATGTCTCTGCAGTGCAAGCTGAATAAGTGGGAATTCCAAAAGTGAGACATGAAAATGCCATGCCAGCATTTAATTAGGTGCAATTGAAGTGCAACATGTTTACATAGTTTTCATTATAGATATGTATGTTGAAAGAAGGAAGCTCAGAAGTGAGTCAATCATGAACATTGAGAAAGATTTTGTAAATGGAAGGCGCATGCAGACTTTACTAAGTTTAAAATATATTTTTAAAGTCCAAACATTAATTTCTTGAAGTATCTCAGTTGTAATCTCTTAGTGAAAATTTCTGAACTATGGCTAGTGAATAGAATTCTTTTCATCTCCAACTTCTCATCAGTTAGAATCTGTTTATTTCTTTCCAGTAATAGGCCAGTTTTCCCTAATGTGCCTTGAGATTTATTTCTTCAGTTTCTGTACTGACCATCCTTAAGCCCATCTCAGTTAATATTTGTGCATGTTAAAGCTAATTCTATTCCATGCACCATGCTCAACAAGAATTAAATTTACCCATCGCTCTGGACTTAAATTGAACCTAGACATAGTAATAAAAGACCAATATCTACCTGCCCATGCATCCGTGTTCCTCTGTTCTCTGTTATTGAACCTGTTTCCCATCCATTGCTGTTCTTTTTGCCTTGTATTCTGTAACTTCTTAGCTTAACTATTATTGATGAATGTTTCTGAAAATCCATAGAAAAATATAAAACTAGTTTCCCTGGTCCAGCATATCCATTTGCATACCGTGTATTAATATTAGTTCATGGGATGTGGGCATTACTGTCAAGACTGACATTTATTCTGCACTCTTAACTATCATTGAAGCTGCCAATTTGAACTGCTAGAACATCTGAAGTATTGTTGAGAAGTGAGTTTCAGGATTTTACCTAGCAACAGTGAAGGAATAGTGAAATAGTTCTATGTCTGGATGGTGTGGGGTTTGAAAGGAAACTTGCCGTTGATGGTTTACCTATACATCTGCTGTCCTCCTCCTTCTAGGTGGTAGAGGTAATAGATTTGAACAATGATATCTAAGGATGTTTTGGTGAGTTGCTGCAGTATATCTATAATAACTGCTGTTATTGTGCATAAGTGGTGTAGGCAGTTAATGTAGAAAATAGTGTATGGACTGCTGATCAAGGAGTCTGCTTTGTCTTGGGTGGTGTCATGCTTTCTGCATGTTGCTGGAGCTGCAGTCATCCTGACAAATGAAGAATATTCCATCATATCCTGACTTGTGGACAATGGACAGGCTTTGGCAGTCAGGTGATGAGTTACTTAAAAACTTCCACTCTCTGATTTACTCTTGTAGTCATCCTCTTTATATGCCTTTGTCAAATTCAATTCCTAGTCTATGGTAGTATGATGTTCGTAATGCAGGACTCAGTGATGGCGGTCCATTGAATGTCACAGGGAGATGGGTCTTGTCTTGGAAATAGTGGGCTGGCATCCATGTGTTGCATATGCTACTTGCTACTTGTCATTCCAAACCTGAATGTCATCAAGGTCTTGCTGTACATGGATACTGACTCATATTGTCTAATTGTCATTATTGTCTGATATTTTAATCTTGGCTAATTAGTTAATGCCTGTCTAAAAACATATCAGAGGAATGTACTTACTTCCAGTTGGCAGAGAATGTAAATTGCAGACAATTTCCAATTGGTTACGTTTCAGTCCATTTCCCTGCTACTCAAAGGCAAGTCATAAAAATCCCAAATACTTATTTGACTGCACATTATTCATTCTTGAACAGTTAATGAACTGTACTATGAAAAAAGGTTAGTTTTTAATGGTATGAAGTTTCATTTATTGATCAATCTTGAATAATTTCAGAAATATCTTGAAGTTGCAAGTTAATTATTTGCAATCCATTTGGCGCTAAATTGGGAGGAAAATCCAATTGAAATCCAGCAACCTTATTTCTGCTAGCTTCAAAGTCTCCTGTTTATAACATGGACGAAGAATTTTGGGGCTTATTTCTTATTCCTAATTTCTTTCTATATCAAACCACAAGACAGAAATTGAGACTCAATTTTAACATTCAAAGATATATTAATCTCCAGTGTTACAGATCCCATTAGTTCAGCTTCATTGCTCAATTTGCTGCTGAAACACGTTCCTGTTTTCTGTCCATTAACCCTAAATGGCATGTGCCTTGAGAAAAGGATTGGGGTGAGGGTAACTGTCAATTTTTAATTTTTTTTTCCATTGTCTGCACTGAATAACAATGTATTATGAATGCCAGTGAATGTACCACTTTGAGTTAGAAGAACATGCTAGAACAAGTAGACAAATTAACAATGAACAGTTAATTCAAAATAGCCAACATTTAAAATAGACTATGCGCAAATTGATCTGGATTCTGGATAATGTCAGAACAGACCTAAAACTGGAGGTGTGTCAGATGATGATAAAAGTCCTAATGTACAGATCCACATGATAATTCTGCCAGAAGTTTAAATTTCTGATGGCCAATCCTATAGGACCTTGTGTGAATGTCTGTCAGTCTGAGCTAAAAAAGGTTTTTGATAGTACCGCGGTACCCGGCTGATAGGCAGGAAATCATAGGCACATTAAATTCCATCTAACATCTGGGTGACTCTGTAACTGACATCCACATCTTGATGACTGACTGTCAACTATCCACCTCCAACCCACCCAACATGATTACCAACCTGACTATATCTTTCAACCAACCCAACTGTCCCTGTTTCCCTCTACCCTATCCACCTTGCCACGTATGGATCACATACACATTCTATCTACCTTACCCATGTACCCATTCAATCACTCAATCAATGTTCTTCCCTGATTATTGTTTCTAAAACGTTACTCATTATTGATGTTAACCTAATTGGTCTGTGGCTGTGAGGAATCATCTTACACCCTTGGTAAATAAGGATATTACATTTGTCACTGTCCAAGCACCCACCCACACTGACACACACGAGCACAGCCAGCCTTTCCAGTAACTATAGCCTCTAAATTTCTCACCATCCATAACCTCTATCATCTTTATTTTATAAAATTCCTTTTCCTTAATGAGCACTTTCATTAGAGTTTTCTAAGTTTCCTAGTCTCCCCTTTAAGCATATATCACTCTATTTATCTCTAATAGAACCTACATCACTTCATATCACCCACTTACTATTTGCATGTTTATGAAAGGATTTTAGTATGCTTTTTAAGATAAATCTGTTTCTGTTTTCATATTTTCTCTTCACTGCTCTTATCTCCCTCTTTGTCTTTTCCCCTCCTCAACCACTGTACCTTACCTAGTTTTACATTGAAGAATTTGCTCGAGCTGCATCTCATGTTTTTTTTTGATTTTACCACATTCTCAGATAGAATTATTCCCTGACCACTCTGTATAATCATGGCTTGAAGCTAAGATGCCTTCTCACCCAGTATTCTTCCATTCTTCCCCTAATACCATGAAAATGAATATTTTCATTCTCCCTGTCATGCCCTGGTCTAAAGGGCATGCATACCATTGCACCCATGTCTGGGAACAAATAGTTTGCGCAGGATCCTTGAAAACACCACTTCCTTCAGTATATGCCACATCCCTCCCAGCAGAGTTCAGCAACTTTGTAGGATGCTCAAAGTAATCATGTCTTCTACAATAATAACAGCTAGCAAATATCAATGATCAACTAACCTGGAGAGTATTCAACAAACCCTTTAAAGAGTACTCGTGTTAGGGTCCTTTTTGAGAGGTCACCTCACTGCAATTCCTTAGAACCCACAGCACTATCTCTAAGTGTGATTTAGACCCTTGTGACAGCCTTCCCAGATCTCTCCTTCACTTCTATATTTGCCAAGCCTCAAAAGTCCATTGGCAAATGAACTATTCCAGTCATTCCTTTTGCCCTTTCACTTTCAAAGTCCTTCCTTTGACAGATTTAGTGTATCAACCCACCCACCCTATCAGATTAGTCAGGGGACATGTCGACGGCTTGCAACTCAGTTATAGAGCCACAACCAATCCCACTGGACAGTTCAATGGGTTTTGAGGTTGGTTGGCTCGCCGAGCTGGTTTATTGCTCCGCAGACGTTTCGTTATCATGCTTGGTAACATCCTCAGTGCAGCCTCTGATGAAGCGGCCATGTGTTTTCCCGCCTGGTTTTTAAACTCTAGGGTCCGTTGCGATGGATTGTCTCACTTCCGGTTTTCCTCCGTAGTGGAATGTATATGGGGTCGAGTTCAATGTGTTTATTAATAGCCTGCTTCATGAAGTGCCATGCTTCCAGGAATTCTCATGCTTGTCTCTGCCTAGCCTGTCCCAGGACCTTGGTGTTGTCCCAGTCGGGGTGGTTCTCCTTGTCCATGTGGATTGAGATGAGTGAGTATTGATCGTGTCTTTTTGTAGCCAGTTGGTGTTCATGTCCCCTTGTTGTTAGTTTCCTTCCTGTTTGTCCAATGTAGTGTTTCTCGCAGCCTCTCATGGGATCTTGTAGATGACATTGGTCCTGTCCATGGCGGGGAGTGGGTCTTTAGTTCGAGTGAGCACTTGTCGTAGGGTTGATGTGGGCTTGTGTGCCAATCTGATGCCCAGCAGTCGTAGAAGTCTTGTGGTGAGTTCTGACGTGTTCCTGATGTAGGGTAGTGTGATGGGCATGTAGAATCTTTCCGATGCTGTTCCTGTAGGCATCTCCTGACCCAGTTCTTTGGATATCCATTATCCTTGAACACTTGGAAGAGGTATTCCTCCTCCTCTTGGCGTAGTTCCATGTTTCTGCAGTGTGTTGTTGCCCTTTTAAATAGTGTTCGCATGCAGCTTCATTTGTGTGTGCTGGGATGGTGACTATTGAAGTTCAGTACCTGGTCTGTGTGTATGGCTTTTCGGTGTACTTTCGTTTGCAGTTCCCCATTTGTCTTGTGCTCTATCATCATGTCCAGGAATGGGAGTTGTTTGTTCTTCTCCTCCTCCTCCTCTCTGGTGAATTTTATTCCGGTGAGGGTGTTGTTTATGAGTTTGTGTGTCTCTTCTAATTTGGTCCGTTTAATGATGACAAAAGTGACATCTATGCATTGTATCCATAGTTTAGGTTGGATTTGCGGCAGGGCAGTCCTTTCCAGTCTTTGCATCATTGCTTCTGCTATGAGTCCGGAGATAGGCGATCCCATGGGTGTCCTGTTGATTTGCTCGTATGTTTGGCCATTGAA
>NC_063332.1:123421169-123438727 GCF_021869965.1 Rhincodon typus | reverse complement strand
ATCTCAATCCACATGGACCAGGAGAACCACGACTTCGACTGGGACAACACCAAAATCCTGGGACAGGCTCGGCAGAGACAAGCACGAGAATTCCTGGAACATGGCACCCCATGAAGCATGCGATTAATAAACACATTGAACTCGACCCCATATACATTCCACTAGGGAGGAAACCCGGAAGTGAGGCAATCCATCGCAACGGACCCCAGAGTTTAAAAACCAGGCGGGAAAACACACGGCCGCTTCATCAGAGGCTGCACTGAGGATGTTACCAAGCACAGTAACGAAACGTCTGCGGAACAACAAATCAGCTCGGCGAGCCAACCAACCTCAACACCCACAACCCGAGCTACAGTTCTACCCCAAATCCTTAGTTCAATGGGTTTGCAAACTACTTTCACCAGACTAGCAATCCAGAACCCCAGGCGATGTTCTGGGACATGCTTTTGAATCTCACCATGGCAGATGGTGAAATTTGAGTTCAGTAAAATCTGGAATAAAGAGCTGGCCTAACGGTGATCATGTAACAATTGCTGGGAAATCCACTGCCTTTACCTGGTCTGGCCCACATGTGGCTCCAAAACCAGAGTAATCTGATTGCTCAGAGGACAGATAAGAATCAGTTTGGATGGCCAATAAATACTGGCCTAACCAGAGATGCTCATATTCCATGAATGAATTTAAACTAAAACAAAGGTTCTACCACTTCACTAGGGAACTAAGGTGAGAAAATTCCACCAAGAAGCTTTGTCTATCCTTTCAATCCTGACTGCCTCCACAAATGGTTAATGAAGATTCAAAAATTTTAAAAGCTTCTAATTACATGCACTGCCCTTGTTGCTTCACTTTGGACTATCTAGGTATTGTAAACAAGGGCCAGAATTGAAGTAGTTTCCACAAAAATTCCAGATACAATATGTATTAATTATTAATTTATAGGGTAGAATCTTCTCCAAGCTCATGTACTAGTAGGTGGAAAGTATAATTAATTAGACAGGATGGTGATGTACCTGAGCTCTGATACATTCCTGCCTCCATTGGAATTAAATTCTGGGCAGGGCAGTCCATGGTCAATCTACCCATTCCACTGACAATTGAGACCCTTAAGTTGCCAGTTGAGGACCACATAAGGGCTGCATCCCACCGTCATTGGAATTCACTGAACTGCGAGTAGCCTGTTGCCATGCAGCATGCATGACAGGTCAAACTATATGTTGTTGGGGTGGGGTCTGCTTGACCAAAAACAATCAGTGCTTGATTGAGGGACTAGACATTGGAAGGATGTGAGAGTAACCTGCTGCAAGACACATCCCATGCTTTTGCTCCCACCTCCCTTGCATGCTTCTCCCAACAAAAGCCTCCACAATAATTACCTGTGGTCTGGGCCCTCTAGCATCCTGGTACACCAAGGGAGGTATCGTTATGGCAGCACCCATAGCTGTCTCAGTGGCACTGCAGAGTACAAGGTCTGCTGGCCTCTGGCTCTCCTTTATGCCCCACGTTCTTGATTCCAGTGGAAGGCCTGCTGGTGGCCTTGCATTGCCTGATTGGCATGTGATTCAGTGACCCTTACAGAATAGAATTGCCATGTCTCTTTGGCTCTCCAGCTGATCAAAGAGACCCCAATGTCACAACAAAATTTGTCCATAGTCTTAAGATAAGGAAACAGGAAATCTTATCTGGCTTGTTTCACAATGTGGCAAGAAAATGAAGCCAAATAACACACCCTCCACATTTAGCAAAAGCTAAAGAGCACTGTGAGCTAACTTGTATATTGACACATTAAACAGTAAAGCATCCTGAAAATGAACAACTTTTGCCATTTCATTGTTTTCACCTACAGTAGAAATACACAAAGTTCATAAGTTTGAAAAGAAGAAAACAGCTTAATCTTACGACTAATCTTATGACATCAATTTAAATGCTAGACGATAGGCAGAATTTTCCCTTCCTTGGTGTGGTGCACTGTCAAGAACTGTGGTAAAATAGAATGGGAGCAAAAAACTCTATTCTCAATACTGAGAAAAAATGTTCTGATGTTCCCATCAAGCCATAAATATTGATTTTAGGATCTTGCCATTGACTACCTGATCCATGCACTTGCATTTCATTAAAACCCCGACTTGCTTTATTTTTCTTTCACTTTCAATATTTTGCTCTTTCAAGTAACTAGATGATGCATATTCCTGACATGGAAATTGGAGCAGGTATCTGGTGGCTCAGGCTCACCTCCTGATTGTTCTGGCCATCATGCCATTGCTGCTTCAGATATTCCTGCATCCTCCATTACTGACTTTCTCCTCCACCTGTCATCCACACAAGTTGGATTGGCAAGTCTCCAGCCTGACTGTTCATGCCTGTTCTGGGATCATATCGTGCGCCACTTCAGTTCTCCAACACTTTACTTTTCAGCTTAAGAACAACTTTGATTTGCAGGCTTTGTGTACATGGATACACATGCACTTCATGCATCTGCAAAATACTTTTGTAACCATATACAATGTACGGCTCTTGGCTTTTTTTTAACGTTCATTTACTTTACCACTTACACGGAGCCCGTCAACCTCTATTTAACATCACTTTCTTAACTCAACCTCTGTGAAGCTGTCACTAACTTACAGGTTGCCAGCATTTGTGCAGACCACGTTGTTTTCTTAGCATATTCAGTCTTTACTGCTTGGTTGCAGGCTGCTAACCTCTGTGGCTTTCATTGCTTTTTAATTCTGAGGAAGAGACAGTAGGTCAGGTGGGGAGGACTGAACAGTTAATCTGTCAGTCAGATAAGGATTGGACACATTGATGTAGGTGTAGGACAATGCTATATAGCAATGTCAGTGTGGAAGCATGTGCCAAGCGGTTTATGAGACAAGCATACTACATGCATGTCAACTCATATCTGAAAGTCAAAGGGATGAAGGGAAACTGCAGTCAGTCAGCAGGGGGTACTGCTACAATGAGGAGATTGGGCCACAAGTCATTCCTGCAGGTCAAGTGCAAGGGGTCAGGATTACAGGTAGGTCAGTCAGAGTGCTGTTGAGACATCATTCCGCAGGTTGGGTTGTGGTCAGTCCAGGGGTTTTAAATAGTAATAGAGAGGGGGCAGTACATGGAGTCCTGAAGAAAGCGAGCAATTCAAGTCTGATGATGGCCTCCATTCTCCTAGATTTCTGAGGGAATCGTACCTGAGATAGGGGGCTATTGTAAACCGTGTGGGACCTCATAGGGAATCATGGACTGGAATTCCACAAAGTGAGGAGCAGCAGGTAGGGTGGCATGGTGGCTCAGTGGTTAGCATTGATGCCTCAGAGCACCAGAGACATGGTTTCAGTTCCACCCTTGGATGACTGTGTGTAGTTTGCGCATTCTCCCCGTGTCTTCGTGGGTTTCCTTGGGGTGCTCCGATTTCTTCCCACAGTCCAAAGATACGCAGGTTAGGTGAATTGACCATGCCAAATTTCCCGTAGCGTCCAGGGATGTGCAGGCTAGGTGGGATAGTGGTGGAAAATGCAGGGTTACAGGGATAGGGTAGGAGGTTGGGTCTGGGTGGGGTCCTATTTGGAGGGTCAGTGTGGACTTAATGGGCCGAATGGCCTGCTTCCACACTGTAGGGATTCTAAGAGGCTGAAAGAGGTCACAGTAATTTTGGATTTGGGGATGTAGGATATAATGTTAACAGTAGCATGGGAGCTTTCAAAATCCTGGACCCTGGAGGTAAAGTGGGAATGTTATAGTTATATGAATGACTGCAATTGAAATCTGCAGATGTCAAAACTTCATCTCGGCCACAGGGACAGCAACACAAAGTCAACATGAAATTTCAAGGCAAATCTTGCATCATGGACAGACCCTATAAGTCATGCTGAAATGGATTTTTGTCACATTTGGATCAAAAACCAAGGTTGCGAAAAATGCACAAAATGGCTGAAATGGCATGAAAGTGGGTGGAAGGATAAGTTACCTTTTTCACTGTTGGTTTGGAGTAAAACTGTTGAGATTGGAGGCCCTGCCAAGGGCAATTGCTGTAATCGTGCCTCCACTGATTCAGTAATGTTACCCAATTTACATTTCGTAGGTAGGTCATTCATTGCATATATCAACCTTGTTATATCAGCTAAGCAACTGCAATGAAAACAAAGCACTTAAAAGTGGAATTTGATGTTTTCAGTTCATATGCACATTGAATAGTTATCTCTGGAAGACAAGGCATCACAGTTGCCATGCTCTGCTATAAGTATGCAAGGACGTGGGCTGTGATGTGATGGGACCCTTTTGGGGGAGGGGCATTGCTATGATGGCAAACTATTCTGTGACTTACTTTCAGATTTTTGCTCCTATTGTAGCGTCAAACCTTTGGTTATGTATTGTATAATTGGATAAGGTCACTTACTTCGGAGTTCCTTATACAGGTAGGACAATCACCTCCTGGGGAAGTCCCATTTCCACAGTATGTGAGGGCATGATATACTTCTCTTTTATGGACATGAGGGTTCAGGAATTCCTTCAATTAAATTGTGTTATCTTCCTAGCACTCTCCATGGAGAAGTTGCTCACTGAGCTCAAGTGGAGGTGGTAGTCACTGAATTCATTGTGGTCTTGATGCAGTTCAGAAGACAATGTAGAAGGAGACAGTGACTACATTTTGAAACCTGGTCCCACAAGAATAGTAACCTCCAGTGGCTGCCACAAAGCCTGTATGTGGGGAGGGAGTGAATGATGATCCAGCTGGTGGCTAGGAGAATGAAGAGGCTGTGTATCTAACTATTTGCTGTCATTTTCTTCTATTGTTTGAAAGGTCACACAGGCAGGCAACAGATAACCATGTCATGCCTCAACATTTCCAAACTCTGATTAATTAGAGGAGGATTGGATGGCAATCCTGTCCCAGTGGGTGTCAAAGTCACAGCTGCCATGTGTTTTTATGCCTGCAGCAACTGAGGACCTCTGTGACATTTCCCTACCATAAACCCATAAGCACGTAGGGTATTTCACTGATGTCATTTTCTTCAGAGAATACCCTTCATTTCGAACCCCTGTGATGATGAGAGTCCAGTAGCTTGGCAGTTGGATGTAGATGAAACAAGGAAATGACAGCAAATTTTTGAATGTGAAAATGAGGCTGAGGATTAGAGTGTTGACTGGGAGAGCCATCAAAGAGAGTATGACTGAGCAATACACCGTAGAGCTAGGGAGATCTGTAGTGTTGGGCTTAAAAATGATATCTTCAAACCAGACCATTAAGGGATAATTATTACAGGTTAATTTCTCATGGCAATGAGCATTTGAATAAAATTTTAAAAATAGGCCTTGTGTAAAAGAACAGCCTGTTTTGGCTGGGAGGTAACTGCATAACCTTGATTATCTGTGGGAACCATTCTTTTAAGTAATTAAAACAGAGCCACCTGAAGATGTTTTTCAGCTTGATTCTGCACGATGAAATGTCTCAAAGTACTGCAAGTACTACAAAATAGTGATACAGCATATAATCAAAAGAGATTCCAGCAGCATGATCTCTGTGATTAGCACTGCTGCCTCACAGTGCTAGAGAACAAGTTCAATTCCAGCCTCAGTGACTGTGTGGAGTTTGCATATTCTGTCCGTGTCTGCACAGGTTTCCTCTGGGTACTCCAGTTTCCTCCCACAGTCCAAGGATGTACAGATAAGGTGGATTGGCCATGCTAAGTTGCCCCGTGGTGTCCAGGGATGTGCAGGTTAGGTGGATTGGCCATGGGAAATGTAGGGTGACAGAGATGGGGTGGATCTGGGTGGGTTGCTGTTTGGAACGTTGGTGTTTACTCAATGGGCTGGATGGCCTGCCTCTACACTGTAGGGATTCTATGATTCTGGTATTAATATCAGGTACTTCTTCTCACTCGGTAAACTTTGTCTCACTTGTCAGACTTTCCCCACTGGACTGGGGTTCCTGAGATCAGTGCCATTGAATCTGATATAGAACTCCAAGTGCCAGTCATTCAAAGTCCCTGGCATAATGACAAGGCAGTGATACTCATTAGTTTGCATATGTATAAAGTAGTTTGAGCTAATAGGTTCACCTAATTGTTCGTGTATATATTAAGTAGATTAAGCCAGTAAATTAGCTATGTATTGAAGTGCACATGTCTTCTTGTGATTGTTATGATTAGACTTTAAAGAAGTAATTAGGTACTTTCAGCCTAGCAATACACTTGCTACAAGGATGAATGAGCTGAGCTTGGATTAATTGTTTAAGATTCTTTTGGTAATATGTCAAGTCACCCTTGTTTGTTCCAAAAGACATTATTTTGCAGTCATTGACCTTTGCTGTTGATGAATAAATGTCTCATGGCCTATGTGATATCTTTGGGCTTAAAGTATCTACACACATCATCTTTTACTGGCAATTAAGAGCAAAGCTGTCAGTGAATATGTGCACAGGCATGCTCATGGGGATAGGGTTAGGTGACTTGTAAGGCATCCATCAGGATATGTCACCCATATGTTGTGCAATTAAGCCTCTAATCATAGGCAGCAGGTTGTGCGGTATCCTGAGGAATGTCCTTATGATCCTTCCATCGTTAATCACCCTTCAATATTTCAGAGAGTATGTAGCTTGCTAAGTTGCCATGAAATGCATCCTCTAGGACAGTATTGAACATAGAAACATAGAAGATAGGAGCAGGAGGAGGCCATTCGGCCCTTCAAGCCTGCTCCAATATTCTTCTTGATCATGGCTGATCGTCCAACTCAATAGCCTAATCCAGCTTTCCCCCATTACCTTTGATCCCATTTGCCCCAAGTGCTATATCTAGTTGCCTCTTGAATACATTCAATGTTTTGGCATCAACTACTTCCTGTGGTAATGAATTCCACAGGCTCACCACTCTTTGGTTGAAGAAATGTCTCCTCATCTCTGTCCTAAATTGCTTGCAAGAGGTGATACTTTGTGCTGCAATTGTCAGCAAACCAATGTACTATGAGAGGAAATGGGCATGTGAACTGCTCATTATACATCTCCCACCCTTGAATGGCAGTGCTCTCCTTGAAAAGTTGATAAACATGAACCTTTCCCTGCAGAAATGTGTGGAATCATGGTTGATTCTGTACTCACTCAAGGTGCACCTAAGTGTGGAATGATATGTGCAGGCTAGACCCAAGCACATTTTCTGCATGTTGTGTTTAGTCTTGGTGATCTCCATGCTAAACAGCTATGTAGTCATCAATATCAAGGATGCCTGATGTTTGAGGATATCTGCAGTCATGGGGTGCACTGTTATAAGAGTCTAAGTGACTCCAGCTACAGCGAGATTTGTGGCAGCATCAGGTGAGAAGTCAAGCAAAGTTGATCTCAGCAACAGAAGCAGCTCGGTGCATCTTTTGTTCTTTTGCTGAGCAGTGAGAACGAAGAAGTTTTTTTAGCTTTGTTAAATGCCTTATTAATGGCCCAACCCCCCTCATTTTGCTTTCTATCTTACCAGACATGTCAAACAAGCAAGATGCCGAGAAATCTCAATTATGGAAGTTAGAGTAGGTACCTGGTGACATCCGTTTCCTACTGGCTGCAAATAGCTTCTATGTTGCTCAGTTCCATTTAGCATCTTGGAGCATGATCCATGTGCTCCAGCTGCATGTCCCCTTCATTCATAGACATTGGCATCTGGCAGTTGCCAGCTGCTCATGATCAGAGTGGTTCGTGGTGATGCAGGAAAGACATGAAGTGTCCTGAGTGAGTAGAAAGTATACAGGACAGAGGGTTATTAGTTGTAGAGGATGCAGTAATCAGAGTTGCAGTCCATGAGCCTCGTGATATGTATGAGCACAGTGGTAGAGTCTGTTTAAGCGCTGGATCCCTGAGTTGGAAAAGTGAGCTGGTAAAAAGGACTCCTATCCCAGAAAGAGTGGTACAGTGGCTCAATGGTTAGCACTGCTGCCTCACAGTGCCAGGGACCCAGGTTCAATTCCAGCCCTGGCAGCTGTCTGTGTGGGGTTTGCACAATCTCCCTGTGTTTACACAGGTTTCCTCTGGGTGCTCTGGTTTCCTCTTACAGTCTAAAGAAGGGTGGATTGGCCATGATAATATTGGCCAGAAGAAAACAAAACTAGCAGAGAAATAGCTAATGCTTCTGCCTCTCTGGCTGCACCATTCCTAAAGAAAGGACCCCAAGAGCCAAGTAGCACAACTAAAAAGGTGAAAAGCAGAAGATTAGCTCAGAAAACTCATTCTGAGCCAAAAAAAACCAATTTCACTTTCAATCAGCCCTCTGTATAAGGATGGATGACTGAAGTATCTCACAATGTAAACTCACATTATTGAGCTAAGGAATCTCAAGGCAAACTAATCTTAACAAATTGCAGGTTAAGATTGAAATCCTCAACATTATCAGTTTTTCTTTCTCCTTGTGTCAGTAAACAGCTTATTTGAATGATTGTTTGTTTAAAATCAAATTATTGGCAGATTGTAGTAATTAGTAGGCAAAATGAATTAATATGTTGTACAAAACAGGCCAGAGAATCAATCGTATATGTTGCTGCAGCATAAATCAGAGTTGAGTCTGTTTTTACTATCCCTGTGCAGATGATGACAGATTGGGTGCAGTAAAGTGTGACTGACACAGATGAACCTGGTGGCGTAATTATCATAAGAATGTTGTAATTCTGTCATCTCAGACAATATTTTTAACACAGTCTCTTGTGATACATAAAATTATTCTGTACTTTCTTGACTTATGTGGTGTGATATGTAGTTATTTTTCTGTTTCCACGTGCATGCACTTAACAATTATTTCACTATGGCTAACTCCCTCAGCAAAGTAGCAGATTGATGGCAGTGTTTTGTGTTTTGGTTCATAACCTCAAGATGTTTTCTAATCAACCTGTTCAGACATTTCATGTCGCATTGGAGAAGGTGGGACTTGAACCGGGGCTTCCTGGCCCAGAGGTAGGGATATTATCACTGTGCCATAGGGGCCCCTTTATGACCCCAATTGCAGGGTCAAATCGGGTTCAGTCACTTAGCAGTGATTTTCCTTGAATTGTCTAATTAAAGGAAATGCTCAGTATCGAATGAAGGATTTTGGGTGAACCCTTGAAGCAGGAGGGCACTGTGGTGCAGTGGTGGTATCCCTAACTCTAGGCTAGAAGGTCTGGGTTCACATCCCAACTACCCCAGATGTTGTAACATATCTGAACACACAGATTAAAAGATATCTAGAAGGCCCTCTAATATGGAAGGAACTGCAACCAGCCATTACAGTTAAGAAATAATGAGCTCGCTTAGATCTTGAGATACTTCCCCAGCAACTTTAACAAAATTGAAATACAAAATTGGCCACAGTTGCCAGCCACCATTTGAGGAGGCAGAATATTGTGGCCTGTAGCTGCACCTGTGATCAGGTAGATGGAGTGGGCCTTAAATCCAGCCTAGAGTAATAGGAGGCTGATGCCAAACATGTGGCCTTCAGAGTCTGACTGCAAAATTTCAGTTAGGCTTTGATAATTGGGCATAGTTAAACATTTTTGTTTTCTTTTATTGGGTATCTGCTGATAGCCCTTCTAATGAGTATCCAAGTCTTGGAAATGGCGACGGATCTATCTGCAAAGGTGGCAGTGCAGGGGCTGGATGATGTTGACAAATTGATATGGTAGTTGATGGTGTGAAATTAAGTGGCTGCGCAACTCCCATTTTACCTTCATTTCTGCTGAAAATTCAGTCGTATCAGTTCGCACTTTAGTGGGTTTCTTTGACATTGAATGCAGCCAATGGAAGAAAGAATACTGAATCTTTATCATCTGTACTGATTTAATTGAACAGCACTTTGAGTACTTTTAGTAGGAAGATTCAGGTGACTTATGTTAGTTATAACTGCCACAACACCCTCCGCGTTCTAATAATTTTGTTCAATTGTTTTTATTGTCATTTTAAATGTGTCTCATTGGAACAAGACAACCTGCACTGGTGACCTTTTCATAATGATTTACCACAAATTCTTTTGAAGCTTGTTACATTATAGTTGTATGACTGAGCATTCAAAGGGTTGACTGTTTTAGCGTCTAAATGAATAAAGTTGTTGTAGTTGAATCTAAACACATTACTGATAGCTTATACTGCATTGTATGTTTACCATTTACTGCATTTTATATCACTGTCATCTTTAGTTTGTGCTAAGTTATATTCTCCAAGGTTGTAACAATACTAAATTTCCTACTGACAAACAGATGATGAAAAACATTATTATTCATCATGCTGTGATAAAAATGCTAATCATATGTGGAAATCATTCAAAATCACTTTAGAAATTTGGAACGTTGTAAATAGTTCATGAGGTGAAATTGATGTGGATTGAAAGTCACCAAAGTAAGTTTACTGCTATGATGGGTCTGATTTACTTGAACATTAATTGTGGGAGATGGCAGCAGCTGATATTATTAATACCAATCAAACCCAGTGGTAGAGTAGAATTAATCAATCTCCCACTAGCTAGTGGAATGATTGACAGCTCAAACGATGGCTGCACAGATAACTATCAAATATTTCACAGCATTTTGTGTTTTAGACCAGTGCAGTCAATACATTGAATTATATAAGTAGCAATCTACTGAGAATATTAAGTTCTGCTTTCTTGCTAAAATGACAACAATTTTGCAGTGGTTTTAGTTTTATTTTTGTTTTATAGAAGGTACTTTCCTTTCCTATTCAAAATTAATTGGCTATGTTTGAGGATATTGTCAGGCTTCCCAAGAGTTCTGTCCATAGCACCTATTTAGGCCCAGCATGATCCATGTCTTCTGAGAGAAATTATAGATCTCATTCTGGACTAAGTGAAGGCTCCTGGAAGAAAAGAAATTGATTCCCTTGGGATTAATTACCAGAACAAAGTTGTCCCTCTGCACCCCACAGGGAATGAAAATAAATATTTGACCAAGTTTCTTCAGTCCAATTCCAGTTTCATAATTCTCCTCAGAGCAACATGTTGCCATTCTCAGATCTGCTTCTTCATGAATAGGCATCTCATGGTCTTATGCTATCATAATGCTACCTCCAGTTGTAGTGATTAAACCAAATATCTGGCTGATAATGAGAGCAATTTTAACCCTTTGACCCCATTTGCTATCAACTACCAAAACTGAATAGGGGTTGAACTTAGGAAGATCTTCACAGTAGAAGCATAGAGGCAAATATGGTTGAAACTGGAATTGCTTTCTTTATAGTGTACGTAAGAACCTGACAATAAAATGTCAGATTTTAATTTTATCTAATATCATTCAAGATTTTAAAAGTATTGTGTTTCTGTTTGAAATCAGTACTTTTAGTTTAGCAATTGGAATTGGACAGGTAGTTAACTAAAACTATCTCAAGTCATTTTTTCTTTCTACAGCCTGTGGTGAAACTCTTCAAGAGTCAAGTGGTAATTTCTCATCCCCAGGATTTCCTAATGGATACCCTTCATACACGCATTGTGTTTGGAGAATCTCAGTTACACCTGGTGAAAAGGTAATGTATTTTGGAATAGTCTCTGGTAATCTATCTCTACAGTATTAACATAGGTGCTGTCTACCCTACTTTATATTAAAACCTTCACTTGGAAATCACTTAATCAACTTAATGACAAGATTATTAAGTTGGAAGATTTACTGTAATAGTGACTGTTCTGCTACATGATGCAAACAGATATTGTTGTATTTGTAATCTCAAGCATGTATACACTTTGTGGACCATTACTTTTAATTATTAATACCCATAATATACAATATTGTTTCATGTATAATGCAAGAAATATCTCCTCACTATGGAAATTTTCACAAAAGAAGCAATTAACTGTTTAATCCACTTATATAGGACCTTATATCGGCGCAACATCGAGGGCCGAAGGGCCTGTACTGCGCTGTAATGTTCTATGTTCTATGTTCTGTGGCATTGTGAAATGTCTCATGACAGTTAACGGGATTGATACATTTGCCTGCAGTTTTATGATGCTTTCATTGGCAAACATATAATAGTTGCTGCCTTGTGGTAATCTTAAAACATTTCATATTATATGATGTCAGAGCTTTCATCCTTTTGTGTTATTGTGTACCAGTCATGACAGCAAATTATGAAAAAAATCAGCTTTTAATTTGTCAAATATTGTGTATTCATTGGTTACTTAAGGGCCCCAATTGAGCCCCTAACTTGGCATTGTATATCCACCAAAAAATCATGGAGCTCAGGATAGATGGTTGGTCAGAAAGTATCCACGTAAATTGATAACCTTTCCTCTCCTATCTGCAAACTGGCCTAGAGGACAAATTGATTGAAGAATGGGTTGCAAGTGGTATGCGTTGAGCTTTGTATAGATATAATTCTGATAGGGGGTCTTGTGGCATTGTGGTACTGTCCCTACCTCTGAGTCAAGACGCCTGGGATCAAGACCCATCTGCTCCAGAGGTGTGTGATAACATGTCTGGATGGGTTGATTAAAGAAATATATTCAACAGCATAATGGTCCTAGCATTCATGCCACTGCTTGGTATGCTGTGCCTAATTTTTTAGGTGCAGCAGATAATCACCTAAAGCAACCATTAGGACCCTTGCACATGTAACTTTGTCTTGCAGCAGGTGATATGCTTTGAGCTCTGGAACATTTGTTTATGCTGCATGGAACAAGTTTGGGGATGTCGTGCTCTAAATTTTTCAGCGCTACTGCTGTCATCAAATAAGCTAAGCTTTTATAAAAGTAAATGTTCAGCATTCTTCTTATGGAATCAGGATCTGGATTTCTTTCCTGACTGCGGAGTCATTATGATTGGGATCTCAGAACCAATTACTCCATCTCATTTCTGCTTCTTGAATCCTCCTTCTGGAATCCACCATTGCCACAAAGGCAAGCAACGTGACATTCTGCATTTTAAATGTGCTAATTCCAGTGGAGGCATAGACCTGAAACTGTGCACAAATAATTTTTTCCCCAGTGGCTTTTGTTCAGTCAAGCGCACAAATTAATCAGTTTAAATCATGGGACTTGTTTGTACAAGGTGTAATGTTTATCTTATCAAGATATTTAATGATTAGAAAAATATGACCTGTGGTATGAGCACTTGCTGAAAGACTTGCTACGTTGAGGTTGAGTTGGTATGTAACCAATATATAAATAATGTGCTAGTTGCAGGCTAAGCGCTTTCTGACCTTGCACTTCTTTTAGTTTTGTTCTGAAAAACAGAAATTGCAATGTACAAACCAACCCTAATGACTTATAGAGATAGTTTTGCTTTGTACTTGAATTGTGTGTCCAGGCATTTTGAAGCAGCTATATTTAGTTTATTGTCTGAATCGGCAGAGAAATTGCGATTAAATCAACTAGAAATACATTAGTGGTATAAATGTTCCCCTTTATTGACCTTTTTATGCTGCGGCGTAGATTTTTCAAGCACACATATATTGAGGGGGCTCCCTCAGTTCAAATGAAATCCTTTTTAAGTGGACTATTGCAAGTGCTCATGTTTAGACTTAAGGCCTCTGTAGAGAAACAACAAAAGATTGAGAAATCTCAATGGTATTACATCATTCTATTTTTTGGGACTTCTTATTGTTTAACTGCTATTATGTTAGCACTTGGCAGGTGTAGGATCGGATTTTCGTGGAAGAGGTGGGAAGGTTGAATTGAACAACATCCTAATAATGAATGGCGTAATAATGAATGTCAAGTCTTCAAATACTCCCCCTCCTCCCATTTCATATGACATTCTTGAACCTCATAACACCATACTTCCTCATATGTTTCGTTGTTTTCAATCGCCACTTTCTACTATGACAAACCTCAGATGTCTTTCAAATGGACATTCTCATTTAGACAGTCTTCATGCTGGAAAAAAACAAACAAGCTCATTCATAGAGACTATTCGAAAAAAGGAATACCCTGAGGTGGTAATGCTGTTGTAAAAACAAACACTTATTCATATTCCACATCAAAGACAGATAATCCTTTTAATAATCACTTCAATTATCAATCATAATAATATCACAGCCCTTGCTAAGCTAAGTGATTTTTGGTAGCTTTTGAAATTCAGCCAAACATTCATAAGCAGATACTGGAAAATGTAAAAATAAAATAGAATCTGAAAGGGAAACTGATAAACCAGCCTTTTTTTTTTCCTAAACTATACCAGGTTTTCTAACAATCAAACCAGCTTTTCTTTAAAATAAAATATTCTGAGCATTTAAGTTACTTATCATGACATGAGTTCCCAAGCACACTTCTCTTCAGTTTTGAATATGCCCTACTGATTTCCCTTTTTCTTTTCTCTACTTGGAAATGACTGTAATCATTTCCAATACATGCACAATTCTAATCAATACAATGGTCAACTTACCCTTTTCAGGAAGAGCCCTGTAATCAGTCACTGCAGTTAAAAACTCCTTTAACTTGCAATACTGCATATACCTATTGATTTTTATGTATATCTCTTTACCCCTTTTTAAATCATACTAAGGGTCTTAATAGAATTCTCAATAAATACAAAACCTTTAAACAATGAAGTGCAGTAATTTGAGATTACAAACTGTATTGAAATATTTATCACAGAAGAAAAGAAAGATTAAAGAGAGTTACATGTTTATAGGCTAAAAGTAACCCTTTTTGTGGACCATTAGGGAACAAAGACTTTTTTCTCAGTGTTGATACATTATTTACAGAATGACGATACATACTGAAAGAATTATAGTTTAGTTTTTAACGGTAGATCATACATGTTGTCTGACTGCTTTAAGACCAAAATTCTATCTGGGAGGCTATGAGCTTAACTTTTGATTAGGACTGTGTTGTAAAACATTTCATTTCTGTTAACTCAGTTCATCAGTGGTGGGTAGGCCCTCTACTGCAAGGGGAGACTTCCAGGTGAAATCTGGAAACCTCCCAGTGAACTGTGAAGGATGTTGAGTCCTCCCACTTGGTCCACAAGAGTTCCCTGGCTTGTCCGTGCAGTAGTGGCAGCGCCTGTTCTTGTCACTTTCTTTTCCTGACTCGCCCGGGTGTCCCAGATTCCATTTACCTGGTTGAGAAGACAGCATCCTACCATGGTGTTCTATTCTTCGAAGTGCAGTCCTATCTGTAGCCACTGCTCCCCAGCTGAACTGCTAAGACTGTTGAATTGCCAGCATTTAGTTCAACTATCACTCCCTGGAGCGAGAACCATTGTTCTTTACAGAAATGACAATTAGTTATTTGCCTGAGCCCTGTAAAATGTGCTGTGGGATCCCCAGATGTCTGAGGTGGGTTGCTTCCAGCTTTCCAGACTGTTGCTTGGAATGCATAAAATAAAATTCAGCCCACACTACACACAGACTGATTTTCTGCCAAATAATTTGCACCTGTTTACACGAAAGTTCCTGGAACTGGTATAGATACTAGTTTGAGTGGATCAGAAAGACATATCAGATACTGTAAGAAAAATTGATTGCTTAACAGGGCTACAACTTGAAATTGTTTTATCAACATGCTGAAAGTAAATAAGAATATATCAAAGAGGTGTCTTAAATTTAGTAAAGCAATAGGGTAAGGATCATTGATTAAAGTTTCTAGACCAAGATCTGATTTAAATTTTTGGCCTCTCTTGCCCTCGTTGGGTAAGTTTGTTTTAGTGACAAGTTGCTGCTTTTGTTGCTGCTTATCTGTTAGGTATCATTGAGGGAAAAACCAAGCTGATGTCAGAGAAGCACATACCTCATGGGCCAGTTACAAACGAAAGCCCTGTTATTGATGTCCACTACAGTGACCACTCGTTCTTCCAACTGAAAAATAAAGTTATGACACCAAGAGCTCCATATCAGTGTTGGCGTGGAGAACAATCTGATTTGTTGTACACGTTGTTTTACATTTTCACATCACCTTATTTGACAAACATTGCCAGTGTTGTAAGCTCAGCCCTTTATTAATGAAAGTTTGTAAAGACAAGAAATATGAAAATACTATACATACTGATTTCAAGATGGAACCAACCTTGGATTAGGATGGTAAATGTTAAACTGATTCACATGGATACCTCCTGTAATTTTCTTCTCCTGCAACCTTCCCCAAATGATCTACCTTTGAATAACTTAAAGACTTCTCATGCAGTTAACAATGATATGGATACCCTCCACTGCCATCTGACAGTAGGGTTCCCCTTGGACTGCATCTACGTTCTATCTCTAGAGTTGATTGTCTTTCAGATTGATAATCAGTCCTCCCCTTTCTTCTTTGTGTTAGCCTCCAACAAGTTTAGCTTAATTAGGATAGTGAAGCAGAAATTTTCAGTGTTCTGAGAACTGCTCAAATTTTTTTGTTTTTCAGATGAATGTTGTGAAGAAGAAAATAAATGGCCTGAAACAGAATGGGGTGGATTGTTAACTTGCCACCTGGACATAAGATTAATTGTCTGTTTTAGGCACTGCACAATTTTTAATACCATTGATCTCTCTTTTTCTACAACTGATCCACAATGCTAGTTTAATGCTTGCGCAGCATGTTCAAAATCCGGTCCAACGTTTGCTTTTGTTGAAAAATTGTCACTTTTGATTAAATGCTGCTTTGAAGGCAAAGACATTAATTCTTGCTGTTTGGAAAGCCTTCAAGATATGCATCTGGCAAGATTTTACATTATCCTATACAAACTCAAGAGAACATCGTAAACTTTTTGTTATGTTTGCGGTGACCTTTTGAGGATAAAATAAATCATGCTATAATTCACTGCAACTTTCTAAAATAACGGTCTGATGTTTAGCCCTGATAATTAATAGAGTTTTCTATGTAAATACACTGGATTTTAGTCAAGTCAGGTGATTGCAGAAGAAAGTGCAAAATTGCCATTTTGATAAGTTGAAGGTACGATTAAAGTAAGAATGGAAATTACAGAGATGTTGGCAATAATTTTCAGCCTTCCTTAGAATTGGGATGGTGCTGGAGGACTGGAGAATTGTGTATACAAAAAATGGTATAAGAATAAGACAAGCAAGTACACTCCACTTAGTTTAACTTTGATTTGGGACATCTTAGAAACAATAATTTGGAACTGATTTAATCCTCACATAGACAAATGTGTAGTTATTTAAGGAGAGCCAGGATAGATTTTTTTTAAGGAAGAATTATGTCTAACTAACATTCTTCAAAAACACTCCAGAAACATCAGTGTGTTGATCATGGCAATGTTTTTGATGTAGTGTACATAGACTTCCTAAGGACTTTTGATACAATGTAAACAAATTTAGACCTGAAGGGGTGAAAGGGACAATAGTAACATGGTTGTGGAATGTACTGAAATGTAATGAGTATTGTGTAGGACTTCAAAAGTACATTGGTTGGTGGAGTGAACAAATAGGTGATAGATGAAGTTCTATATGGAGAAGTGAAAGGTAATACATTTTTGGTGCGAAGAACATGGGAAGGCAATATAAATTGAATTGTACAACTTTAAAGAGGGTACAGAATCAAAGGGATCTGGGTGTAAATTGTTTTGGAGATAGTAAGAACTGCAGATGCTGGAGAATCTGAGATAACAAGGTGTAGAGCTGGATGACCACAGCAGGCCAAGCAGCATCAGAGGAGCAGGAAGCCTGACGTTTCGGGTCTAGACCC
>NC_063332.1:123351148-123420769 GCF_021869965.1 Rhincodon typus | reverse complement strand
TGCTGCTTGGCCTGCTGTGTTCATCCAGCTCTACACCTTGTTATCTTGGGATCTGGGTGTATTTGTGCATGTCATTAAAGGTGGCAGGACAGGTTGATGGAGCAGTTAATAAAGCCTAGGTTTCTTAGGTTCATTTATAGGGATGTTGAGTGTAAGAGCAAAGTTAAACTTGTGTAAGTCACTAGTTTGTTCTCAGTTGGAGTGTTGCAACCATTTCTGGGCACTACACTTTAGGAAAGATGTGAAGGTATTGGAAAGAATACAAAAGAGATTTATGGGAATAGATTCAGGTGTGAGTAATTTCAGTTATGAAGACAGACTGGATAAGCTGTGAGAGTTGTCCTTGTAGAAAAGAAGGCTAAGATCTGAGAGGAGATCTTATTGAAATGTTCACAATCATGAGAGTTCTGGATAGAGTAAACAGGGAGAAAATGTTCTCACTTGTGAAAAGGTTGAGAAGGGGAGGACAAAAGTTTAAAGTAATTCATCAGAGAGATGTGAGGAATAGTTTTTTCATGCAGTGAGTGGTTAGGCTGCGGAATGCGCTGCCTGATAGTGTGGGGGAGGCAACTTCATCCATGACCTTTAAAAATAATTTGTTACTTTTTAAGTAACTATCTATGTACAGGTTACGGGACAGAACCACTCGGGGGAATGCTCATTTGGAGAACTGGTACCAAAGAGACACTATGCACCAAATGGCTGTTTCCTGCACCATAACAGTTCTGTGAATAACATGTCAATCTTTCAGCTAATTAGAATTTCTGGGAATGCTGTTCATATTATCCATATTGCATCAGATTACTGAAACGTCCAATTTAAAAGATCCTAGATTTTCTCTTCACTGTTGACACTGATCTCTATCCATTTATAAATGAGCACCTAATTTCATGGAAGTAAAACTTTAAAAGTATATGTGCAGACATGAGGTTTAGATAATCTCGTCTTCTTCTTGGGCAGCCCCTCAGGATTGAGGATGGTTTATTTCCACTCTATTATGGTGAGAAAATGAGAAAATATCCAACATAAAGTTTAATTTCTCCAGTTTACAGATTTGGAAGGGAGATTATAATGATTCTGTTCACGTCTGTTACAGATTGTCTTGAATTTTACCACCATGGATCTCTTCAAGAGTCGCCTGTGCTGGTATGACTACATAGAAGTACGAGATGGCTATTGGAGAAAGGCACCACTTCTTGGTATTGAATTTTGTCCAGTTAGGACATTTAGCTGTGCCACTGAATTTGAGGTTTTAACAACAACCTTTTATTCCCCCGTAAAAATGATAAGATGTCACTTTTCCTTCTCCTACTACTCTTCCCCCCACCCCCAGCCCCTCTATCCCTCCCCACCCAGAAAAAAAGAAGATTGCAAAATTGTTCTTAAAAAGAATTTCCACTCCCTATGCATTCCTAGAGTTTTGGTAATGCTGGCATTTGCTGTCTATCATCCGATGTTCTGGAAAGGACATGCTTATTGCAATTACCTATAAACCTTGCGGCTTTGCAGGGTGGTTCAGAGGAGATTAAGGATTTTTGCAATGACCGAAAGCTGCCTCATCATTATGAGAATGGTAGATGAGTCTCAAAGTCAAAAGTTCTGCCACCAAACACAGCACCTATTATTGGGATGGGTGGCATTTCATGTATTTGTGTTTGATGGAGACAGTTGGCCATACAAAGGAGCAATTACCTCAGCCATGTGATTCTGATGACCTAGTTGGGTGAAATATGACATGCAGAGATAAGACTGGATAGGAAAATGTGGATTTGTTCAGATAATCAATATCCTTTTGGAGAGGTAGGGATATGGTCTTTGTATATGGCCCCAGAAAACCTTTGCATGAGGTTAGACACCTTTTGGAAGAAGTCAAGTATCCTTTGAGATTGTTGAAAGTAGGCATAAAAATGGCATAAGTCCTTTGGAACTGTCAAAAGGAATTGTTGAAAATGTCAAGAAGGACTGTGAAACTGCTATAATTTTTAAGGTCCTGCCCTTTATTTCATCTCAGCATGTGACCTGAGGTCTGCTTATGGAAATACTTGGGTGAGTTAGTATGGTAAGTGTGAGAGAAAAGGGTTGAGCTGGCAGGAAAACATCACCACATATTAGCTCTAAGATAGAATGGGGGCTGTAAGGGGCCAAGTGTGGAGTGGCATAGGTTGGCATGGAGGTTATGAGAGGGTATAGGGTGAGTGAGGCATGGGTCAGCAACGATTGTGGAGCCAGGAAATGCGCTGACTCTGCACTCCTTACCCAGGCATGAAAATTCACTCCAAGAGTCCTGCCCTCCTTGCAATTTTCCCCACCCCCCTTCACTGGATGGTAATAGTGCATGGGATTGATTAAAATTGGACAATTAAAATTACTAATTATGCAAGTGGCCATCATACGTTGCCATTCCCTAATTGCTCTTGCCTCTCAGGGACTTTTGATAGTCCTTTTAATCATCCTGCGTGGACATGTCTATGACACACCTGTGGGGAAAGTGAGACTTTAACCCGGTCTTTCTTGCCCAGAGGTAGGGGCAGTACCGTTGAGATACAGAACCTGTACCTAAATTTATGATCACAAGTGAATCCTTAATTTATACCCACCAGTTGAATACAAATAAAAAGTCACTCGTGCAATTAAGTCATTCTGGGTAATGCCCTTCTCATTTATTATGACTCTGCATGTAATCACATCATTAAAGATATTCAAGATCATTTCATGGGAGTAAAGAAATGTTTGAAACTTGATTCTTTAGGACACTATTTTACATGTTCACTAAATGTATTTTTATGGGTATAAACTCAACCTGTTTTTTTTCCAATTATGATCATTTGTTGCATGTTTCTTGATGTTTTTATTCAATTACTTTCTTTTACATTGATATTATGACCTATAATAATTGTAGGTTTTTATGGTTATCTATTTTTAACTGCTGAAACAAGTTTTTCTTTCATTGTATTATCTCCACTAATGCTCTCCTTATAAGTTGTGCTTCCTGTAAATGTCAGTGTTTTTAAGCTGGAGCAGCACAGGATATCACCGAGACCATCGTCAAAAAGTTAATTAATGTAGAAGATGGGACATTGTTGAAAACCTTTGAAATCTCAGCAAGGATGTCTATAGATGTTAGTTACCCTGTTAATGCTACCAGCATGATGTAAAATATATTCAAAAAACAAACAGAACTGGACAAGAAAAACACCCAAAAATGTTTAAATGAATCCCAATTATTGTTTTTACAATTTCCTCCAGAAAGAAAAGTGTAAAAAAAAAATAACAAATTTAGTCAGGTCTCTGGGGAGGGATCACCAGCAAGAGTAACGTTGACAAGAAGAACAAAATGAAGCACGGAAACAAACAGTAACATGGCCTACATTTAAATGATAAACTTTGCACACCCTTGTGTTTGTATTATTTTTTGATTCAATTGTTTTATAAATGTCATTTTAATTTTGTTTAATAATGTATTGAATTGTTTTATCTTAATATTTCTAAATCCAGGCAGGTATTGCGGTGATAAACTACCTGAAGTTCTGACTTCCAGCGACAGCAGAATGTGGATAGAATTCCGTAGTAGCAGTAACTGGGTAGGAAAAGGTTTTGCAGCAGTATATGAAGGTAGACTTTCAAATATATTCCTAGTGATTATTCACTTAAATACTAAGCCATTAGTCTAAAAATGATTATTTATTCTTAAGACTTGCTTTATATATGCTTTCAGGAGTTTCACTTCTCACTTAGTCAGTCAGTTATTTGCTGTGGGGAGAATCTTGCTGTTTACAAATCAGCAACAGTGATTGTACTTGAAAAATAACCATGTTCACAAAGGTTTTGGAGTGGCCTGAGCACATGATAAGGCTCTGGATGAAGAAACATTGAAGTGCTATAGTTGAACTTGGGACAGTTGTACCCTGGGATGTTCCAAAAACCTTCACAATCAGTGAATCACTATTGAAATAACATGACTGCTGTTATGTTGACAAATGCAGCAACAATTTTAAAGCAAGTTCCGACCAATTCTAAATTATTAACTGATCTGTCAATCTGTTTCTGGCTAATGAGTTAATGTTGCTCAGAATGCTAGAAGAACACCCTGTTCTTTTTCAAATCGTGTCATTGGAATCTTTTATACCCTCCTGAACAGACCAATGGCACCTCCACCAATGCATTTGTGCTTATTCGGTTGTTGCTTAAATCCTCACTGTAGTTCCCAACTACTTGTGTTTTGATGATGTTTTGATTGGCTGCTCGTGTGACATGTGCAGCTCTTTAAGAGACAGACAGTTACCATTTCAGATTATCATGTGCTATAAACCTCTTCTCTGAACGTGGATGGGGTGCTTTTATTGCTACCTTGGGCTCCTGGTGTCAATGGGAATAGGAAATATTCTTATTGCAAGAGAAGCACAGCAAGAAATTTGCTGCATTTAAGATTTCTTTCATTATTTCAGATCTAATTCTGCCCTTTGATTCTAACAGATGAGGTGATAGGGACATTGGTCAGGGGTTGGGGAGAGATGAGAAGAGTTCGCACGGTTGGCTGTTCAGTTATAAGCAAAGAGTTTTGGCCAAAAATGTAGGTCAGAAACTCCACATTGATCTTGCACATTTCTAGCTTTTGCAAAGAAGCATTTTGAAGTGTGCTGGAAACCCCTATGAGCCTGTAGGGTCAATATTTAAATATTCGAACAAATTTGGTAATAAGTTAGCTTGTTGGCTACAATTGCCACTGTACGGGTTTCTGCTATATGGAATTTGCCGGTGGTGAACAAGACAAAAGTATAACTTGGAGTAATTGATAAATAAAATTGATTGGAAAATCTTTGAACAGTGAAACTGCATAATAACTGGCTGCCTTTGTTAAAAAAAAGGTTCATTGTCGTTGTCTGGGAATCTAATCTCAGGAATCTGATTTCCATTAACTTTGGGCTCTACTTCCCGCTATCAGCCTTCATCGTAATGTGCGAGTAATAGATATATTCTCACCAACCTGTTGAGATGTTATGACATGCCTCTGGAAGACGTAGGACTTGAACTCAGGCCTTCTGGTCTCGCAGTAGGGACACTACTACTTCACCACACCCTAATCAGGAAGTGATATGCTGTTCTGGAATAGACTTTTGATGATGAACAGGTTGAGAAACCACAACATCAACATATAGGAACATACCAAAAACTCCAGGAGCAGCAATAACACCAAACATTAGCTGGTTTCTCTACAACCATGTACTGTTCTCCAGATTAGTAGGGCTGAGCACAGAGCTCCAGCTTGAAGAAAGCAATAACACCAGATCAGGATATGTAGGCAGGGGTTCAGTTTGCTCAATGTGGAGAAACAATGACTCAAGAGACTAAGTGTCTCATTGCATCTGCAGTTTTGCTGGCATCTGCAGCCTCCTGGAAAAGGACATCCTTTCAAGACGGCCAGATGAGTTACTGGCAGTCAAGGTTAAAAATGTCCCGAATTTAGTTTCTTCATTCCAGGGATCTGCCAGTGAATCTTCTGGATCTCACAACTTGCTGCCCACAGTGTATCACTCAAGTGGCCAATTCTGTGTTTTCCAGGTCCGCAAATTATACCCAGTTGACACTGAGAGAGACTCGCATGCAGCAATACATTCAGATTGTTGTGGATGGATTCATTCAATTAAAGAACCGTTGACTGTACACATGTGACAATCATGGTGCCCGCAGTAAGCCTACGTTAATATTTTGGAAAAAGTAACAAAATCTCCGTATGTAGTTGAATGTGACTACAAAAGGGTTATTTTGCATGTCTGTGCAAAATGATCCAGGTAGCTACCATCATTCTTTAATAATGCACCAGTCACATTACTTAAAGATATTACTCCTCCATACAGTGTGAACAGATAGTTCCAAAGGACCAATAGTAACCTCTAGCAGGACCCTACGACTGATGCAGGTAAAAAGTACAACAGAAGTGACATGGATGATGAATGAACAAACCATCAGCTGTTGAAGATGCAATTCAGATACAATTCAAATTTAAATGAGAGCTTCTATTTGCTCTAGCAAGTATTCTCAGGATAAACTTCTGTTCCAACCCCAACATAAATCATTGCCGCAGTTCAAAAGCCAAAGATTCTATTTGTATATTTCTGTCTTCTTCTAATCTGACCACCAGATTTCCAACTCACTGCTGGCAATGGCCCAAGTTCCAAGTGGGTCTGTTGTAATAAAATTCAAATGATAGGGGCTGTTGTGATGCAATATAATGTGTCAGTATTTCCAAGCAAGAAGACTCGGTTTCAAGTCCCACCTGTTCTAAAGGTGTTGTCATTACATAACTGAACAAGTTGATATAGAAATACGTAAATTTCAATGCAAAAGTCCTGTGACACAGCAACAAAAGCCTGTAGTTTGGAAGCCATTTGCAGTATGTGCCACCAATATTTTGATTCAGTTCCTCTCTGTTGCTTTCATTGTCAGTAATTCACTGTTGAGTTGAGAACTTCTTGGTAACATAACTGATGTCAGTGTGGCCAGATTAATTCTTGGCTTTGACTTCCAGTTAAACCCAACTGCTGTCTCAATACCACACATTGTGAGTTACTTAGAGTTGGGGATGGCTTTCTGATCCAATTAGTAAATCGTTATAAAAGCTCTTATGCTGGAATGAGTTTCCAGGGCATCAAGCAACTGGAAATGGCTCCTTAGCAACACCACGCAACCATAGCAGCAAGTAATAACAAACAGCTGTCAATTGCTCATCATGAGGAAATCTGCTGTTAATGATGAGATTGGGAAAGAGTGGGTGATTGCTGATAACAGTCACTATCTCCAAGGAATTGAAAATTAATCATTAGACACTCTTACTCTAAAAACAAACCTGAAACTCAATGCTTGTGATGAATTCTAAATAGAACTTTTTTGACTGACAGGAGATTACTCAGTAAATAGATGACAATTGCTACCTTTGCTGAACCCCTAATTTTTTTTATTCGTTCATGGGATGAGGGTGTCACTGACCAGGCCAGCATTAATTGCCCATCCATAATTGCCCAGAGGGCAGTTAAGAGTCCACCATATTGCTGTGGGTCTGGAGTCGCATGTAGGCCAGACCAGGTGAGATGGCCAGGTGAGATTTCTTTCTTTAAATGACATTAGCGAACCAGATGGGTTTTTCCACTAGTCGACAATGGATTCATGGTTGTCATTAAACTCCCAATTCCAAACTTTTATTGAATTCAAATTCTATCATCTACCATGGCAAAATTCAAACTCTGGACTCCAGAACTTTATCTAGGTCTCTGGTTTAACAGTCCAATGATAATATCACTACCACACCTCTTCCAGATATGCTCACCTTGAAGAAGTTTTGCTGCTCCCTTGGACGGGATTTACATTCTAACCTTTCTTCTTGTTCTCCATCATTAGTCACTTATTCAGCTTCTCTTCTATTCTGGTCTGCTATCCATAATCTCCTTGTTTACCCTTTCATATCTCTCTGGGCTCCATCTCCATCTATCCGTTCACCTCTACCTCCCACTTCAATTTCAGGATAAATGCCACTTTCTCCTAGCTACTAGCAGTTCTGATGAAGAATACTGGACTTGAAATGTTAACTCTGCTTTCTTCCCACAGATGCTGCCAGTTCTGCTGAGTTTCTCCAGCAATTTTTGTTTTTGTTACAGAATAGGTGACCATATGCCTGGTCAAAGTGATGAGTTAAGCAGAATCTTGAAGGATTGTAGCAAGCTGGAGGGTAAAAGATTTTGGGGAACATTCTGATTCAGAGGACTAGGCAAAGTTGGCTTTGCCTTTAATAATGTGGGATAGAGGAGGCAGATGGTTTGGGGAGGAGCTACTTCTAACCAATTATAGGATGTGAGTATCACTGGCTAGTTGAGCGTTATTACCCATCCCTAATCACCCTAGAGAAGGTGGTGGTGAGCACCTCTCTTGAGCTACCACAGTCCATGGAATGTAGGTACATCCATAGTACTCTTGAGAAGAGAATCTCAAAGCTTTGATCCAACAGTGAAGAAGCAGTGATCTTGGTTCTGAGTCAGGATTTTCTGTTGCTTGGGTTGGAATGTGCAGTGGAGGCATTGATGTTGTGGGGATGCCACTTGACTAATAATCCAGAACCCAGGTTAATGTTCTTGGGACAACAAGGTGCAGACCTGGATGAACACAGCAGGCCAAGCAGCATCATAGGAGCAGAAAGGCTGACGTTTCAGGCCTAGACTCTTCATCAGAAAATGTTCTTGGGACATAGTTTAGAAAACTGCCATGGTGGCTGGTGAAATTTGAATTTAATATGAATAAATCTGGTCTAACAATCATATAATTGCTGCTGATTTTTGTCAAAACCCACCAACTTCACTGAGAAAATTTGTCACCATTCCCTTGTTTGACCTACATGTCACTGCGGAACCACAGCAATGTGGTTGGCCCTTATCTGTGGACAGTTAAGGTGGGCAGTAAATGTTGGCCTAGCCAACATTTCTCATGAAGTTCCAGTGGCCTTCCCATGAACAAATAAAAGTGGTCATGTTTTCATACACCTTTTTAAGTGGCAAAAGTCATGGGTTTGGAAGGTGCTGTCTAAGGAGCCTTTGTAAGTTGCTGTGGTTCATCTTATAGATGCTGCGTACTTCTGCCACTATTCATTGAGCGTGTAAGGAGTAAATGTTTAGGGTAGTGAATGGGATGTCAATCAAGTAGGCTATTTTTGTCCTTGATAGTGTTGAACCTCTTGAGTGTTGTTGGTTCTACACTCATCCAGGCAAATGGGAGTATGCCATCATACTCCTGACTTGTGCTTTATAGATATGCACAGGCTTTAGGGAGTTGGGGGAGGAGTTACTTTGTGCAAAATTCCCAGCCTCTGATCTGCTCTTGTAAGCGGTTATTATAAACTCAATCTAGTTCAGAACATCTGACCTATAATAGTAATCCCATGTATTGATATTAATTTTAAAGATCTGACGTGCAAATGTTTCCTTGTATTTACAAATGGCTATTTAATGTTGGCCTGTATTGTATTTTGATTTGTGTACAAGTCAACTTGCGAATTTACTCCAGAACGGAACCCATTTGCAACCTGGGGATTGCTGTATCTGGTCAGTGCTAGGCCAATTAAGTTGATATTGGGGCATTCAGCTTGATGATGTCATTGAACGTCAAAGGTTTATGGTTAAATTCTGTCTTGTTGGAGATGGTCATTGCCTGGCACTTGTGTAGAGTGATGTTACTTCCATTGATCAGCTGAAGCCTAAATATTAAGCATGTTGCTTCGAGGTGGAGGGGTGGTTCACAAGAGGCTCGAGCTGGAGGAGCAAGCAGCTCTGTGAGAGTTGTTGACTGGAGGAGTTTTTTGCAGTTTGGAGCAGTTCAAAAACAAGGATGCCATTCTTGACTTTGAGTTATTGTTGTCTTGGAAACAATACAATTCAACAAGAATAGAGAAGGCAGGAGAACAGGGCATGATGCAGGATTCAGTATGGGCGGCAGAGACATTGGGAGGTAAATTTACACAGGTGTTCTACCTGTCTGCATTGAAGTGCTATGGAAATCCTTAAACAAATACCGTAAAAGCCATTTATGTTGTTTTTCTCAGCTTTCTGCAGCCCATCTGCCAGAAAATGAGCAAGAGAAATACCATAGAAATTCACTCCATTATAATCTGTTTTAAACTTGTAAATTTACGGAATTGAAGTGCTTTATACGCACAATGATACAGTGCACAATAAATTGTGCTTCAATTGAAAATTAAAAGAAGACATAATAATGTATTGCACTTTTTGGTAGCATTCTTCGTCATTTTAATGACAGACCGGAAGCTAAAAGCATTTTCGTACTTCAGTATTTGTTTGAAAAGCATTCTACCTGTCATGCTAATGTGTTACAATCATGGAAGAGACCCCAGGTTTGATTATGGTCCAACTGGGGATCTGTAACTTTTTGTCTAAAGTAGATGATGTTCAAGAATCCCAGGCTGTTATAATTTGAATAAAGCTCCAAGATTCCACAGGTTTCAACTCTTAAACATAGACTTCACTATTCCATGTCAAAAAGTCAAATAGCTTACAAGATTTGTTTTATGCTTTTAACCTTAACGTGAGGTAAATTTAAATTGAGGCAATATTGTCTTATACTCTAATATCTAAAACCAACATTGGGCAGATATGAATGAATCAGTAAACTGTGGTCAAGTACAATATGTTGCATGTTAAAAAGGGTAAATAAGACCAAGAGAAATGACATAGATTTCTTAGCAATCTACCCAGCTGTCAGTAATTATTATGAATCACAGAAGTCTTGTTAGTACTGAGATCTTCCTTCAGAGGAATTTCATTCTTCATTCTCAAAGACTTCACTTAACTTTCTCCAATGTTTCTGTATCCTGGTGTGCCTGAATACCTGGTCACCAACTGGTGGGTGAAGCTTATCTTCTAGTCAGTGCTGGCTAAACTGTAGCTCCTAATTTCACCAGGGTCTCTCTCAGCCCTGCTTACATGAAGCCTGCATACAAAGTGCCTAGACCCTCTTCCTTGGTTCCTCTGCCAGTGATTGCCTTTCAGTCTCTTGGTGAGGGTTCTTCTTTCCTCAGATACTTAGAACATAAAACATAGAACATTACAGCGCAGTACAGGCCCTTCGGCCCTTGATGTTGCGCCGACCTGTGAAACCAATCTGAAGCCCATCTAACCTAAACTATTCCATTATCATCCATATGTTTATCCAATGACCATTTAAATGCCCTTAAAGTTGGCAAGTCTACCACTTTTGCAGGCAGGGCATTCCACGCCCTTACTACTCTCTGAGTAAAGAACCTACCTCTGACATCTGTCCTATATCTATCACCCCTCAATTTAAAGCTATGCCCCCTCGTGCTAGCCATCACCATCCGAGGAAAAAGGCTCCCACTGTCCACCCTATCTAATCCTCTGATCATCTTGTATGTCTCTATCAAGTCACCTCTTAACCTTCTTCTCTCTAACGAAAACAGCCTCAAGACCCTCCGACTTTCCTCATAAGACCTTCCCTCCATACCAGGCAACATCCTGGTAAATCTCCTCTGCACCCTTTCCAATGCTTCCATATCCTTCCTATAATGCGGTGACCAGAACTGTACGCAATACTCCAAGTGCGGCCGCACCAGAGTTTTGTACAGCTGCAACATGACCTCATGGCTCTGAAACTCAATCCCTCTACCAATAAAACCTAACATACCGTACGCCTTCTTAACAACGCTACCAACCCGGGTGGCAACTTTCAGTGATCTATGCACGTGGACACCGAGATCTTTCTGCTCATCCACACTACCAAGAATTTTACCATTAGCCCAGTGCTCTGTATTCCTGTTACTCCTTCCAAAGTGAATCACCTCACACTTTTCCGCATTAAACTCCATTTGCCACCTCTCAGCCCAGCTCTGCAGCTTATCTATGTCCCTCTGTAACCTGCAACATCCTTCCGCACTATCCACAACTCCACCGACTTTGGTGTCATCCGCAAATTTACTAACCCATCCTTCTACGCCCTCATCCAGGTCATTTATAAAAATGACAAACAGCAGTGGCCCCAAAACAGATCCTTGAGGTACACCACTAGTAACTGAACTCCAGGATGAACATTTCCCATCAACCACCACCCTCTGTCGTCTTACAGCTAGCCAATTTCTGATCCAAACCGCTAAATCACCCTCAATCCCATGCCTCCGTATTTTCTGCAATAGCCTACCATGGGGAACCTTATCAAACGCTTTACTGAAATCCATATACACCACATCAACCGCTTTACCCTCATCCACCTGTTTGGTCACCTTCTCAAAGAACTCAATAAAGGTTTGAGAGGCACGACCTACCCTTCACAAAACCGTGTTGACTATCCCTAATCAAATTATTCCTTTCTAGATGATTATAAATCCTATCTCTTATAATCCTTTCCAACACTTTACCCACAACCGAAGTAAGGCTCACTGGTCTATAATTACCAGGGTTGTCTCTACTCCCCTTCTTGAACAAGGGGACAACATTTGCTCATCTCCAGTCTTCTGGCACTATTCCTGAAGACAATGACGACATAAAGATCAAAGCCAAAGGCTCTGCAATCTCCTCTCTAGCTTCCCAGAGAATCCTAGGATAAATCCCACCCGGCCCAGGGGACTTATCTGTTTTCACACCTTCCAGAATTGCTAACACCTCCTCCTTATGAACCTCAATCTCGTCTAGTCTAATAGACTGTATCTCAGTATTCTCCTTGACAACATTGTCTTTTTCCTGTGTGAATACTGACGAAAAATATTCATTTAGCGCCTTTCCTATCTCTTCGGACTCCACGCACAACTTCCCACTACTGTCCTTGACCGGCCCTAATCTTACTTTAGTCATTCTTTTATTCCTGACATACCTATAGAAAGCTTTAGGGTTTTCCTTGATCCTACCTGCTGAAGACTTCTCATGTCCCCTCCTGGCTCTTCTTAGCTCTCTCTTTAGGTCCTTCCTGGCTAACTTGTAACTCTCAAGCGCCCTAACTGAGCCTTCACGCCTCATCTCTACATCAGCCTCCTTCTTCCTCTTGACAAGAGATTCAACTTCTTTAGTAAACCACGGTTCCCTTGCTCGACCACTTCCTCCCTGCCTGACAGGTACATACTACTTAATGACACGCAGTAGCTGTTCCTTGAACAAGCTCCACATTTCAGTTGTGCCCAGCCCCTGCAGTTTCCTTCTCCATCCTATGCATCCTAAATCTTGCCTCATCACCTCATAATTGCCTTTCTCCCAGCTATAACTCTTGCCCTGCGGTATATACCTATCCCTTTCCATCGCTAAAGTAAACGTAACCGAATTGTGGTCACTATCACCAAAGTGCTCACCTACCTCCAAATCTAACACCTGGCCTGGTTCATTACCCAGTACCAAATCCAATGTGGCCTCGCCTCTTGTTGGCCTATCTACATACTGTGTCAGGAAACCCTCCTGCACACATTGGACAAAAACTGACCCATCTAAAGTACTCGAACTATAGCGTTTCCAGTCAATATTTGGAAAGTTAAAGTCCCCCATAACAACTACCCTGTTACTTTCACTCCTATCCAGAATCATCTTTGCAATCTTTTCCTCTACATCTCTGGAACTTTTCAGAGGCCTATAGAAAACTCCCAACAGGGTGACCTCTCCTTTCCTGGTTCTAACCTCAGCCCATACTACCTCAGTAGACGAGTTCTCATCAAACGTCCTTTCTGTCATTGTAATACTGTCCTTAACTAACAATGCCACACCTCCCCCTCTTTTACCACCTTCCCTGATCTTACTGAAACATCCAAACCCCGGAACCTGCAACAACCATTCCTGTCCCTGCTCTATCCATGTCTCCAAAATGGCCACAACATCGAAGTCCCAGGTACCAACCCATGCTGCAAGTTCACCCACCTTATTCCGGATGCTCCTGGCATTGAAGTAGACACACTTCAAACCACCTTCCTGCCTGCCGGTACACTCCTGCGACCTTGAAGCCTTATTTATGACCTCACTACTCTCAACCTCCTGTACACTGGAGCTACAATTCAGGTTCCCATCCCCCTGCTGAATTAGTTTAAACCGTCCCGAAGAGCATTAGCAAATTTCCCCCCCAGGATATTGGTACCCCTCTGGTTCAGGTGTAGACCATCCCGTTTGTAGAGGTCCCACCTACCCCAGAATGAGCCCCAATTATCCAGGTATCTGAATCCCTCCCTCCTGCACCATCCCTGTAGCCACGTGTTCAACTTCTCTCTCTCCCTATTCCTCGCCTCGCTAGCACGTGGCATGGGTAACAAACCAGAGATAACAACTCTGTTTGTTCTAGCTCTAAGCTTCCACTCTCGCTCCTTGAATTTCTGCCTTACATCCCCATCCCTTTTCCTACCTATGTCGTTGGTGCCTATGTGGACCACGACTTGTTAACTTTCGTACTTACTTCGTATTGAGACACCACAAAAATTTTCTCCAAAATTCCTGGACCCCTCTTCAACTGATTTTGATTACCTTTGAA
The DNA here is from genome assembly GCF_021869965.1 of Rhincodon typus. Lineage (NCBI taxonomy): Eukaryota > Metazoa > Chordata > Chondrichthyes > Orectolobiformes > Rhincodontidae > Rhincodon > Rhincodon typus. The sequence continues at coordinate 123,406,768 of NC_063332.1, read as the reverse complement.
TAGTTTTTCATCACCCTGGTAGCACCCTGGAACACTGGAACATCAAAGCATTGGAATCCTCCTGGGTTTTGTGAGCTGCCCTCTCATCAGGTCATTCTGGATCCCATGCCACCCAGTTTTCATGCCAGATCAACACACACCAGCTGGCTGGGTGCTCTAAGTGCTTAAAATGAACAGCAGACAGATAGCACGCACCCTGCTCTGTTTTGCATATGTCAGGACACTTGGCCTTCTGGAGATTGAAGTTTTGGGCCTCCACCAGGAACCAAGGTAAATTTCACAATAATTGTACCTTACAAAAAATAAAATATTGGCTTATCTGATGCTTGGCAATAATAATTTTCAGATTTAAAAATTATAAATGATGTTCAGATCCAGATGATTTGCCAGGCACAAAGGTTGTCAAAAGGTAATCAAAATCAGTTGAAGATGGATGCAGGAGTTTTAGAGAAAGTAACTGGGAGACCAGAATAAATTACAAACCACTGAAGGTAAGAGGTAGCCAGAGGAAAGCAGAAAGCCGCTGAGAGATTGAAGGGTGACCACTAGCAGAGGAACTTTACTTATTTTGCTCCTTTGGTGCTGAGTCCCTTGAAATTGACAAAATAAACAAATTATTATTTTGGAATGTACAAAGTACCATCAATATAACAGAGGAATTGGATTACCACTGGGATCTTCTGAGTTTTTACTGGGCAGACGACTGGTGAAAACGTATTGAGCTATGGTGCATAACACAGAGAACCACAGGCACACAGCAGAGGTAGGTTATGCTTCTGTTCTTACATCCTGCATTCTCGGAGGGCAACTGCACTGTGAAACCTAAGAATCAATCATACAATGTACTTCCCACCTTTTGTTTTCAGATGGAGCATGGTTTCACGTATAACCTCGTAATTGCTATGTTGGAAGTATTGTGTGTAGAATCCTAAAATTTGCCATCTTGTTAATTATATCCCTGCTTACAAATAATTTTTCTTTAATTATTAGCAATTTGTGGTGGTGAGATCAGTAAAGAAGCGGGACAGATCCAATCTCCAAACTATCCAGATGACTACAGACCAATGAAGGAGTGTGTGTGGAAAATAACAATGTCTGAGCACTACAACGTAGGATTAGTTTTCCAGGCCTTTGAGGTAACTTTGCATGATAAAAATTTAATAGGAGGGATGTTCAAGTGATGGCCCATCCATGTGTGGCAAATATACCTTGTGCTGACCAAAGTAAAGTGCAAATAGCTGAAGAATTAATTACTTTGAGCTATAATCTCTAGCTAAGATTAGTGAGTACTTGGTTTGTATAGGCAGATAATGAAATATTTCATTAAGTAAGATATATTCCAATCTAGTTGGTCTTACTTAAAATTAATCTTTTACTTCTGTAGTTCATATGATTCAGTGTTTTGTAACTCAAAAATTGCATTTTATATTTGGAAGCAGAGTTAGTAAAGGTAAGCCATGTAAGAACTCCATTTTACATCCGATTTTTAAATGTATGAGAAAGTCAAGGAATGAACTAGAATACTGTATTGGACATGGAAGTATTTCAGGGAATGGAATAGGAACCTGGCTCAAGTAAATTGAAATTGAAGACCAGCAAACAGGAGTAGGCAATGAATAGTCTTAAGTACAATGTGGGTATTTTCTTATAAGGGGAAAGGAAGGGTAATTAAAACCAGTGCTTCCTGGGTGATTTAAAAAAGAAAGTTTGTGAGAATGGAATGAAATGGAAAAGCAGTGTGTATGACAAATGTCAGCTTAATAATGTAAGGGAAGTTAGGTTAATATTTAAAGAAAGTGGTAAAAAACCAACTAAGGGGCAACAAGGTTGAGAATAGATTGGCACTGGACATAAGAAGGAATCCAAAGGTGGTGTATAAACCAATCAATAGTGAATAGGTTGCCAGAGGAGTACTGGAGCTAAAGAGGGACCAAAACAGAGACCTTCTGGTGGAGTCAAAAGACACAGCAAAGATTTTGCATTGGTGTTTACCAAGGAAGAGAAAAGCCCAAAGCAATAGTAAAAATGAGCATGTTCCTGGGAAAGTAGATGTGATTTTAAAAACAAATGAGATGAGGTGGAGGTAGTAGAAAGTATGATGGTACTTAAAATTGTTAAGATATCTGATCTAGATAGTTGACATCCAAAGCTGCTGAGGAAAATAATGGCAGAAGGTCTGGCCACACTCCTCTTCAGATGCAGCAGTGATGCTGAGGGACTGGAATATCACAAGCTAACTGATTTACTTCTGTTCTTATGTCACAAATGTTGAACCCATGTTCAAAAAAGGGAAGAAGGATTAACATTTGAATTGCAGACCAGTCAATTTAACATTGTTGATGTAGAAGCTTTTAAGAACAAGAATCTAAGAGAAAGGAACAATCTGTTTTGACCAAGCATGGACTAATATATGACTAGCACGTTTTTATTAAGGGCAGATAGGTTTTACTAACTTGATTGAGTTTTTGAGAAGGTAACAGAATTTTTTCCACCAGTCTTCGTATTCTAGAATTTACAAGAAAAAGAGTTAAAACAAAATTATCCTCCAACCATCACCCTTCACTTGCCCCTCAATATGATTTCAATGCCACCTCATGCTCTCCATGTCAATGTATGCCACTGTACCCAGGGCCATTTTGTAGCCAACCTGTTGCACCCACACAGCTATGATTTTACACCCTCCATGTCAACTTTCCCCTGTTCCTCCTAGGGAAGACATCAGGAAACATGATGAAAATAAATAAAATAAAATCTTTCAAGTTTCTATTCCTTAATTGTTTTGTAAGAAAGAACACTCATTAAAAACAAAATATTCTTTACATTTAAATCCCTTTAAAGACTGAAGCACTTATGATTAGAAATATTTATATTCATCATTCCAAATTACAGACTTTATAGCCTCTTAGAAATATCAATTAAATGGTGAAATGATAGATATCCCACTGTAATTATGATTGGTTGAGAAACCAGTCATGCAGCACAAATTCTTCAAAGGTAACCCTTGAATTTATGTGAACAGAAAAAGTGATATCGCAAGTATTAATTTTACTTTAAACTGCATTCATATTTTAAAATTATTTAAATGTTAGGAGTTTTAAATGCCTTGAGAGCTTGACTGTTCCAAGGAGATTTAAATGTTTTAACAACTTCACGGTTCCAACACACTTTCACATCTGCTTTTAATAACTTTAACCTAAGGAGAGATATATCATTGGAGGCAGTTCAGAAAAGGTTCACTAGGATGATCCATGGTATGGAGTGATTATCTTATGAGCAACGAGTAAACAGGTTGGGACTCTAGTCCCTGGAGTTTTGAAGAATGAGAGGTGATCTCATTGAAAGATATGGGATATTTAAGGGACTTGACAGGGTAAATGCTGGGAGAGCCTTGGACCAGAAGTCATTGTCTCAGAATAAAGGCATGCCAATTTAAAAATGAGATGAGGATAAATTTCATCTATCAGAGAGTTGAGAGTCTTTGGAACTCCTTGCCACAGACCGCTGTGAAGAGAGAGTTCTTGTCTATATTTAAAGTTGAGATAGACAGATTCTTGATCAATAGGGGAGTCAAGGATTATGGGGAAAAGACAGGAAAGTGGACATGAGAAATGTCAGATCAGCCATAATGCTATTGAATGGCAGAGAAGACTGTAGTGGTTGACAGTGTACCCTTGGTTCTATTTCTTATGGTCTTATGGTAATGTCTCCCAAAGGTGCCCCAAATCCTACTCAAAGAGTTGTGTATCTTTTGAACTGCATATCCTACCTCTCCAAGCAATTCTAGCAAGTTTAGACTACTCGTGAAAACAGCTAATGTGTCCTATTTTGGGCACCCTCTTTATGAAAATTAGATCCATTGAAGACAACAGCACTTCCACATTCACAGCTGCTTTGTGTGTAAATTACAACCCAATCCCATTTCCATCTGCCCATTCCACCACCTCTGGCAGTTCTGGATACCATATGTTAGGAAAGACCAGAGACTTCAGAGAGATTTACTAAAATTGTTGAAGGAATATGGATTATAGTTAAGTGGATATTCTGAAGAGGCTGGGTTTGTTCTTCTCGGAGCTGAAATGACAGGAGACTAGGATCATGAGTGAATTAGTTTTAAGTAAATTAGGAGAAAGTATTTTAAGATGCTGAAATATGAATAGCAAGATAACCTAGATTTAAGGTGATTGGAAAAAGAAGTAGAGATGGCTTCAAGGTGGCTCAGTGGTTAGCATTGCTGCCTCACAGTGCAAGGAACCCGGGTTTAATGCCACCCTTGGACGACTGTCTGTGCGGAGTTTGCATGTTCTCCCTGTGTCTGCGTGGGTTTCCTCCGGGTACTCCGGTTTCCTCCCACAGTCCAAAGATGTGCAGGCTAGGAGGATCAGCCATTTAAATTGCCCGTAGTGTTCAGGGATGTGTAGATTAGATAGATTATAGGGGGGTGGGTCTGGGTGGGATGTTCTGAAGGTCGGTGTGGACTAGTTGGGCCGAAGGGCCTGTTTCCACACTGTAGGGATTCTACGATAATGTGAGTAAAATCTTCAGGATTGCCTGATAGGATGGTAGAAATAGATTTACTAATAGCATCAATTTTAGGAAATTAGATAAATACAGAAGAAAAAAAGTCAGATGTGGGAAAACAATGAGGGAATGAGATGAACTGTACTGTTCTCCAAGGGAAATGGCATGGACTTAATGTGCTAAATGTCCTCTTGTAATTCCAAGATTTGGTTAATAAATGTACTTATTGACTTTAAAATGAGGTTTTCCTGTGCAAAAATGAGTAAAATGTTTTCCTTATTCTGTCCTAGGTTGAGAGACATGACAATTGTGCCTATGATTATTTAGAAGTCCGAAATGGCAATAATGAAAACAGTCCCTTAATTGGGCGTTTCTGTGGCTATGATAAACCAGAAGACATCAAATCTACTTCCAATACCCTCTGGATGAAATTTGTTTCTGATGGAACAGTTAATAAAGCAGGATTTGCAGCAAACTTTTTTAAAGGTACAAATATGTCAAATCCAGAGTATTGTAAGAACCAATTAATATGCCTGGGTAGCACTTTCTCTTATGATGTGGAGATGCCGGTGTTGGACTGGGATGGGTAAAGTCAGAAGTCAAACAACACCAGGTTAAAGTCCAACAGGTTCATTTAAAATCACAAGCTTTCGGAGTGCTGCTGCTTCATCAGGTAAAGTGACAAAGGAGCAGCGCTTTGAAAGCTTGTGATTTTAATAAATCTATTGGACTATAACTTGGTGTCCTGTGACTTCTAAATTTTGCTTACATGCAGGAAGAATAAAACAACTGACATTGTGGCAATAGCTAAAAAGGTTAGTATTTCAGTTAGAGGGTGGCTAATGTGTGTCATTATTTAAGAAAGGCTGCTGGGAAATGCCTGGGAACTATAAACCGACGAGCCTAACGTCTGTGATGGCTAAGTTGTTAGAGGAGATTCTGAGAGACTGGATCTACAGGTGTCTAGAGAGGCAAGGACTCTTTGGAATAGTCAGCATGGCTTTGTGCATGGGAAATTTGTCTCTCAAATTTAGTTGAGTTTTTTGAAGGGGGACCAATAAAGTAGATGTGGGCAGTGCGGTAGACACTGTCTATGTGAACTTTAGCAATGCCTTTGACAAGGTAAGTTTTTGAGTAAGGTTAAGTCCCATGGGATTCAGGGGGAACTAACCAAATTTTATACAAAATTGGCTTGAAGGTAGAAGACAGAGGGTGGTGGTAGAGGGTCGTTTTTCAAACTGGAGGCCAGTACCCAGGGGTGTCATAAGGATCAGTGCTAGGTCCACTGTTACTCATCATTTATATAAATGTTTTGGATCAGAATTTAGGAAGTATGGTTAGTAAGTTTGCAGAAGACACCAAGATTGGTGGTATAGTGGACAAGTAAAGATTGTTATTTGGGAATACAGTGCAATCGTGATCAACTGGGCCAGTGGGCTGAGGAATGGCAGATGGAGTTAAATTTAGATAAGTGCAAAGTGCTGCATTTTGGTAGGTCAAACCAGGGAAGGACTTACACAGTCAATGGTAGGGCCCTGGAAAGGTTTATAGAAAAAGTGATCTAGGGGTACAGGTTTATAGCTCCTTGAAAGTGGAGTCACAGGTAGATAGGGTGGTGAAGAGTGCTTTAGGCATGCCTGCTTTCATCGGTCAGAGCATTTAGTATAAGAGTTGGGATGTCACGTTGCAGCTGTACAAGATGTTGGTAAGGCCGCATTTGAAGTACTGTGTGCAGTTCTGGTTGCCCTACTATAGAAAGGATATTATTAAACTAGAAAGAGTTCAGAGAAGATTTACTAGGATGCTACCTTGATTGGCAGGTTTGAGTCATAAGGAGACACTGGATAGCCTGGGACTTCTTTCCCTAGAGCATATGAGACTGAGGGGGTGATCTTATAGAGGTTTATACAATCATGAGAGGCATAGATAAGGCAGATAGCCAACTGCTCTTCCCCATAGTAGATGAGTTCAAAATTAGAGAGCATTGGTTTAAGATGAGAGGGGAGAGATACAAAAGGGACAAGAGGGGCAATTTTTTCAGAGAGTGGTGAGTTTCTGGAATGGGCTGCCAAAGGTAGTGGTGGAGGCAAGTACAATGTTGTCATTTTAAGAAACATTTGGACATAGATGGGATAGTTGTGGAGGGATTTGGACCAAACGCAGGCGAATGGGATCAGTTTAATTGTGAAAACTGGGCAGCATGGACAAGTTGGGCTGAAGAGCTTGTTTCCATGCTGTAAACCTCTATGACTCTAGTAATGTGGGACATCGGTCACTCCTTAACCTTAGACCTCTAATAAGTGTCGTTCCAGCAAAAGACATAGCTTCCCATGGCGTTGCCAGCCTCTGATTGACTAGCATCTCTCAGTAATGAGGGTGCCTGCCCTTGCAGTCCTTGATCCTTGGGCTCACTACTGGCTACTTGGCTATCTGTGTTGCATTGAATACCCTTGGGCCTTTCTGGAGGAGACATCACAGATCTCCCAGCAGGTAAAATCCTGCCCAAAAAGTATTTACAATTTTTAATGAAATGTAATCATAGCAAGAGATACAAATACAGAGTTACTCGAGCTGAAGAATATGGTATTTTTCTCTTATCACTGCTACAAAGTGTACCTAGGTCAAAAATTAATTAATTCATGTTCTGCCTGAGCCTTGGGCCCTTGTCTGTTGATGCTTTACTTGAAGCTGTTTTCTTTGCAGAAATTTTTGTCAGTGCCCATTTGCTATTGCCTTCTACTCCTAGAGGCAGGATGAGAAGGCAGATCCCAAGACTACTTTAGTTAGAACAGGAGTTTAACCTATGCTGTTAGCATTATTCGGAGCAACACGCTAGCCACCTGGACAACTGATCTAATTCACTCCTGACCAGAAATAACACAGGAAACAGACTAACAGGATGATTTTAATCACAAAAAAAAAATCAGTGCCTTGTGATATAAAATTTTTGAAAATCCCAACTATCTTCAGCCCAACTATTTCTAGGTTTAATCAACGTTAGGGAGGGGCTGTTTGGGCCATTTAATTCTTGAAATGAGGCTACCTGCCTCAGATTTAATCTGTCCTTCATTTGTAACCCTGACCTGGCCTCCAGAAACACAGCAGCTCAAAGGAGGTGATATGGTATCTTTGCTATGGTATCTTTCAGCAACGGCTTGTGGTCCGGGAAGAACAGAAGTGATTCCCTTGAACTCCCAAGTTTATTTTGTGCCTTGCCATTGGACCCCCTGACATTAGAGCACACTTCCGTTTGAGGATGAGTGCCTCCCCTTGACCCTGGGAACTGAGATACCAGATTTCAGGATCAAACCAAGAGCAGGGATCAGAACCTCCTCAATAGAATCAAAGACCACTGATTTTAAATCTACCTCACAAGAAGAGTAAAAACTCCACCTGTAGGGAACCAAACATCTGGTTTTCTGGAAACTATGCTGCTTATCTCCCCACCCACTACCCCTGCCAGTCCCCTTAGTTAATCATCCACAGTCAGTACCAGAGCCTGAAATTCCGTTCATTCCTCCTGACAATATACTGTTTAACTTCAGCCTCAGGTAAAAACTCCAATTGGCACCAGTCTGCAGTTTCTATTACTATAGTTTATCATAGCTTATTGGGATTGAGATTTAGTTTATTTTGCTTTTGAAATTGGTGGATGAAGAAGTAATTTCTGTAAGTTCCTAGTATCAGTATCAAATGGCCACATGTAGCACAAAGAGATGCAATGGAAAGCTTGCTGTAAATCTATGCCACCTCTGTGCGATACCACAATTACTAAAAAGCACCAGCGCTTGTGTGTTATATTACGTTTTGTGCTCTCTCAATATACTTACTGAGGCAGCATAGTGGCTTACTGGTTAGCACTGCTGCCTCATAACACCAGGGACCTGGGTTCGATCCCACCCTCAGGCGACTGTCTGTGTGGAGTTTGCACATTCTCCACGTGTCTGCATGGGTTTCTGCCAGGTGTTGCGGTTTCCTCCCACAGTCCAAAGATATGCAGGTTAGGTGGATTGCCAATGCTAAATTGCCCATAGTGTTCAGGGATGTGCAGGTTAGGTGCCTTAGCCATGGCAAATGTAGGGTTACAGGGATAGGATAAAGGGATGTGTTTGGGTGGAATGCTCTTGAGAGTTGTTGTGGACTTGTTGGGCCGAATGACCTGTTCCCCACACTGGGGATTCTAAGGAGGCATGAATTTTCACTGAGGTCATGGTGTTCAACAGGACATTGGATGACTTGAATAAAATAATGTGCATGGGGATGGATAAAAAGTAAGAGATTAGCAGTAGGCTATGATGTTTATTTGACAAGCCACACAGAGGGGCGAATGACCTCGTTTTGCATTGTAACTCTTCTGTGATGGTGTCAGAACAATTTTTGGCTCTGCAAACCCAGCATGAAAGAAAGTGCCCAGAGCTTTATATTTTTATTTCTTGGGGAGGGCTTTTAGGATTGATAGCAAGCAACTCGAGAAACACTACACAAGGTCTCCCTCCACGCACTGGCATTTTGTTCAAGGTTACTTCTTTAAAAAAAGCAAAAGAAAAAAAAAAAAAACTGCCCTCCTCTCTCTCACCCCATCACACCCCCATACACATCCACTCCTCATCCATACTAGCTTACACTCAAAATACATGGGGCCTGCAGGAGAACCTACCCTCGGAAATCCCTAAATTGCTTGGGTAAATTTACTCACAAGGGTGACCAATCAGAGAAAAGCCATCCCATAAATAGAATGGAAAGAAGTGGTGAGGAACTGCTTCTGTAATCACAGGCTGGTTCTCTGCTGTGCTTGCTGCCTGACAGAAACCAGCTAAGAGTGAACTTGTCAGGCAGCAATAGGATTGTTGTCACTGGCCTTAGCAACCTTGTGATTCAGAATGATGAAGACAAGCTAAAGTGTAATCTCTGTTTTCTAATACAAGCAAGATGTTACACATGTAATGCCAACTTGAGCAGGATACTAGATAATGTCAAGGATCATGGAATGGTAAAAAACAAAAACAAAATGCTTTTCATGCTGATGCTGTAAACTGTAAACATCAAGTGCTGGATCCACTGAGCCAGTCAGGCAGAATCTAGAGAGCAACAGTTTTAGGCCATTGAACTATTATCAGAATTGTAAGAAGTTAGTAACTTAATAATTTAGAAATAAATAGAGGACCAGTGAAATATATTTTTGGAAGATTAGGACCAAAGTAAAACGAGGATAAGATAGAGCAGTACTCCAGTAAAAGAGACAGTTGATACCCTGTTGGAGATAAATCACTTCTCCCTGGAAGCAAGCAAGAATCACTTCCACTTATCCTTCCACCTCTGTATCTCCTAAAGAAGCTTTACTAACAGACACTGAAGAGCAGATTCTCTGCTATTTGAATTAAGACAAAATGTAATACAAGATATTCAAGAAACATTGAGGAGAAGCACATCAATTTTAAAAATGTAAAAAATATCAAAGTGGAAAATTTACCACAGTTTTACCACAGACGTAAAGCATTAAGGTTAAATGGTGAAAATCCTGCATAGAAACTTAAAGGGGTCGCTTGGATTATAAAATTAATCAGCTTTAAAATGGCAAATTTCCTCAACATTTATTGAAACAGTTTACCATTTTCATGGATTTATTTTTCACTGACTGATAGAAACTAGATCCAAAAGAATTTTAATCTTTTACATTTTTCACCCTTATGAATAAGTTATGAATAGGTTCAATATTATCTACTTCACGAGAATATAAAATGTCTCTACAGCGTTGACTTTAGCTGTAGCACCGGAACTAAATCATGTTAGTTGATTGGGTCAATTCAAGTTTAATTTAATAACATCAAGATGCAAAATCATAAGTGAGCCAAAATAAGGTTGACGTGTTTGTATTATCAAGATGAAATAATCATGGTGACCTGCAGCTTAGATTTGACACTGAATCTAATGTTGCAGGTTTAATTTTAAGAGGACGACTGTTTTCTGTGATTTTTGTCCATTACTGTCCAATTTGCTATGGCAGGATGCTTTGTGTCAGCCACTTGTAAGAATGGATGGAATGTTTCTGTTTGCAGTTTGTATTTTATCGAGTGAGATTCACGGTGCCCAGAACCACCTGGTTCAGAGTGACTTTCCTCACTCAATTTTCTGCTCTTCAACTTGTTAATGATGCAACTGGGCTCTTTAACCTCCTTCTCAGGGAATTGTGCAGCGGAAGTGGTGTAAGTGCTCATCACTCCTCGGACCTTCTGATGTTCATGCCACAGGTGCCAGATTTCAAGCCCAGCTGCAGACCACTTCAGATACCAAGAGCACACTGTCTCACACTGTGGTGCTTGAGTGTTATGGCCAGAAGAAAGGAACGCTTTGTCCCCACTTCATGGACAAGGACTTGCAGCCTCTGGTGGACAGGATTGTGAAGAGGCGGGTTGTCCTTTTTCCTGCAACAGTCACAGGAGACCAGGCCAGCCCAGGTCAGTGCAATGCCAAGGGCGAGATTTGAAGTCCAATAATGAAGAAAGAAGATCATTGAACTTCTGTGCTCCTTAATTGTGAATGCATCATCTTTTGTCTACTACCTTGCACTCAGGACCATCACTCACTTCACGTCTGCTACTGCAAATGCATCTCACCAGGATTCATAGACTAAAACTCTCATCCTATCGCATGCATCACGTCCGGTCAATGGTTCATACTCAGTTCATCCTCCTAAGCTACAAGCTTCTGCCTTCCTACTCATTTGATGGGGACCACTTCACCACTTCTCCTGCTTCTGTATCGTCACTAACCTTTTTTCTATCCACTTCCATCATACACATACTCTCTCTTTGTCTCATTGCAAAAAAAATTGGCTCATAGCCAGGTCAAGATGGCAAAGCTGACAGTGGGACAGTGTGTGGTGATAAAGTCAGGCTTCTCTCGCCTGAAAAGTGGAAGATTCTTGAATTAGCTGTAGAAAGGTTGACCAAGCATGTGTGTATGGGGAGGTTGGAATGGCTAACCAACTTATAAGATTTATTGTGCTGTGCTGATCTCCCGTTACCACTAATGCTAACTCATGGTTAATCTGCATAAGCATTTATCTCTTTACAACAGCAAATTCCTTCTTTTCTCTCAAGCAGTCACTAGAACTGCGAACCTCACCATCAGCTCCACCTTCACCCTCAGATGATACGCTGGCGCAAGGCTTTCACCTGCATGCTCGACCATTTGAGAAATCTTCAACTCAGTGGGTACTCTAGATGACAGTCAGAAACACAGTCTGGTGTGCATAACACAGACACATCTCTGCAGCTTATCAAGGAAGGAACGTCCTAATTCTCTCTCACTCGGGGCTGCAGAAGTCCAGGCACTCCTCAGCCCCTGGCTGAAGATGATCCCATGGATTGCCTACATAGTTATCCCCTGACTAACTTTACTCTCCCTCCACCCCACTAATGAACTGCTCCTAATTGACTTTCATACATGGCCATTTGCTTCAAGCACATGCACTGTGTTTGCCTTGTAAGCTGCTGCAGGTGTGCCATTGATATAGCATGGTGCTACACAATGACATGTCTACCCGTTTTAATTGTTCTGTGCTGACCACCGTGATAAGCAGCATGCCTCTTCCTCTGCGCTAATAAGTGATCCGGGCCATGGATGTGGGCATCCTGTAGCTGACCAATGAAGACTGTGTGTGCTGAAAAGCAACATGACCCACATAGAAGCTGGCATCGTGAAAGTTGTTACTGAAATCGGTGAATGTGTGCTGAGATAACAATGTGAAGTATACAAAAGGGACGACAGCCTTGAAGTACGTACAAAATGAGTGACTGCTAAGAACATAATCCAAGCCATAAGCGGCAGCATATGCAGATGCATGAAATGTTGCCAGTCTCTTTGGCTTCCGTGGTATTTTAGCACAGAGCGAGAGGCTAAAATGGGTGTGCGCTGTGCGGCACTATGCTATGTCAGTATCACATCTGCAGCAACTTGCAAGGCAGTTTGCACACAGTGTCCAAAGCAGAAGCATGCAGGTCATAGGTGTTCCTGAATTCCAAATCAAAGTGTCGAAGTGTTGAAGTGGCGTATATGTCAGTCCAACTGTCAACATGTTGATCTGGTGAAGCTGATAGCTAACTAAGGCTGACTTGAATGAACAAGAGGTTGAGGAGGATAGTGGCTATCGAACATGTGGGGACGTTGTTATGAGGAAACAGTTGGATGATAGGCTGGGACAAAAGTTTGGCAAGTGGCAGACACTCAATCAGGATTGTGCTCTGATTTACAGTACATGTCAGGAATTTCTACGGCTAGTTTCTCATGGAGGGGGAGGAGAATTGGAAGTGGTGCATAATTAAAGGTGAGATGGGGTAAAAATGAGATGCAAGTACATGAGTATTATGTAGTCACCGTCCAATGACAATATTCTCAAGTTGTCATTTACGTTTTAAGAGGGAAATAGCAAAAAAAAGTGTTGAGATTCTAATTTCTTCACAATTCTCTGTACTTTCCCACCTTTCTTAAACTTGCTCAGGGGCAGGAACTTCTGCCCGTGTCTCCATTTGGCCAATTAAATTGTTTGACAATCACCTTGAAAGAAATCTTTTGGTTTAAGGATCCTCCTCTCAGGAACTACTTATTGCCAAGTAACTGAGAAAATTAAAAATGGATATTTTCATTTCTTATTTAAATATGTTTTGTCATGCACAGATAAGCTTGCTTTCATCAGTTTTATGTGTCCAAATTTTTTTTACATTATATTGCCAAAACAGCAGGGGTGTATTTCACTGAGGTTCACACAAATGCAGATGCATTCTGTTATTCACATTAAGATGCAGTGGTGTGTGTGTGTGTGTGTTTGGGGGTAGAAGAATTTCAAATCACATTGATACAAATGAAATGTTTTATTGGATAACATCTGATGGAAAGATCCCAGCTCCCATCTTGTGTTTACTTAGCTCATCACAGCTGAAACAGTAATGGGTTTTGTGGCTGTGTAGACATCATGGGAGAATAAGGGTAAGCTGCAATAAAGCCCAAAGCTCAAATTCTGTCCTCCCAGCAATGCTGTATTTTAAGATTGGCCACAGTTCTGCACCAGAGTTGTGTAACTGTTAATGAAAATGAGCATTAAATCAACAACTACAACATATATCGTCCCTTTATTTTGCAAACTGTCCCAAGATGTTTCACAGGAGCATTCCAAAATAAAACATAATACCCAATAGATGCCTAACCTGGCACCGTACACATCCCCTTGTACCTCCACCCCTACCACCTCACTAACCTTGCATAATCATCTCCTCTCAGTGGCTGACTAAGTGCTTTGGAGCCTTTACCTCTTGTGCATTGGGAATTGTTGTAAAAATGGAGTGAGATTTTGGCAATGATAAACTCTGCTGTTGCCTCTGTGGTTTGCTGGACTGCTTTGGCAGTAATGATTCTTACCTCAGATGTTCTGAATTTCATTATAAAATAGGGATTCTGACCCAGATCGGGAGGTTTGGGCCCTTGTGTCTCCAATGGTCACAAAGCTGTTCAATGTAGTAGGCTGACAGGTATAGGGAGTGTGTTCCAGAGCTTGGGGTCTAGCCAAATAAAGGCATCGTCACCCAATGAGAGAATGAATACATTTGGAGATGCAGAAGAGTTCAGTATTTTGTGGGGTTGGGGGAGATCCAGTGATAGGAAGAGACAACAAAGGATTTCAGAACAAGGCTGTGAGAATTTTAAAATCAGGGGCAATCAGTTTTGCACTTAAGAAGAGAAAATTGACATCAATTAATCAGTTAACTGAATTTACTTTTTGCTTTCAACTTTATACTATAGTGTCACTTGTTTTTGTAATAGATGTATTTAAAAAACTGCCAGACGTAACCTCCTTCAATATTTCCAAATCATCCCTAAAGGGACAAATTTCAATGATTACAAGCTGTGCAACAAATAATTGCAATTATTTATTAGGGTTTTTTTTTTTTAGTTGGCATCAGTTACCAAATTGTAGTAGAAGTAAAGCTCTTTTTTGGTCAGATTTTCTATTTTTTAATACTTTGCCCAAACTTTTCTGATCAGTAATGTTACATTTGTAGATCATTTACTTATGATAATTGATTTTGTTTTAGTGTTAAATATTTATATTTGTCCAATGATTCAAATGAATTAATTTCAAATTAAGAAAGAATCCATTATTGTAAATGAAAAAGGCTGAATTTTCAGAAACTGGCTAAATGAAACTTCCTAAAATTTACATGGAGGGTTTCATTCCATGAGGCCTAGCACAATTTTCCCAAACTGACCTCTCGATACTCTTATGGAACCCAAGTCATTCAATTCTCTGACAACAAGGTGCAGGGCTGGATGAACACATCCAGCCCTGCACCTTGTTGTCTCGGATTCTCCAGCATCTGCAGTTCCTACTATCTCTCATTCAATTCTCTCACTTTCTACAGGCAGTACTACTTACACCTACAGGGATATCACAGGAGCCCTGACTGGTATCATCTTTGAAGCCCAGACATTCACCCTGTTAAGAACTACCCTTCACCATGCATACAGTTAAAGACCACCCACAAAGCAAAGCTGTTCGGGGCACATAGATGGCATGAACTAAGCTACACAGATTGCCTGTACCTAGCATCATCCCATCTTACAGGTATATTAAACTCAGCAGGTGTGGCAGCAATTGTGAAGACAAAGCAGAGGCAACATTTTGGGTCCAGTGATCCTTCTTCAAACCCTCTGTCACTGGACACAAAACATTGACTCTGCTTTCTCTCCAAAGTTGCTGCCACACCTGCTGAGTTTCTCCAGCTATTTCTGAAATTTCCAGCATCTGCAGTTCTTTGCTTCTTGTTTACAACTTACGTTCCCTGTATTCATTGTTGCTGCTTTGCGGACCTCGAAGCTGGAAGTCGGTGTGTTGACACGCCAATCAACATGTTCAGACTTAGAGGGAACATTGCCTACAACCATGTCAACGTGAGTGCTGTCCTGGTCTCAATGCCAATTGTAGCCCAACATTCCCTGTTGTTCAAAGTGTTCATTGTTCAGTAGCTACAAGGATTGTGTATGCACTGTTAGTAATCTTCCAAGAACCCTCAGATTTTAAGAAAAGTACCAAAAGATTGATATCGAAAAAGGTGGGACTCAACAAAACAAGTAATTGTAGGTTGGTTAGCTTGACACCTGTCATTACGTAATGCTAGGGAATATTTTAAAGGATGTAAAGGCAGAGCATGTAGAAGTCCATAATTTAATCAAGCAGAGTCAGCATGGCTTCATGAAGGGAAAATCATGCCTGACAAGTCTATTACAGTTTATTAAGAAGCTAACAAGCAGGATAGATAAAAGTAAAGTAGAAGCTGAAATATATTTGGATTTCCAAACAGTGTTCAATAAGGTGCTGTACATAAGAATATATAATAAGTGAAGAGCCCATGGTGTTGAGGATAGTATATTAAAGATTTGGCTGTGTAATAGAAAACAGAGTTGGGAAAGATGGGGCATTTTCAGGATGGTAACCTGTAACTAGCGGAGTGCCACAGGTTTAAGTGCTGGCGCCACAATTGTTTGCAATCTGTATTCATGACTTTGATGACCGAAGTGAATGTACTGTTGCCAAATTTTCAGATGGCACAAAAAAAGGTGAGAAGGCTATTAGTGAACGTGACACACAGAAATCACAAAGGAACATAGAAAAATTAAGTAAGTGAGCATAAAGTCGGGAGATGGAGCGTTATGTGGTAAAGTGTATGGCTATGCATTTTGCCATGGTGAATGGAAGAGCTGAATATTATTTAAAGTAGGGTTTTCATGGTCCTTGTGCATGAATCAAAAATGCTATTTTCAAAGTTCAGTGAACAATAGCGAAGGCAAATGGACTGTTGGTCTTTTTTCAATGGGAATGGAGTATAAAAATAGGGAGGTCTTGCTAAAACTAGTTAGATATACTGGCATTGGAGGCAGTTCAGAGAAAGCTCACTAGATTGATTCCAGGTATGGAAGGACTTTCTTATAAGGAAAGGTTGATTAATTTTCCCTGTGAGTCATTGGAGTTTAGAACAATGAGAGGAGAACTCTCTTGAAAGACAAAGCCTTGGGACTTGACAGGTTAGAGGCATAGTTATCATTTTCCGTACTTGGAGAGCCTAGGACCAGAGGTTACAGTGAGAGAATATGGGGTTACCCATTTAAGGCAGAGATGAGGAGGAATTTTTTTTTCCTCTGGGGGGTAGTCAATTGAAGTGGAATTAACGAGTTAAGAGATAAAGTGGGAAAGTAGAGTTGAGGATTATCAGATCAGTCATGATCTCATTGAATGACAAAACAGAATTGATGGCTGTATGGCCTACTTTTGTTCCCGTGTTTTGTGGTCTTCTGGTCTTGTATATGACCATCACATGCTAAAAAGACTTGAATCTGTTCAAAACTTTTACTTTTATTCAGCAGCAGCAAAAGCAAACAATGAACAAACGAACAGAAGCCTCATTTGTTTCAGGGAACAGACAGAGACTGCTTATCTTTATCCCTAATCAATTTTTGCCTTTCTGAATGTCCATAAATCCTATCTTTTACAATCACCTCCAATAATTTACCCACAACCGAAGTCAGACTCACAGGTCTATAGTTCCTGGTTTCTCCTTATAATTTTTCTTAAACAGAGGTACAACATTAGCCACTCTCCAGTCATCAGGCACCTCACCTGTAGTTATAGATTATGCAAATATTTATGCAAGGGGTCTCGTAATTTCCTCCCTTACTTCCAACAACATTCTGGGATACATTAGATCAAGTCCCAGAGATTTATCCACCTTTGTATTCTCTAAGACCTCCAGAACTTCCTCTTCTGTGGTGTGAACTATTTTTAAAATATCAAAGGTTATTTCTCTGCATTCTCTAGACTCCATTTCTTTCTCCACAGTGAAAATTGATGCAAAATATTCATTTAGTATCTCTCCCATCTCCTGGGGTTCAACACAAAGACGACCTCCTTGATCTTTAAGAGGCCCAACCCCCTCTGGTTAGTAAATTTGTGGATGACACCAAAATTGGTGGCATTATAGATAGTGAAGGAGGTTTTCTAAGATTGCAAAGGGATTTTGATGAAATGGGTCAATGGGTTGAAAAATGGTAGATGGAGTTCAATCAGGATAATTGCAAGGTATTGCATTTGTTACAACAAACAAGGGTGGGGCCTTGGGTGGTGTTGTAGAACAGAGGGACCTAGAGGTGCAGGTACATAATTCTTTAAAGTTTGCATCACATGTAGACAAGATGGTTAAGCTATTTGGCACACTTGCCTTCATTTGTTCAGTCCTTTGAGTATAGGAGTCAGTACATTATGTTGAAGTTGTACAGGAGGCCTCTTCTGGATAACTGTGTCCAGTTCCGGTCACCCAGTTACAAGAAGAATATTATCAAGCTGGAGAGGGTTCAGAAGAGATTTACCAGGATGTTGCTGAGTATCGAAGGTTTGAGTTATAAGGAAATGCTGGATAGGCTGGGACTTTCTTAGTAGAGCGTAGGAGATTAGGAGGTGACCTGATAGAAGTTTATATAATGATTAGAGGTATAGATAGAATTGATGATCGTTGTCTTTTCCCTAGGATGGGGAATTTCAACACTAGGGGACACATTTTTAAGGTGAGAGGAGAGAGATTTAGAAAGGACTTAACAGGCAGTTTTTTTTTTTACAGAGGGTGGTTCGCATGTGGAATGACCTTCCTGATGAAGTGGTGGATGTGGGTACAATTACAACGTATAAAAGACATTTGGATGGATATATGAATAGGAAAGGTTTGGAGGGATATCGGCCAGGAGCAGGCAGCTGGGACCAGTTTAGTGTGGGATTATGTTTGGCATGGATTTGTTGGACCGAAGGGTCTGTCTCCGTGCTGTCTGACTGTATAATAAACAACTTACAGTCAATGAGTAATCACTGCATTAAACTCTCATCTACTGGATCTGTGTAAATTAAGTCGTGCCTGGCTTGTTGTGATTATTGCTGAAGTGGTCTGTCATGCAGATGTTTCTCCTGATCTATGTCATCTTCCGTCTCAGAAGACTGCTCCCATATTCCTAGCTCTTTGTAGTCCACCACATCCTCTTCATGCCTGCTTCAGTTGAGTAGAGCACAGCATGCTTGCATTCGCAGCATATTCTCTATGAAGTGTACTGCAAGCCCCAACATCATCAGGCTGATTCAAGCATTTCTCATCTTCAGGGCACCTCTTGTCTAATCCACCATGGTCATGTTCAAAGAATGTCTGCATTATATTTACATTAACCTTAATTAAGGTACCGGAGTGTTTCCTCCAGGCCCTTCTGTGGCAGTGGCAAGAGCAGGCAGCCTGAAGTCTTCTGAAGAGTTGGCCCGAGGAGATTGAGCCCTTGAAAGGAGTGCGAGCCCAGCATGGCTAAGCACTTAAGAATGACTGTTGAACCATTAACGTTTTTTCTTTATTTTTCTACTTAATACTAAGAAGGAATGTAATATTTAACTTTTAACTTCGTTTCTTTTATTTTTCTACTTTATAGTAAGAAGGACTCTAATTTTTAACTTCTAATTTTCTTTCTTAATTTTTCTACTTTGTACCTAAGATTTTGTATCTTGGTACTTTGTACCTCAGATGGCGCTGGGAATGATGGTACACTTTTCACTTCACTGTACTCAAGTACTTCTGTACTACTTCATTTTATTGTTACGTGTACTTCTGTACTTGAGTACACGTGACAATAAAACTTAATTCTAACCCTAACATCCCATGATTACCTACACCTACTACCATCATTCCACCTTGATCCCCAAAGCCCCATTTGTGATCTCCTACTTGCCTGGCCAAAGAGCCAAAGTGCTGATAATTTTCCTTTGGAACTGCCTGAAAGGTGGTAAAAGCGGATTCAATAATAAATCTCAAAATCAAATAAGATAAATACTTGAAGGGAAAAAAAAAATCCGAGGGTTTTGGGGAAAAAGCAGGTGAGTCGAATAGTATTTAGGAATATTTTTCATAAGGTTGACGCGGGCAAGATGGGCTGAATGGCCATCTTCTTTACTTTGTCATTCTATGTTTTGATCACATAGCTTGCCGAGGCATTTAGATTATTTATGTTTATATCAATCACTAACTGATTCGGATAGAGAACATAGAAGTTACAGACAAGTTGTCGCTGTGTTCTTCGCGTACAAGCATCGTAAATCTTATTATAATTTTTAAAAAATTATCAAGGATGCTGTTTACAAAAGGAGAGTTCCATTTATTGAACTGGTCCTCAAAAAAAAACAAAATGTAACCAGCCCGCTAAAAACATCAAACATGGACAATTGGCTATTAATAATGTTTAAAAATTTCTTTGCCATCTCCACAGAGGAGGACGAATGTTCCAGACATGACAATGGAGGCTGTGAGCAGCAATGCGTGAACACTTTGGGCAGTTACAAGTGTACCTGTGATCCAGGCTACGAACTTGCGGCAGACAAGAAAAGTTGTGAAGGTAAAAGCTACAAATAAAAGTATCAAATAAGGGCAGATATGCAGCGTCCACATGTAATTATTCTGCTACTAGCAGATTTCATCTAGGAGTAGGTAGGTGTGCTTGGATTCTTCAGTGATAGAACACTGAGTTCATTTTTAGTTTCAATTTTTAGTCTCATCTAACTTAGATCAAGTAGCCAACAAGTTTTCTACTGGATCATTTGAAACAGAATCTGCCTATTCAGAAGGGAGTAAGAATTGGCACAACATTTGCTCCTCTGTTCTATAATTACCCTCTGCTGATAAGAGACTGCCATTGCTGGCAACGAAAAGAAAAATTATGAGCCAAATTATTTTGTTCAGCTCATTAAGGAACCACACAGTCATTAACATTGATCTTTATATTGTTAGTGCCATGTATGTACAAGATTAATTAGTTTAATGACACTTGGTTACATTTTTTAGCAATTTTCCAGTTTTGTTTTAATGCTAGCTATCTCCCCTTAAACAGTACCATCCTGAAGGCAGTGGCTGATGATATAGAGAGCAAATTTTGCCAGGCGATATGCCTCGGGCCAAATGGGTAATTAAAATGTAAAACAGAGACCATACAGAATGCAATTTACCCAAATGATCACTCTTCACTCATGAGCCTAAGGAGAGGATTTTCATGGGTAATTTCATCTAGGGCATGGCAGAACATTGCTACAGAGACCACTAAACCTCAAACAACGATCATTAGAGAGTAATCCAGCCATTTGATTTTTGTTTTCTTATTCTTTGATGGCATGTCAACATCTTTTGCAATAGCGGCATTTGTTGTCCATCCCTAATTGCCCTCAAACTGAATGGACATTGCAAAGGGAGTTAAGAGTCACCCACAATACTGGAGGTCTGTTATCATATGTAAGTCAGACCAGGTAAGGATGGCAGATTGCCTTTCCTGAAGGACTTTGTTGAGCAGTTGGGTTTTTATGACAATTGAAGCTAGTTTCATGTCACCAGTATTACAACTAGCTTTTTATTCAAGATTAACTGTATGAATAAATCCATTTCCTCAAAGCATTAGCCTGCACCTCTGGATTAATAGTCCAGCAACTTCTAGCAATTCCTATCCCAGAAACACTCAAATACTAAAATAATTCTGTTACTACTCCAGATGAAATCAGAATTCCATAATGAGTTAAATGAATTACCTTTACAATATGTAGCTTGGTGCCATCCCAAGTACTTCATTTATTTCAGAGATTTGCAATACAGAAGGAGGCCATTTTGCTCATCATTTCTATGCTGGTTCTTTACTAGAGAAGTCTAAAATTAGTCCCTCTGCCTTTCTCTGTAGCCACAGAAGCATTTAAGCTCATCAAAGCCATGTTCAATTTATATGTGAAATCATGGTGACTTGTGTCAAAGAAGTTTGCGATGCATATCGATTTCATTTAATGATATGCCTTGCAACCAGTTAAGTACATGTTCGATGTTTTGCACAAATTGTATATTTATACTAATTCTGTCACTTAGGATCTCCAGTTCATAAAGTAAATTTGTCCTTTTTTAATTTTAGCTGCCTGTGGAGGACTGTTGTCAAAACTAAATGGAACAATCACCACACCGGGCTGGCCTAAAGAATACCCTCCAAATAAGAACTGTGTTTGGCAAGTTGTGGCTCCTACCCAATACAGAATCTCTATGCAGTTTGAATTTTTTGAATTGGAAGGCAATGATGTGAGTACTGTTTGCTACCAAATCACACAACTAAGATTCATAATTTTAGCTAAATCTAATTAACTTAGACATTGATGGGCGATAATCAGTTTTATTTTAAATATTAAGCTCCATTGCAGCGTTTTCTTATAAAACTTTACAAAAATAATATTTTACCATATCTAATACTAGTATAATCTAGTAGATAGTGTAATATACAACAGTGGCAATGACCAGGCAGCCAGTTATTTACTTCAAGAAGTCTCACGCTGAATTATTTCTGAAGTATGTTAGCCAGACTCGGATAATTTGGAATAAGTCAAGCAAGTGAACAAATTACGGATATTTGGGACAAACAGAACATCTCTTTTTTGTGCCGAGCCCTGCCAATATCTATTTTGGACAGCATTCAGGAAAATTCAGTTCTATAAGATTTTTTATCCTTCACTTTGGGAATCTTGGTACCGATCAAATATATTTCCCTGTAACTTGTTTCTTAAATACCTCCTAACATTGTTGTGAGATCAACAGGAACAATGTTGGGGAAAGAAATAATTGACATCTGCTTGCAGGAATTGCACTTTGGACCTGTACTTTAGTGCCTGAATTGAGTGTAAAAAGTTAGGAAGCGTTAGGAAATGTCCATGCTTGCTGCACTCACCTTGTGAGAAAATGCCTCAGATGCCAGATATGGTGAGGGTGGTGGGTGCAGGACAGAGGTGGCCTGCTGCCCTCGTTGCAAGAGGCAATCACAAGTGTTGCAAAATGCTAAGGTGTACTATTTTTAAGATCTGTCATGGTTCACTGGGATGTCTTCCCAGTTCCTTCCTTATATTAGGCCCTCTAGTTCACATCTCACACATGCCCTCAACTTCTGTTACCCACACATGCATGCATGCTAACACTTGCCAACCCATGGCTCCACCCACCTCCATGCCCCTTCTAGTCCTATGCCAAATTAGTGGCAACTCCATCAGCTATAGAGTCCCCACCCACTTCCAATGGAAGTTTTTGTTGCACTGTAGAAGTTAAGTAGGTCTGAAAAGTATTTTTAAAAGGTTCAATTTTTCTTTCCCGAGTGTGCCAATGCGTGATCCTCCCTGCTGGGATTGTCAAATCATAATTCACTCTGATGATCAATTTTTGATATGTTCTGCAGATATACTGAATAATTTAGTAGCAATATAGGTGCAAGTATATTGTGTGATAGGTTTAGGGTTATTGAGCACACATTGATTAAGAATGAAACACTGGTAAAAAAGAATGTTATTTACACAATGCATTTTATTGTAGAATTTAAGTTACTGCTTTTTATTTATTCATTCATGGGATGTGGGTTTCGCTGTCTAGGTCACCATTTATTCCCCATCACTAATTGTCCTTGAAAAGGTGGTGGTGATGGTGAACTGTCTTATCAAATCAGTGCAGTGTATGTCATATAGCTACACACTTGGTGCTTTTCGGAAGAAAGTTTCAATATTTTGACTCCATGACAATGAAGGAACAACAAAATAGTTCCAAGTCAGGTTGGTCTGTGGCTTGGAATGGAACTTGCAGGCAATGATGTTCCAAATCATGTTCTATGCTTGTCCTTCTAGGTGGTAGTGGTTATGCAGTTGGAAAGAGCTGTCAAAGAAGCCTTGTTGTGTTGCAGCAGTTCAACTTGCAGACAGTGCACACTGGTGCCATTGTGTATCAGTAGTGGAAGGATTGAATGTTTAAGATGATGAATACAACAAAATGTGCCATACGATAGTTTGAAACTTCTTAATTTTTTTAAACTTTTGGACATAACTATCACTTATTCTGGCAGGTAGTCATCCTGGACAGATGCATTGATTCTTTATTACAACCATTACCACTCCCATTGCCTTTGTTTAATCATATCTGTCTCATTTAATCTGTCCTGCCTTCTACCCTATCCATAAGACCATAAGATGCAGGAGCAGCAGTACTCCATTCAACCCATTGATTCTGATCCACCATTCAATGAGTTCTGATAATCCTCAATTGCACTTTCCTGCCTTTGCCCAATCACCCTTGGTTTCCTAACTAATTAAAAGTCAGTCAATCTTAGCCTTGAATATACTTAGCAAAGTCTCTATAGCCCTATACAGGAAAGAATTCCACAGATTCACTAGCCACTGAGAGAAGACATTCCTTCTCGTCTCTGTTTTAAATGAGTGACCCCTTACTCTGTGATTATGCCCTCTGGTCCTAGACTCTTCTCGCAAGGGAAAACAACATTACCACATTTTACCTTGTCACATCCCGTAAGACTTGAACCGCAATCTCAGATCTTCCCTTTTCTCCCTTCTCACCTCTCTTCATCACACAAAATCCATCACATTCCTATCCTCCTTCAGTTGTGAAGGAAAGTCATGTTGAACTTAAGGAGGTAACTGTTTCTCTTTCCATTGATGCTGTAAGACCTGATAATTCATCATTTTGTTATTTTTATTTCAATTTCCAGAATCACAGTATTTTGCTTTTATCTTATTATAACCATAGTGTTTTAGAATCTTGAGGACTCTCCATGATCATGGGTTGGTCCATTCTTCTATGCTGCTTCTTTTGTTTCCAACAATGTTCACCTAAAATGTTTGAAATATACACGTTTGTTAAATCAATGAAGTTGAGTCAATTACAAAAAAAGTTCAAAAGATTCATGATATAATTTAGTAACCAATTCATATAAATATGTGACCAATATAATTACAATAAACAGAGCCTTTGCATCAAATATCCACATCTTGAGTGATTCTTTAAAGCCTTGTATCAGAAGAATATTGTTGGATCTTCACTTGTTACCTGTCCAGGGAGAAGCTTGAAGTGCTCAGCAATGAATGACCATTTTATTTGCCATTAAGCTTCAAATCAAAGAATTCTACCATAGTTAACAGAAGAAAATTATTCTTCCAATGAATTGTACTGAATTTTCACAATAGAATCACTCTACTATTGATTGACTAGGAGACAATGATATTTAACTTCAAAACACTTGAACTTCCAATCTAGTGAGGCTGATTACATTTGTTACCGATTTGTCCAAATGCCAAGCTATTGATTATTTCCCTGCTGTGAGATCTGATGAAACCAACAACGGGAATAGTTCTCATTTGTATAGTGCCATTATTATAGCAAAACATCCCAAGGCACATGAAAAGGCAGTCTAAATACCAAGCACAAGTTGGTAGAAGAATCAGAAGAGGTAACGGTATATTTTCTGTCAGCTTTTGAATATCAGGAGGGAAGTAACAACTTGCGGGGGTTCAGGGAAATAATTCTGGGATATAATGGAATATATTAGAAACAATGATGGATTTCTAGATAACATGTAATTGCATTCATTTGGTAAAGAAACTTTGTTTCTGATGTGAATGGAAACCATTTTTTTATAACAACATCATTTTGGAATTAGGGTTTTAAGATAAAGGCAGATGGGTGTTAGCTACTTCTGTGAAAAGGTTCCTTTTTTTTCAAAAAAAGTCAGAGACTCATTCCAGAGCAATGACCTAATTTATCATAGAGCAGGTGACTGTAGACCCCTGTAATGTTAATGAAAATATGTTTGTACTGTCGTGTTTATGACAGGTAGGATAAACATTGAAGCTCATTAGCTGGGTTTTCAGTTCAGAATAATCAAGGATTGGGCAAAATTTTTTAAATTCTGTTCAGAAGAAACCAGGGTTGAGTTTAGAAGCAAGTTCTGTCTTAGAAGGAGCCCTGGAAGTTCAGGAAACAAATCATCTTAGCAGAGGCCTTAGCAAACAAGGAGAGTTTTGTTGGGATTCTTCAAGTTATAAAAGCTGAGAAGGTTTAAACTCTCAGATTTGTGACAAGCATGCCCTGTGAGTCTTCATTGGGATCCCTTTTATTCTCATATAATCTGTCCAAAGTATTTTCTTCTGGCTCATGTACTGAACCTATCAATAATCCAAGGTATTTTTTCCTTGCATTTCCACCTGTCACAGATTATAAAACCATAAGAAGTAGGAACAACAGTAGGCCATTTGGTCCTTCGAGCTTGCTCCACGATTCGATAGGATCATGGCTGATCTGATATTCCTCCCATCCACTTTGCTGCATTTTCCCTTTCTGATCAAGAATCTATCTCAGTTTTCAATGTATGCAAAAACTCTGCCCCCACATCTCTCTGTGGCAAGCAATTCCAAAGACACTCAAACTGCTGAGAGAAGAAATTCCTCCTCATCTCAATCTTAAATTGGTGCCTCTTTATTCTGAGACTGTGACCTCTGGTCCTAGACTCTCCCATGAGGGGAAACATCCTCTAAGCATTTACCCTTTCAAGCCTCTTAAGAATCCTAGGGGTAGTAAGAACTGCCGATGCTGGAGTCAGAGATAACCGTGTGGAGCTGGAGGAACACGGTAGGCCAGGCAGCATCAGAGGAGCAGGAAAGCTGATGTTTTTTCTGTTTTTTTCTGAAGAAGGGTCCCGACCTGAAATGTCAGCTGCTCCCCTGATGCTGCCTGGCCTACTGTGTTCCTCCAGCTCCACACTCTGTTATCTCTTAAGAATCCTATATGTTTCAATGAGATCACCACTCATTCTTCTAGAATAATGAGTGAGTACAGTCCTAACCTGTTTAACCATTGCTCTTAAGAGAATCCATCCATACTGGGGATCATCCTAGTGAACATTCTTTGAACAGCATCCAATGAAATGATATCTTTCCTTAAATAAGGGAACCAAAACTGCTTACAGTACCCCAGATGTAGTCTCACCAGCACCTTGTAAAGTGCAGTAAGATTTTGCCACACTTTTATACTCCAAACCTCTTGAATTAAAGGCTAACATTCCATTAGCCTTCCTGATTACCTCCTGGATCTGTGTGCTAACTTTGTGATTCATGCACAAGTATCTCCAAGTCCCTTTGTGTCGTGGCTTTCTGCAATTTTTCTCTATTTAAATAATACTATGTTCTTTTGTTCTTCCTTTGAAAATGAGCAACTTCACATTTTCACCCTGATCCAGTATACAGATGATCTGAGATTAACTGCAGTGCTCATTCTGTATCATAGATGCAATACCTTACTCATTTTTATGAGTACAGCTGATGATACTACTCGACAAGTCAGATCACAGCTGTCTGGCTTGATAGATCATGTGTTTTTTTTTGCTTTATTAGTTACTATGGTTGCTAATAACTGAGGCAAATTCATACAAGGCTGCAGATTTTCTTTAGCAACTAAACATAAGTTAATTATGCCAAAGAAATAAAGTGGACAATCTAGCATCAGCAAGGACACGCCTGGTTCAGAGCAAACCAGAGCTAGAAATTCAAAAGAAAGCAGAGAAGAAAGGCAGTGGAGAAAGGAAAGAAAAGGAAACAGAATTCCAAGAACCAGGGAGAGTAAGAGAGAGAGAGAGACCCTTCTAGCTTTGAGTGCTTAAAATACTTTAAATTCATACCAGGATTTAATTACAAGAATGTTGATACCTTTACTTGAAAACGCGTGCAATGAGATGAAGTGAGCACTGGATGGGGGATGGGGATTGGGCGTTGGGTGTTGGACCCTTCTTCTGAAGAGCTAATTGATGGGAAAACCCCATGAGCGGTTCCCTTGTCCCCACATAGAGTTCTTTGGAGTACCAGGTGACCATAAATGCCATCCTGAGGATGTACGAACTGGTTCCGGAGGCATACCACCAAAGATTTCGTATTTCCAGGAAGTAATCAGAGCAAACTTTTATCGAGTTCAAAAGGATCAAGTTCCTTGCTTTCAAGCAAAGGATTTGGCTACTCACAATTGAACTGTGATTCTCCTAGAGAAATTCAAAAACCCACTTCTCTTTTCCACAAAAACCTATATTGAACTGCATAGGGTCTCCATAGCCAGACAAGGAGCAATTATGGTTCAATATTAAGAGGTCAACTACAAACCTTTTCCTAAAGAAAACTCCTTTCTAGTTACCTCTAAAAATCTGAAAAGAACAGGTGGTGAGTGATAGGAAAGTGAACAATCACAAGTGGGAAAGTAAAATTGTGCACACAAGTTGGGAATCTTCCTCAAGCGAAGGAGGAAGGTACTTGAAATGACTCCACAGAGGCCAGTATCCCATCATCAAGTCGCGCTTTATTTGCATGTGGAGAGTCCTTGATACTGATCCAGCTCCCAGAGTGAACAGAATGTCTGGGCTTGTTCTTATCTGTCAGCCAGGGCTTCCTGATTGGACCAGATTAACAGCTCCAATTAGGGAACCGTATTCTATGAAGTCCACGTAGCTGATATTGTTACAATCGCTACGTCCCTTCCCCCTCCGTGTCTGGGGACATTGGCTGTTTAGTTTTCTGTAGCTTCTGTAGGAGTGTTTTAGCACCAGGTCAGGTTCGAACTCTGTCTCGGATATGGGTGATATGCAACGCACAATAGCTTGCCTCTTGCGCAGAGAGCGTCCCCAGAAGAAATTCATTCTGTCCTTCAGACAGCAAAGGCGTCGAGGCAACAACATCTGCCATGTCCATCTCAGATTTTGAGCTATCTTCAACACTTGGAGGAGGAGAACCCACAGGTTCCAGAACTGTTGTAAAGGTGGTTGAGGAGCCGGGCATGTTTTGCTCCTGCACAGTTTGTGAGTTTGGAGCTTCCGTGTGGTCCCTGCGCTTGTTCAGGACCATCACACCTACCCAAAATACATGGGCCTCTGGACCTGATGTTGTGTCGATGATGCCTCTTCCCCCTACAGGGCCATTCCCATGGTTCATACACTAAACTTTGTACCCTGAAGTAAACTGTCTGTCTCACTTAATAGAGTTTAGTGTCCAGAATTGGCATTCCTGATGCCATTTCACCCTCTCCCCAGGTCCAGGAAGATCATATTTAACCTGGTGCAGAGTCCTCTTCCCCCTTAGCAACTCTGCTGGAGCTATGTATGTAGTTGTATCTATGTAGTTGTAGCATGGTCCTACAATCAAACAGGAACCAGGACAGTTTGGTATCTGATGAAGCTGTAGGCTGTTATTTCAAGCTTGCCATCAAATTTTGGACTGTTTCTGCCAACTATTGGATGATGGATGGTATGGAGCTCTCCTTGTATGTCGAATACCGTTCAATTTTGGGAAATACTCAAATCCCCTATTAGTAAATGCTGGCCCGTTATCTGCGATCAACACTTCCAGGGGTCTGTGTATGGCAAAAGATGTGTGCAGTTTTTCTGTCATCATCCCCATGTTTGACAAATGAACTCTATGGATGTCCAGCCATTTTGAGAGGCCGTCCACAATAAGTAAGAACGTTGAGCCCATGAAAGGACCTGCGTCGTTAACGTTTAACCAAGTCCAGGGTTTACTCAGCCATTCCTATGTATTTGGGGGAGTTGCTGATGGTAGCTTTTGTCTTTGTTGGCACTCTGGGCACTGCCCCCACTAACGCAGCTGACATCTTCATTTAGGAAACCCCTGGTGGAATTCAGCCAGTATCTGGTGACGACCTTTGCTCAGGACAATCACTCTTGCTCCCCAAAATAATAAGCCATCCTGTACCGTGAGCTTATCTCTCCGGGTACATAAAAGTTTCAGTTCTGGTTGTGAAGACCCTTTTGTTGTGAAGACCAACATCACCAGCTATTTCAATTTTACCAGGACCGGATCTTTCTGTGTCCAAAGTCTGATATTGTCAGCTGTGACTGGAATTGTGTCCAGAAAACACAAAACCATGACGGACTGTTCTAGTGACTATACCACCTGTGCTGTATCTGTGAGCAGGAGGCAGCTCAATGCATCCACATTTGCTACTTGGCCTCCCAGTGTTCCAACTTGTAATTGTATGCAATTAGTATTAGAGCCCACTGCTGAATTTGGCCTGAAGCTATGGGCAGCGTTGCTTTATCCACTTTAAATAGACCTCGCAGGGTTTTGGGAACTTCCTGAGCCCAAATATAATGCAAACCTTCCTTCTCTCCCATATATTTATGCGATGCATTAGCCAAAGTCTTAGATGCATACGCTGGTAGGCATTCCTCTTCATTTGGGCCACCTATGAGCCAATACTACTCCGATACCATACGGGGAGGCTTCTCATGTCAATACCAAATCTCGCTTGGGATCATAATGTGCCAACACCTCAGAGGATTACAGCTGTTTCCTCACTTCTCTGAAAGCTATGGCTTGGCTAAGTGACTATTTCCAATGCTGATCCTTTTTTAAGAGTTGATGCAAAGGTGCTAGAATGGAGGGCAAGTTATGATGAGCTTCCTGTAATAACTCAACAATGCAAAGAAAGAGCTAAGCTCTGGTACACACGTGGGAGTCGGGGCACATTTAATAGCCCTCACTTTATCTTCCAATGGGTGTAACCCGGTTCTTTCACCCAAGTAGGACACATGGGATGCCTAAAACACACATTTTTCACTTCTAAGTAGTATGCCTGCCTGGAAGAAACATCCAAGGATGATGTCCAAATTCTGTAAGTGCTCCTTATTGGTATTCTTTGTTATTAACACATCATCTGGATAAATGGTGACCTGGTATAAACCTCATGAGATCTTCTCTAATGTCCACTGAAAAATTGCACAGGCTGATAATACCCCAAATGGCAGATCCATATATTGGTACAAACCCTTATGGGTATTAATTGGTAGCATACTTCTGAAAATCCTCATCTAACCACAATTGCAAGTATGCATTGTTCATTTCCAGCTTCATGAAGGAGAGGCCCCCTGCCAGCTTTGCATTTAAATCTTCTGTGAGCGATTGTGTATTTATCCAAAATGCAAAAATCAGTTTACTGTTTGTTTAAACTCCCCAAAAAGGCAAACCAACCCATCAGGCTTGACAAATCGGTATGACTGTTGCTGTCCATTCCACAAACAGGACTGGTTTGATACCTTCGCTTTCCAGCCTTCTGATTTCTGCCTCTACTTTTGTTTGTAAGGGAAATTGCACTGGGTGGGCTTTGCAGAATTGTGGAAATGCTTCCACGTCAACATTCAAGGTGGCTTTTTGGCTCCTTTGATCGTCCCAAGACCTCCTTGTAAAACTTTCAGGAATTTAATTAGGACTTCACTCAGGTAGCCATTTTCTAATCGAAAAATGTTAAGTGAATCTAGGTGAATCTTTCTCAACCAATTTCAACCCATCAAGCTTGAGCCTGAGCCTTTTACTACAACCAGTGGTAACTGATCCAGCTCCTTCTCATGAGATCAGAACTGAAGTCATACATTAATCTGTAAAGATTCCCCGGTGTAGGTTCTCAGTCTAGCCAAGGTCTTGCGCAAACTTAAGGACTGGAGTCCAGAGCAAATTTTGTTAGGACTGGTTCTGCAGTCGCTGAAACAGCTGCACTGGTATCGACCTGTATTAGAACTGGATGACCATTTAACCAAATGTTTATTTTGATTGGTTCTGATTTGCAAGTTGCTAGGGAATTTAACTGTTCCAAACCAGATTTAGGTGGACTTTCCAGGGTGTGCACTCTCTTGGATATCGGCCTACGAGTTCTCTTACTCAATTTGGGTCTCGTGGGCTTTTTTGCTGTCTTCAGTATGCATACTAGCAGCAACTACAATGACTTGCTGGCCCACTCTCTGAAGAAAATTTTTACCATTTGGCTAAGTTTATGGGTTTGTTGCCTTTGCTTTGAGGTTTTGCTGTGGGCTAGTCAGGAATCCCTCTGTTCAGGATATGTCCTGAGTGATGCTATGCAATTGCCTTCACTCAGGTGGTGTTTCCCAAGCTCAGTTGGACTGGTGAGGGTGTCCACTTCCATTGGAATAGCCTGCAACTCTCATGCTCCACTTGCTGCATTTTCCAATGATCAAGCCAATTGTGGTGCCTGTTTGAAGTTCATTTGGGCTTCAGTGCTTGGGCACTTTTGTATGGTTACATCATTAATCACACCCTTGTCGCCACTGAAATAACTCAACAGAGGCCAGTGTCCCAATGCCAAGTCATCCTTTATTTACATGTGGAGCATCCTTAACACTCACCCAGCTCCCTCAGAGCCAGTTCTCAGAGTGAACAGGATGTGTGACACTCCTGTTCTTGCCTGTCAGCCAGGGCTCCCTGATTAGACCAGATTAACAGCCCTAGACAGGGAACTCTCATTCTGAGGTCCACCTGGCTGACCTGATTACAATCACTACAGTATCAAAAAGAGTAGTGATACCCAAAGGCCTGTGTGTTTTCATTGTAACAAAGCAGTTCACCTCCAAGCTCACTGCTGGAAATTAAAGGGAAATACCAGAGGCTTTGTTGAGATGCTCCTGGCTGATGCAGCCAGTTGGTACTGATGAGCTGTTGTTTCTAACTATGGCAGTTAACTCTGTGTAAGCTAAGCACTGTAGGAGTTGCTCTAATTCCTGTGGGTTAACAACATTTTTCCTCAAATAAGGCATTTACGGCCATAGTTCTAGTTAGAGATATAGGGGCCATCCAGCATCTCTTGCTGGGAAAAGCTATGACCTTCCACCTGTGAATGTACTCAGCGCAAAGGTTGTAGTGAAAAATATGGCAGGATAAAATGTTCATAGCTTTGTACCAGCTGCACCTAGAACATGACCTTATTTGAGGACTGGTTACGATACGGATCATCCCGAGTCTATCTACAGATTGTCACTAGTTTACCGAGGAGCAGGTTGATTCCTTCCACAGGTAATGGCCTCACACTGTAAAGCAATAGCTTCCCCATTTGGCTGGAGAACTGAGGTCGGGGTTGTGTCATTATCTGGTGTGTGGCCAAACTATCTCTATCAGAGGAGGCTAAACAAGTTCTATCGATGGATGATTCTGCTATCTAGCTGTCCAAAATATTTTTTGTGTGAATTCAGATGAGCCAAAGGAAATAGTCAGCAAGTCTTCCCCTGGTAAACGCTCAACAAGTCAACAAGTATTGTGAAAATTGGCACAAAGTGTCCAGAATGAAGCTGAAGTAAAGTGAGTTAGAGAGAAACAATGAGCTATGATAGGGAAATGTGGACCGTCCCCACTCCTGCCATAGACCTGTGAATGAAGTGAAGTCAGTATTGCACCAGACAGCAGCCCCTTTGAGGTACAATGGGGAAATGTTGAGGATTGCCAATGAAATTCCAATGGTTGGACATGCTGGTATCTGAAAAACTAGCCAGAATTTTATTAGTTGCCCTTCCACAAGAACGTGCTCGACTTTGGAAAAATGGGTCAGTGCGAGAACCAATCTCAACCTTGAATGAAACCTGCTCCACTAATTCTCAAACCAGCTTTGGGTGAACCAGTCAGCAGAGACTTGGTAGATTATGTGAGAAACTTATCAAAAACAAGAAAAGGTTATCAACATCTCCTCACCATCATGGACATGGTTGCCCAATTCCCAGGGGCACCCTCCTGCAAATAAGCTCAACCAAAGTAGAGGTTAAGGAGCAAATACAATTTATTACTCGATACCGCTGTCTACTGAGATCCAATTATTGATATATCATGTGTCTTCTTGCAGCAAATTGACTGCAGCGGTTCAGGAAGGCAGCTCACTGCCTCTCTCTCAAAGGGAACTAGGGATGGGCAATAAATGCTGGCCCAGCTAGTGATGCCTACATTCCATAAATGAATTTTAAAAAAAATCTTTTTTTGTCACACCAGCTGGTTTATTTTTATGCTGAGTAATTCGGTGTGGGTTCAGAAGTGCTCCAGCCATCTTTCACAGACTGATGAACAAAGGCTGGTAGCTGGCCTGCCAAACCTGGATGATTGTTAGTATACTGTAACACCTAAGGAGAAAACGTAGGCCAACTAAAAACCCTAGTCCAAATGTTTCTGTCTTCTAACTAAGTGGTAGCCTTAAAGAGAGTGAACTTGGTAAAACTCAGGTAATCTGTCTGGGCCATGTTATGGGTGAGGGGTGAATATTGCAAAGGGCAGAAAATTGTGTGCTGATTAATTTCCCTGTCCCCAAGACTAAACAGGAAATAAGTACTCTTTTGGGATAAATGTGTTTATCACAAGTCTGTTGTGATCTTGGAAACTTTAGCTGTGCTGCTAATAGAAATACAGAAAGGCAAAAATAGTGTGGTCAGAAAGGTACCGAACAGCTTTTGAGAGGTGGAAAGACATATTAACCAATGAACTGGTGCAGGCAGCTTTAAAGAGGCGATTGATGTCTATGACAGAGTGGGATGTACTGTTCTACTCCAAGATAATGAATCAAGCATCAAAAGACCAAATGGACATTTCTCAAATAAACTTGGACAGACACCAAAGACACGCTGTTGTAGGTTTTGTCACATTTATGGAGTTTAGCTGTAACTAGGCTCCCAAGTATCGGTTCTTGTGTCCATGGTACTTTCTGTAACAATACTTTATTTACAGCTTAGTAGATACGCACACTCTTAAGACCCTGGTACAGTTTTCGCCTTCTTTTCCTATTGCTCTACATAAACGTGTGGCACTGGAATCATCATCATGTACCATTACATCATTATATATTCTGCTGATGTCTCATTCATTGTAGAGAAGAGAACACTGGGAATGTTACTCTTCCTCAAACACTTTGAAATAAACGTGAGCACTGGAGATAGAGAAACCTTAGTTGACATGGATCATAATCTATTACGTTTGTGGAGAAGTTCAAAGCAGACAATACAAGGCTATGTCAATGGAGCCTGCTATTACAATAATTTCACTTGAAGACTACACACCATGCAGGAAAAAAAGTAATGTGATTGTCAGGTCAAATTGGCACAAAATCCATTTAAAAATTATGGACAGTGGGAGGTTGATTTCAGACTGTACAGAATGCAGACATTGCATCTGAGGTACTTGTGATTATGTTTGAAAATGAATGTGTGTCTATCTCCTTTTTTTTTCTGAAAGAAAGAATTTTTGGAAATGCTTGCAACATTTCATTCACCCTGGTGGAGAGATGTTATAAATCAATAGCTTATATGAATTATGATTTTATTTACTGATGTGTTAGATCACAGGATAATTTTTAAAAAGACTGATGATGGTGTTTTTAAATGACCTAAACAACAGCCCTGAAATGACTGAATATTTGCATAATCTTTAATGTAAACCAAACAATGTTTGCTGCAGAAAAAATGTCAAATTGTCTGTCAAGACTTTAAATTGTCTCTGCTTAGAATCTGGAAAAATCACTGAATAAGGCCTGAAGCCATTGAATGTATCAATGTGAAATTTGTATATGATTGACTTTCTTTTGAACATATTTAATATTTTACTTTACTTTCCCTCCTTCCTTCTGTTTGCAAGTTGTGAGAGTCTCTTGGATGCATATGTGGGTTGGAACATTTTTGTATTGTTATTACTCTATTGGGTGTTAAGGACAATAAACATTATTTCATTTTCCTTAAATTTACAAGAAAATCTATCTGGGTGTTGTTCAGAGTTGAACACTTAAATAGGCAGATATTTACTCGATTGACAAATGCATTCTTTTAAAATGTTTGTTGTTGTTAACGGAGAAGTAAAAAAAATTTCTAGCACTTCTCATCTGACAACAGCAGCCAGTAAGAGTAGCCAGTTTGCCTCAACTGTTCTTGCTACTGACAGGTACAGGATTTATTGTCCTATAACCTGGACCCAATAAACTCATACTGCATAATTTCTCTCTTTCCCTTCACCAAGTTTGTGCCTGGTTTTTCTGTACCCCAAAGCCTCCATGAATGAAGCATAGAAATTATTTTTCCTTCTTTCAACCACTTAACCATAACTTTTCCCCCTACTAACTCCCTCTGAATAGGTTCATTCTCCGTACCAACCATTCATCAGGCTGTATGTGTCTTTGTACCCCCTGAGTATCAATGTCCATAACAACCCCTTCAAAAATGATTTCAAAAGGCTGCCTTTTTGTGTGAGAAACATGGATTGACAATTTATAATAGGAAGGGTGGGGATTGTCCTTGATTGTTTCACCTTCTCCAAGAAAGTTATCTTTGTCTCCCCTGTCTCCTGTCAATTGAGTTTCACAATCTCAATTTCTGTCTCTTCCAATCCCAATCTCAATCTCTTTCTCTCTCACAATCTGAATCTCTCTCTTCCAATCCTAATCTCAATCTCTGATTCTCGCAATCTCAATCTCTCCCTTGCAATCTCAATCTCAATTTATTTGCACCCATCCATATTACTAGTGTTTTCATTCCTGTGCTTGTACTTTCAAAGTTCTGTGCATGTCACTTCATTTTTCTTCATTTGATTCTTTCACTTCTGATTGTCCTTTTTGTTAAATTGTCTTTTGTTTGCTGTTGCAAAGAATTCATTCTGCATTTATGCTGTTTGTTGGGGAAACTAGTGATAAGAAGTGAGCCAGTAACAGAAACACTCAAGGACATGAAAACAATATACAGGGATTGTTGACTACATTGCTTGGGCGGGTGTAAGCTGTGTTATTGTGACAGAGTTGCCTTGTTCATTGAAGGTAAGCCCTTGCACATGTGTATTTTATTTTGCATCAAGGTCCATGTTTCAGGCCTCAAAATGTGGGAAGTTAGTTGTCAGGTAAGGATCAAAGTGGTGAGTGGGGTCAGAGAGCCCCAGATGTTAGCTTTCCTGCTCCTCTGATGCTGTTTGGCCTGCTGTGTTCATCCAGCTCTGCACCTTGTTATCTCAGATTCTCCAACATCGGCAGTTCCCACTATCGTTGGAATTAAGTTTTTGTTTTATTATTGTAATGTAAACTATTTTTGTTTATTTTATGAAATATAATAGAGCAATGGGGAATTCTCACTGTGGTTACATTTTAAACGTTTTGCTCAAATATGATAGGAGAGAAACTTGGAGGGAAACTATTTCATGCAGTATAGTTGTTGAATAGCAGAAATAGTAAAATATCAAAGATAACTGGTCAGAAAGATGAATAATAAAAAGCTTGATTTCTGGGGAAAGATAAAATTGAAATGCACATTTGACAATTGTAACATAAACACTGAACGGAAAGTAACTGGTAGAGTCAAAACACAGCATACAAAGGAAACAATTATATACATATGTAAGGCACTTAAATTTGTATGGTATGTTGTACCAAGGAAATGATTCATCATTTTTCAAGCCAGTTGACATCTATTAATGCCAACTTGTTTTCTACACCTGTTTTTATTTTATCATACCCACAAGGATGTTAAGGACTTGCCTGTGTTATTTATCTACTGCTTTATCATTCATCTCCCTGTTATTTTATATCTAGAATTATGGAAGAATTGAAAGCAAGCAGGGATGGTGCAATGATTGATATCTGACTACAAGAAAGGATGGATTGCATTCCTGTATGTGTTTATTTCAAATCTCAGATTAGAAAGGTCTGTTTCCTTTCTCTTTAACCAAGTTTTCTTACTGAGACACATGGTGCCTGTTAATCATTGCATCTGTTGTCTTAAAATATTTAATTTTGCAAAATGGCAAGTGTTGCTTTGATGCCGTACTTTGGTCAAGCAGCAAGTATTGCTAGTCAGTTCAAACATTACTGTCAACAGCATCAGCACATTGCTGATTGCACTAAAAATGAAAACTATGGAATTAGATAGGCCTCAAAAGCAGGTATGGTAATTGTGAAGTTTATGTTGCTTTCACCTTCATGTTGCTTGCTTATTGAAATATTTATGGTGTTGCCAGCACGAGACACATGTGAATATAAATGTGACCAACGGGCACAAAATTATTAGAGACTAGGAAAGTTAAATATGCGCCTCTTAAAGAAGAGATGCATTGTTGCTGGAGCTGGTACTGCAAGTCATTCCATGACTGTCTGTTTCAGATTTGTATCAGTCCTGCCTTGCTGAGATCCCTGACTCCCTAGATTTAATTGGACGTCATGGTCTGGTGGGGCTTGCCTGTAGTCCTAGCACTTGTCAGCCCTTTGAGCTGGTGCTGCTGTAACGTCAAAGCTGGCAGACGGCTGTCTGAGGTGGGACTTCCTTCCGAGATAGGGTCAAAAATATTTTCTTAAAGTAATTCATGCTGCTTACAGTATTAGACAGCTCTGGTGAAGACCTCAGGATTGTGGGTGGCAACCTCACCTGCCTGTTTTTTAGTCTTCAGCAGGTTCCAATGAGTTGCCTTAGGCTGGTGGCAGTAGCTCGGTGGAACACAATCAAGAACTCTAAACAACTGGGAAGTACAAACCAAGCAGCTCATAGAAATCAGTCAACAACTAACCTCTAGTTATTTGAGGATCTCTTTAAATCGTGCTGAAAGATCCTTCCTGCTGTTGAATTTGTGTTGAGCTGTACAAGGTTAAAAGAGGGTGTTAGTTGAGGCATGGTAGCACTAACATCAAACCAACATTGCCTGCTATTTACGTTATGTTCGATACAATGTTCACACTCTTGTTGGATTCTCTCTGCATATACGTAAAAGCCTTCACCAAAATGGCATCGGAGTGTGTGCCAGTGTAGCAGAAAAGCACTCTTGGAAACTGGGTACTGAGGAGTCAAGTTTTGTGGTTATAATCTTTCCTCCCATTTGTGAGCATTAGCATCACAAAGCTACTTCCAAATCTTTCAAGAGTTTTACCAGCATGCATGAAAGCACAATACAGTTCTGCTTTTTTTTGTTTATAGAGGGAATAATTTATAATACTTATTAAAATTAAACCCAAAGAATAATTACTTGTGGCAAATTTCAACGACTTTGTTTGGCTGAGCTTCATAAAAAATAAATGTTAATTTGTATGATAAAATATTTGTGAAGAAAAATATATTGAACACAACGTAGGCAAACAAATAAATTGCTAACAAAGTCAGGTAACATTCATAGTGCATCAGATAAATAAATGCTAAATTGTTCGTAGTGTTCAGGGATGTGTAGATTAGGTGGGTTAAAGGGGGTTGGGTCTGGGTGGGATGCTCTGAGGTTCAGTGTGGACTTGTTGGGCCGAAGGGCCTGCTACTCACTGTAGGGATTCTATGATTCTAAAATGCAAGCTCTGGAATTGGCAGTTGTAGCACTACAGAATCACGTTACACCTGCATATAGGGGAGTAGAGTCACTCTGTCAGCAACAGCAATTTAGTATTACTTAGCTGTACAGAGAAAATGGTATTCATTGGCTAAATTACTAATGGGAAGGAGATTGGAAGCATACTTACCACTATTAAAGTACCATCTCAAGCCAAACATAACCACCTTGTGGTCATGAGGGGTTATGAATTGGAGAAACTCCATCACCAAAAGCAGCAGAAGTAGTGTAACTTTAGATATAAGTCAAAAGCACACTGAAACCAAGTCAGAAAAGACAGAAAACCAGAGGCAACAGTCAGGAGAGGAACAGATCAACTGAGATCATATATAGTCAGAAGTACTGTTGATCTTACTTGAGCCAAGAAGTGAGGCCAAAATGAGTATTAAAGGAAATGGTAAAGAGATGCCCATTCTACATTGAAAACTGAACAGAACTGTACAAAATATTTCGGGAATTATAGAGTTATCACCCTCGTATGGACATCAAGTGACCTGGATAAGGGTGTCTAATTACAATTCTAGTCCGAGAGCTTTGGACTGTGAGAGCAGTGGGGTGGGGGAATGATAATAACAAAGACATTGGACAGCATGGTGGCTCAGTGGATAGCACTGCTGCCTTACAGCACCATGGACCTGGGTTCAATTCCAGCCTCGCGTGACTGTCTGTGTGGAGTTTGCACATTCTGCTCCTTCATCGGTTTCCTCCCACAGTCCAAAGATGTGTAGGTTCGGTGGATTTTTCATGCTAAATTGGCCATAGTGTCCAGGGATGTGTAGGCTAGGTGGATTAGACTTGGGAAATGCAGGCTAACAGGGATAGGATAGAGGTTGGGCCTGGGTGGGTTGCTCTTTGGAGGGTCGGTCTGGACTCAGGTGGGCTGAATGGCCTGCTTCCAAAGTGTAGAGATTCTGTGATTCTATAATAAATAAAGTTACTGGAATTAAATAAACCAACAGTGAGGGAAACCTGTGTGCAAAAGATAATGTAACTGATGATATTACTCTGTCACCAGCAGAGTGATCAGAAGAAAAGATCAGAGTAGAGAAAAGTTACAACGAAACGAGTCTTAAACACTACACTAGAGAGCTGTATTCAATAACTTGTAATGTGCAAATGGACATTGAGTGTCAAAATGTTGAAGAGAGTGAGAGAAATGAGGATGAGCTACAAAGCATCAGATCTCGAAAATAATTTAGTAAGATACCCACAGCCCAAAAATACAAGGAAGTAGTATCTAAGTATGGTACAAAATCATAAAAGCCTGAAAAATCTCAGTAGGTCTGGCAGCATCTGTGGAGAGAAAGCAAAGTCAATGTTGCAGATCCAGTGACCGTTCTTCAGAATTGATGAACTTTGCTGATGAATGGACCTTGGACCTGAAATGTTGGCTCTGCCTTCTCTCCATGGATGCTGTCGGATCTATTAGTTTTTGCTGCAATTTCTGATTTTGTTTCTATTTCCAGCATCTCCAGTTCTTTGGTTATTTTGAATTAAAGTATGGTAGCTGTGAAGTTAGCATAAAGCATATATTGTACAAATATTCTGTTTCCACACCACAAACTAAATAACATGTAAACTGCCCTCTGTTGCACTGAAATAATATCAGAAAAAGGCACAGAATGGAAATGTAATCTTTCTAGTGCTTTCTGCAGTGGTGTCAATCCATGTGTGGAAAGCTGTTTCCTCCAGACGATTCAGGAGATACAAGCATCTTTGTATTTCTACCAGCTCTTCTCTGTTTTTATTGTGTGCTACCCTGACCTCCAAGAAATTTCAGTAGGCATGTGGTGCTGTGTTTGGATGATGTTGCAGCCATAGCTGAATAGTAAGATGTGTGTAAAGGTTGAGGAAGTTGGTCTGAGGCTTGTGTGACTGGTTAATGTGTGAGGGTTAGATGGAACATCTGGATGTTTGCCATGAGTCCTGAATGGCAGTATATTTTTAAAATATTCTGCCATGGGAAAGGCAACATCTGTTGTCCATCCCTAATTGCCTTCGAGAAGGTGGTGATAAGTTACCTTCTTGAACTGCTGTAGTTGTATGATTGATGGGGGTGTGTTGCAATGGACGTTTTGAGAGGTTTGTGGTGTGGTGGGAAGAAAACGTTGTACAAAGGTGCCATCCCATGTGAGATCATTTAGAATTTATTGTGGCATTGCTGACAGATCTTTCCATCCAAGTGACAGGAATTAACCTCCATGCCACTCCCTTTTATAGGTTGTCCTGCAGAGGCTCCCTGCCTTCCATAGGGTCATGAACTAGGAGAACCATGACTTTCCACCTCCACCAAATCACATCCTTCAGACTGGAGCACACTCCTTGCCATAGTTTTCAATTTTCCATGTCATTAATTGCAGCAATAATATTCAATACAACATTCCTTTTGGATGGACAGACCTTTTAAGGATAGCAAATTGCTCTACCACATGATATTAGCCCAACCCTTACCAGCCGCTCCTGCTGACCACAGAGGCATATATAAAAGAGTCAGACAGCCAACAAGGCAGACACTTGAACCTGTATTACGATCAGGATAATGATGTGAAATCACCAAATCTACACACTGTCTGCCTCTGGCAGATCACATTGTCCACACATTCATGGACTGCTGGAGCCAGATGGCCTATTTCAGTGATGTATGGAGTTAGCATCATCCCTTTTAAGTCATTTTTTTGTCTGTTTCATCTGAT
Organism: Rhincodon typus; assembly: GCF_021869965.1. Taxonomy (NCBI): domain Eukaryota; kingdom Metazoa; phylum Chordata; class Chondrichthyes; order Orectolobiformes; family Rhincodontidae; genus Rhincodon; species Rhincodon typus. The sequence continues at coordinate 123,365,512 of NC_063332.1, read as the reverse complement.
AAAATTGACCTTGTGCCTTGATAGATTAATATTAAATGTAATTTTATAATGTGAAGTACAACATGTTGAGAATTTCTGTAATAAATGATTCCTGTTCCACTTGTAGCTGTGACCTTCTTGCTCATGAGTTACCAATTGCATGATATAAATCACATCAAAAGATCTCTAAAATGTATTCTTTAGTTTTCCACACTTCGATCAACATGCCAAAGCAATATTGAACAAATTTAAAGCAGCAATGATGCAAAGCAGACTTTGGATATATTCACATGCGTGCCTCATGTAATTGAAGTTATCTGTTTGGCTTTTACCAGATATGCAAATATGATTATGTTGAGATCCGCAGTGGCCTTTCATCTGATTCCAAGCTTCATGGGAAGTTTTGTGGTACTGAAGTGCCTGAAGTTATAACATCTCAACACAATAATATGAGGATTGAATTCAAATCTGACAACACTGTTTCAAAGAAAGGATTCAAGGCCCATTTCTTTTCAGGTATGTTAATTAGACAGTGAGTGTCTCTGCAAAATTTTGTTGAGTCTCACATTTGCAATCAAGATGTTCAAGTGATAATGCAAGCTGCCAGGCTAATGATTAACTCAATCTCAAACCTGAAATTTGGTTAGTGGTTTATGGCATTCTAATTGTGTTTGTGTATATAAAATCATAAATTGAGAAGACTGGTGAGATGAATTCTACTATCCCAATTAATTGTATGTTGATGTTCGTAGCAGATTAATGCCCTAACTTGTAACCTCATTATTGTAGCTTTAGATGAAAATATTTTCTAATAGACTATAGAGAAGTTCCAAAACATTGATTTGTGTTTTAAGCAGTCAAAATAGTAACTCAGCACTTCGTTGCTTCAATGTACTTTTCTTGGAACAGCAGTAGATAATCTATCATAGCTAACTGTGAAGATTTTGAAGAAACAATCAACAAAAGGAAGGTCTTTTTCTGTCTTCGTATGCATTTTTTGAGCAATGTTGGCAGAAACCTGGGAGCAGGTTTCTCTCCCTCTGACATCAATAATATATTTCATAATGAAAACTTCTCATAATAAGAATAGTGGATTGCTTATTTCAAGTATTCTTTTTGCTTCTCTTGTGATATACTTAAATTAGGTATTTCAAATGTATGAATTACTATAGTGTATTATGTGTAGTTTGTGCCCCATTAAGACTCAGTTATATTTCTGGAGTTTATGAAATATGTGTACAAAAAAAACACGCTGTGAAACGTAATGGAGAAATCGGGAGGACTGTAGAAGCCATTAATGGGTTTCCATTCCTGGGATACAAATTCATAAACTATTTCTTTTGAACTTCACTTCCCAATAAATTAGCTTATATGGAACCAAAATTCCTAAATATGAATCTAACTCATTTTCATTTTATAAAAATCTTGAATCTGCTTTAGTTTCTTCCCCACTTCCCTTTAAAAAAATATTTCCTTGGAGCTGTTTTCTGCCAGATTTTCAACAAAGCTCTAATAGTGGACATGGAGAAGCTTTGAGGTTATTCTTGATGTTTATGTTTGTTTTGCTTGTAGCTTCTCAGATCTTAATTTCTGATTTCTTGCATTTTCTTTGTTTCCATCTTTTGTCAGTGTTTTGCATACTCTATCTGCTCATCTCAAATTTGGATTTGCATTCTTAACAATACAGATTCTGCAGTTTTGTTTCAACAACAAAACTAGTTTAACTTACTAGTTTACTGACCTTTTTTGTTCTTACTGATCATTCTCAATCAAAATCCAGTTCCTTGAGCCAAACATTTTTTGAACTCCTGACTTCTCCACACCTCCCTATAAAAATTTCCATTATCAACAATGACAACGGAATCACAACAGCAGAAAAATGACAAAGAAAGAAATGAAAAGATTGTGAAGGATATAAGTGAGAAATATAAAAGGAGAAAGACAGAGAGAAATGTATTTCAGGAAGAGACCAGCAGTCAAGGAATACAGAGAAGTATAATATAAAGAAGAAAATTGGCATGAAAAGACCAAGGAGACACAAAAGTGCAGTAGGAGAGTTGCAGACGCTTAATTTTTCATCTGAAAAATCCAGTCAGATTTTGGTGATATAAAGGTTTTCTGGAAGGGTGAATGTGTTGGGCTTTCTGATGATTTCCCTCATCTTAATAAATTGCTGCTTTACTGTTTCTCCACTGATGCTGTCAGTCTGGATCTGCCTGTTTGACTCTGTTTGGCCATCTGTACATAATATAGAAAGATATTGTTTCCTAGTCTCCACAAGTTACCTTTGTTCATGCCAAACTCTCAGACCAATAGGCACCAACTTTATAGAAGGGGTAATTTTGAAGCCTCTGTGGGGAACGTAAAGAATGGTGAACGTCAGAAATCAGTAAATACATTTTTCCTGTAGGACTGTGAAGACAGAATGATTGATTTGTAGGAGAATATTGAGTTCTGAATATATTATATTTACTTGTTTTAGAATACTGTTTTATCAGGAATTAGAGAGAGCTGTATCAGCAAAGTATTTCAAATCATATTAATCTTGTTAGTGCTCAGATTTATATTAATCCAGTGCTTCAGGGAAGCAGATGATGAGAACAGAGAAGTTGTGTGTGTGTGTGTGTGTGTGTGTGTGTGTGTGTGTGTGTTTTTGGGGAGGGTGGGGGGGGGGGGGGTGCAAACTGTGGAGGGATGATGGGGCAAAACATAATAAGAACCCAGTATTGTGAGAGTACACCCTTCTTGCGATGTTAAGTAGACATTGCCGAAAATCTACAGATCTGTGACATAATGTATAAAGCTCTCTGACCAGAGTGCAAGAATGCTGTAACTTCACATCATACCCATGGACACACCAGAGTTGAGACAGTAAGCAATGGAATCTTATCAATTTAGCAAGTTTAACATGTTCTTGACACCTTCCTTGTGGCATTAGTGACCTTACCGTCTTGGAAAGCTGTTGTGATTCCTTCAGTGCACACTGATATCTATATTAGTCAGCCAGAATAAAGTCAGGAAGGTACTTGAGACTATTACCCATTTAAATCTTGACTGATAACATTAATGTAACATCCAGGACCAAGATTGGTAGCAGGTTCATGGAAGGTTCAAGAGTGAACCGAATCATTATTGAATGGATTGAGAGCATTCTTAAATCACAATTCCATTGCCAAAATACTTAGATATACGCTTTATACTTTTATATATACTTTTCATCTGCAGACTCCACTTTGGCAGCAACATCTAAAAACATTGCTTCAGTTTCCTCATGTATGCTGATGACACTTAGCAGGTCTGGTAGCTCCCATGAAGAAGATATGGAATTAATATGTTGAATTTTATGTAGGAGGCAGACGTCCTGCCAATTAAGTTGAAAGTGTGATGTGAATTCACTTCAGCATGTGGCTAGACCCAGGAGTGGCATGCCAATTTAGAATGGCAACCTGTTTCCAAGTTCTGTCATGCCAATCAGAAGGCTGGCAATTCTACATTGCCTTCATGAACAGTGGTCATAACTAAGGCTAGAAATGCAAGGAAGTCAATGTTTGGGGCCCCCTCAAAAGAGGCGTGTATGACTGTTTTAGAGGGTGGGGAGGCACTGTTGCCAGAGCAAGTAGACCTCGACATTTAGGCATGGGTGGTCACAGAGGGCTGGTGTTGGTATAATCACTGTGGATAAGTCAATAGGCTACAGAATGCCCCAAAATAGAGAACCCCGCCTAGAGTCCTGTGGTATATTACTCAATATAACTAGTTGTCATGCTAATCAATGGCAGCCCATTCCAATGTCGAGAAAATGCTTATAGAGGTAGCATAATTATCCACTTAAGTGCTACAATTAAGCTTTTAATGAGGCCAATCTGCCAGCTTTCCTACCACTGGAAAAGTGACATAGCAGTGAGAAAGCACTGTACATATTATTCGTCCCACCTGCTCACTCTCGTGCTTTTTTTTTCCCTGTCTTCCTGCCTTCTGGGCCATTGCCAAAAGTCTGTAAAATTTACCCCAAAATTCAGTCAGTTGGCTCTTTTTGGCAAGCTTTTGGTCATCTGTAACAGTTTTTCCTTATTTGGCTCTGTGTACCTACGTGACATGAACTGCAATAGTTTATAAAGATGGCTACCCACAACATTTTGAACAACAGAGGTAAGGTGAAAGTGACAGCTTTTGGCATCAGGCAGCATTTGATCAAGGAACCCAAGCAAAACTTGTTCCAATCAGAAGCAAGTGAGAAATCTCCACTGGTTAGAGTCATACATAGCAGAAAAGAGGCGGGCTGTCAGAGGACAATGGAAGTCATGGGTCAGTCCCAAGACATCTCTGCAGTTCCTCAAGGTCATGACCTAGGGTCAAGAATCTTCAGCTGTTTAATCAATATCCTTTCCTCCATCATAAGGTCAGAGTAGAAATTTTTGCTGCTGATTGCACGGTGTTCAGCACTGTTGATGACACCTAAGATACAGCTCTTATAGAGGTTTAAAAAATCATGAGGAGCATAGATAGGGTGAATATAGCAAGGGTCTTTTCCCTAGGGTGGGGAAGTTCAAAAATAGGGGGCCTATTTTTAAGGTAAGAGGCGAAAGATATAACAAGGATATGAGGGGCAAGTTTTTGTAACACAGAATAGTTCGTATGTAGGATGAACTGCCAGAGGAAGTGGTGGATGCAGGTACAGTTACAACATTTAAAAGACATTTGAATAAGTACGTGAATAGGAAAGGTTTGGAGGGATATGGGCCAAACGCAAACTAGTGGGACTAGTTTAGTTTGGGAACATGATCGGCGTGGACTAGTTGGAGTGAAGGGTCTGTTTCCATGCTGTATGACTCTATAACTCTATCTCAGAAGCTCCCAAGCCAGACATCATTCATGTCAAATGACAGCTGGTGATTCAACAATGATATGTACAAAACCCTCTGTGGCGGAGAATTTTAATGACTAACAACCATTTGAGTGAAGAAATTTCTCTCATTGCAGTCTCTAATGAGCTAATTCCCTTATCCTGAGACCGTGCTCCCATGTTCTAGATTCCCCAGCCAGGGAAAGCAGCATCTCAGTATGTACTCTGCCAGTTCCTTCAGAATCTTGTGTAGCTCCGTGAAATTGCATTTCTCTGTTCTAACCTCTAAAGAATTATCCAGCCTGTCATCATAGGACAACTGTCATTTCACAATGTAATCTAATGAATCTATACTGACTGCCTCCAGTATAAGTATACCTTTTCTTAAATATGGAGACGTATATAGTGCTCAGTATTCCAGGCGTGGTTTCATCAAAACTATGTAAAAATTTCCCAAGAATCCTTATTCTTGTATACCAATCTTTTTACAATAAAGGCCAACCTGTCATTTGCTTTTCTAATAACATTCGGAACCTGTATGGTAACTTTGTATGCCCTGTACAAATACGTCTAAATCCCTCTGAACATCAACTAGTACAAGTTTCAAACTTTTTAGAAAATATTTTGCTTTTTAAGTTGAACAGCCAAAGTTAATAATCTCACACTTATCATCTGTATCTTGTTAGCCACTTGCTTAACCTGTCAAAGCTCACTTTGTAGCATCTTTGAGTCCACCTCACAGCTTGTGTTCCTACCTAACTTTGTAACATTAGTAAACTTAGATATGTTACTCTCTGACAGCATTTTATCAGAATTCATATATTAAGAGACTTGTGGAGAGAAAACAATTGACAAAGCTCTAGATATTCCCTTTCATATGTTAATTCCCATCTTACTCTTGTTATGATGGACACGTGGCTCATGGCTAACCACCTGAATTCTCTTTTTATGCCAATGGGACAAGTTCCTTTCAATCTCTCTAATTCGTTAAATAACAAATACAGCCCTTGCTGCCAGTGCTGCAGCAATGCCCATCACTCTCATGTCAATAGCTAAATGTAAACTCTGCTTAAGCCAATGCACTCTCCAAGGCATCCAACAAACACCTAACTACTTTCAAAGTCAACTTTATGGTGAACCTATTGGAAATGTTTTCACTTCTCTAGCCAACATGTGTGAATAAGTGAAGTAGATGATCTGCAATAGACTATTGAACAAGGAACAAGTTTGCATTACTGCAAATGAGGTGGTACAATGGCGTTTCTTGTTTTCACAAATTATGACATATGGCATAGAAAAAATATAATGAAAGATGCACTGAATTGAGACTGACAATGAAAACAAATTTGCCGTCAACGGACTTAACAGATGCAGCACTCACTGGGCTGTAAAGTCTAGTAAGATTGCAAGTTCTGCTCTTTTAAACATAAGTTAATATGAATGGTTAAGCAGACCATGATAGGGCACTGTAACAAAAATGCAGATTAATGATTAACAGAAACTTTTTAATTCAAAAGAACATTAAATGTGGTGATGATGCACCCCGGCCCATATGGTACCCATCAGTCTCTAAAGGCCTCTGTTGTGCTGTTGAGAACCACATGCTTCCTCTCTGTAAGCATGGATGTAACCTTGGAAGAGGGGCAAATATTCAGGTCCAACAAAACCCCTCCAAAGCCAGATTCCTGGAACCTGTTTATGGACACTTTGGTCGGGCCCAGGAGCAGACCCGCGAAGAGGTCCTCTGACCTCTGCAAAAGGTGCCTATAGATCAGAAGCATGGGGCTGGAGTGCAACCAAGTTTTAAGGAACAGCTCCTTCAAAAAAAAACTAAAGTGGGGCTGTAAATGAAAATAATCAGCATAAATATAGAATACTGTTTCATCCAGGCCTTAAAAACTACATGTGGCCTGGCACCTGAGCTACTTACTGATGATTACTGGGGACTGCTAAATGCAACTGTCCACCTCAGATCCCTAATGGAAAAGGCGTGGACCCTTTTGCAGAGGATTTTCCATTGGGGATTACCATCACCAGAGGGTAAAATGTAATGCTAAAGAACATTCGAGTGGCGAACAAGGCGCAAAAGCGTGTGTGTAGCAGAAGTTCACAGCAAACTCCTCTGTGCCATTCTGAAGGACAAAAAGGAGTTCCCTAAAATGGCTCAGATTATTGGGTGCTGCATCAGCGGGGGAAGATCCATTGGTACCATGCAATGTCAACTTTCTGGATGGTCAGGTCAGTTCGCTGCGAAGTTCACTACACGATAGAGCTGTCTCAATTTTCTGTGAGGCATCAGGACCGAGTACCTAATTTCTGAGACTGTGGATGGCTCAGGTCATGCACTGGTCATAGATCTTCAGTTCTGTATTCATTTCCTGCTGAGTTATCTGATTACAATGAAGTGCTGATGGAAGCTATACAAATGTATTTACTGTCTAATGGGCTAGCAAAGAGAAAATTGATCAGCATTCCCCTTCTTCATTCTGGTCACATAGTGTCTACTGGCTGTGGAATGGCAGAGAGAGGAATTTGATACTACTGTGTTTAGCATTCATCCGCTAACATCCCCAAGAGCAATTTTCAGATTTAAAGTTGTTACGGTTTGCTACTGCAAGAAAAGCAGTGCCTGCAGTGTCTTTCATAGCTTTTTTTCATACAAAGCAAATGACTTTTCAAATTGATTTTTTTAAAAAAAGAACTTAAAATAACAACCTGCAGCACAAATGGAAGACACTCTCTAACTAAAACCTGTTGTTTGTTATATGGAATGCTTCCTTGTACTTCCAATGCACATTTATCAACAAAACGTGCTCATTATGTCCTTAGAAGTGCCTGTCAAAATTAAAATTCAGAACATATCTTAGGAAATGTGTTATACTAAGTATTAAAAGATATATTTAGGAATATATTGGCCTTAATGGGAGTACAGCACAGATATACCAGATGATACTTGGATTCTTGGTTAAATTATGAGGAGAGATTACATAAGCTAAGGTTGTACTCACAGGAATTCTAAACGTTGAGGGAATGATTTTATCAAGGAAGAATGGTAGAGGTTTGGAATTCTCTTCCATGAATAGCAATTGATGTTAAATCCATTATTAATATTAAAATTGAGATCAATAGATTTTTTGCTAACTCAGTCTATTAAGGAATATTGAGCAGAGGCAGATATATAGCGTAGGATCACACATCTTCATGATCTTATTGAATGTCAGTATAGGTTTTTAATTAGTAAAGGGTGTACTGTTGTTCCTGTGCTCTTCTAGGTGGTTCTAACAGTGAAACTCTCTTTTATCTGTGATTTCCCACTTGATAAACTCTTGACATCCTTGCACTTTTTTGTGCTATAATACCAAGTAATTAACCCACTTACAATAAGACCATAAGACACAGGAACAAATTAGGCCATTCAGCCCATTGCGTCTGCTGTGCCATTCAATCATAGCTGATAAGTTTCTCAACTTCATTCTCCTGCTTTCTCCCCATAACCCTTGATCCCCTTGACAATCAAGAACCTATCTATCTCTGTCTTAAATACTCTCAATGACCTAGACTCCACAGCCTTCTGAGGCAGTGAGTTTCATAGATTCCCCACTCTCTGGCTGAAGAAGTTTCTTCTTAACTCCATTCTAAAAGGTCTTCCCTTTACTCTAAGACTGTGCCCTCGGGTCCAAGTCTCTCCTACCAATGGAAACATCTTCCCAATATCCACTCTGTCCAGGCCATTCAGTATTCTGTAAGTTTCAATTAGATTCCCCCCTCATCATTCTAAACTCCATCGAGTATAGACTCGGAGTCCTCAAATGTTTGTCATATGTTAAGCTTTTCATTCCTGGGACCATTCTCATGAACCACCTCTGAACCTTCAGGGCCAGTGCTTCCTTCCTGAGATATGGGGCCCAAGACTGTACAATACTCCAAATGTGGCCTCACCAGAGCCTTTTAGAGCCTTAGAAGTACATCCTTGCTTTTGTATTCAAGTCCTCTCAAAATAAATGCCAGAGTTGCATTTGCCTTCCTAACCATTGACTCAATCTGCAAGTTTGCCTTGAGAGAATCCTGAACGAGAACATCCAAGTCTCTTTGCACTTAAATGGTTAAGGTCTGCTCTAAAATAACAAGCAGGAGAATATTTTATATTTTATATTTTGTTTTCTACTGTCATCACCAATAATTTCTTGGCTATGGTAATTTGTCAGCCACTCAATAAAATGTTAGAAATTTACATGTATAGATGTGTATAGTTGTAATGCTCTATTTGGTCAAATCATTAAAACGTGTATTTCTTTATAAAATTAAAGTATTCAACAATTTATTCCCAAGTAATCTTAATTCGCAGATGTGAAACAAAGACTGCTATTGCTCATTTAGTCAGAGGTTTTACAAGGAAACAAAAATTAATTATTGAATCCTGGTTTCAGATGAGATAATAAATTTAGATCAATCAGTATACATTCATCTGTGGTGCCATCTTGGTATATTTTCTTTCACAGACAAGGAAGCACCATGCAAAGAGAGAATTTTTGTTTTTGAATCTTGCAAGAACTTGATGCAGGTTTTCCCTTCCAGTCGAGTACGTATTATTGACAGACTGGTGGCCTCTGAGAGTCTCAGAGGTACGACCACATGTCCTCTGGTTGGCATCTAACATAGTTTTCGGCTGGATCTTACTTTATGTTGGGACTGACACATCCATTCAAAACTGGAAGACTGATTTCTTTTCAACAGCAGCAAATGTATTTATTCCCCTTCTGATAATCCATTTAATCCTCCTGCACTGAATGTATGCATATTTTGTTCCCACTTAGGCGTGCAATGTGTTTAGCTGTTTTCAATCAGAAATTGTAAGATAATGATAAGTAAGGTTGTGAGTTAATATATTTGTGTTTAATAACAGATTATAAATTCCTTTGTACCAAACTACTTTCATTTTTTAACTAGTCATTTTACCTAAATTTTCTTTATTCATTCCCCACAAATAATTTATTATTAGAAATGATATAAAATGAAATTTTGTCAATATATTACGAACGTAAAGTTCGATGCAATCATCCTATCTTTCCTTGTATGTATATATTTGATTGCTGAACAAATTAATGATCCTGAGAATTTTCTTCTGTATTTTTTGCTCAAATGCTGTCATTTTTTTCAGTAATTTGCAGCTACCTGAACCTCTCACTTTATTTTACAGCATAGATCTGAAAGTGTCAGAAACAGTCTGCCAGTTTTGACTGAATGGATGAACCATCCCTTATCTGATATGACAGCTCATGTAGAATGATGAGCGTTGACTGCCACTCACTGGAATGACTGCTAATACAATTTTGGCTTTTCTCCCTTGCAGTGACTTTTGTAGCCGTTGTATGCAGATTCCAGGGGTTAGATCTTCTTTGCTAATCTTTGCTTCACCTCTAACACAGATATATCTTTTAAAGTGGGTTAGTTTAAACAAGCAAAATAATTTGCTAAAATATCACCTCGATCAGTAGATCTTTTTGAAATGAACAAGATTTTCTTTCTTGTTATTTCTTAACTACTGCAGGGTTGTTTTGTGCACTTCTGAAATGTTCATATTCATTTGAGCCTAATGCATTGCCCAGCATTTCAAAAAAATACAGATGGTTTCAACAAGCAGAGCTGAACTTTCCTTTTACTAAGCAAACTATAAACAGCTTGGAGCTATTGTCAAATCCAAAAGCTTCTTTCCCTGCTTGTTTGATGCAATGACAATTGTAGGTGAAAGTTCAAGCTTAGTAATGAATAGGTATAGCTAAAGCAAAAGATGTACAATGGGCAGTCAGCCCTGTGCTTTAGTTTACCTTCTTCTGGGCAAACATACAGTCGTATTTTCATTCTTAATTAAATGCTTGTGGCTAGCATCTCACAAGTATATGTTGCATGATCTCTCTCTTTGACATTTTCATAGATAAGGATGAGTGTTCCAAAGATAACGGTGGCTGTCAGCATGAGTGCATCAATACAGTAGGCAGTTATGTGTGTCAGTGTCGAAATGGATTTCTTCTACACGAAAACAAACATGACTGCAAAGAAGGTATATGTTGTTTTGATTCTTTCAGGGAGAGAAGAAGAATGTACTTATCATTTGAAACTTAAACCAAACAGAAACTAATAATATTTAGGGCAATCTTTTCCATGTGCTTGACAGATCCTTCCATTTCAGAATAATGAATATCACATTGAAGATACAAGTAAACTGACCAACTGTTTGTAAAATCATTTGAATAAGAACTAAAACTATGTTATACCGTAGTTGAATATAATGCTTGATGTTGGTGTAGCATCAGAAACCTGAATGCAGTTGAACACAAGTTCCTTTGAAAGAGCGTATACTATTAAGATGCTCTTTCAGTATAAATTGGAACAGCCAAGAGTGGTTTTCACTGCACCAACCTCATCATTGTGATGTTTACATTTGAATGTGTAGAGTTAAATTTTACAACTTTAAAAGGTGTTGACAAGTGACTCTAGTGGTATCCTATGGTGACTTGCCCAATTTTACAGTTTACAAAACAGATGTGTGTGATACAGCTACTAATTGCTTGTTTTATGAGCCAATTTGTATTCCCATTGAAATTACTTTGAAGAATGTTTTCAGCAAATGCGATTCACTGATGGACCACTGGAGTTAGCAGGATTTTTTTATAATTTATTCGGAATTTTCTGTTATTCAGTACCTTTGTGGAATTTGAGTTCCTGAGATATTTTGAAACGAATCTCTTTTCTGCCTCTCTTAATATAAAAATTGTGAAACAAAATGGGTTTAAATTTACTGGCTGAAATTCTTTCTTGATGTACACTAGGGCAGTAGTAAGGAACACCTCAACATATTTAAATGTATACATGTGAAAATTTTAATAAGGGCTCAGTGGATACATTTAAGTATCCATTTAAATGCATCAATTCAACCACAACAACTCATAATAAGTTTTCATTTAATAAAAAGTGAAATCAAATAGTAACATTGCAAAATCAAAATTCTACCCATGCATTTCTAATAATTAAACATAGCATTTGAAAATACAGAATTGCAATTTGAAACCGTGTTAAAGAAGTCCTGACAAGATTGTTTGAAATGTGCTGGTTAATGGTTAATTCACAGCTTTGTCACATCTGAAACAAGAAGAATCATAACATCTGTTAAGTAAATTGCAATGCACAGCTGAATTTTCAATACACGTTCCCAGTGGGTGGGGCTCGCTGCTGGAAGTGCAAAACTGAAAAAATAATCCTTATTTTGTTTTATCACATAAGCAGCAACGTTATGTTTCTTCCAATGCCACAATGCATCTCTTTTTTATTCTGGAAAAGCAAAGGCTGAGAGGTTGCTTCCAATTGTTTAGATAACAGACATCAGAATCAAGGATAATAAATGCATGAAAATCATTAATCAGTTTAATAAGGTCTGCTTGGCATGATGCTAAAATCTGTGAAGTGACAGCACCAAATTTGTGTGTTGCTTACCTTCATCTCAATGAACAGGGCCAGTTGTGAAGCATAACCCTTAAATTGGCCTGGATTAGATTTTAATCCTTTGTGTTGGAAAAATAATTAATTGTATATTTCTTTTTGTTAGAAGAGAGCCCTGAGCTATAACTTTGAGTCCTGACCATTAAAGGCATTAGATTGTCTAACTCTATTCAAGGATGTACCTTGTATATAAAAGCAATATTACTAGAAGGAAAAGGGCAGTAGATGTATGACAGCAGCAGATCTGCAAGTTCCCCTCCAAGCCATGCACCATTCTGAATATGAAGTATATCACTGTTCCATCACTGTGGATGAATCACAATTCTGGTGCTCCCTTTCTAACAGCATCGTGGGGCTACTTACATCAAATGGATTGCAACAGTTCAAGATGGCAGCTCACCACCACCTTAGTGGGCAATTTGGAATAAATGCTGGCCCAGCCAGTGATGCTCACATCCCAAGATTGAATTTTAAAATTCAGTTGTTACCTTTTCAAAGTATTATCAAGCTTCTTGCTTGACACAGAAAGCTGAAAACTTGAATCTCTAAATAAAAGTCACGTACAATGATTTTTATTCTTATTTGGTGATCTAGATAGCAGTATCTGACCACAAATGAGTTTCAGATAAATACTGCACAGTATTTTAACCAGCAAACACTTCAGTTCAGCACATTACTTTAAATTATGGAAATTTAAATTTGGGACACCTGGATTGGTAGGCATTGAGGATGGAATGGATGAGGCTGCGTGTCAGGAGTGTCATCTTATAAAAGTAGCCCTATTGTCTTCCTTTAAAGTGAAAGAGTAAATTTTTCATAAATGAAACAAAAATGGTGGAAATACTCAGCAAGTCATGCAAGCACCAATAGACAGAAACAGTTAATATTTCAGGCAATTCCCCGGTCCCCAACACCTCATCTTTACCATGGACGTCCAGTCCCTCTACACCTGCATTCCCCATGCAGATGACCTTAAGGCCCTCCGCTTCTTCCTGTCCCGCAGGCCTGACCAGTCCCCCTCCACTGACACCCTCATCCGCTTAGCCGAACTCGTCCTCACACTCAACAACTTCTCTTTCAATTCCTCCCACTTCCTACAGACAAAGGGGGTAGCCATGGGTACCCGCATGGGCCCAAGCTACGCCTGCCTCTTTGTAGGTTACGTGGAACAATCCCTCTTCCGTACCTACACCGGCCCTAAACCCCACCTCTTCCTCCGTTACATTGATGACTGTATCGGCGCCGCCTCGTGCTCCCACGAGGAGCTCGAACAGTTCATACACTTCACTAACACCTTCCACCCCAACCTTAAGTTTACCTGGACCATCTCTAACACCTCTCTCCCCTTCCTGGACCTCTCTGTCTCCATATCGGGCAACCACCTCGAAACCGATATTCATTTCAAGCCCACCGACTCCCACAGCTACCTAGAATACTCCTCCTCCCACCCACCTTCCTGCAAAAATGCTATCCCCTATTCCCAATTCCTTCGCCTCCGCCGCATCTGCTCCCAGGATGAGGCATTCCACTCCCGTACATCTCAGTTGTCCTCGTTTTTCAAGGACCGTAACTTCCCCTCCTCGGTGGTCGAGAACGCCCTCAACCGTGTCTCCCACATCTCCCGCACCTCATCCCTCACACCCCGTCCACGCAATAAGAACCAAAAAAGAATCCCCCTCGTCCTCACGTACCACCCCACCAACCTCCGGATCCAACGCATCATCCTCCGACACTTCCGCCATCTGCAATCCGACCCCACCACCAAAGACATCTTTCCCTCCCCACCTTTATCTGCTTTCCGGAGGGACAACTCTCTCCGTGACTCCCTTGTCCGCTCCACACTCCCCTCCAGCTCCACCACACCCGGCACTTTTCCCTGCAACCGCAGGAAGTGCTACACCTGCCCCCATACCTCCTCCCTCACCCCCATCCCAGGCCCCAAGAAGACTTTCCACATCAAGCAGATGTTCACCTGCACATCTGCCAATGTGGTATACTGCATCCGCTGTACCCGGTGTGGCTTCCTCTACATCGGGGAAACCAAGCGG
>NC_063332.1:123270107-123350748 GCF_021869965.1 Rhincodon typus | reverse complement strand
CCTTAAGGCCCTCCGCTTCTTCCTGTCCCGCAGGCCCGACCAGTCCCCCTCCACTGACACCCTCATCCGCTTAGCCGAACTCGTCCTCACACTCAACAACTTCTCTTTCAATTCCTCCCACTTCCTACAGACAAAGGGGGTAGCCATGGGTACCCGCATGGGCCCAAGCTACGCCTGCCTCTTTGTAGGTTACGTGGAACAATCCCTCTTCCGTACCTACACCGGCCCTAAACCCCACCTCTTCCTCCGTTACATTGATGACTGTATCGGCGCCGCCTCGTGCTCCCACGAGGAGCTCGAACAGTTCATACACTTCACTAACACCTTCCACCCCAACCTTAAGTTTACCTGGACCATCTCTAACACCTCTCTCCCCTTCCTGGACCTCTCTGTCTCCATATCGGGCAACCACCTAGAAACCGATATTCATTTCAAGCCCACCGACTCCCACAGCTACCTAGAATACTCCTCCTCCCACCCACCTTCCTGCAAAAATGCTATCCCCTATTCCCAATTCCTTCGCCTCCGCCGCATCTGCTCCCAGGATGAGGCATTCCACTCCCGTACATCTCAGTTGTCCTCGTTTTTCAAGGACCGTAACTTCCCCTCCTCGGTGGTCGAGAACGCCCTCAACCGTGTCTCCCACATCTCCCGCACCTCATCCCTCACACCCCGTCCACGCAATAAAAACCAAAAAAGAATCCCCCTCGTCCTCACGTACCACCCCACCAACCTCCGGATCCAACGCATCATCCTCCGACACTTCCGCCATCTGCAATCCGACCCCACCACCAAAGACATCTTTCCCTCCCCACCCTTATCTGCTTTCCGGAGGGACAACTCTCTCCGTGACTCCCTTGTCCGCTCCACACTCCCCTCCAGCTCCACCACACCCGGCACTTTTCCCTGCAACCGCAGGAAGTGCTACACCTGCCCCCATACCTCCTCCCTCACCCCCATCCCAGGCCCCAAGAAGACTTTCCACATCAAGCAGATGTTCACCTGCACATCTGCCAATGTGGTATACTGCATCCGCTGTACCCGGTGTGGCTTCCTCTACATCGGGGAAACCAAGCGGAGACTCGGGGACCGCTTTGCAGAACACTTACGCTCGGTTCGCAACAAACAACTGCACCTCCCAGTCGCGAACCATTTCAACTCCCCCTCCCATTCCTCAGACGACATGTCCATCCTGGGCCTCCTGCAGTGCCACAACGATGCCACCCGAAGGTTGCAGGAACAGCAACTCATATTCCGCTTGGGAACCCTGCAGCCCAATGGTATCAATGTGGATTTCACAAGTTTCAAAATCTCCCCTCCCCCTACCGCATCCCAAAACCAGTCCAGCTCGTCCCTGCCTCCCTAACCTGTTCTTCCTCCCACCTATCCCCTCCTCCCACCTCAAGCCGCACCTCCATCTCCTACCGACCAACCTCATCCCGCCCCCTTGACCTGTCCGTCCTCCCTGGACTGACCTATCCCCTTCCTAACTCCCTACCTACACTCACCTTTCCTGGCCCCATCCCCGCCTCTTCGACCTGTTTGTTTCCTCTCCACCTATCCTCTCCTCTATCCCTCTTCTATCCGCCTCCCACTCTCTCCCTATTTATTTCAAAACCCCCTTCCCCTCCCCCTTTTCTGATGAAGGGTCTAGGCCCGAAACGTCAGCCTCTCTGCTCCTATGATGCTGCTTGGCCTGCTGTGTTCATCCAGCCCTGCACCTTGTTGTCTCAGATTCTCCAGCATCTGCAGTTCCTACTATCTCTGAATATTTCAGGCTGATGACTTTTCATCAGAACAGATTTTGTTTCTGTTTTAGGGTAGATTTTCCTTTCCTGCAATGGGGGAATCATGTTTCCCAAGCATAGAGAAGAGGAGGGTCTAATGGTTCCCTCCATTGTAATCAGTTATATATCCCACTATGTACAGCTGTGCTCAGGGATGGATATTCCCAACAGATGATACATTTGAATAGCTGTGTTTACTGGGCTACGCAGCATTGCAGCTTCCAATGAAATGTGGCACCATGACCTGCCTCAGACCCTCCCTGATAGATTGTTTTGTAGGGTTACCAGGTGCATTCTGCAAACACAAGGATGGACGTCTTTTTATTGATAAAGACCAAGCCTTCTGGCTGCTTGTCTTGAGTAGTAACCAGAAAGGCCAACTCAGAAGTTCAAAAAGGCAGAGCAGGCTCAAGTGATCTATAGCCACAGTAAATTACTGTTTAATGGTTATAATCCCTAGTCAGGATGTGGTTTGAGTTTAGTATCACCATTGGCTAGGCATGTGACCTACGGAATAAATAATATCATCATCTTCCCCTCTCATAAATGAAGGAATTAAAATTTACCCTAAGATTACCAATAAAAGATGACATTGATGGACACATTCACGCAAGCCTATTTGAATTTACTGCTTTTTTTTTAGTGAGTAGGTTCACCCAAGTCTGTTTGGAATTACTCCCATTTTATTTAATATTGTATCCTCAGTAAATCCATTGGTAGCCTATAACATAAAAGCAATAAACTGTGGATAGTTTAACGGTTTGAAATTGGGTTGTTCTAACACTAGTGAACAAATTCCTTTGTCCAGTGTTTTGATGGTAACATTTGCATCTGTATTAAACTGACAGGGATATAAAAACATTAAGCACATGCACTCTAACATTCATTGAACCAAACATTATACTATCAAGGAAATGGAGCTATGGGATATAAAATTCAGCATATTTTGAATTCATTTATGCCAAACAGTCTGCTGGAACAGCACATAGACAAACGTTGTGCAATATATTAAGCTTACAACAATCTAGAGCATCTTTGCCCTCATGTTGTCTGAATACCTTCCATGGATGTTCATAATTACTTACCTCAGTGTTTGTATTTTATTCTTTTAGGATGGGCCGTTCTGAATAAAGGCTTGTTTCTTAATTATATAACATGACCTTAGCTTTAATGTTATTTTCTGTCTCAGCTGAATGCGAACACAAGATCTACAGTGCAATTGGTACCATCACCAGTCCTAACTGGCCAGACAAATATCCTAGTCGCAAAGAATGTACGTGGGAGATCTCAGCAACTCCAGGCCACAGAGTAAAAATAGTAAGTTTTTGATTTTAAAAGTGAATTACCAACTAGACTTTTTAAGTAATATTATCACAAATTACCATTACTCCTTCATGGCTGGGCTAACCATAAATACTTAAATTGTATATCACAAGATAATAACTGGAAGTTTAAACAACCTCCTCCAGTGAGAAGGAATATGGGAAGGAGTTAAAACTGATGCCATCTCTGATCCCTTTAATTGTTAAACTGGTGAATTATGTCGTGAACAAGGTTT
This sequence comes from Rhincodon typus, assembly GCF_021869965.1. Taxonomy (NCBI): domain Eukaryota; kingdom Metazoa; phylum Chordata; class Chondrichthyes; order Orectolobiformes; family Rhincodontidae; genus Rhincodon; species Rhincodon typus. The sequence goes on along the minus strand of NC_063332.1, from coordinate 123,347,403 downwards.
CCTGAAAAGGCAGGTGGGTACCAACTTAATATTCAAAAGCCACAGCTCAGTGATGTCATGGGCACAGTGACAGAATATTGAATGGACAACCGGGGGAACCCTGCAATGGCTCTCCCTGCACGAATGGCCAACTTAACAGAAGATACCAATGTAATTCCACACATTTACCTCTAAGAATGTCCCCAGCCCCTCCACTTCACACAACCAGAATTCATTAGGAGCATTTTGGGCTCTCTTGTCCCAATCTCCTCTCATCCATGTGGCACAGGAATCTTTTGCCAGTGGTCCTTTGACTGCTGCCTTCTGCTACCTCTCTCACCTGTTATGAACCTCAATGTTTTAGTTTGAACGTTTATTTAACTGCATTCCTGCCATTATAATTGGCAGTCTCCACATCTAAGAGAACTCTCCAGTGCACTAGCATTCCTGCTCTGCAGTAAAATATTAACCAACATTAAACAAAATATGTATTTAGCTTTCCCATTATGAAAAGCTCCAGAAGACAACATCTTGACATATCAACCACGAATTACTGTGAAAGTACTGAAGTACCACGAACTTTTGATTCTGTTTATGCATGCAGGATACTGAAATATTTGTTCAGATTTTGAAAGGAGTTATATTTTCAAACTAAATTTGTAAAGAATTCAAGTTGTACCAACAGATTGAAAAAATCCACATGGAAAGTTAACCTTATGGTATTGACATCTTTTCATTCGCCATCAAATAGCAGGTCTGAACCATGGCATTGCAGTATCCAGCGCAAGTAACACGAGGAGGCAGGTATTAAACCTATCCCAGGTAGACCAAGAATCAAATCCCCTGCTTTTAGCACAAATCTGCTTCACACCTACCATCTAGTCAAATGACCCAACCATGACTGACCAGGAATCCCTCCTGCTCTAACTGCCTGTCACTGCAGCACTTTCGAAGGATTTCTAGATTGATCAGGAACCTGTCTGGCTGCATTATGAATTTACCTTTCTTGGCCATCAAGACCTGGAATCAGTCTTGTATCTGGAGCTTCTGGTTCAGTAGTCACGGTTGTTCCCATAGTGCCACAAGACCACTAATGCATAAGCAGTTTAAAATGGCAAATGGGAACAACCCTCTTTTGGTGTTAAGTGCATACTGCGTGCAACAGATGTTCCATTTCCCAATTAGTATAAACAGAGACAAAATTGCACTCATCATTGGGAGTGGGTAAATAGCTTACTGTGCATATAACTCGTGCAAAATGTGATCCATGAGTCTTTGCTGATATTTATCAGTGTGAAAAAAAAGGTGCAATTTCTGGGGTGAGAAAACAACAAAAGAAATAACAGCAATGAGTGAAACTTTGCCTCATGATATTAATTGCTATTTTGAAAGCTTGATGCTTAGTGTATATTCTAAATAAGATAATAGAAGGTTCTTTGCCATTCCATCCGTTGGTTCCTATCAAACACTTTCTTCAAGTAATTTTCACTTGCTGCTTAAATTCAGAATTTGGTTACAGAACTCCTTCTCAAGGGCAACTGTTAATATAGAGTGAAAACCTTGGGCGATTTGGCTGGACTCCAGTGGACATTAGGTTAGATGGATTTTCTGGAGGAGTGTCAGAAATTGGTAATAACAGCACGTTGTATTTTACTACTGTCAGTTATTAAAATAAATGTTGCTAAAATTATATGTCATTGTTCTAAAGAACTGAAACAGTGATCCTTCCTGACCATGCTGTACAAACTGTTGCAATTGATTTGATACCTGATCAATAATTATTTTTAAATAATTTATATTTAAATAATTATTGATCCAGTATTAAATTAGTTGTAGAAGTTTGTACAGCATAGTCAGGAAGGATCACTGTTTCATTATCCCTTTTAAGAGAGATTTCAAAGAATCTGTCATTTGATATATTTGACCAGCTGTATTTTAGAGGTTGTCAATCAAATTACTGTCCAGTAGACTTAAAAGATAGAATTTGCTAATCCTATTTTTAAAAAAAGCTGCATCAAGTAAAGCTCAGGCATGTAAAATATCACACAGACTATCCACCCTCTCTACCATTAAAGTTTAAAGTCTAAAGCTAAAGCCTGAATTCACTACTCCTAAGCTCCCAGTGAAGTGCTACCTGCAAAACCAGCATGGTCATAAGACACAGCTCCAAAACTCTACCACTGATTTTCCAGTCTATGTAGAATTTGAAGCACAGAAACTAATAATTCTGCCAAATGCCAGTATTTGTACTTCATGCGATCCTCCTTTCACCCTCTTTCATTTAACCCAAACCACACCACTTCTGGCACGGCTACATGGTGGGAACTTAGAATCTGTGAAATGATCTAACTTGGATTCTAACAAATATCTCTCCCTTATTTTGAGCCTGTCAACTACCCCTTTCTACCCACCGTGAATTGAATTCCACTGGGAGTCTGGTGTTGAAAAGCTTCCTCCATTTACCACTCATCAACTCCTGTGACTAACAGGAGAAGAAGTAGATAGCTTTTAGTGGAGCAGGGAGCCATCTTAAATGCTCATTTTATTAGAATTTGATTCAACCTGAAGCCTTAAAAAAAAACACCATTTCCAATAGTCAGGGCTTTTTCCCTTCCCCTTGAAGCTCATTTCTCCTCTTCAAGTTGCAGCCTTGCCTGAATTTTCTAAGCTGGTGACGGTGATCTCCATCATTCTGTATGGGGCACCCAATGGAAAGATTTGCCGCTAGGTTAAAAGCTTAACCCAGGAGGCAAGAGCACTGCTCACTTTGGGATTAGGATAACTGGCAGGAATCCTATCCAAATCATCCAGTCTAATTTCTGGAACATCCAGCATGAGACTTTTTCATCTTCAAAATCATTGGTTCTGTTATCTCTGACTCTTCTCTGTCCCCTATCTTTTCTGTTAACTCAACCTGACTGGTCTGAGTTTCTCCTCATTTTTTTTTTCCTTTTTGATATTGTTTTCAACGTCATAAACTTCTGTCTATGATCTGGTATCATCCCCACAGCCTCCAATTCCTCTATCATTACTCATTTCTTAAAAAAGCCCATCATTGACTCTGAAATCCTCTTTAAATTATCAGCCTGTTTCTAATTGTTTCTTCTATGAGTTTAAGTGCAGTATTGCCATTATTCCAGCTTTTTACATCTCTCACCTTTTTTGAGTTGTTCCAATCTGAACTGCCCACTGCGCCAAGACAACAATAAAGTCAGCAACAAGATCTTAAGTGACTCCACTCAATGGTATTTGTTTTTCTTGATATTTTTATTCTGTTTGGTACTATTGATCATTACACTTTCCCTCTCCATAATTCCATAGTTAATATCCATCAAACTCTCTCTCTGTTTCTGTCTTTGTCTCTGTCTGTCTGTCTGTGTCTCTCTCCCTCTCATATTGTTTCACTCTTTCCTGTACCAAAAGATGTCTTATTTTCTTCAGTATCTACCACATTTCTCCTCCCTGTTATCGTCTCTACGTTATCCCTCAGTAACATTAGCTGGAAGCACAGATTCATCTGATACGTCTGCTATACTATTTGCACCTGTATATTAGTTTACGTGCAGTTGTATTATCAAATTATCCATTTGATATCATTGTCCTAGTCCTTTTTATAAACTGTTATAACCCTAAATTGAAGATGGTTTGTTTTTGCTGCTGTTAGAACCTGAATGTCTCTAGTTTTGACATTATTAATACTTTCAGCCTGCTGAATCCTGCAGTTCACCCTCTAGGTGATCTTGTTCAATATGGAGCTGCACTTCCAACCCACATGTTATCAAGATCACTTCCTTCCTTTCCAACCATCTGGTATCCTTGTTGTTACTTCACCATCGCTGTTGCTGAAACTCTCGTCTTTAGTACCTTGGTCAGAAGTGGCAGAAATTATATGTCATTGTGGTTGCTCAGCCCAATGGTCAGAAATTCAGGGACGAAACCACCTTTCTTGATCTTTGAAAGCCGTGACCCTGTTTTAAGTTATTCGGGCAATTAGTCGTCTGAAGTCTACTCTTCTGAGAGAGTGTGCCTGCGCCCAACAGCTTCAGGTCAGCAAATGGGCGGGCAGCATTTCAGTCCCAACATCACCACTGGGAGTAGGCTGGGACTGCAGCAGTCCCCAGATCGACAATGATGGAAGAGGTCTAGAGTTCAGGTGGCTAGGTCTGGGTAGGCCTCACTGAGGTTGGGGTTCGGTGTTGATCACGAAAGCAGGAGTAAAACCAGGGGTAAAGGGAGCAGGATGAAAACTCCACTCTGAGCCTGTAGTGAGGCTGCCAACTGATAAAGATGTTCTGTCCTGGTGGTGCAATGCCATTCCTCCCTTTTACTAGTAAAATACCAGAGCAGAAGGATGGAGCACTCTAGTAGCCACTAACTGGGCTATGGACAATGAGACAACATACCCTGACAATGGTAAAATACCAGCAGAGGTGAGAAGCTGATGGGCCCAGCACCACCTGCTTGCATGCCTGCTCCCATAGTGGAGCTGTAAAGGTCTGTTCAACATATCTAATGCTTGTCTGACTGAGCTCCCCCAACACCTGCCCTGGGCCATTGCCACTTATTCAGAATGCTATGGCCTGTCTTTCGCTCTCTCACATGAAGTTCCATATACTTATTAATATCAGCCCCTCCACAAACTTTTGAAGATCCCTTGATCCCTCTTCCTGTGGACAAAATCCTCAGCATTGTTAACAAATTGCTGCACATTCTCACTCCACTTAGCAAGTATGCATAACTCTAAGGTTTTGGAGTAGATCTGTAGCTCAGGTTGTGGGTGTCGAGGTTGGTTGGCTCGCCGAGCTGGTTTGTTGTTCCGCAGAGATTTCGTTACTTTGCTGGGTAACATCCTCAGTGCAGCCTCTGATGAAGCGTCAGTGTGTTTTCCCGCCTAGTTTTTAAAACTCTGGGGTCCGTTGCGATGGATTGCCTCACTTCCGGGTTTCCTCCATAGTGGAATGTATATGGGGTCGAGTTCAATGTGTTTCACCAGAGAGGAGGAGAAGAACAAACAACTCCCATTCCTGGATGTCATGGTAGAGCGCAAGACAAATGGGGAACTGCAAACGAAAGTACACCGAAAAGCCACACACACAGACCAGGTATTGAACTTCAATAGTAACCATCCCAGCACACACAAACGAAGCTGCGTTCAAACACTGTTTAAAAGGGCAACAACACACTGCAGCAACATGGAACTACGCCAAGAGGAGGAGGAATTCCTCTTCCAAGTATTCAAGGATAATGGATATCCAAAGAACTGGATCAGGAGATGCCTACAGGAACAGTATCAGTAAGATTCTGCACGCCCCGACACACTCATCACACTACCCTACATCAGGAACACGTCAGAACTCACCACAAGACTTCTACGACCACTGGGCATCAGAGTGGCACACAAGCCCATATCAACCCTACGACAAGTGCTCATCCGAACTAAAGACCCACTCCCTGCCATGGACAGGACCAATGTCATCTACAAGATCCCGTGCAGAGACTGCGAGAAACACTACATCGGACAAACAGGAAGGAAACTAACAACAAGAGTACATGAACACCAACTGGCTACAAAAAGACACGATCAGTACTCACTCATCTCAATCCACATGGACAAGGAGCACCACGACTTCGACTGGGACAATACCAAGATCCTGGGACAGGCTAGGCAGAGACAAGCACGAGAATTCCTGGAAGCATGGCACTCCACGAAGCATGCTATTAATAAACACATTGAACTCAACCCCATATACATTCCACTAGGGAGGAAACCCAGAAATGAGGGAATCCATCGCAACGGACCCTAGAGTTTAAAAACCAGGCGGGAAAACACACCGATGCTTCATCAGAGGCTGCACTGAGGATGTTACCAAGCACGGTAACGAAACATCTGCGAAACAACAAACCAGCTCGGTGAGCCAACCAACCTCAAGTATGCATAAGTGTGTATTGGCATCCGTATGTGTTCATCCCATCCTGAATAACTGCTCATCTTCTCCTACTCCATATGAAGTCAATTTTTCATCTAATATTTCCTTTTCTTTGGAATTTCCTCAAAAGGTGCTTGATTGCTGCTTTCTCTGACTTTAAAGACATCCGGACCCTACTCTTGTCTTTCCTTGGTTTATTCACTTCAGCTCAGAGTTGACTTTTCATTTTTGCTAGTGCTCTGAGATATTCTTTACTCTGAGCAGTACTAACTTTTTTTATTCAATTAATATTACCGCATCTGATGCTTTTCAGAATTTCACTGGCTTTTCTAAATAAAATCAATGTTAACAACTGTCCAGAACATCTTAAACATAGTGAACTTGTATCTCAAATGACCATCTTTCATTGCTTGATTATACTATATGACAACTTATGAATAGAAATATAATACCTGAAAGAAAAGACAGTAGAGATCTTCAACTAAACAGCTGAAGAACCATAAGAGAGTGGTCTAACTAAAATGCAGTGTCTCATTCTGAATGTAGTACTCTAAACAGTTTCTAATCAGAGTTTTATGTAATTACAACAAAGCTTCCATTCTTTGTATTCCAGCCTTGTGAAGATAGAACCAGTATTACAACAACCTTTAAAATTAATGTTTACATTTGTCCATTAGTTTTTGATAAATTATTTTACTGCTCTGGGATTTGTTGTCACTGAAGGGATTAAGACTGCCCAAACTCGCTCATGTTGAAATTCTTTACCCAATTGATAGGGGAAATTTTCACTTCATCCATTTGGATTAGATAAAATCCTAAAGCCAGGAGATGAAATGGACTCTCCATTAGGCATTTTAGCATTTGACTGAGTGAAACTGAGCTGATAAACATAGAGAAGCAGTATGTATACAGCAAGGGGGAAGATGACATGTTATATCACAACATGAGAATAGCCATTTGTTACAGTGAAACAAATTGCAGTGCATGAAGTACCCTCTTTGGAAATGTGGCTTTTGGAAAATCCTGGATATGTAATCTACTTGACTCTGATTAAATCTTCTAAAAAGAAAGGACTTGGAGTTTGACTCCATTTTGCACAAAAGCTTTATTTGCTAAATATCAGCCCCACCCCCACAACTTTTCTTTGAAGACCCCTGAATCCCTCTTCCCTGGCCAAAACCCTCAGCATTGTTTACAAATTGCTACACATTCTCCTGAGATTAGGCTCAAGGCTAAATTGAGAATATTTAATTAAAAATAAGGCCCACTCTGGTCTCCATATGTGACAGCTACTTACTGCTGCATCTTTTAAGATGAAGTATGATGCTATCAAAGTCGAAGTGCTGGGAAATTTCTCACAATGACGACCAAACATAAATAGCAATCATGTTTTTTTTCAGAAAGCGAGAGTAGAATTGTACAAGATCTCAAATGACTGCAGTGTAGCAACAGGTCACTTGGCCTATTTATGGGTGGATATTTTTTAATATATCTTTGCCACTGGGCAGTAATTACAAGGCTCTATATAGGTCAGAAAATCTGCTCTACCATATTACAGTATAGATGATGATGGTGAGTGTCCACCTAATTGTGTCTGCGCTGACTCTTTACTAGAGCAATTCAAAGTGAATCCAACTATTATGTTCTTCTTTTAGAACTGAACATATCAATCACACACCAGGAATGGCAAAACAATCATGTATTTTATTTCTTTGAAGATATTCCTACATACAGATAATATTCTCTGTGAACTAAGTACTGTATATCTGATCTCTCCATCTGCTAATAGATTGCTTGCAAATCAGGGGACTAATATATTTTTTGAGATGCAACATGAAGAACAGCAGTTTGCTATATTCCCTTAAAGGTGTATTCACATTATGTCACAACATTCACTGTCCCATGTTCTCCCCCTAGTCACTTACCTTTCACTGCTTCAAATATTTATCTACCATATTCACCAAAATGATCCTCCACAAAAAAGCTAGGACATAGGAGCAGGGGTAGGCATTTCTGCCTGTCAAACCTTCTCCACCATTCAACATGATCTCTACTTTAAACATACTCAAAGATTAAGCTTCCACAGTCCTCGGTGTTAGAGAATTCCAAAGATTCACAACCTTCTGCATTAAATTACTTCTTTCGATCCTAAATGAATTCTCCCTTGTTTTGAAATTATCCCCTCACGTTCTAGACTCCCCAGTCAGGGGAACCATCTTACCTGAGTCTAACTTGTCTATCTGTTTAAGTATTTGTAGGTTTAAATTCGGGCCCAATTTCCCCAATCTCTCCTCATAAGACGGTCCCACCACCTGGTGAACATAGTGCAACAAAAGTTTATCAAATTTCTGGAATATAATAAGATAAGCTGTATTCCAGTTGTGATCTAAACAAGGTTCTGTATAGTTGAAGCAAGACTTCACAACTCCTGTACATGGATCATTTTGGAGTAAAGGCTAGCCTACCATTAGCCTTCCTAGTAGCTTGCTGCATCTGCATATTAGTCTTCAGTGATGTATTGTCTAGGACATCTAGGCCCATTTTCTAAATCTACACTTTCTAACCTATTACCGTTGAAGAAATAATCTTCACACCTGTTCCTCCTATAACAATGAATGATCTTACATTTTTCTACATGTTCCATCTGCATTGTTCTTCCCTGGTCACCTAAGCCTGCCCAAGTCTGCTCACAGCCATTTTGCATCATGTTTACAGCTCACATTTCCCACCTAGCTTTGTGTCATTTGTGAACTTGGTAAACGTGCATTTAATCCCCACAACCAAATCATTGATCTACATTTTGAACAGCTGGGACCCAATTACTGAGACTTGCAGTATGAAGTATATCAGCATGAAGGGCAGGACAGGGTGGATAGAAAGGCAAAGTTGAAGGGCAAAGAACAACAGGGCACACTTTTAAAGTGAAAGCAGGAGGTTTAGAGATGATTTAAGATAAGATTCTTTCACCCAGAGTGTGCTGGGGGTCTGGAATTCACTGGGGAGGGTGGTTGAGGCAGGAAACATCACAACCTTAAAAAAAAAGAACTTGGATGAATGCTTGAAATGTCATAACAATTCAAGATTATATGCCTAATGCAGGAAGGTGGGACTAGTATAGATGGTAATTTATTTTTGGTAGTATAGACTCAAAGGGCCAAAGAATCTCTTCTGTACAGTACGTTTCTATGAGAGCCTCACACCTTTTAGTATTTTCTTATCCCTTTTCTCCCCATCATATAATTAGTTTCATACATAAATCACTCCCTGAATAATGAGCATATATTTTGGAAAGAATGAAAATAAGTTACTGAATGACATCAGCCTGTGGAAAGAATTACATATTTAGGTTTGTTGATTAATTGCTTGTATAGTCATTGGTTTGTCTGTGTCTTTCTAGCTGCCAGTTTCATTCATGATAAGAACAGTGTACATTCCTGCATTACCATGGGGTAGCCTAGATGCAGTGTTCTACAAATTTTTTGAAACATGGCTATCTACTTTATACAATATCAATGAAATGATTGGCCCACCCAGCTTAACTGAATGCAGAGTTTTCGGCATAATAAGTGAAATGACATGAGGAAATATACTCATCTATCATAAATTATTGTCAAATCTACACCAAAGTTGAACTTTGCTTTGTTTTCTAAACATTTTGCAGAGAATTTTATTTTATTGCACTTCAAAGTGTTCAAATACCTAGGCACAGTGAATACCAGGAAAGCAAGTTAGAAGAACAATGTGCCCAAAATGGAGCTTAATGACTGTTGGTGACACAGATAAATAGCAGAAAATTGGACAATCTTCATGAGGAATGTTGCTGTTTTTTCCCTCACAGATTTCTTCTAGTCACCTTGTTCATGCAATTAACAGAGGTGCAGGAAGAAGAAAATGACAGCCTGAAGAGAGTTTCACATTTTTTATAGTGGTGCTTGCTTGTTTATTATTCCATCCCTCATCCAATGACAGAGCCAAGAAATGTGGCTATGATCTGTGATTGAGACTTGAGGTAGATAATTTGGAATGTGAGCTACGATATCCACTGTAATCACCTCATGTACTCATCACATTTGAAGCAGCTCTTTGTTTATTTTAAGTACAGTGATTGAATCTCATATTTTTAAAATACAAAGGGTCATTTGTTAGAAACCCTGTTTAATTAAATATTGCTATAAAGGTTAAAATGCACAAATTTTGGCCATGGACTACATTACTCACCAGTTTGTGAACAGATTAATGTACTGTGTCGAAAGTTTCTGGGAAATTAACTACTGTCCATTAATAAACTGTATTGATGTAGTCTGGCAACCTAACAGGAGGATGCCTGTAGTTTGGACATAAATTATATCTGTGTTATCTTACTACAGTGTGCTGGGAAGTGTCAACTCAATATAATAATATGTGTAAATGATGTGGTTTTGTATTAATATTTAGGGCTGGACTCTGTAGGGCCAGGAGATTCTTTTCCATCAGTTGGAGATCAGGAGAAAGCCCAATAGAACTTTGTGTCCTGAAGGCACTGAACTGTCACCATTGGGTCTTGCTGGGAATGATGTCCTGGGTGGTGCCACATAGAGAGCTCCCGGCAAGTCAGAAACTAATAGCTACACCAATTGCTGAGATTGCAAAAAGGGTGGTTTGGGGGAAGTATCTGTCCATACCTCCCCAACCCTCCCCCTGTGCCATTGTTGGGTCTTCCAATGACTGCACTGATAAGGTCATTGTTTGCTGGGCAACCTGCTGGGGCCACGGCAGGGTTGTGTAGCCTCCATTTAAATTCCTGAAGCACCACTAACTACAGTGGGATCACAGGTATCCATTCACTCATTTGAGCCTAATTGCCATTGCGCTGTCAGTGGCCATGAATCCCATGGTGGTACCGCCTGTGCTCCCACTTCATCGGGAGTTTTCCACATCAGAAGACTCTCCCCTATTTAAGCAGGCCTGTCCATCGTGGTCCCTACTGTCATTGGCTGCATTAAATCCAGCTTTTAGAACTTTGGTCTTTAAAGATTAGTTCATATACACAGTAGCTAATCACTGTATTGCTTGTTTTTCGGTGTCAGAGAGCTCACTTGGCTAGATTGCCAGTTTGCAATGTTGTGTGACGCCAACATTGTGGGTTCAATCCCTGTACCGACTGAGGACTGTCCTTCTCAACCTCGCCCCTCACCTGAGGCATGGTGACCCTATGGTCAAATCACTGCCAATTGGCTCTCTCTAAAGAGAGAGCAGCCTATGATCTGGTAGGAATGTGGCAACTTTACCTCTAACTTTATTGCTTCCTTTATGAACAAGATCTGTGCTTCACTGCTGGAGTCCACAGTGTGAAAGCTGTGAAGCTAAAACAAAACAATTTCCATCTACATTTCAATGGAGTAAGAATTCTGCTTGGCATAAAATTCCAGCTAATTACATTTCTGTTCTTGGTGGTTGATTTAGATATTAATAAGCATGCTTAAATGTATATTGTGCAAAATATATTTTCTCCTGATATACATATCACAGTTGATTTTTTTAAAATTCCAGGTTTTCAGTGAATTTGAGATCGAGCAACACCAGGAATGTGCTTATGATCATCTAGAAGTGTTTGATGGAGAAACTGATAAATTTGCCATCCTGGGTCGATTCTGTGGTAGCATGATTCCAGCTCCTGTCATTTCTACTGGGAACAAAATGTTTATCAGATTTGTTTCAGATGCATCTGTACAGAGGAAAGGCTTCCAGGCTGCCCACTCCACTGGTAAGTTTAGTGAAATGCTGATACTTTAGGACGTCTCATTCAAAAATTTCTCTTTTGGAAACACCTTCGTAAAAATGAGACCCTGTATAATCAATAGTTTTTAAAAATATCAAATATATACCATTGATTAAGTAATTAATAATATTTTGGGAAATCATAAGGATTACTGCCACATGGGGTTAGTTTTCCAGCAGTGCATGGCCATTATTAATTATTGTTGGGTTTTGTTATACTATCTTTATTATATTACTTGCTTTTACATCAACAGTTTTGAAATTCACCATTTAAACAAGTTCATTTGATATATTTAATACATAGATTTAATATCACAGTTTCTGGTTTGTAAAGTCTGCAACATTTTGATTTCAATCATTCATAAAATAAATGCAGCCCATTTTCTTTAATGTAGTGAATGGATATCTAAGCCATATCACAAAAAGAACATCTAACATCCTCCTTATGCTGACAACAGTTGTTTGTGAGCAATTGTAAATGATCCAGAATGCAGTATGTTTCAGAATGTTTAATGATCATACAGGTATTATAAAATTGCTGAGTAGGTTATAATATTCCATTTCAAACTAATTGGAAAAGTAATGTCACTTTCTCTTTCTGTTGTAGAAGTGTCTGCTACAGCTGTTCTGTTTATAGGTGGCATTGAAATAAAAACAGGAAATGCTGTCAATACAAAGCAGGTCAGGTAGCATTTATGGAGGAAGTTGAGAAAGTTAACATTTCTGGTCAATGACCTTTTGTCAGAATTTGTTTTAGTATAGTATTGTCAATTAGTGATGTAGTTACTTCCTCATGAAATGGTTTCCCACTGTACAATTGCTGTGAAAGGCAATTTCCTGCCTTCATTTGCGAAGATATGAACAAGGTACACTTGGCCGTTTGAGCCTGATTCAATAAAATCATGGCTGATCTGATTTTAACTTCAACTCTTATATTACTGCATAACACCAAGAATCTTTCATTCCCTTGGTAATTAAGAATCTAATTACCTCTGTCTTTAGAATATTTAAAAGTTGGATGCAGTCTCCTGAACTTGTATGTAGATCAGAATTAGCTGACAGGGCCTCACTCTCTGGAATTCCCTTCTCTTTTTGCTTTTTAAAGTCCATCTTTTTGACCAAATATTCAGACGCCCCTCCTAAATATTATTGGGAAAGATTTTTAGCTCGCATAAAATCCATTTACTTAGACATAGTTAAAATCACACTGAATATCTCTTATAGTTTGACTCAATTTTTGTTTCCTCTTATGCCCCTGTGGATTATCTTGGAGCAGTTTTTCCATGTTAAATCTGCTCTATTGCTGTGTAGATTGGTGTTGTTGTTGTGGAAGGGGTTTTTCTTACCCCATTTCAACTTTTTTTCAATTTAAGTAGATTGGAAGTCTGATTTAACTTGTGTTTCATGGTTCACCATTTTGTGGTGTCATAGTGCCACCTTGTGGCAAAGACAGTTTTTAACTGTCGGTCTCATTTGGCTTGCAGATTGTAATACTAGTTGAAGATAATAACTGTCGCAGGATCAGCAGACTCCAGTCATGAAAGCAAATGAGCTCAGTATATTTCTCAAAATAAATTTCAAGTAAAACACATTTGCTTGCATATCTTACTTTTGTTTCATCTCTCTGTCAACAAGAGAAGTTGCATACCTATGATATCACTAGGTACCAGGAGGAGCCCTGCTTTACATTAAAGAGCATAGGCAAGGGCAGAAGTACCCCTTTTCTACTATGAACAATATCCTGTCAGAATTTAAAACCCTGAAAAAACACCACTCATCTTCAGTAAATGCTAAAAATGCTCAGCAAGTCAAGCAAATTTGTAGATACTATGCTGTTTAGATTTTTATTAGGCATTGTGAATGTGTTGCTATGACTTATTTCATTATGAAGTGTGATGTTGGTTTACATCTACATTTAAACTTCAAAATTTAACAGTTTGCAGCCTTCACATCCCATCAGGGAAATATGTAGAGCAGAGACCTGTGGTGAAAAAGCAAAATATACCAATGCTAAAAATCCGAACTATAAAAACAGAAGCAGCTGGAAATGCTCAGCAGGTTGGGCAAGTTCTGATCAATCTGATTAATTAACCTGAGATATTAACTGTTTCTCTCTCCATGGATATTGCCTGACTTGCTGAGCATTTTTAGCATTTACTGAAGATGAATGGTGCTTTTTCAGGATTTTAAATTCTGACAGGATATTGTTCATAGTAGAAAAGGGGTACTTCTGCCTTTGCCTATGCTCTTTAATGTAAAGCAGGGCCCTCTTGGTACCTACTGATATCATAGATATGCAACTTCATGTGTCTTATAGACTGATCTATGACCCCACTTAAGTTTAATGATGTGGTTTTGAGTTTTTATTATCCATGGTATCATAGTTTTTTTCCTTGATTTGGACAGCTCTAAAAGAAAGGCGAATAGGGAAGAATGTTGCTTGGGTGTTGCAGGTCAACTTTTGGGTGCAACTTTCTTGAGCTGTTGGAAGTTCTTCAGCAAACTGATACTGTAAAATGCATTCAGAGATAGTAGGAGCTGCTGATGCTGGAGTCTGAGATAACAAGGTGTGGAGCTGGATGAACACAGCAGGCCAGGCAGCATCAGGGGAGCAGGAAAGCTGACGTTTTGGGTCTGGACCCTTCTTCTTTATCTGTAAAATGCATTTATCTGTTATATTGTTGAGGTGTCGTTGAGTCATGACAGTGCATTAAAGCTAACTTGATGGTAGATCATATTAAAGTAAATGTTCTAGAGTTATATTTGGTCATCATTTTAAAATTTAATGTTTAAAAAAATCCCTTCAAGGTGGCAGATCAAAATCTACTTAGAGATGTTTAAGTGAAGATCTGAAAGGGATTATCGCACCTGCTACTATTTTGGCTAATGAAGTAAGACTGTTACAGCATTAGCATTGATTCAATGGACAGTGCAGGAGGGCATGCAAGGAGCAGTTCCATGCATTCCTAAAAATGAGGTGTCAACTTGGTGAAACTACAAAACAAGACTATTGCATGCCAAACAGCATAAGCAGCAAGTGATAAACAGTGATTTTTGCAACCAGTGAATCAGATCTAACCTCTGTGATCCTGCCACATCCAGCTGTGAATGAGAGTATTCAATTAACTCACTAGTGGAGGAGGAGGCTGTACAAATATCCCCATTCTCAATGATGGAAGAGCCCAGCACATCAGTGCAAAGGAGAAGGCTGAAACGTTTACAACAATCTTCAGCCAGAATTGCCAAGTAGATGATCCATCTCTGCCTTCTCCAGTGGTCCTTAGCATCACAGATGCTAGTCTTCAGCCAATTCGATTCACTCCACATGATATCAAGAAATGATTGGTGGCACTGGATACTGCAAAGGCTATGGACCCCGACAACAATCCCACCACTGCAAACATTCAATAGTGGCTGTGTGTATGATATACAAGATGCACTGCAGAAACTTGCCCAAGATCCTTAGATAGCATCTTCCAAACCCACAACCACTTCCACTAAGGGCAGTGGACACATGGGGACAACACCACCTGCAAGTTCCTCTCCAAGCCACTCGCCATCTTGACTTGGAAGTATATCATTATTCCTTCACTGTTGCTGGGTCAAAATCCTGGAATTCCCTCTGGCCTTGTGGGTCTACCTACAGCACATTCACAGCAGTGGCTTAAGAAGGCAGCTGACCACCACCTTCTCAAGGGGAACTGGGGATAGGCAATAAATGCTGGCTTAGCCAGCGATGTGCACATCCCACAAGAGAAGTAAAAATAAACAACATATTCAATTTTCTTATGATAATAAATATATGCCCCAATATGAAATAGATTGCTTCCTATTTGGCTGCAGAGTACAGAATATGATCTTAACCCAACAAACTTCTCTCATGATCATATCTTGTGGGATAATGTTCCTGTTCAGAGACTTACTGAATAACCTTTCTAGTAGAATGTTTTCTGATGGCTCAAGAATTTAATCACCAAACAAATGATGAACATCCCAGACTAGAAACCTAGTCTCTGTTAATATATCTGTTCTCAGCCTGATTGTGGTGAAAGTGGTGGTAGTTGTAGTTATATTTTAGATTCTCAGGGTTTGGAGGGGAAAAGTTGATTAGAATTAGTGTTATATAACCAGAAGAAGCTTTTAGCTATTTGTGTGAGTGATGGAGGAAGGGTCGCTCGACCTGAAACGTTAACTCTGATTTCTCTCCACAGATACTGCCAGACCTGCTGAGCTTTTCCAGCAATTTATGCTTTTGTTAACTATTTTAGGCTCAGTTTCATCCTGTTGAATCTAATTGTAGCCTTTCAAAACAAACATATCCTTCCTCATGTGTGGTGCCTAGAATGGAAAAGAGTATTTTAGTCTCAATAAATAGTCAGTGTATTGTTGTTATTGAAGACCTAGGTTTGAGTAATTATTGCTTGACTGATTGGGGTTCCTATGACTTGGGAAAGCAAAAGGTTAACAACCTGGAAGAGCTGCCTTCAGAAGAGCAGCCAAATAGTAACCCTTTTGACAGCATCTCAGATGCCAGTAGTGTCATCTCAATTATTTGCTAACAGCTAGCAGTGGAGTGGACAACAATAAATTCTGGAGACAAAGTTTAGAAAATAAAACATAATTGTTTTATATAAATCTGATATTTGGGTGTAATCTTCAGAAATTTCAGTAGATAAAAATGATTTATTTGGCTTTAATTTGCATTAATCTTGGAGGGATTCTGAGGCACTATATGGATTATTGTAGTTGACGGAAATGAAAGCATTAATCCGAGCTAAACTGATGCTGCAACCGCTCTGATATATAACACAGCTACTAGGTGGAGCAACAGGCAGTCTTAGACCGTTCAGGATAACTTCTGGTATGGAGCCTAGCAGAATCTCCTGTTGGAAATGCGTGTGTCTTCCTAGCTCCCATTTGTAGTAGACAATATGCCTAAGAATGAATGTAATCTGTGTCTAGTTACTGAGGTGTAATACACTGCATCCTGTTATCTAATGCATGAGTCTGTTCTGCTGAGACTTATCCTTCATCCTCCACAACAGACTGCTAAGAAGTTCCTAGACCAGACCAGGAAGGGTTGATGGTGGCTATCTCTTGTTTTCTACAAATTGTTGGTACTTAGGACTCTATTTCTATTAAACCACTGATGAAATCTCAGCATTTGCAACAATAATTCATTGCACAGATTTCAAAACACCATAGGCTAATAACTTCAGAGTCTGCATTAAGACATTGTGTGGTGTGATATGAATACAAGGTCACTTAGTGAAAAGCCACGAGAACAGCAGCATACTCTCCAGAACCTCAAATATAACCACAGCACAGAGCAGAGCAATGTTTAAAAAAGTTCAGATTGTTCTTTGAATCACCTGGGAGGTCGAACCTTAACTTGAACTTTTTTTTACTGTTAGCCAATAGGAAGCTAAACCAGAGGTCTCAACACGTTCGGGCATAGGACTACAAATTTGTACTAGCTCACAACGGACAGTACCAGGTCAGACAGCAGTATAACTTTGGTCATTCAGCTACTGTGGGTTGATATCAGTCTGAGACTGGTAACTGCATTTTAACTGGCACCAAAATATAGACTTCGTGTTCCAGATAAATCTTAATCAGTTTCAATGTTAGCATATTTTGAATGACTGTATTGAAGTGGAATATGTTTTCTATAATTATGTCTGTTGTTGACAGTTTTGAAAAACAAAAGCATATTTTTTAATCAATCTGAATTCTTTCTGACGTGGAGATCTTTAAATGTTGGAAATAGACTTCCTAAACACAGCTGTGCTTCACTCTAAATCATGCTGAGAATAAACAGCAGCTAACAGCTGCTTTCTGTTATCGTACTTTATTGTACTTCTGTCTGGCATGCTATTATCACTTCAGTCCTGTCTGTTTTTTATATAAGTTACAGATAGAGAGAGAACAACTTATTGTATTTTCTGATCAAGAAATTAGACGTGCATCAAAAATAGGTGGCAAGTGAGTAAAAGTCAGCACAGAGCTGTTAAGGGCAAATTTTGATCAATTAAGTTGCTTGCAGTTTTTTGATGAGGTAAGAGAAAGAATTGATGAGGTTAATGTGATTAATGCAGTGTAAATGCAACTTCTAAAGATATTTGAGTCACAGGCTTTTGAGCAAAGTTAGAGCTCATGAAATAAAAAAAACCAGTGGCAGAATGAATATGAATCTGGCTGAATAACTGAGAATGTGCAATGTCCAGACACTTCATTAGAACAGAAGGTCTCCATCTGTGGCTTCATTAATGGCACCGCTGGATATCATTGTTCTACATCTGTTATCTGTTGAACACCTTGCTGCCCACTTGATGCTCCCCTCCATCTCTTCACACATAGCCCTGTTTCAAACTCCTTGCCGCCTCCTGTCATCCTGTTCTGCTGTCTCTCACACCTGCTCAATATTCCCTTACTGCTCTGCTTACCACACCATTAGCCTCCATGTTGGTGCCTCACTCCTGATTCCTCTTGCCATAGTACTCACCACCTCATGCTGTGAGTGAGGCAACAAGGGGGTCAAGGGTTGGGAGTGAGATGTGATGAGCAGTTTTTTGCTGCAGTGATTTCATGGGCATTGTGGCAGCATGTGTGTTGACTGCACCCCCTGCAGTTGCAATGAGGCAAATGTAGCAACAGGAAATGAAGTAGTGGTAACTGGTTTTGCAATTGTAGGAAGGTTTATAGCTGGGTTCACCAGACATCAGTGTTAGACTTTTCTTGTGAATTGCATAGACTTGGGTATGCAGAGCACAATTTTACAATTTGCAGATGACTGAAAATCTGGAAATATTGTGAACCGTGAGAAAAGGTCATACGTAGGATGGTGAAATGAGCCAGGAAGTGCCAGATGAAATTTAATGTGGAGAAGTATGAAGCAAATCAGTTTTGTAGGAAGAATGAGGAAAACAATATAAAATAATCAGAGTTCAAAGGAAGTGCAAGAGTAAAGGGACCTGTGGGTCTGTGTGCACAAATCATTGAAGGTTGCAGAGCAGATTGCAAGAGGGGTTAATAAAGCATCATAGTCATAGCAAATAGTGCATAAGAGAACAAAGCAAGCATGTTATGATGTAACATTGGCTTGGCCTCAACTTTATATTTCCTTTATTCTTTTCATTGGGATGTTGGCAACACGAGCAAAACCAACATTTGTTACTCATCCCTAATTGTCCTTTACCTGAGTGGCTTACTTGGCCATTTCAGAATGCAGTTAAGAGTCAATTCCATCACTATAGATCTGGAGGCCAGACTAGGTAAGGGTGGCAGATTTCCGTCCCGAAAGGGGACTGTTCATTTTGATCGATTTTGATGGTAATTACACCATGACCCAGACCAGCTTTACATTCCAGATATAATAATTGAATTTAAATCTCACCAGATGCTATGGTGGGATTTGAACCCTTGTCATCACAGTGTTAGCTCTGGGCCACTGGATTACTAGTCCAGTGACATTACCACCATAGAAATGATACAGCACAGAAAGGAGCCATTTGATATATTTTGTCCGTGCCAATCCAAAGACAGACAGATACCCCTTCTAATCACCATCCTCCTGCACACAGCTCATCACCTTGCAGCTTGCAGCACTTAAGGTGCAGATGCACATACTTTTTAAGAGTTTTTTTGGGTCTCTGCCTCCACCACCAACTCGGGCTCTAAATTCCAGACATCCGTCATGCTCTGTTTGAAAAATAGAAGGCATTCCTCACCAATGACATAGGTAGGAAAAGGGATGGAGACGTAAGGCAGAAATTCAGGGAGCTAGGGTGGAAACTTAGAGCTAGAACGAACAGAGTTGTTATCTCTGGTTTGTTACCCGTGCCACGTGCTAGCGAGACGAGGAATAGGGAGGGAGAGAAGTTGAACACGTGGCTACAGGGATGGTGCAGGAGGGAGGGATTCAGATACCTGGATAATTGGGGCTCATTCTGGGGTAGGTGGGACCTCTACAAACGGGATGGTCTACACCTGAACCAGAGGGGTACCAATATCCTGGGGGGGAAATTTGCTAATGCTCTTCGGGAGGGTTTAAACTAATTCAGCAGGGGGATGGGAACCTGAATTGTAGCTCCAGTGTACAGGAGGTTGAGAGTAGTGAGGTCATATATAAGGTTTCAAGGTCGCAGAAGTGTACCGGCAGGCAGGAATGTGGTTTGAAGTGTGTCTACTTCAATGCCAGGAGCATCCGGAATAAGGTGGGTGAACTTGCAGCATGGGTTGGTACCTGGGACTTCGATGTTGTGGCCATTTTGGAGACATGGATAGAGCAGGGACAGGAATGGTTGTTGCAGGTTCCGGGGTTTAGATGTTTCAGTAAGATCAGGGAAGGTGGTAAAAGAGGGGGAGGTGTGGCATTGTTAGTTAAGGACAGTATTACAGTGGCAGAAAGGACGTTTGATGAGAACTCGTCTACTGAGGTAGTATGGGCTGAGGTTAGAACCAGGAAAGGAGAGGTCACCCTGTTGGGAGTTTTCTATAGGCCTCTGAAAAGTTCCAGAGATGTAGAGGAAAAGATTGCAAAGATGATTCTGGATAGGAGTGAAAGTAACAGGGTAGTTGTTATGGGGGACTTTAACTTTCCAAATATTGACTGGAAACGCTATAGTTCGAGTACTTTAGATGGGTCAGTTTTTGTCCAATGTGTGCAGGAGGGTTTCCTGACACAGTATGTAGATAGGCCAACAAGAGGCGAGGCCACATTGGATTTGGTACTGGGTAATGAACCAGGCCAGGTGTTAGATTTGGAGGTAGGTGAGCACTTTGGTGATAGTGACCACAATTCGGTTACGTTTACTTTAGCGATGGAAAGGGATCAGTATATAACGCAGGGCAAGAGTTATAGCTGGGGGAAAGGCAATTATGAGGCGATGAGGCAAGATTTAGGATGCATAGGATGGAGAAGGAAACTGCAGGGGCTGGGCACAATTGAAATGTGGAGCTTGTTCAAGGAACAGCTACTGCGTGTCCTTGAGAAGTATGTACCTGTCAGGCAGGGAGGAAGTGGTCGAGCGAGGGAACCGTGGTTTACTAAAGAAGTTGAATCTCTTGTCAAGAGGAAGAAGGAGGCTTATGTAGAGATGAGGCGTGAAGGCTCAGTTAGGGCGCTTGAGAGTTACAAGTTAGCCAGGAAGGACCTAAAGAGAGAGCTAAGAAGAGCCAGGAGGGGACATGAGAAGTCTTCAGCAGGTAGGATCAAGGAAAACCCTAAAGCTTTCTATAGGTATGTCAGGAATAAAAGAATGACTAAAGTAAGATTAGGGCCGGTCAAGGACAGTAGTGGGAAGTTGTGCGTGGAGTCCGAAGAGATAGGAGAGGCGCTAAATGAATATTTTTCGTCAGTATTCACACAGGAAAAAGACAATGTTGTCGAGGAGAATACTGAGATACAGTCTATTAGACTAGACGGGATTGAGGTTCATAAGGAGGAGGTGTTAGCAATTCTGGAAGGTGTGAAAATAGATAAGTCCCCTGGGCCGGATGGGATTTATCCTAGGATTCTCTGGGAAGCTAGAGAGGAGATTGCAGAGCCTTTGGCTTTGATCTTTATGTCGTCATTGTCTTCAGGAATAGTGCCAGAAGACTGGAGACGAACAAATGTTGTCCCCTTGTTCAAGAAAGGGAGTAGAGACAACCCTGGTAATTATAGACCAGTGAGCCTTACTTCGGTTGTGGGTAAAGTGTTGGAAAGGATTATAAGAGATAGGATTTATAATCATCTAGAAAGGAATAATTTGATTAGGGATAGTCAACACGGTTTTGTGAAGGGTAGGTCGTGCCTCACAAACCTTATTGAGTTCTTTGAGAAGGTGACCAAACAGGTGGATGAGGGTAAAGCGGTTGATGTGGTGTATATGGATTTCAGTAAAGCGTTTGATAAGGTTCCCCATGGTAGGCTATTGCAGAAAATACGGAGGCATGGGATTGAGGGTGATTCAGCGGTTTGGATCAGAAATTGGCTAGCTGTAAGACGACAGAGGGTGGTGTTTGATGGGAAATGTTCATCCTGGAGTTCAGTTACTAGTGGTTTACCTCAAGGATCTGTTTTGGGGCCACTGCTGTTTGTCATTTTTATAAATGACCTGGATGAGGGCGTAGAAGGATGGGTTAGTAAATTTGCGGATGACACCAAAGTCGGTGGGGTTGTGGATAGTGCGGAAGGATGTTGCAGGTTACAGAGGGACATAGATAAGCTGCAGAGCTGGGCTGAGAGGTGGCAAATGGAGTTTAATGCAGAAAAGTGTGAGGTGATTCACTTTGGAAGGAGTAACAGGAATACAGAGTACTGGGCTAATGGTAAGATTCTTGGTAGTGTGGATGAGCAGAGAGATCTCTGTGTCCACGTGCATAGATCACTGAAAGTTGCCACCCGGGTTGATAGCGTTGTTAAGAAGGCGTACGGTATGTTAGGTTTTATTGGTAGAGGGATTGAGTTTCGGAGCCATGAGGTCATGTTGCAGCTGTACAAAACTCTGGTGCGGCCGCACTTGGAGTATTGCGTACAGTTCTGGTCACCGCATTATAGGAAGGATGTGGAAGCATTGGAAAGGGTGCAGAGGAGATTTACCAGGATGTTGCCTGGTATGGAGGGAAGGTCTTATGAGGAAAGGCTGAGGGTCTTGAGGCTGTTTTCGTTAGAGAGAAGAAGGTTAAGAGGTGACTTGATAGAGACATACAAGATGATCAGAGGATTAGATAGGGTGGACAGTGGGAGCCTTTTTCCTCGGATGGTGATGGCTAGCACGAGGGGACATAGCTTTAAATTGAGGGGTGATAGATATAGGACAGATGTCAGAGGTAGGTTCTTTACTCAGAGAGTAGTAAGGGCGTGGAATGCCCTGCCTGCAAAAGTAGTAGACTCGCCAACTTTAAGGGCATTTAAATGGTCATTGGATAAACATATGGATGATAATGGAATAGTTTAGGTTAGATGGGCTTCAGATTGGTTTCACAGGTCGGCGCAACATCAAGGGCCGAAGGGCGTGTACTGCGCTGTAATGTTCTATGTTCTATGTTCTATGTCACTGCTTCCCCAACTGGGGTTTTGTATCCAGTTCTGGGCAACACTCCTTAGGAATGATGTGAAGATATTACTGAAGATGCAGAATAGTTTAATGAGAGTGATTCTAGTGACGAGGTGCTTAAGGTATGTGGATGAATTAGAGAAGCTGCATTTATTCTCCTTTTGATTAGAAAAAGTTGAAAGGAGATTTGATCGAAGTGTTCAAAACCGTAGCAAGGTCTGGTGATAGTGGATGGGCTGAAAATGTTTTTATTGGTGGAGGAATTAAAAACCAGGATACCAATATAAGGTGATTATCAAACAGATGCAACATGGGTAAAAGTTTTTTTAGACAATAAGTGGAGAATGCACTACCTGAGAGTGATGGAGGCCAATTCAGTCAAGGCCTTCAAAAATGAAATGGAAAGTTATCTGAAGAGAAAACATTTGCAGAGCTATGGGGGAAAGGCAGGGGCAAGGAACAAAGTATGTTGCCCTTCAGTGAGCCAGCGCAGGCACAGCGGACTGAATGGACTTCTTGAGCTGTAGTCATTCTACGCTTCTACAAAATTATTGCTTTACATGCCTGTCTGTGCTGGCCTGGGATATCAGAATTAAATTGGATTTGATATGCAGATGCCAATAAGTGCCATGAGGTATCTTGTCAGGAGGTGGTTGACAAATTCCAGGCCAACACTGAGTTGGTCTGCAGGCAAGTCTTGAAATCCTCGGATGCAGAGTGGAAGGGGTGGGCAATGACACAGAAGCAAGTAAGGTTGGAACAAAAATAGCTTGCAGTAATTTTTATTGGATCCAGGAGGAGAGCTTAGGTTTTATAATTCCAATAAAATGTAGATTAAAACAGTTTGGTGGCCAATCACTGAACTGCCTTCAGTGGTTTCTTTAACCACCCATTGTTTGAGTTAACTTTCTGTTGTCCACATGATGGAGGTTGCATTCTGTAAGCTCTGCCCATTTGTGCTACAATTTTATTTTGTGTTTCTGCACAGAACCCTGGTTGTCTGTTTCAGGTGGGTCTTCTGAATGCCTAAATTCTAATATGACAACTGGCACTTTGATGGAGCAGAGCAAATGCAGGAGGTCTTAAATCAGAATTGGTCCCACTATCCTTTATTTAAAACCTGAACAAAAAAAAGACAAAACCACTATGAAATTCTTTTGCTCTGTCAATACAACATACATGTAGTTTCTGTACAGATACTACATTATAACAGGAATTGTTAAGCTGTTGATTTTTGTTGAGAAGGCCGTCTGGTACAACTTGGGCTTCATGCCAGCCACAATGCCTTTACAATGAGTAGAATAGAGATGACAGCATAGTTCAAAGCTTTAAAATTTGAGGTAATCTTAAGAAAATGGCAATGTCAAACATTGATATAAAATTAGTATGAAATCTGAAGAGAGTCAAAACAGATTTATTTCTTTAAATTTAAAAATGGACAGTAATTCTAGATTATTTAACATTAGGTAGACTATTACAATTAACATTTTAAAACATATCTTCCACTAATAATTAGTAAGGCGTCGGTTTGTCAAAAAATATTTGAGATTTGGATACAAAAATAGATCTTCATAGGGCTAATACAAAATTAGATTAATTGTGTTAACCTCATTTGGCCATTATTTCCATGCCGATCAAAAAAGATCTGTCTATGCTGATCCCATTTTTCCACTTTTGACCATAGCCCTGGAAGGAACATAAATGAGAGCGAATACTAAAATACCTTGCCAAAATTTATTTTCAGTTGATCCATCCCAATGCATTGATTAACAGATAGTGATGAGGTGCAAAATGTTGCCTTGAACGTTGTTCATCTGTGGAAATGCATAACAGTGTTAAATGTTACCCCACTTTACATTTTTACCTGAATCTGGTAATACACATGGTCATTTATTTATGAAATACAAACAGAAAATGCTAGAAACTGGTCTCATTCGGCAGCTTTGATGTCAGTTTTCTGCAATAGTGGAAAATGTGGTTCCTGTCTTTTCCTCGACCTGAGAACCCATAAGCCGTGAATTGAACAAAGATGGACTTTGTCTTAATTTTTAAATAAATACTTGCAGTTATTAGTTCTGGAAAATGCTGACTTAAACACTTTTTACTGCATTTTTTTTGTAAAAATACAAGTGACAGTAAGTTACTATTCTATTATATTCATTTAAAGTCTCATCCAACAATGTGGTACTCCCTCGTTACTGCACTGGAGTGTGAGCCTGGGTTTCGTATTTGGGTCTCTCGGAAAAAGTTAAATGCAGAACCTACTGACTCAGAGCTACAGTGCTACTGAGCCATGCAGCAATGAATTGATTGTTCAATATCATTTGTGAATGCCAAAATTCAGTTTGATATTAGACAGTAAATTATATGGAAAGGGTTAAATTTGGAAGGTTATTTTAAACTGAATTGTCAAAATAAAACAAGGGAGCACATTTCAAATTGAAGACAGCGATCAGGAGATTCAAAAGAGAATGATCAGCACTTGAAATAGATCTTCAGATTGAATAGTGGAGGTTCAATCTCCTTGGCCATTTAAAGAACAATTGGATGCCATCATAGCAGGATATTAATGTGTGAATATCTGGAATTGTGATCTTATTAAGGGATATGATACAGTATAAATTTGTAATACCATTGTGAATTCTTTGTTTTAGAATGTGGTGGGAGGCTGAAGGCTGAAATAAAATCTAAGGATCTGTATTCCCACGCTCAGTTTGGAGACAATAACTACCCAGGACAAGTGGACTGCGAATGGCAGATTGTAGCAGAGAAAGGTTATGGAGTGGAATTATCATTCCAAACGTTTGAAGTGGAAGTGGAAGCTGACTGTGGTTATGACTTTATTGAACTATTTGATGGGTTTGATATGACAGCTTCGAGGCTTGGACAATTCTGTGGATCAGGGGTAAGAAACGTAACGCATTCAATGGCTTAGCAGGTTGTTATGCACTGACTATTTATTACATTAATCATTCCATTAATTGGTTGTGATACTGATGAATTCTATTTATTGGGTGTAACTACATTGTTAAGAAAATGTATAAAAGAATTGCACACATCTTACAACACAAATAGATGATTCAGCCCACAAGTGTATGCCAGTCTTAATGTTCCAATGATCTTCTTGCTCATTTTGTCACCTCGACAAATCTTTCTATCCCTAATATCTGTATTCAGATTTTCCTTAAATAATGTAAAATGCATTGACCCTGAATTTCTGTGGGAGTTGGCCCAGTTAACCCTTTATAACTTCGAGGGAACATTTGAAGATCTCTGGAGAAATGGTGTCATTAACTGTGTTCAAGTGTTTACACCAGTTACACCTGCTCTAGGTCAGGCCAAGTAATTACCAACATCCTTGAAGGGGAATCCCACAAACATTGAAGGTCATTGTTTTCTTGAATACTTTGCACCAGCAATGTATATAGCATTAATCAACATTAAACAATGAAGTATAACATCCACTATATTTTAAACGAATGCAGTTTTAAGAGATACAACAGAAGTACAATATTACAAATACTGAAATTAGAAGGCAGAAGCTCATTAGATTCAAATACAAATCAAAAAGAGCAAAAATATTATTAAAGTATTTTTTGAAATAAAGTATTTTCAGCAACCCAAATGTTGGCAGCATTGTTTACAAGATTAATCTTGGGGAGCCTCAAAAGCAACTTACGTGAATAGAATGTCTTTGACAAAAGTAATGTTTATAAAACTGACAATTTATTTTCATAGAAACTGTTTGCAATATTCTTATTTTAAAATATAATGATTCTCAGGATATGGGCATTGCTGGTAAGGCCAGTGCTTTTTAAATTCTTTCATGGGATTTGGACTTCATTGATGACAAGGCCAACATTTATTGCCAATCCCTAGTTATTCTGAGGCATTAGCTATTTACAATCAATGTTAATGAGTTAGATGAAGAGATCAAGAGTAACCTTTCCAAGTTTGCTGGCAACGCAAAGACTGTCCACTTCCACCTCTGTGACATTATAGGTGATTGCTGAAAAATAAGAGATGCTGTCAAAGCTTTTTACCATGACGAGCTGGGGCAGCTGGGAACTGTGAGGAAAAGGAATAGGGGAAATCCAGGGGGGATGTGGAAGTAGACAAAGGGGGAAGAGGGTTTCCAGGCTCCTGGACTCTCCTTGTCACATCCCCATGCCCCTGGACATTCTTCGCTTTGCAATCTTGGGGCTTCCCTCTGTTCCCCATTACTGAAGCCCAATTCAAAATCACGTGCGCTTCCCTGCGCATGCGCTGTAATGCATTTGTGCATGACGTCACACGTAAAGTAAAAGTGATGACATCAGTGCTTGGAACAATGTGTTCCTGGATGACTGCACATATGAAGTTGCCCACAGTTGTCAGTGTCAGCAAACACTGTTGTTCAGACATCTAACACTCATCAGGACAGGCTTACAAGAATGCCAAATTTCAAAGGGACAGCATACGCTAACAAAGATCAGCAAATGGACTCTCAAAATGGTTCAGTTACATGTGATAGAATATGCATATATTTCTATGCCAGGCCCTGTTCTTTTTCAAGAGAGGAAATGTCCATTGTGCCTTTTCAGCTATACGAGAGCTTGGAGTACACTGTTCCCTGATGCATTCCACTGACAATGCCTTGATCAGTCACAGTCTACCTGCCTGGTTTGAATTTAAACAAAAACTTGTGGGATAACAGCTCTTTGGTGCATTCCCAATGCCAACGGCTCTATTAAAGGTCCACTTAACAACCAAGCAGTACCTTTCTGAAAGTAATATACATTTTCCTTTTGAAATTTGGTATTCCTCCAACTCTGCCCCTATGAATGTAAAATGAAAAGTTGCACCTGTATGGACTGAGTTTGTGTGTTTTTGGTATAGTATAGAATATGGGCAGGTGCTGACGTAACTATGTACCCGCTGCATATATAAAAAAAGTTGAAAGTACATTCAGCACCTTTTTTAAAACATACATTTTTTAAAATATTGGGAAGGAAAGAAAGTATAATCTTTAGAGGCGCCATTTGTCATTTGAGCTGCTGCTTAAGAACTACTCGTTATGATAAGCAAACCCTCCATGTCAAATATCCCGAAGTTACTTCATTCCAGAATCCACTGAGACTCCTTTATGGGGTTGGTTGTCATCCCAACAATGCCCATGACTAAGCTCTGACATTGGCAGGTCCATTGGAGCAGCCAGACAATCTGGCTGGCAATTCCAGAGCATGGGAATTCTTCCCAAATCAAGGCCAGAAATCACAACTGCGACTAGTTAATGCTGCCCACAGAAAGTTATTGCTGTGAAGTGAACCTTTGCTGGTTGGACTCTGACTGACTTTTGTGAAGGAGGGGGAGGGGGAGGGGTGTAGGAGGGGAGGGGGTGGGGATGAGTAGCCAGCTCTGCTCCTAAAATTTCCAAACCCAATGTTTCAGCACCTACTCAAGTTCTGTACTACATAGCAAAACCTCTTTGGCACTGCCTCAGCCTACCTGCTGCTGAAAGCCTTATTTTTGCCTTTATTGTTTATTGTATGCATCTTTTGATGGAGTTTATTTGACACCTACAGACTTGCTGTTCAAAACTCAAATATTTTAATGGTCTCCTGACTGTTTTCAAAATTCTGCTGTCAGCATCCTAACTTGTACTATCACCTGTATGCTGTATTCCTTGACCAGTATTAACACCATTCCAATTCCACCACTGTCTGAACTTCAAACATCTTGTTCCTGCGTTCAGGTCTTTACACGATCTTGCTGCACCTTATCTTTGTAACCTACTCCAATCCTACAATTTTTTTTTCATTTTTATAGCCGCCTGAAGAAATCTATTCAACGGGAAATGCTATTTTACTTCATTTCCATTCCGATGACACAATTAACAAAAAAGGATTCCATATACGATACACAAGTACAAAGTTCCAGGATGCTCTTCAGACCAAAAAGTAGCCTGACCCTCAATACTCTCCTTTTCCCTTTTTATTTGGCAAAAGCAAGAACGATCTGAACTATTTTATAATGAGACCATAGTGAGGAACTGAAGAAAATAAGTTGTTGAGGTGCCTGTGTGATGGTGAAGTACCCTGGCAGAAGATTCAATGAAAATGCGAAATGCAGACTAATGATTAGTCTGGAAGTTAAACTGCATTGACAAGATACTGTATTCCTGCAGCACGGTTATAAAAGTTTGTGAGCTGTGTCGGCTTTGGTCACTAAAGGCTGCAGAACTTCATTCGGTGAAAATAGCCCTCCGCAAACTGCTCTTCATCTCCGCAACCTACAATATCCATAGGAATGAATCTACATGAGACCACAACCAGCTTCTGTGTGTATCATTCACAGATTTTTTTTTTGCCAGACATGCAAAGATAATACAAGAAAGAATGATGTATTCTAGTGTACTGTTCAATTTTCAACATGTCGTTTAACAATATAAAGGCAAACCATTCACCACTTAATTTATGGGGTTCTACCAGTTTTTTTTTCCCATCAAAAACAAAGCTATCTTTACTGGTGACTATCACCTGTGATCATGTCTCTCTGTTACATGACTTTGTACTGACAAGCACTGTAGCAAACTGTGAATTCCTTCAGTACCAAAAACAGGTTTAAAACATTGAAAATCCTGATAGCATTTTCTATATTTTGCTATTTGAGTGTTCCAGGATACTTTTTTTAATATATGTGTTAGTAGTTTGCACTTAGAATGAAATCATGAGGCCTGGTTTCAGGCTGCAGCTATTCTCTGGACTGTATTATGTAAATCATTTGAAGTTGTAAGCATATGAATTGTATGTGTATGAAAATTAAATTAATAGATAACCAGATAAACATAGTGTTCCTATAATACAGTAAGCAAAATGGTCACAAAATTCTAAAAATGAAATTGCTAACTACAATTCCTTAAAGTACCCTTTTAGCTATTCCATGTGCTGAACAATCTGTAATTAAACTGAAGTGCTACATTTTTCAGTAGCAAGACAAAACAGAAAGGTTAAATATGTAAACTATATTCCTAGTATTCAAGTTCAACTTTGGGATACTGGATGTCTTGTTAAAACTGTGGATGAACCAAAGCTGAAGCTAAGAATTACACCCCTGGAAGGATGAATAAACCACAAAAAATATAATACAAGACAGATTTCTTATGGTGCTACTCCATGTTCAGAAGCTTTTTGAGTTTATGAGCCAACAATTTCGAGGGCCTTGTATGATTGTCAAAACTAGTTCGGTATAATTTGAAGGACAGACAAATATCAGCTTGGGCATAAGATGAGGTTATCACGCTACTAAAACACAAGTCCTATGGAGGCTGACATAATTAATGCCTTAGAATGATTAATTGTAAATCCTTGCACATGACAAACACATCTGTCTGTGAAAAAAGGCTTTGACTATGTTTCAAAATAATTGAACATTTTTCTTATCATTTTTTGCCATCTTAAAAAGAAGTTCATATAGTTGATCTGTTTAAAAGTAATGTAAGAATGAAATGTTTCAATGTAGCTGATGTATAGAAATGCTGAGTAGCCTGTTTCTAGATTGAATCACCAATGTCCATCCATTCTTTTTATGTTCCACCAAGAGATCCATAATATTAGACATTTAATTAAGACATATATGCATTATTGTGTTAATTCACGGAGGCATTATAAGACAAGGTGCAACTTCTGTGTTATGGCTGAATGGTGAAATTGTTACAGTATGTGCCAAGTTCCACTTGAATCTGTTTTGATGTAGCTTATTTGTTCTTTTTGGGTTTTTTTTTGCTGTTGTTTATAATCAGACAATTGTGGCTTCTGAAGCTTCTCATTAAAAAAAAAAACTTTCAGGTCAACATTCAGGAGTAAAATCAAATATTGCATTGCAGAAAATGTTACTTTGCAATGTTTTTCACACAGTAGATTGCTACTTAAGTCAGCAGTAATTAACCTATTTGTATCTGTATTATATCCCAAGTCCGTCAAAATGTCACTAGCACCAATAAATATGTTTTTACATACATTTACCTGAATGTCAATTTATAATTTATCCAAAAGCAAAGTAATGCGAATATTGGAAATTTGAAACAAAATAGAAAATGACTTAAATATTGAGCAGTCAGGCAACATCTGTGGAAAGAGAAAGTTAAAATTTCATATCATTGACTTTTGTCAGAATTATAATTTATCCTAGATCACATCATTGTATGGTATCTTAATTTTAAAGCCACAAATCATTATTTCCAATTTAGGATGGCTCCCTTTGAAGAATGATTGATAGATAATACAAAATATTTATATAACATTTCTGCACTGGGTTCATCTGTGACATTCTCTGTATTTAATAATCTACCACCACTCTTATACAAAGAATGGCATTATAAATGAGCCATTGCTGCTGGCATCAATAGAGCTGGGTTACAGTTAATACATATGGTTTTAAAGAGTGAATTACAGGGAAAAATAATTGTGTACTAATGGGCAAGTCTAGCTTCAAAGTGTAGCCTCCAACTTACATCAGCAACAGCTTTGAACCAACATTAAGATCTTAAAAGGAGTATGATTCTAATTGAATTCTTGTGAATCCTGACACTATCATCAGAAGAAGTTGCAAGCAAGAAACCAAATAATTTGACCCAGCTGAGCGAGACGTTTTAAAACTAAAACTTCAGCATCTAATTGAAGGAGGGCAATCATTTTTTTGGAAATTTGTCCATTTAAATTCTTGAGAATAATAAATTATAATAAGAACTATAACAATCGTAATAAGCTGTACTGAAGCTAAGAGTGGGAAGAGATGTCTACAGTGAAATCCTGCAGTTAAATGGGATGGGACTGATACAATGCCAAATCAAATGAGTGGGTGTGGACGGCACTTGAACCCTCCTTCCTTCTGGTTAATTTAAGTAAGTGTTAATTTTGCAAGAGGAGGGTCCATGCTGTAAAACCAAATAAATTGAGCCTGAAAAGAAAACCAACCTTAATAATAGTAATACAGCATCAGTACTTAGACTGCATCTGTGCTTTTGTCCCAAACTCACTTCATTGATTACCTACCATGCCCTGTGGCGCTCCTCTCATCTGATGCTAGTTTGATTCTCCCACTTGCCACAGTGGAAAGCAGTTCACTCTGTCGGGATATTCCTGAATCCATATCACTGGTGCTATCTTTAAAAGGCTGTTGTTCACCCGGTCAAGCACTGTCATTCTGGAACTGCCCCACACAGTTTGTGATAATCGCCCCAGATTTGTTAGATTAGGAGAAATTGCTGCTACTCTTTGCAGACAGGGGCCTGAATTTCTGGTAAATGTGGTGGTGCAGAGGAGGAATGTCCTCTTCCCACTGCCAGGGGGTCCGGGACCCTGCCAACCTGGGCCAAGTTTGTCACATGAGTTAATGTGAGTCCAGCTGTCTGGAGGAAGTTTTTAGGAAGAAGATCAATGACCACTTCTGCTCAGCAGGGATAAGCGCTACCGTCATTCTCTCTGCAATCTCGCACTTAGCCTGTCTCGACTATAGCATCCACCTCCCAGCAAGCCACATGTTCTACCGCTCTAAGTACAGCATTCAACATTGTCATTCACTCTTACCCACCAATTTCTCCTACACCACTAGCCCTGCCTGCCCTTCGCATTACTTATTTGAGATGTGGCATCACCTTTCTCCCACCTGCAATAGTGTTAACAACTGTGCCTCCCACTTTCATTGCACTCACTCTCTCCATTTCCATCCCTCCCTTTCTCTCATTCCAGGAGTTACCAACCCACAAAAGACACTGAGGGAGTAAAGACAAGTAATGGAGTGCCTGACATTCAGCTCCTCACCCTCTAGGAGGAGATGACCTTGATCCTGACCATCCCAAGCAACCTAATGACTGCACCCTACCTCGTGGACTGAGTTTGGAGGCTGGCCATGACTGACTGGGCCAATAACTCCTGAGTGAAGGATGTCTTCCTTGACTTAACTGAGGATGATTCTCCTTAGACTTTGAGACATGACTGTTTACTGCAGCACAAGCAGTGTGTTTGGTGCATGCACTGATGACACGTGGTGCAGTTGAGGGATTGATATATCATGATGCCATACAGCACTTGTCCACTCCCTTGACTAATGACTGCTGATGTCCATGGTGAGCTTCCTCCTTTGTGTCTCCGCTCAAAGACAAGTCACGACAGAAATACTGTGCACCAGTTTGTTAGCTGTGACTGAAAGGGTATGGAGCTTATAAGGCAGGACAGTTAATGAGAGTGTGCTAAGAAAGCACATGTGCAGATGCAAGCCTGATCCAATTTGTGAACTGGGTGCTTGTCCCTGCATGAAAAATATCCTCGCAGCATTGTTGCAATGAATGGTGCCAGTTTGTCCCATAGCACTTGGAGCTGTGCCATGATGGTGTGGAGAAGCTGGCACATGTCAGATGCCAGTGTTCATTAATGTAAGGTACTTGTGCCCTTGCCCGTGAAGTGTGCCTTGAGATGTTGGTGCCAGGTGTCCAAGGTGGAGGTTCAGGAGCAAAATGTGAGGTGGAGTCAACAGGTATCCACTCAGACTTTCATATCAAGAATTCTTGGCTTAAAGTTTCCATTTGATGGGGGATAGTATAAGGGAGTGAATATTAATAAAGTGAGATGGGGTGACAATGAGTGATAATCCATGATAATAGATCTCTCACTGCTCACCAGTGAGAATTCTGTCTTGATGTCTGGAGTTTAGGTGGAAAAAGAGACTTGTTACTCCCAACTTTGAGAAAAGCCTCACACAGTTCCTCACACGATTGTCTCTAATTTCTCTTCCCCAGCCCATGTTATTCAACATGTGGGAAGATTGCACTGGTAGTGTTTTTTCCTCCTTTTAGATATGTTCACATTGGAATCTCACAATGATCCTTTCGAGGTACTTTAGAAATTAGAATGTGTCCAACCACATTTTCGGAGGATGTCTGCTTGAGTGTAAGGACTAGCACCTTGTTACTTGGCCAATGTTGTTTGCCCTCAATCCCACCACATCTGAACAACCCTACCTCTGCCAGGAACATCAAAGTGCATCGTTGCCCCCACAGCACCTTCCAAACATGTTGTCTCTACCACTCAGTGTTTCTGTGCATTTCCACTTTTTTTCTACCAGCTTCAAGATTTTCATCCAGCCGCACCATCCTGACTTGAAACTGTTGTTGTTCTTTCGGTATGACTGGTTCAAAATCATGCAACTCTCTTCCTAATAGTGCAGTGGGTATAGCTACACCCATGGACTGTTGTAGTGTAAAAAGGCAGCTCACTACAACCTTCTCCTGGGTTAGTAGACCTGGGCAATAAATGCTGCCCTAGCCAGTAGCTCCCACGTGTCATGGACAAATTTTTAAGAAATGACATCTTTAAAGATCCCATCCATTTGCTCCTCCAGTCTGTCCCAGTTGAATGCCTGACATGTTAAGGTGCATACAGGTCTAAGCCCAGAGTCTGACTGAGAGATATTTGAGTTTCCAGCAAAGTATTGCCTCTCACCCTGACGGAAGCTTCCCTAGTAATGACCTTAGTCTTCAAGATAGACTGCAGAAGGCTTCAATCTACATTTATTGGATGACTACAGTTTCTTTTCACATTTTAGCAGACATTCTCATCTCTACAGTGTCTGGTTTAGAACCAGTAGGTGGCGATCATGAGATCAAAATTGTTTGAAGACTTAATTGAGGTGACCTCAAGTTTTACTGCTTGATTATCCAGTCACAGATTGATGCAATGCAGAAGAGGCCTTTCAGCCCGTCATCTCTGCACCTGTTCTCTGTGTGTTTGGGACTGGACATAAAATAAGTAAAAGAACACGGTGGAGGTCCTGTGCTAATTCTGTGTCAACCAACATTAACTCTGAAGGTGAATAAACTTGTATGGAGTGTTAGTCGATGTCATCAGTTTCTTGACCAGTGGGATTAGATTAAAATTGACCCCACTTTCCAGAATTACTCCATATATACCCTTTTTGTGATTTAAGGTACTTTAACTACCATTGAAAATGATCAAGTCCCGAATTCATAGTATATTAGCAGATCTCATGTTGCCTGGAGGGAAAGTAGAGGAGCTACTGCTAATAGTGTTATTATCTCTGCAAAGAGAGAAAGCTCCTGTTTTAATTTAGTTCAAACTTAGATTGCTGCAGTAATGTTTGGATAGTGATGTCTGTGACATGAACTGCTTTTGATAGGTGTGAATAAGTTTTGAATATGATAAGATCAATCACATATACATTTTGAAAGTGATGAAGCAAGTTGAAAGGCTTTTCAAAAAAGTCATAAATAAGAGGCGTTGGGAGGAGTTTGAATATTAAAAATAGGAGAGTTTGGGTTGCCTGAGAGGTGATGAACCCAGCAGCTTTATTGAGGATTTGGTGGATTCAGTCAGCAAGTACTTTCATGGCTACATCCTCCAAAATCAGCTCCCACCGCCACTTTCCACCAATCCTCTCTCATAGGCTTCGGAACCCACAGGCTATTCCCATCACCACAGAGGCTTCAATCCCACCTGCCCCAGATCCTCAATCTTACCCCCAGCTCTTCAATCCTGTCCGGTGGCTGAGTGGATAAGCCTTCTCCCAACTAAACCACTGACCCAGCCCCAGGAATCTCTGCCATCTTCCCAAAGCCCCACCTTCTCTCCAATCTCCCTGTGTTACCAAACCCAGCTTTGACCCATAAACTTTCAACCCTGTACCTTCAGCCTCCATGTTCACACTTAAACCACCTATCCAGTTACTCAAACTCTACTTTGACTCCTAAATTCTCTCATGCAGACCTAATCTCTTCCCTGCTGCTGACCCTTGACCTCTTCCCATATGCCCACTGCTTCCCTGGACACACTGTGTCTCTCCTCACCCGGATCTCCAAACACCCTCCAAGGCCATTGGACAATTCCCTGGATGCCTGTCTATGCTTGAGCCCCATAATCACCCCTTCCCCGCCTCTCCCAGCACCCTATGATCACCGCCTGGAAGACATGACCTGGGATGGTAGGATAAACAGGTTTAATAGGACATCACAAAAGGGAATTAGATATGTGCTTGAGAAGTCACAAAAGTGCAAGTCTTTAGAGAGTCAGCAAGGGGAGTAAGATTAAGTGGGCAGCCTTTTCCGAGAACTGGCATGGCTTTGATAGGCCAAACAGCCTCATTCTGTGCAGTACCCCTGTGTGATTAATTCTGACCATTTTACAAGCTGAACACCTACACAAAGGTTGAGCCCATTTTAAAGGATTTTGGTCAAAGGCTTGGGTGATGGCAGATTCTATTCATCTAGCCGTTGCTATGTTGTGACTATTTTGTTGTCAACTGAAAAAGAACAGAATTGCTTTCACTGAGCAAATGTTTTGATGGCTTTTATTTTAAGACAGGCCAGATTGCTTTAAAAACTGCTTTCAACAGCGACACGTTTGGTGTTTCCATTCTACCATAGGTGGAAGCATTTAACTGTAATAACAAAAACCAGAATCTGCTAGCTTTATTTTAAGGATATCAATCACCTGCAGAAGTATAACATAATATAAAATGCAGCCCACAGGCAAAGCCTAATGATCAAATTTAAGCCAAAACACATGCAATTAAAATGTCTTTTCTGAAGGCTGCATGTTGTCACTTATAGTATGTAGTGTGACAGCACAGCATTCATAATGAAATTAATCACAGAAATGGCTTTTACATCAATTCACTGACTGAGAATACAATATAATTGTGAGCTATAAGTAAAGCATTTTCAAAGTGAAAAGAAATGAAAAAAACACTTCAGAAGTGGCACTGATAAAATGTCTAATATGGTAGTGAATTATGGTTATATTCAAGCATTACTTCATAGTTACACTGACACCTTTATCACCGTGTTACCAGGATGATTCTTCAATTCCCATTTGTTAGTATTGATCTATTTTTATAATCTAGTTGAAAATAAATCATTTAGTTGCATTCTACTCTAAATCTGTTTGTATGCATGTGGGTGTGTGGACAAGGTTAAGATAGGTGTATGATTATTATTAGTTTAGATATTATATTTTGTGCCTGTACCAGATCTTCACTCTTAGTACAAGTATGTTGATTAAGAAAAATAAAAACAGCTGAAAGCAGCAGAGTCTGGATTAGTGGAGATAACAAAGTTAAGGCTGAAACAGGATGTCTGAGTTTCCCATTTTCGTTTTGACAAGTATTTGTACATTGCCAGAGGAAGGGAATTATCAGTCTTTTCTGGGCTGTCTGAAATGAGAAGATCATTATTAGCTCAGGCATAAGTTCTCATTACAACGTGGAAGCAACCTTCTGAACATTGACTTAAAGTTCCATCGAGGTATTTGTGGCTCACCCTGATGGCTATACAGGAGTAATCTTTCAGAGGGGGAAGGAAGAAAAATGAGGTAAAATGCAAGTAAAATTTATTTCCCTTAAGCTAGATTCGATCTGGAGCATGAATTTTTCAGTTATATCGGTAACAGCTTTTGCTCAATAACAATTGTCATTAATTCATAATATTTCATTATGTTGCTGACTGCACCATGTAAAAGTAAAGTCATCATAGTTTTCTCAGTCTGCAGGACTGCTCTTTCATTGGAGAGAGACAACTGATGATAGTTTAACCTGCAGGTCACCCATCTCAGGCAAGTGAAGACGTTAAGAAAGACAGTCCTTGCTGGTAACCTCAGCTGGTGGAGAAATTGAACCCACACTGTCGCTGTCACTCTGTATCACCGACCAGCTATCCAGCCAACTGAACTAACTGCCCATGCATTGAAGACAGGAAAACAGGGGCACATGTCTGATGCAAGTGCAAGAGGAATTTGGGTTTCAAATGTAAGACCTGAATGAGCACCCTGAAGTAATTGTCTACAGTAAGACAGAGCACAAAACAAAAAAATTGGGTTGGGGATGAAAGTGGATCGATGGGAGTGGAGTGAAGGCAGGCCTGACAATGAACAACCAGATCCTTTGGGAAATGAAAATGTAAGCCCCAAATGTAACTGAGGAGTACAAACTGAGACAATGAGATTGTGCATGGTAGGAGTGTAACAACAGTAGGCAGTTAGGAGAATTTACCTGCAAGTAACCTGAAATTGTACACAAGAACAGCAGGTTATCACAAGGGTAGCAAGCTTGGTAAATAATGTAAAAGAATACCTTTCAAATATCAATCACAATTTAAATTCCTTTCACAGCTGATCCAGGTGCCACAGGAATGCACATAATATGGTGGTGTCTTGGATTAATCAAATAATCACATTATGAATTTACTTTTACTGTGTAATTGTATTTATTAATGTACCTTCTTGTGCATGCTTTTTGACTGATAAGGTATATTTTTGAATGAAAGCAGTAACATTCCAAATGTTGCCAGTAGATGGCAGGAGTGCAACATAAATTTTGGTTTTATACATGATTTAAAAATATACTTTAGCAAACGTGGGATGAGTATTAATAGAATAAATATAAAGACTTCACCAGTGCCTCAGTGAGTTTATCCAGTGTGAAGCTGAGTCATGAGAAGAGGAAGATGTCAAGCCCTTTATTTGATTTAGCTAATGCGAGCCAATGGTGTCACTAAAATTGGTTCCAGTGGATCTGGTTAGGTAGAGGTGAGGGGGCTTGCTTTTCATTATTTTCCAATAATCTGCAATGGCCAAGACTACATATGGCTATTGGGTGAGATTTGCATTGTATGTGATTACAAAGTCTCCCTTTATGATAGAATGACCTTACCACCATTCAGCATCACATCAGACAATCAATATCTAATGTATCCAGCAGAGTATCTTTTCCTGATATGGCAATGATTATGTCATCCCCATAGCATATGAAACTAGAACATGGGATAATGCAGTACTGAAAGGTTCAACCAATGTTTGTTATAGCTCACTAATAGATACAAATATTACATTCACATATTCCATATCTGGGCTAAGATTAATTTGGTTAAATAGAGTAACAAGCTTCCATTAGCACATCATGCATAGAGTGGCCAGAGGTAAGATGGTGTCTCAGACCTTTGTATAGCCTCAGGTTACATGTTCTGATATGGTGATGATATCATGAGCATGTCCCTTAGAGATACACTGCACATTCACTGTGAGACACAACACAGTGCAGCACTTTTTCCAAAGATAAAAAAATTATCCCAAACAGATATAAATGGTTGCAGGTAGACACATGGGAGCACCCAGCAGAAACTCAACATACACAGGGAGAACATGCAACCTCCACACATTCACCTAACATTGGAGCTGAACCCAGGTCCTTAGTACTACAACGCAGCAGTGCTAACCACTGAGCCACCATGAAATAATTTATCAGTGAATTAATATTTACAGGAAAAAAAGACTGGTTGTTTTGCCAATATCTAATGTTGAAATTCAAAGCATTACATTTATCATTTTTGTTAGTTAAGGATAGTTTATTTTTAATGACTAAGTGTTTTCTACTCTTCATGCTATAATCTGACCCTGAAATCACAAGGCAGAATCATACCGGAAATTGACTAAGTGTCACTTTCGCTGGATTTCATGGAGCCTTTCACTCCCTGAGACCTAATACGGTTTCTAACGCTGTCATCCTAAACTCAGCACATTAAATCTAATCAATCAATCATAGTTATTGTCACGTGTATCTAAGCACAGTGAAAAGCTTTGTTTAAGAGCGGCACAGGCAGATCACAGTAAGCAAGGACGTACAGATCATAGGGTGCTTAGACAGAGTGAGGTGTACAGGTTACACCACACAGGACATGCGCAAGACAACATCAACGTTATTTGAAATTAGAGAGTCCATTCATCAGTCTAATAGCTGCAGGAAAGAAACTGTTCTTAAACCTGCTGGAACGTGTGTTCAAGCTTGTGCATCTTTTGCCTGACAGAAGATGTTGTAGGAGACCATTATCGGGGTGCAATGGGTCTTTAATGATGTTGGCAGCCTTTCCACAGCAGCGAGCCTGTGTAAATAGAGTCCATGGTTGAGATGTTGGCTTCCATGACATTTGGGGCTGTGCACACAACCTTGTGTAGTTTATTACGGTCCTGGTCAGAGCAGTTGCAGTACCAGGATGTTGTGTATCCAGGCAGTATACTTTCTATGGTGCATCTGTAAAAGTTGGTGAGGGTCCTTATGAACATGCAAAATTTCCTGAGCTGCCTGAGGATGAAGAGGGTTTGTTGTGCCTTCTTGACCGTCACATCTACATGGGAAGTCCAGGACAGGTTGTCAGTTATTGTCACTCCTAGAAACTTGCTCCATTGATGTGTGCACCACACCCCTATGGCTCCTTTTATCTCCAGTGATAGCCCAATTCTCCCAATCACCATAGCTGGAAGTACTTGCCAAACCTGGGATCCTTGGCACTGGCACCATCTTTAAAAGGCTGTTGTGTACCTGGTCAAGTGCAGTCAATCTGGGGCTGCACTTGTAGGGTTCATGATATTTGCTCTGGATGTGGCAGACACAGGAAATTGGTTCTCTATTTTGTAGACTGGGACCTGGAGCACCTGGTGAATAGAATGGTACAGAGGAGGGCTGTTCTCTTCCCCAGTACCAGTAGGGAAGGCCGCAACACCAGACCCTTGTCCAGGTTTGCCATTTTGGCCAATGCAATCTCAGCCATCTGGAGAAACACCTAGCAGTGCTGCAAAAGGTCCCATGACCTTCTCCACTCTGCCAGGGTAGGTGCCACCATCTTCTCTCTACTACCTAACACTCACTCTATCTCTACTACTGCACCCACCTCCCACCAAAGCTGATGTACTACCACTTTCACTATTGCCTGCAACATCTTCCCTCACTTGCTCTTACCCACCTACCCATCTCTTCACAGTGCTAACCTTGCAGGGCCTCTGCACTGCCTACTCATTCGGATCACCTCACTATCGTTCCCTCAACTACAGCAACACTAACAAACCTTTGGTACATAAACTAAAATCACATGGGATTCAGGGTAGGCTGGCTAGATGGACAGAAAACTGGCTTGGTCATAGAAGACAGAAGGTAGCGATGGAAAGGTTTTTTTCAGAATTGAGACCGGTAACTAATGGTGTTCAAAAGGGATCAGTCTTAGGTCCCCTGTTGTTTGTAGTATATATACATGATCTGGAGGAAAATGTGGGTAGTCTGATTAGCAAGTTTGCAGATGACA
This sequence comes from Rhincodon typus, assembly GCF_021869965.1. Classification (NCBI taxonomy): domain Eukaryota; kingdom Metazoa; phylum Chordata; class Chondrichthyes; order Orectolobiformes; family Rhincodontidae; genus Rhincodon; species Rhincodon typus. Next base: position 123,306,583 of record NC_063332.1, on the reverse strand, counting down.
CGAAGATTGGTGGAGTTTCTGATAGTGCCAATGATTGTGAAAGGATACAGTAGGATATGGATGGATTGGCAACTTGGGCACAGAAACAGCAGGTAGAGTTTAATTCAGACAAGTGCGAGGTGGATCAAATTTAGGTGTGAATTATACTGTAAATGGCTGAACCCTAAAGGAACATTAACATAATGGATCTGGGCGTGCAGGTCCTCAGTTCTCTAAAAGTGGCAACACGTGGCCAAAGTGATTAAGAAGGCATATGGCATGCTTGCTTTCATCAGCCGGGCATGGAGTACAGGAGTCGGCAAACCATGTTGCAGCTATATAAAACCCTCGTTCGGCTGCATTTGGAGTATTGTGTGCAGTTTTGGTCACCACACTACCAGAAGGACTTGGAAGCTTTGGAGAGAGCGGAGAGAAGGTTCACCAGGATGTTGCCCAGTCTCGAGGGCACCGACTATGTGGAAAGGTTAAAAAGACTAGATTTGTTTTCACTGAAAAGACAGCGGCTAAGAGGAGACCTGATAGAGGTCTACAAAATTGTGAGAGGCATAAGTAGGGTGGATAGTCAGAGGCTTTTCCCCAGGATTGAAGTTTCAATTACAAGGGGTACAGGTTCAAGGTGAGAGGGGAAATGTTTAAGGGAGATGTGTGAGGAAAGTTTTTTTCACGCAGAGCGTGGTAGGAGCCTGGAATGCACTGCCAGAGGCAGTGGTGGAAGCAGGCACATTGGCAATATTTAAGAGGCATCCGGATGGTTACGAGTAGGGAGGGAATAGAGGGATATGGACTGAATAAGGGCAGAACGTTTGTTTTTTTGTAGTTTAGTCAGGGCATGATGATTGGCACAGGTTTGGAAGGCCGAAGGCCTGTTCCTGTGCTGTCCTTCTCTTTTTTTGTTCTAACAACTAGCTCACCCACTTTCATCTCACTCAATCCGTCTCTTTCTCTCCTTCGAGGAGAGAATCGCCCATTGTGAGGCAGGTCAGTGATAGGGGACCTTACATTTGACACCTTGCCTCCTACAAAGAGAGGATGGCTTTATGTCTGCATGAAGAGAAAAGGCAAGACAAGGATACTGAGAGTTTGAAAAGCGTGCTTATGTTAGTTGTAATTAGGCAGACAGTTTACACTTTGAGGTATAACAAACATCAACACCTGGAGTTTTTTTTCTAGTTTAAAACTAAATGTAGATGCATTTAATTCCTGACGAAACAAAACTTGTTTATCTATTCAGGCCAGATAATTTAGTTGAAGGTCTGCAGTAAATGAGACAATGTGACCCTCTGGCCGCCTTGGGAATAAATGTCACCCGTATTTAATGTTGATATCTTCTGTCAATCTCCAGGGGTCATGTCCTGAAAGGAAACAATTCCTCAGAAAACACAACAGCAGCACTGCAGCGGCAGTCAGTGTCTTCAATAATGTAGGGACCGATCATTCTGGGATATGGCACTCCTTGTATTACATAAAATACTTGATGGGGCACCATGAAAATATTTAAGTGAGCTGACCCTGCAGTACACTGTAAATGTAATTCATTTACAGGCAGGCTATGGGCCATGTTATCAAAGTTATTTTATTAATTGGAAAGCTGAAAGAATGTTGCTAAGGAAACGCCCATGACTCATAACCTGTCAGGAATTCTGAGGTGTTTGGGAGTTGGGAGTTGGGGGTCGGGGGTGGCTGCTAACGTGGATGTTCAGCTGACATAACTTTGGTGATATTCTTGCTGATGGGCTCCATTTTGGATTCCCGTAGAACATCCAATGATGTTTTGGCGACTGGTTGAGAGAACGCCCAAGAAAATTCCTGCTGATTTGTGAATATGATTTGTCATCTTATTGGTAACCTTGATTTCAAAATAGGCTGGCATCCACCTCCGGCTTAACAAACAGAAGTCAGCAATGTTGATGATGTGGGGATATCTCTACTCTGCAGCCCCTAATCATGGTGACTGAAGGCAAAACATCTCACACAGATCTAAATTCCCAAATGGTAGTTTTTAGGGATGCATCACTGACAGAATAAGTTCCACATTTGATATAAATTATAAGAATTACTAATGAATTTAACTGCACCATTGATATCATGAGTGTACATCACAATTCTAATCTGGTGAGTTGCAAAAAAACAGCAGATTCTTCAGCTGTTCAATCAAGCGTGTATTTCGTTGTTGTCAAATTTATAATCTCTTTTATAATTATTCTGTGGCCTGGGTTACATCCCTGCATAGCTTTGATTGCTCATATATTGCTGCTTTCATTTGCCAGTCTATTTTTTGTTTCCAACATTTGCTTTCCATCGAGATCTGTGATCAGTCTCATTTTCCCCTATCAGTATTTTTCAGCACCATGGCTGCTCCCTCCTATGAGACCTCATTGAACAGAAAATCAAGGGTACAATTGGTGAAAAAATAGAATGTTATTAAAACCGTATGAACCCTTTGGGAAGGCAGTAGAGATGAATCTGAAAACCTTACAGCAATTATAAAAAGAAAAATCATGCTAGTAATCTGATTTATATCATTTTGATACATTTGGTCATTACAGGGATTACGTCTCAAATTGAATCAGAATGAATCAGAATCCAATAAAAGTCTGATATCAATATGAATGTTCTAATTAAGCTTCAGCAAGCACTGTTTTATGAAGTGATACTGATTTCCTCCTTTAAGACCCTCTTATACTCAGTTTCTTGACCAAGGTTTTGGTCATATTCCAGCCTACTATCCCTTTTATTGCCTTTTCAGCATTTTGTTTTAATGCCTATAGTTCTGTTGAGTTCTTTAGATGCTTTTGTATTCTAAATTCAGGCAGTAAGAGAATGGGTAGCCGCCAGGCGGTGTAAGAAAGCCAGCTAGGGGATTCCATATTCAGGGCATCAGTTAGGTGTTTCTGTGGCTGTTGACGTGGCTCCAAAACAGTTCCTGCCTCCCTGGTGCCAGGAAAGAGGATGTTTTGGAGTGGCTGCAGGACAGCATTCTGGGCAAGGGTGAATACCCAGTGGTCATAGCCCATGTTGGTACCAATGATGTAAATGATAACTTATAGGTAGAGGCAAAAGATGCAGGCAGCATTCTTAATGAGTATTTTCTGTCTCTATTGACAAAGGAAAGGATGGCGTAGACATCCTAGTTAAAAAGGGGGAATGTAAATTAAGCAAAATAAGAAGGGAAATACTGGAAGGACTGAACTTCTTGAAGACAGATAAATCATCAAAGCTGGATGAATTGTATCCTAGGCCGTTAAAGGAAGGTAGGAAAGGAAATAGCAGATGCTTTGAGGATTATTTTCTAATCATCACTTGATACAGGTGAGCATCAGTAACATACAAGAACTTTAAGAGAGTCGGGGTGCGGGGGGAGCAGAGATGAGTGTAGTGGTTATCACTAAGAGAAAGTGCATAGTAAACTAAGGCTGAGTCACCACAGCTTCATCAAGGGGAAGTCATGCCTGACAGATCCATTAAATTTCTTTGAGAAGCTAACGAGTAACTTAGACAAAGGAGAGTCAGTGGGCATGATCTATTTAGATTTCTAGAAGGTCTTTGACAAGGTGCCACACAGGTAGCTGCTAAATAAGATAACAGCCCATGATGCTAGGGGCAAGATACTGACATGGATAGAGGATTGGCTGACTGGCAGATAGTAAAGAGTGGGGATAAAGGGGTCTTTTTCAGATGGCACCCAGTGATTAGTGATATTCCGCAGGGGTCTGTGTTGGGACCATAACTATTCATGTTATACTTTAATGATGTGGATGAAGGAACTGAGGGTACTGTTGCAAAGCTGGTAGATGACAAAGATAGGTGGAGGTACAGGTATTGTTGAGGAACCATGGAGACTGCACACAGGTTTGGACAGACTTGGAGAGTGGACAAATAAGTTTCAGATGGAATACAATGTGGGAAAGTGTGAGGTTATGCACTTTGGTAGGAAGAATAGAGACATAGACTGTTTTGTAAATGTGGAAAGGCTTCAGAAATTAGAAGCACAAAATGTTTTAGGAGTTCCAGTTCAGAATTCACTTAAGATTAACACGCAGGTTCAGTTGGCAGTTAGGAAGACAAATGCAATGTTAACATTCATTTCAAGAGGACTAGAATATAAATGGAAAGATGTACTGCTGATGCTCTATAAGGCTCTGGTCAAACTGCATTTGGAAGATTATGAGCAGTATCTAAGGACAGATATGCTAGGGGGAGTCCACAGGAGCTTTTCAAGAATGATCCTTGCCATACGAGGATCAGTTGAGGACTCAGTATCTGTACTCAACGGAGTTTAGAAAGATGAGGGAGGTTCTTATAGAGCGGACATTGCAGATGTTTCCACTAGTAGGAGAAACTAGTACTCAAGGGCACAGCCTCAAAGTGAAGAGATGATCCTTAGACCTGCGATGAGGAGGAATTTCTTCAACCAGAGGATTGTGAATCTGTGGAACTCATTGCCACAGAGGGCTATGGAGGTCAAGTCATTGAATGTCTTTAAGACAGGTGGATAGATTCTTGATCATTAAGGGGATTGAAGGGACCTAACATTGAGCCCTGCGGAATATCTGCATCGATCCTGGTAGTGTCATCAAGAACTTTATAAGCTTCAATGACATCGCTCTCATTCTTTGAGATGTGTGAGCTGACATTAAAGGTTGGAGACCTGTCAGATTTTAATGGTTAAATATCAAATGAAATAGATGCTTCATGGTACAGAAGTTGAATCATGCTGAAAAATAGACACATACCATAGAAGCATTTTGTCTTGCCTTCATTGGGTCAAATGCAAGAATACCAAATTACCAAGAAGGCAATAATTTGTATTGCATGAGAAAATGGTGCTAATTTATTGGCAAGTCAATTCTGATAGGTTGAGGTATTACCATGCAGAATGCACGAGGGAACTATTGCTCCCATATTTTTATATAATTCAAAAAGGTACAATGTTTGAATATTACTTTTCCTGCAAAGGACAAGAACCTGTGTATGAATATATGTAGCCTCTAACAAGTGTAAATAAATCACATTGTGAGCTTAACTGATGATCTTAAATTGGTTATTATTGTGATTCTTAGCACATGTGTGATGTTTCAGTAAGTGCAGTTTGATTGCGATGCCACATCAATATTAAACATGATTATCCGAATTGCTGGACCTTGAACATACAAGTGAAGACCTCTATTGGGAACATATGGAAGTCCTTGACCTACATGAGATTTGCCAGGGAAATTTCAACTTCTGAAGCAAATCCCTTACCCTCTTGGGAATAGCTCCAATTCTGAGCTAGAGTCAGAGACTTCAGACAATTCTATGGTATTTGCCTGTCTGGGAACTCAGGAAATGTTAGACAGGTTAAAAACCCATCTTCAAATGTGAGTTGTTCCAAAACCAACCTCTTAATCACTCCCTTGATGATCCAAGTCTACCTGACTACCTAACAACCGCTGACTCTTTAACTATCTCCCCCAGCCACTCAAACAGGCTCAATCTAAACTGACCACCCTTGGTCCAATTCAAATGTCCCCTTCACCTTACTAATCTCTATTACCCCCACCTCCAACCCACCGAGCTGAGTACATGCCATTCAGCCAATTAGCCTTAGATCCAATCCAACTAGCCTCAAGTTCAACGATCACTCACCTGAGCTGAAGACCCCTTGACCTAACTGTCTCTGACCACTTGCATCCCACCAGCATGGCCTAATTGACCCAACTTGATTAATAGCCCTACCACACATCTCCTCATGCACTCAGCCACCTACCTACTCCCACACAGACTAACTTACCCACCTCACCCTATCTCACCCATCTATCCAACTAACCACCCAACCACTCTCCTTCCTGTCTACACACCCACCCTCCTCACTCATCTACCCATACTCACCTACTTACCCATCTATCTCTATCATCCTGTCAGTCACTTACCCACCTGGCCAATCATCACTCCCCTGTTCACTCAGGCAAGGGAGAAAACTACCTTCACTGGCCAGTATGTGCATTGGGATTCCTCCTGCTACATGCACAATACTGGATGCCTTGCAATAAGGTTAAAGGTCCAGTCTTTGAATGTTAATAAATGGAGTACTGATTGGGTAAGTGGATGAATGGGTATGTGGGTGAATGGGATGAGGGTTGTTCAGGTTAACTTTATCAGCAATCTCATAAACAGGGACCAAGTAATTGCTCAGAGTGCAAGCTGATACCAGAATAGATCATAACAAAACTCTCCTGCAAGATAATATCTACCCTGATCAGATCATTGCTCACTGTGTATCGGACATGCTCGTGATTGGACATAAAACAATAACTTCAAAAATGCCCAGTCTCCCTCAGATTTCCCTGGAAAGGTAAGGTCTCAGATATTTGAGCAACACATGAATTTAACCATTTCATACTGCTGCACTGCATATTTCAGCAATACAGCAAGATACATTAATGATTCATTTGAATATTCATTCCAAATTAGGAGCTTTCCACTTTTATTATTAAGATTGGAGGTAGGAAACAACTAATCTGATCTTCTTGTTCAAGTGTTTCATACCCTATTATGACAATCATCCATTATATTTGTCTATTTTTAATTTAGTTGTGGTCCTTATAGCTGATAAGATAAGGCCTGAAGTTCCTCAAGCCTTGCTGCACCATTGCCAGCCTGGTCCATTGTTCACTGTGCTTTAAATACCAGCAATAGGTGAGCTATGTTAAAGCAGCAACTCTCTGTAGACCCCCAGAGGTGGGAGTATCTTGCATTAACTTGCCTCGAAGTACTGAGTCAGTGTGATAATGGTGCACTGGAAAATTTCTGGGGTGTGTTCACTTTCACTGAGGAGTTCATTTTTAAAATGCTTTTGGCAATTTTTGCTGGCAAAGCTTTCCCGACAGTAATCAACCCATGTGCCTGTGTTTGAGTCCACTGCAGATTTTAACCATAAGCTAAAGTAGTAGAGATCCAGGAGGACTGAAGCCTGCTACAAATTTTCTCCCTTGCCTGAGTGGATCAATGCTCCCAGTCGTGCAGCTTATAGTCACAGATCATTTTGGCATACAGCAGTGCAGAGGCAGCAGACAGTGGAAGCTGTTCAGAGAAGGAATATGCACAGGGCTCTTAGTCGGAACTTTATGCAACTAGGGTCTCCGGGGAGTATTTCTCCTACTCACACCTCAGCGAACGGCAGTGTCTATCAATATGTTTTAATAAGGATGTGGGCAAAAAACGCTGCTTTCTCCTGGAACAGGACCTGTAGCCATGGAGCAATGTGAGGAAAACATTCCTATTGGTCATCAATGTCACCCTAGCCCTTAATTTCAATGCCACCCTAGCCCTTAATTTCAATGCCAGCGGAGCCTTGTGGTAGGGGACATTGCCAACATTTCCCAATTTGCCTTTTAATAGTGCACTTTGGAGGTTACCAAAGCTCTGTATGCCTGGAAAGAGGACTTCGTAGCTTCTCTTGCAACAGGCTTTTACAGGATAATGGCATTCTTAATACTTTAGGGAACGCCCATGTGGCTCTGGGTGTGACATAGCTCAGTAGAGAGAAACCAAGCAGAGTTCTACTCCTGAAAGATGCTGTTCATGCACAAGCCATTGTGTTGTCAGATTTCTATTATCTTAGCAGCAGCTATGACGCTTTCATCCTGCACCAATCAGCCATTCCTTCCATTTTTGAACCAGTATGTGGACTGGAGAGTGGCAGCTCGAAGAGCTCTCAATATTCTATACTGCAACTAGCAGCATCGTGGAGTAGACCTTCGGCCTCCTGAGGTGATGATGCAAGAGGCTGGACTGCTCAGGGGTGCCCTCCAGTTCTTGCTGGAGCCTGTGACCAAAGGTATGGTGGTTTCCTGCCTCCTCTAGAACCTGGCAATGATGAGAATGCACTTCCTTGGACTCGGGTTTCAACAAGCACCTCAGGAAGGGGATGGAAAAGACAAAAGGAGGTAGCATCCAGAACATCCTGTTGGGTGTCTGTGCATCAGATCAAACGACTTTCATCATTAAAGTTTCCCTGGGCAACTACTGTATCCCACTTCCTCAATTTGCCATCCCTCTCTAATGGACTATCATCTTTTGGTTTAAAGTACCGAATAAAAGACATCACAAACCAATCATTACATAACAACTTGATCCAAATTTTTACCCCTTGTGCTTTACCTTAGTACCTGCTTCACGGCTGCCATTGCCTGTCCTAGTGCTCAGGGGTAGGCTTACTGTATAGACTGCAGCTTAGTGAATGAAAGCTGCTAATATCTAGTTAGGGAGACTGCAGACCATCCTCAAACACTACTGGGCTTTAATGGTGCATTTAGACTGTACATGGGCAATAGCAGCCAAGCCAACTGGTTGGGAGGCAATAGCAGTACTTGGCAGCACCATGACCACAAATACTGTCATCCAAAAGAGGAGAGGAGGTGTGTGATCCACAGTGCCACCTAAATTGCGGTTTCTCTGACAATCCTAGTTTCTGTTTAAGGAAAGATTGACAGCCGTCAGCGATTGCCTGCAGTAGTTAGATTCTTCATGGCTCCAAGCCATGAAGGCAAGACAATATCCTACTGGTATAATCATTAGATTATTCATCCAGAAACTCCGCTAGTGTTCTAGTGACCCGGGTATGAATTTCTGCAATGGCTGATGGTAAAACCTGGAATTAAGAATCTACCGATGGCCATGAAATTATTGTAGATTGTTGAAAAAACCCATCCGGTTCACTAATGTCCCTCAGGGAAGGAAATCTGCCATCTTTACTTGGTCTGGCCTACATGTGGCCCTAGACCCAGCAATGTGGTTGACTCTTAACTGCCCTCTGTCTAGCCAGCAATACCCTCATGCTGGGACCAAATGAAAAAATGGCTTGGCCTGTATGACAACTCAGTAGAAATTTTCTGATCTTAGTCTGTGCTTCCCTTCCAGTACGAGCCATTAGATGACTTCAGATTGCACTGCAATAGAAGCTGAGACTTCAACTAATGGACACTGCACTATAATTCCATCCACAAACGATTTCTGAGAGCTGGCCAACACTTTGACACTGGAAAGGATGGTCATGAAGTACTGCAGAAAGCCCTGAGCCAGAATTGGTTCAACACTCCTCTAATATCCCTGACATTACCAGCAGGCCCCCTGGCCTGTCTTCCAATGCACTCGGCATCTTGATGTGCAAACCCCTCAGCTTTTCTTGAACACTGTCGTGTTGACATCCTCATCTGAGGCCCCTGCAGCTGTATACAGTAGAAATAGCGCTGGACATGCATCCTCAGCCAACAATGACTTGGTGGAAAACATAAATACATGAAGCGGTGGGAATGGTTGGGGTGAAGGACAGAGTTGATGCTTAGATTGAGGGAAGGTGGGGTCAGAGAGTGGATAGAAAGCAAGAATTGCATGGTCACGCCAACTGTCATTTCAGACTCCTTGCATTGTCTTCATTAACTCCAGTTTCCTTCACTCTCTATGTCTGATGGGCCTCCTGGCATCCTTCAGACCAGTGAGCTCTCCCCTCCATTCCTGCCCGTTAGTGTTGGATCTGAGAATTTCAGAGCCTCTTTCCAGGTCTGTTGTCCATTATTCCAGGACTTTTCTGCTCAGAATGTCTTTCTCACGTATTTGCAGTGTGTGAACGTCTGTCATTTTAACAGATGTAGGTAGGTTTAAGAAGCACAAGCTTTAGCTTTAATTGGTGCTCATCACATTTGTAGCTGGACCCTTTCCTTGTGAAGTAACCAGCGAGCACTGCATTTCACTGTTGGACTGCACACCACAATGACAAGGATGATTGCTTCCTGCACATGGGAAGGGGTTTTGGCATCTCACATCCGCTAACAAACGTCATCTAGCATTTTTAGCTCACTATTTCCAAAGCTGAAGTAAATGCTGCATTACAGCACAGGGCTCAGCACAATATGCTACTCAAGAGGAAAGTATTGCTGTTTTGCAATAAATTCATCTCTCAGACAGGAGCTCATGAAGCTTTCAAACTTCAGCATTTGCAGTGACATTTATCGCTGTAAGTAGTACAATTTTAATATGTATTAACATAAAATATCAAGCTCTTTGCTGAAAATTGTTTCTTGGATAAGTTCCACTGCAGTGCCCAGCCAGGCAGATTAAATTTATAATGGCTTTATTCTCTCCACACTGAATAGTAAATTTGCACATTCATTCCATTGATTATCTGATTTTGTTTCACATTCATGTTCGTTCTGAGTGCAGCTGCAGGGCGTAAAAAGTTTTATTTTGCAATTAATCAGTAGGCCAATGGATGCTGTTTTGAAGATGTGTTTTCCAAAATAAGTTATATATTCATATATAAAATTGTATTTATAATATAAAAAAAATTATATCTTGAGCCTTTTGGAAGAACACCTTGCAAAGTAAAAGGTACAATGTTGCACTTTCAAAAAACAGGCTGCTGAGGAGAGATGCTAACTCTGAAGAGTTTGATGTTTTTTGGCCTGTGTGTGTGTGTGTGTGTGTGTTAATTTTTATGAAGGTAGTTGTCTGTATTTACATAGCTCAAACCTTTTGTTAATGATTACAGCTTTGCTTGAGTGAGTTTTCTTTTTATAATAAAGTTCAATTTGTTACTTGAGGAACCTGGCTGACTCATTTCTACTTCTGAGCTACTTACAATCTGAATGCAGAATTGGCAATGTCACCTCTTTTAAATTCAAACCTTTTAGTGACCAGTGAAGGAATGCCATATAGAAAGGAATAGGTTCATTACTTCTAACTTTAATAATACCTGATGATGAATACTCATGCTAAATGAGTGGTGATCTGAATCGTACGTCCTTCACTCAGCTTTCTTATTATAATAACAACCATTGTTTTTGCTCTTACTCTAAAACAAAATAGAATGGGACTTATCTTGGGAAATACCTGTATAAAGTACACATTGCCTTGTGAACAAGATGCCAAACAAATACTGAAGTCAATATTAGTTTGGAATACTGGAACTAAACTGAGGTGGATCCATTTTTGAACAATGGAGGATGTGAATATAGAAAATTCAACAGATTTTTTGGATATAGCAAGAACTGCAAATGCTGAAGTCAGAGACAACACAGTGTGGAGCTGGAGGAACACAGCAGGCCAGGCAGCATCAGAGGAGCAAGAAAGTTGATGTTTTGGGTCTGGACCCTTCTTCAGAAATGGGGAGGTGGAAGGAAGCTGGGAAATGAATAGGGAGAGGAGGGGTGGGGCTGGGAAAAGGTAGGTGGGGTGGTGATAGTGGATGCAGGTAGGGAGTGGTGGGGATTGGTCAGCGGGAAGGGTAAGGCAGATAGGTGGGAGAGAAGATGGACAGGTTGTGTCAGGTCAAGGAGGCAGGGATGAGAGGGTGGGTTGGTCATGGGATGAGGCTGGGGTTGGGGAGATTTTAAAACTGGTGAATTCCATGTTTAGGCCATCAGGCTGTAGGCTCCTGAGGCAGAATATGAAGTGCTGCTCCTCCAGTTTGCGGGCGGTGTCATTGTGACACTGGAGGAGGCCCAGGATGGACATGTCACCCAGGGAGTGGGATCCACTTGCAATAAAGGCCCAACATATAATTGTCATTCTAATTGCTTGCCACCCCTGCATGTTAGCTTTCAGTAACTAATAAACAAGGACATACAGCTCTCTCTAATGAGAGAGCTGTCCCATGGTTCCTATGGGACTATGGTGACTTTACTGCATAACCTCTCATTTTTCCACATTCCATTCCACCTGCTTTGTTCTTACCGACTCAGTTGGCCTGACTACATTCCTTTGAAGCCTTTTTACATGCTCCTCGCTGCTCACATTTCCACTTAGTTTTGCATCGTTAGCAAATTTGGAAATATAAAATGTGGTTCTCTGATCCAAATCATTGATACAAATTGTGAATAATTGGGGCCGAAGCATTGATCCTTGATCCTCTAGCCACAGCCTGCCAACTTGAGAATGATATATTTATCATATTCCTGTTGTCTGTTAATCAATTCTCAATCCCATTCCCATGTGGTCTTTTTTTAAAAATTAACCTCTAATGTGTGACCTTCTTAAAAGCCTTCTGAAAATCCTAATATAACACATTCACAGTCTTCCTCCACCACCACCCCAATCACTTGCCCCTGTTTTTACTGCTAGTTACTTCCTCAAAAACGTCCAACAAATTTGTCAACATGATTTTCCTTTCATAAATTCGGAATGACTTGCCTAATCCACCCATTATTTTCAAAGTATCCATAAGACCATGCAATATAGATGGAGAATTAGGCCAAACAGCTCATCAGGTCTACTCTACCATTCAATCATGGCTGACATGTTTCTCAACTGCCATCTCCTGTATTCTCCCTATAACCCTTGATCTCCTTACTAATCAAGAACCTAGCTATCTTTGCCTTAAATAAACTCAATAACTGGCCTCATAGCCTTCTGTAGCAATGAGATCCACAGATTCACCACCCTCTGGCTGAAGAAATTCCCCCTTGTCTCTCCTACTAGAACGTCTTCTCCATGTCCACTCTATCTGGGCCTCTCAGATTCCAGTCATCACATCTCTTTTTTACAAAAGCTTCTCTTTTCGTTTTACTGATGTTGCCTTGACAAATCTGTAGCTCCCTGATTTCTCTCTCCCTCTTTTCTTGAACAGTGGTGTTAGATTTTCAACCATCAATCCTCAGGAAATATCTTATCAGTGTCCAGTTTTATCTGAGGAAATTGGGAGCAATGAAAATTTCAGTAGATGGTGACATTCCCACCAGTCCTGCCTCATTTTTCTATGGCAGGCATCCAGGAAAAGAACAACACTAGCTATCACATATGCCAATCTTTACTCTTCAGAATTTATGACCAACATATTACTGAATTCCAGCCATTATCGACTCCCATTACTGTTAATCTTTGCTGGTCAGCTTAGGATGTAGACTGAAATGAAATTTTGGGTAAAACTGTCAATTATTCAAGAGGCATCTTCACCAATCATACACAATTCCTGTGCCCTTATTGAGGCTGAACTTCAGCTGTATTTTCCAATGAGTTTTGAAAGGATTTTCCAAGACTGTTTGGTTGCAAGTGTTGATTTATGTATGAGTCTCATTAATATCTATGCCACAAGATCCTAATGGGTCATTTGGATACCAATGCAACTTTAACAAGCAATTGAGTGGATTGGCATAGGTGCTCTGCTCAGTGAAATCTATTGGACACCCTCTTCCAGTCGTGTATTTCTAAACTACTTCTCTATGTTCCATAAATAAATTGTAGGGCACTGTCACCTTGGTTCCCTCATCTTCCACTGTGCAAAACTTACCAATCTTTTCCCAATTTGATGATTTAACTAACTGTGTGATAGACCCTGGCTGTTCGATCTTTACAGTGAGTACTTGGCTATCAGAATGTTAATGATATCTGCTGATTAAAATGGATCCGCTCCCTCACTGCAGCTCCAGACTTTCAGTTTGAGAGTTAGCATTTAGCAACAACTAGGATGAAACCTAGATGAAGATTTAATAATATTCAGCATTTGTTTTTTTTTTCCATCTTTCATATGTTTAAAAACCTGGACACATTTTCATTTATCTTAAATGATGCTTTATTAATTAAACATTGACACCACATAACTTCAGTGTTGCCTCGTAAATATTTTAATCTTCATTGGTGTAGTTACTGGAAATCAAGCTCCATTAACCTTGGAGCTGTCACACAAGTCAAAGGTTTTAAAAAGTTGACAGAAAACACAGACCAGGTTTGTACTTTACAAAGATTGCTATTTATTTCGAATAAGCAGATTCTAATACAGATAAATAACTATGAACTATCAACATATAACTCTATTTGTGAACACTCTAATCTCCGTATAATCTCCTCCTTGACACACACAAACAGGTAGATACACACAATAAAAATCGAATGTCATGGGCAAAGAGAAAGAATGGTGAGACAGTGCAGTGGTTTTTGTTCACACGGTTTGCTGAGATGACCATTTTGCTGCTTCTCAATCTCCCTTCTCTAGATAGTGTGATTTATTTGCATGAGGCACTGGGAGGCAAAGAACAAAGAAAAAAGAAAATTACAGCACAGGAACAGCCCTTCGGCCCTCCAAGCCTGCACCGATCCAGATCCTCTATCTAAACCTGTCGCCTATTTTCCAAGGATCTGTATCCCTCTGCTCCCTGCCCATTCATGTATCTGTCTAGATGCATCTTAAATGACGCCATTGTGCCCGCCTCTACCACCTCCGCTGGCAATGCATTCCAGGCACCCACCACCCTCTGCGTAAAGAACTTTCCATGCATATCTCCCTTAAACTTTTCCCCTCTCACCTTGAAATCGTGACCCCTAGTAATTGAGTCCCCCACTCTGGGAAAAAGCTTCTTGCTATCCACCCTGTCCATACCTCTCATGATTTTGTAGACCTCAATCAGGTCCCCCCTCAACCTCTGTCTTTCTAATGTAAGTAATCCTAATCTACTCAACCTCTCTTCATAGCTAGCGCCCTCCATACCAGGCAACATCCTGGTAAACCTCCTCTGCACCGTCTCCAAAGCATCCACATCCTTTTGATAATGTGGCGACTGGAACTGTACGCAATATTCCAAATGCGGTCGAACCAAAGTCCTACAACAACTGTAACATGACCTGCCAACTCTTGTACTCAATACCCCGTCCGATGAATGAAAGCATGCAGTCACACTTAGAGAAAGTCTCTGACTTGTTAATTAAAAATCACAGCTTACAGATCTAGCAACCAAGACTGCAAACTCATGAAACAATGTGGGCCATCAAAAGCAGCATAATTGTACTCCAACACAATCTGCAACCTCATGGCCCAGCATATACCCTCCCTACAATGACTATCGAAGCTGGGATCAATTCTGGTTCAATGAAGAGTTCAGGAGGGCATGGCAGGTTGCAGCACCAGGCATTCCTAAAAATAATCAATGGATCAGTGGTTAGCACAGCTGCCTCACAGCGCCAGGGACCTGGGTTCGATTCCACCCTCGGATGACTGTCTGCATGGAGTCTGCACATTCTCCCCGCGTCTGCGTGGGTTTCCTCCTACAATCCAAAGATGTGCAGGCTAGGTGGATTGGCCTTGCTAAATTACCATAATGTCCGGGAATGGGTCTGGGTGGGATACTCTGAGGGTCAATGTGGACTTGTTGGGCTGAAGGGCCTGTTTCTACACTGTAGGGATTCTATGATTCTACATTAATGGTGTGTTAATCTGGTAAAGCATCAAAACAGGGCTATATGCATGCCAAACAATATCACAGCAAGTGAAAAGACAGAGCTAAAAATTCCACAACCAACAGATCAGATCTAAGCTCTGCAGTCCTGCCATATCCAGTAATGAATGGCGATGGACAATTAAACAACTCACTGGAGAAGGAAGCTATCCAAATATCCCTATCATCAATGATATGAGAGCATAGTATGTCAGTGCAAACGATAAGGCTGAAACTTTTGCAGCTGTCTTCAGCCAGAAGTGCCAAATGGATGATCCATCTTAACTTCTTCCAGTGGTCCCCAGCATCACTGATGCCAATCTTCAGCCAATTCAATTCACTCCACGTGATATAAAGAAACAGTTGGAAGCAGCAGATACTGAGAAAGCTATGGGTCCTAACAATATTCTAGTAATGGAACTGAAAATATTTGCTCAAGAACTTGCTGGACCCTAGCCAAGCTGTTCCAGTACAGTTAGCTATTTTCTAAGGAACCTGCTCAGAGAAGAAATTGCATATCACTGGAGCAGGTGGCACTTGGTCTGTACAGAAAAAGCAGGACAAATCCTACCTGGCCAATTACCACCAAATCAGTCTACTCTCAATCACCAGTAAAGTGATGGAAGATATCATCAACAGTGCAATCAAGCAGCACTTGCTCAGCAATAATCTGCTCAGTAGCGCCCAGTCTGGGATCCACCAGGACTACTCAGCTCCTGCCTTAGTTCAAACATGGACAAAGAGCTGAATTCCAGAGGTGAGATGAGTGTGACAGCCCTTGACATAAAGGTTACATGCGACTGATTCTGGCATCAAGCACCCCTAGTTCCTGGGATCTGGAACCGGAATCAATGGTAACAGGGAGCAAACTCTTCACTGCTTTGAGTCACATAAGAAGACACTTATGGTAGTTGGATGTCTGTCATCTCAGCCCCAGGATATCTCTGCAGGAGTGCCTTAGGGTAATCTCCTACATCTCGCCATCTTCAGCTGCTTCATTGACAACCTTCCCTCTATCATAAGACCAGAAGTGGGGATGTTCGCCAATGATTGCACAATGTTGAGCAGCATTAGCGACTCCACAGATACTAAAGCAGTCCATGTCCAAATGCAGGAAGATTTGGACAATATCCAAGTATGGGCTGACAAGTAGCAAGTAACATCCTTTAGCAGCACTTTCCAAACCCATGACCATTACCATCTAGAAGAACAAGGCCACCAGATACATGGGAACACCATGTAAGATCTCCTCTAAGCCTTTCATCATCCTGATTTGGAAATAAATCACTGTTCATTCAGTTTCACTGGGTCAAAATCCTGGAACTCCTCCCACTGGTGTGTGGGTCTACCGACACAAGATGTGGTTAAAGGAGGATGCTTACCACCACCTTCTCAAGGGCAACTAGGGATAGGCAATAAATGCTGGTCACCCAAATGTTCCCTATATCCCACATGTAAATAAAAAAGGAAGACGTACCAGCCTCTCCACACCATCATGGCACATTTTCCATTAATACTGCACTTTGGCACACACTGACACCTCTCATTGCAATGCTGCTACAAGGACACTTTGCCCACATTGGCAAGCATTCAGCTCATGGATTAGACCAGGCTGCATCTCCAGGCTCTTACCTTGCTCTTCTAGTGCTCTCTCACATCGTGTCTATTTGGGTACTCACATCATCTGTGTCCTGTCATGCTCCGACTTGCCTAATATTTCTTTGTCCCCAGTGCCACACCTCAAAGGCTTACAGAGCCTCTGTTTTCCTGGCTACAAAGCCAGGCAGCTTGTCCTATCTATCTGCTGACATCAGTCAAGGGGGTGGACATATTGCTGCATGGCACTGTGCTCTGTCTATCTCACACCTACAACGGATTACTGAAGGTGGCAGTGCAGGTAGATAAAGTAGTAAAAAAGGCCTATGGCATGCTTGACTTCATTGAAATGGGCATTGAGTATAAGGATAGGCAAGTTATGCTGCATCTTTATAGAACTTTAGTTAGGCCACACTTGGAGTATTGCGTACAGTTCTGGTCACCACACTAGCAAAAGGATGTGGATGCTTTGGAGAGGGTACAGAAAAGGTTTACCAGGATGTTGCCTGGTACGGGGGATTTTAGCAATGAAGTAAGGTTGGATAGACTGGGTTTGTTTACACAGGAGCGTAGCAGGTTGAGGGGCGACCTGACAGAAGTTTATAAGATTGTGAATGGCATGGATAGAGTGGAAAATATGAGGCTTTTTTCCCAGGGTGGGGGGGGTCAATTACTACGGGACGCAGGTTCAAGGTGCAAGTGGGGAAGTTTAAAAGAGATGTGCGAGGCACGTTTTTCACACAAAGGGTGGTGAGTGCCAGGAAAGTGCTGCCAGAGGTGATGGTGGAAGCAGACACAATAGCAGCATTCAAGAAGCACCTGGATGAATACATGAATAGGAAGGGAATAGAGGGATATAGATCCTGTAAGTGAAGACAGTTTTAGTATGGAAGGGCAAAATTTGTTGGTGCAGTCTTGGAGGACCAAAGGGCTGTATTCCTGTGCTGTATTCTTCTTTGTTTTTTGCTCTTTAACTGTGTCATCTGCTTGTGTGACAAACACATTGGAAGCGCATTAACCAATGGGACCCGTCTCAAAGTAGAAGGGGAGTTGCCCTCAGTCAAGTCAAGTCAAGGGGGATTTGCAGTTCATCATGGAGTTCCAGTTCAGTCAGTGAAGTGCAGCATCCACATTCAGTCCAGGGGCTTGAACACAGTCAGTCATTCTGTTTGAAAGATCGGGCTTAGGGGTCCATCTCACTACCTTACAAGGAGTGGCCACAGTCACTTCTGCTGGTTCAGTGCAAGCAGTCAGGGGATTAGTAAATCATCAGTCGGTTAGCTTCACAAAAAGATTCATGGGTCCGGTCATTTGGGTTCCTGTCCAAGTCAGTTGTTGGTGGAGCATGGTTAGTCCTGGGGCTTGGTGTAATGGATGTGTTTGAAAGGACACTGTGAAGTAGAGTGGGAAAACTCAACACTGGCAATTGCCAGTGATCAGCCTGGACTGCGAAAGGAACAAGGAAAGTGAAGAGGGAAGTTGAATATATAAATGGAAAGGGGAGCCGAGAAGACAGTGAATGCTGTGGGATGGGTTTGATAAGCAATCACCACCACCACGGCCTTGAAGGGAGGACTATGCAATATAATGGTGGGCATGACCAAACTGTAGATACAGAGCTCAGAAGGTAAAAAACAAAGTTGGTTTCTTAATCCAGGACAATAGATGGAAGGAGAATCATATTCAACTTACAATGTTGACTTTGTTTCTCTCTCTATAGATGCTGTCTCTTCTGCTAGTTGTAGTTCTCATTGTCTGACTTCTGTTTGCTTTTGATGATAGTCAATAAAAGTGAATCTTTCACAGTGTCTGAGGGCTTTCCTGTCTGTGATGGCCCCACCTTTATCACTGAAAAGCTGCTGGACTTTCTAACCTGGAAGAGAGGTACAAAAACAGAACGAAAACAAAATAAATTCAATGTCTTAAGTCTCGAGCATGAATCTAAATTGTTGACTTTATTTCTCTCCACAGACCCTAGATGACCTATTTTGTGCTTGTACCATTTTCTGTTTTAAGATTTTCAACATCTATACTGCTTTGCCTTTGTGCTGGAAGAGACACATTTCTGTTTCCAACCTCATTCTACTTATTTCATTCGTTGTGATGAAATTAACATACTTCATCATCTTTTCAAGTTTTAATATTATTAAGCAAAGACTGTATGGAAAATTTTAGAGGAATGTCATTCATACTGAAGCAGGAAATGTGAGTCATAGAATCCCTACAGTGTGGAAACAGGCCATTTGGCCCAACCATTCCACACCAACTCTCTGAAGAGCACCCAAGTCAGACTCACCCCCCTACCCTATCCCTGTATCTTCCCATGGCTTATCCACATAACACTCACATTCCTGGACAATATGGGCAATTTAGCACAGCCAATCCACCTAACCCACGCACCTTTTGACTGTGAGAAGAGACGCACATAGACACCAGGAGAATATACAAACTCCACAGAGACATTTGCCGGAGGCTGGAATTGAAACCAGGTCCCTGGTGCTGGGAGGCAGCAGTGCTAACCGCTGAGCCACCACGCCGACCCCAGTGCTCAGATTGATCTCAAACGAGTCCATGCAAAGTTAGCTAAGATGCAGTCCCTTCTTCTGACACAACAAATTCACAGGAAAACTTTGAGTACCATGCAACACGAGGGACACTGTTCTAACCTGACATTCTAACCAGGATGTTGGAGAACAGTGCAGACATGTTTAGCATTCAAACTGAATTAATGATCACCACACACAACATTTATGTCTCCACATCTTGCTATTTCTTTTCCTGCTGAAATTAATTTGCAAAATCCTGAGGGAACTGATTACTGTCTGCATTAATAAGACACAGGTAGTATATTCCTAAGATGATATTTTGCCTGGCAGGTAACTTAATCTGGCAGAATGTGATATAAACCACTGAAGGGAGACAGTTATGTTCAATTATCTGTGGCTATGGATTTAAAATCTTTGCATTGCAGGTTCAGTTC
Source organism: Rhincodon typus (assembly GCF_021869965.1). Lineage (NCBI taxonomy): Eukaryota > Metazoa > Chordata > Chondrichthyes > Orectolobiformes > Rhincodontidae > Rhincodon > Rhincodon typus. The sequence goes on along the minus strand of NC_063332.1, from coordinate 123,286,828 downwards.
TCAGCTTGGAACAACTAACTGAATGCCAGTTGTACGAAGAATCTGATGAAGGGTCTAGGCCCAAAACGTCAGCCTTCCTGCTCCTATGATGCTGCTTGGCTGCTGTGTTCATCCAGCTCTACACCTTGTTATGTATGTTAAATAAGGTAGTTATGAATTAACTAAAAAGCAATTTGAGATACAGCATGTCAGGGAGTAAGTCTAATGCAACTAACTGAAGATTATTACATTGAGAAAGGGGATGGAGCAATGCTGCATAACAAGTCACTTATCTGTATTACAGGAAGGTTGTATTGATGCCTAGTCTAATACAACATTATCAGTGCGAACCAGGATGGTTCCAAATTCAAACTGCAGTCTATCTCAGCTGGTTCTCACCACATGGAGGTAATGCAAACAAGCAGATTGTCCTCTTGTTATACAATCGGTCCTATTTTCATTGCTTTGAAATCAAATTAAGTGGAGTGTTAGCACAAAATGGATAAGATTGGCAGCGAGACCTATCAGCACCTTACCAATGCAACTTATTTTCCTAATTTATTCCTCCTACCAAGCTTTCTGTACAGTCACCAGCCATTTCGTTTTTTACCGTCTGAGTGCATATAAGGAGTTGGGCCTGGAGCTGGGTTCTCTCTGTTATGTACTAGGATTGTTAAGTGAAGTGACTGAGAAGCCCTGAGGTCCCATGTTAGGGACAGAGTGATATGCCTGGCATTCCTCTATTTTGCCACTGAATCCTTATACAGTCTCAGTGCAGTTCTGACCCTATACGGAGACGAAGTGTTCTCGTTTCCAGTGTTCAGCCCTAATGAGCAGCCTTTAGGAGATTAGTGGTAATTAATGAGCTCCTATTCAAGGATGAGCTACTTCCTTTGGGAGAGGTGTGGAGGAAATTTGGAAAAGAAACCTGTCTCACCTCTCTGATCATATTCAGTTTATCACACTAATTTTTCATGTTTTTTATCTATATATATTTACTGAATTCAGACCTTGCATTTTTAGCAGCAGCTTTCAACTGTGTTTTCAAATTGCAATTAAAAATCTCTGGGCTAGGAAAACCCATTTGTCCAATCTAAGGTCAGCCTTCATTGATAATTAAATCAATTGTAATAAAGAATCCCAGGCAAAAGCATTCAAAAGCTCCATAATTCTGTCACACAAAATATATTGCTGCTCCATGTCAAACATTTCGCTGCGTGCCTATCTTTAATTATTTCATGTGTCCTTGAATTAACAAAACAAACATGCATTCATTGAAGAATTGCTTTACTGATAACTCAAGGCAAATGGTCTTGCGTTGACATTATGTTATCTGGATTGAAGTCAATATTTGGTGCATGGTTCACACAGTGTAGTCCAATGTGTGTTGCACCCAAGTCAATAAAACATGAAACATTGGCCCCAAAACTTTGAATGAAACCAAGACAAAAGTGCAGGAGGATAATGTTCAGGAAATATTGCAAAATCTGGTTCCATTTGGATTCCTCTCTGCATGTATAGCAAAGAGAAATTAAGATGGGAATGGGTAAATCCTCCATTTGGCTCTTCAGGAGGTGTTACATCTTGAGAAATTCTTCAGATATTCATAAAAATTCCCTCCAGACACCTTCATGTGCTACAAATCTGGCTCTTTACAGATGACAGCTAACAGAAGTCTACTGTAGGTCCTACAGCAACCACAGTGTTTAATAATGAAAAGGAATTAATCCAACATGAAGCCTGCTTTATCCATTGTGTACAAAAGAAGCAAAAAGAAAAGTGTTCTGGTGTGTAAAAGCAGGGTTATGTTAGTATAATTTGACTGGACCATAGGGCTGCTCTCTCAATCAATGGTGGTTTAACCTGAGAGTTACCTCAGGCAAAGGGAAAGCTTGAGAAGGATAGTTCTTCATGGTTAGCCTCATCTAGTGCCAGAATTGCACCCATGCTGTTAGCAATACTCTGCATCACAACTCAGCAGTCCACCCAACTGAACTAAACTCTCCATCTGTGGCTTGGCTACCATTCAGCTGGCTTGGTTTCTGTTAACTTTGCTGTCAGTTGTTTTACGTTGACAAACACACAAATAAGTCAGCTCAGAAACTTAGGTTATGCTCTGGTCATCTCCACTTTGCCGCAAATAAGACATTGGCAGAGAAAAATGACTAGAATTTTGGAGCCAGTGTATATAAACCTATAGAAATTCCTTCACTTTACAAACTGTCAGTCTGCATGAAGTATTACAATGAGAAATAGCCATTCTCTATTTTGATAGAAGCGTTTGGCATGACTGGGTAGTTCATTAATTACTAATTTCCCAGAAAGATCAGCTCAAAAATGTGTGTTTACAAACCCAGCAGTAACGCTGGACTCGTGCTCACTGGCATCAACAGTGTTTCTTGGTTCTCAAAAAGACACAATTTATATGAGGCTGTCGCTTACTTCTGTAAATACAAGCACATCCTGTCACAAGGGCCAGTTCTCGATCGTCATTATTGGGGTACACATATATGTCCCCAGGAACTCACAAAATTTCATTCCTTACAATGCACGGTATAAAATGTAAGACAACTCACTATCTGCAGAAAACCAGGCCACTCTCATGGCTTGAACGTACTAAGAAACATCCAGTTGCCTCCTTGTAGTGTGCAGAATCAATTTTACAGTGCACAGTGGCTTCCATTACACAAGGTGTCTATTAACGAGCTAAGTGGTACATAGCAGTAGCAAATCAATATTTCCTTAATAATAGGGTTTGCTTTAACAGTCCTCTAATCATGGCATCTAATGCTTAAAGTGAACAAAATATATGCCCGAGAATTAGTGGCGGATCTAGACTTCCCTCAGTTAATGTTATGCCATCAAGCTTATTTCTCACAAAGAAGCACTCCAAATAAAATTGAGATGGTACATCTATCTGGCAATTAATGATAGTAACATTCTTTAAGGACTGTGAGTCACCATCATGGGAGGTGCACAGCTCTGCCTTCCACTGGAAGGGATCTAGCTGCTAGCCCCTCCATAGAAGAGCACTACTAAAGTATAATGAATGGCCTTTATCTTATCATACTCCTTTATTACACCGTTATCAACAGTTACATTTAATCCTGTTCCCACTGTTTCCTAATCTAGCATTTTCTCAACATAAGAATCATGGCTACTTTTCAAAATAATTTATTAGCTTAGAAATTTGACGGTACCACTCATTTATTGAGGTACAATACAGGCATAACCCTATTCGATATAGCAAATGAGACGTGCTCGACACTAACAACATAGAGCACAGTGTATTAGTAAAGGCAGAAATAGAGGCTTCTAGGGCTTGTGCTGACAGTGTTCAGGAAACTATGAGTATAATTAATAGTTCTTTGTGAGGTTTGCTGAGGACAGCCATCAGAAAGGCATAGGAGTAACGTTCTTATCTGAATAAGGAAAATGAAGAAACTGGACTCTTCTGATTTCTAGGCTGTTGTAGGTGAAGTGGTTTGTGATATTCTGAGGAAAACAAAAAGGCGAATTTTTTGCATGGACACAAAGATAGGGATCCCCTTACCTCTGTCAGTCTTTTTCTGTTCTAAATCTGTAGGTTTTTATAATGGAATCTTGATCAGAAACTCCTGTCGGAAATGCAGAGCTCTTTCTCGAGATAACAATGAAAGAGCAAGAGTGACAATTTGCATGTGATTGCTATTTATGGGAGAAACTAGAACTAGGGTTCACTGTTTAAAAATACGGTGTCATCAATTTAAAACTTAGCTGAGGTGGATTATTTTTCTCACAAAAGGTCAGCATAGAGAGCATCCTATCTGGATACATTGCAACTGGGAATGGCAATTGCTCTGCCCAAGACTGCAAGAAATTACAGAAAATTGTGAATGCAGCCCAGTCCATCACGAAAGCCAGCCTTCCATCCATTGACTCCATCTATAATTCCTGCTGCCTCGGGAAAGTAGCCAACATAATCAAAGACCACTCCCACCCTGGTGATACTCTCTTCCACCCTCTTCAGAGCAGAAGACACAAAAGTTTGAAAACACGTTTCAAAAGATTCAAGAACAGCTTCTTCCCCACTGTTATCAGAATTTTGAACAGCCCTCTCGTATATTAGAGTTGATGTTTTCTGCACCTTTTCTGTAGCTGTAACACAACATTCTGCATTCTGTTCTATTACTCTGATAACACTTATGTAAGGTATGATTTGCCTGGACAGCACTCAAAACAATACTTTTCACTGTGTCTCAGTACATGTGACAATAATGAAGCAAATTAAATCAAATCAAATCATGCAGCTTTGAAACTCTGGGCAAAATCTTATTCGGCTCTGGGCCATGTGGCCTATTGTGAGATGAGTGGGAGAATCAAATAAGATGTTGACAAGTGATATTTCAATATCAAGGTCAGTTCACTGCATCTTGTAGAATTTCCTTAAGTGGTTTCACGAGATTCTTGCGAGGAAGCAACAAGTTCCCAATTGACACTGTCCTGGGGAAGTGTAAAGCCTGTTGGTTAGACAGAATTGGCACCTAAGGAGGAAAGGGTGACATCGAGGGTCTTCATGCTGTGTTGAGGCTGGGGCTGAAAGCCTCTGGTAGAGGGCTGCTTGCTGTCATCTCACCTGTGAAGCACATAGTTAGAGATCAATGTTGAAGAGACCGTCCATGAGCAAAGTGAGCTGACATGTGGGGTAGGGTCTGCATCTGTAACCACTTGCTGAATGCGCACATGGAGACTACGTTGACCATGAGCACATGATTGTGTTGGCCGCATAATTATGCAGGATGCCCACTTCCTGGCCCTCCTGCAGCGTTGACCCCTCTGTGTGTGTTGTACCTCCCTGATGCCATCATTGCTGTGTAACTCCCACACACACAGCCAGCCAAACATTGGGAGATGGTGAAGTGGGTTGGGGGGTGTGGGTGGGCATAAGGTGTCAGTGCCATGCTCAGACATTACTACCCCTGTTCTCACATGTTGCTTGTTGTACAGCGCCAACAGCTACACCTCATTATTACACAGGGAGGGACGTCACAGAGCACAATGAAACATCGATGCCTTACACAAAAACAGGGACAACCGCGTGAATGGTGAAAAACAAATGTTTGTGAAATTAAGAAACTATTCACAGAACATTCTGTTTAAAATAAGATATATTCATACCATTGTTCATCGCCGCCCTCACATGCCTTTAACACACTTGTCTCTTCCTCTCTCTCCATCTGCAAAGCAGTCAGCCTGCTTTATAGTGGAGTCTGTTGGCCCTGGAGATTGGGTTGGGCAACCCCTCTCCACCTCCCGAGAATGCTTGGATCTGGATGGGCCAGACACGCTATGGGCTTCTGGCCAGAGCATTAGCATCTATAGGAGGTGTCACACATAAGTGTGAGGTAACAGAGAGCAATGGGTGGCACTTAACATTGATGGAGAGGGAGAAGGCCATTGATCTTCTTACTGCACTGCAGCCTAGTCCTCCTCTCCCTGGAGATGGCACTGGCCTGAGGTGGTCTGGTGTTGTGACCTACTGTGGAAAGAAGTCTCCTCTCCTATCGAACACTCCACAAAGACGACCAGGTCTCTATCCATCAGGCTTTCTCTTCTGAATCGTTCCACAATCAAGCAGGCAGCTTCTAGATGCTAGCGCTCGTGCGGGTGTGCAGTGGGCTTTGGAAGATGGAATGGATCCTGGTCTTTGGGACGATTACTGCTGAGTGACAAGTTGGTCTGGTACAGTGTGTGGTAAGGTGGGATGGGAACCAGCTGTGATTTTCACTTCGAGTGCTGAAACTCCAATTAATATAACGAGTTTCGTAAGATATGGCAAGAAAACTCACTCAACTTGGTGGCTAAAATCATTCCACAAACTGGATCTGACTCGCACTTAGTTAAAAATAATAAGATTTAGCCCTTCCTTCCTGTAAAGGTGATGAAAACAGAGTCTTTAAATATTTTCAAGGCAGAAGTGAATAAGAATCTTGGTAAGCAAGGTGGCCTAGTGGCATTGATGTTGGAATAATAATCCAGCAACCCAGGCAATATTCTGAGAACCCAGATGGAGATTGAACTCAGTTTTAAAAATAAAATCTGGGATTAGGATTATTGACCACTGTAGACTGTTGGGAAAACCCATCTGGTTAACTGATGTTGTTTTGGCCTACATGTGACTCCAGATCCACAGCAATATGGTTGACTCTTAACTGCCCTTGGGGCAATTAGGTATGTGCAATAAATGCTGGCCTAGCCAGTGTTGTCCATGTCCTGTAAATGAATAAAAAGAAGTGAAAGTTTGTTGGGCAAGCAAGATTGTGAATTTAATGTTACAATTAGATCAGCCATGATCATATTAAATGGTAGCGAAGATGTAAAAGGCCGAATGGCCTACTCCTGCTCCTTGGTTGTAAGTTCATATGTTGGTCAGTAAGATGCAAAGTTATGCCTTTGTATGTTTGTAAGCCTTTACCTGCCAGTGGTGTGCTTTCTGATCTTGGTGTTGTTCACTTTGGGACTGGCCCATCACCTTACACCTTCTGCGAAAGAAAAAGGTAATCTTTTGAGACAAGGTTACAGGAAGTTAGTCAGGCAATTACAATCCATGGGGCCATTCTCAAACCTGAATAATTGAGTCACTGAATTAAGTCCATCTCAACCAAATGTAACCATTGTGATTATTTACCATTTAGTAATCCTCCACAATCTCACACACTGTTATTGGTTAAACATGAATCATTTAATGTGAGCTGGCTAGTATTAGCAATAGCAAATAATTCTGTAAAAAGAATCCATGATGGGATTAGGGTATTGCCAAATGGTTTTGAAAATAAGAGTTGAAATTCCCGTAACAAATCTTCAAACATTCTCTTTAAAACTATACAAAAACAGAAATTGCTGGAACACTCTGCAGCAAGTGTGGAGAGAAATCATAGTTAACGTTAACAGTCTACTGACCCTTCCTCAGAACTGGTAACAACTGGGAGAAAGTGGTATAAAAGCTGAAACCAGGGCTTGGGGGTGGGGGAGTGGTGGGGGAGTGCGCTGGGCGGTGTGGTGGAGAGTGGTGGTGATGGAATATCACAGTGTGCAGTAGGTGGAAATGGAGCCCAGAGGGAGAGAAAGACAGTTAGGCAGACAAAGGGATGGATAATGGTAAACGAGGGAAGGAGAAAAGCTGATAATTGGAGCCATATGTAGGTGAAAGTGGGTTGGCTGTGCTGAAACCAGGTTGAGGATGTGGAAGGAGGTGTTCAGGTCCTAAAATTATTGAACTCGGTATTGATATAACTCTTTAAATATATGCTTACAATTATGTTGTATTATGTTATCTGCAGTTTCAAAACAGCCCCAGAGAAATGGGAGGTAGGCCTCTTTCTTCTGACTTTATAACTAATTGAGTGGATGCACTAATTGGCATGACAGAAAACGATTCAGTGATCCAGTCCAAGTTAAACTCATTGTAAGAGGCATGAAGTGTGGCAAATGCAAATAATTACATCGGCACATTAAGGCAACCTGTCCTGAGTTTTGAGCTTTGCCATGCAGATTAAAGCGAGATTTACCTAACATTAGCCCATTCTGTACTTGGGTATCCTTGAAGCCAACATGAGCAAAACAGGATTAAAAAAAAATGAACTCCCACAAAAAAGTCCCTTATTTCAGTAAGCTTAACATTTCATCAAAAAGTATGTATTGTGAAGAAAAAAGTTATTTATTAAAATCTTTCCCAAAAACAGATATAACTTGGAACAAAAATATTTAAATGATGTGTACAAAAATCTGTTACCATGTGCTGTAACGTATCCATCAATCTATCAGTACATGAAACCAGGGGATTGAGCTCGGCTGAATGAAGATTGAAAGTCAATATGTCATCAGGTCCCAGGCTGATGAAGCTGCAATTCAGGAACATATGCATGATGAACAGTGCAAGCAGCATGGGATAGGCATTGCTAAGCAATGCCACAACTGATGTGTCAGATCTCTGCAGCTCTGCCATATTCAGTTGTGAATGTGTGATGAGCTTTGTGCTTTGAGGAAACATCAGCCTCTTTTTTGGGTATGATTGTTTGACTCCAAAATGAAACTGGGTAATACTTTGAAAGGTATGCAATTTAGGTTCCCAGAAAGCAGTTAACTTCTAAGAGAGATCTGAAGGTGCCAAGGGGGTGGAATCTAACAATCAAAGGATAGCCAGATATTGGGAAATCTGATACTGCTGGCCTTAGAAACTTAAGTTTCTAACACAGACAGAAATCTTAGTATAAGTTCTGTTCTGCCGCTATAAGAACCAGTTAAAGGGACATAAAGTTGAAGACAGGGAATAAAGGGAATGTGAATGAGACAAGTCTCCTGCTGTTGCTTTAGTTTTTCTGGAGCTGACCAGACCATTTAAATTGTGTCTGGTAAAGGAGCCCCTAGGGAATCTGTGCCATCAAAACTAGATAAGTAGCTTCTACAAAGATGTCTGTTTGGACGTTGATCATATTTAGGAACTTAATGGAAAATGTCTGCTGTTGAAAGTGCCTCAAGGGACCATAAAATGTAGGAGCAGAATTAGGCCCATCAAGTCTGCTCCACGCTGTAATGAGATCATGGCTGATCTGAACATCCTCAACTTCATTCTCCTGCTTTTTCTGTATAACTCTGATTTCCTTACTGATTAAAAATCTGTTAATACCAGTTTTGACCATACTTAGTGGGCCACCCTCAACAGCCTCATAGTGTAAATAATTGTACACAAATGCACTGAGTGAGGAATGAGAGACTCAACATGCTAGAGACTGATTTGGAAAAACTGAATTTGCATGTGCTACTACATTTGCATGTAAAGTTATGCAAGAGCTTGTAAATCCATGAGATGTACATTTATTCTATGAACTATCTGAAGTGAAGTTTCCTTTTTTTTCATAGTATAATTTTCCTGGTAATTAATGGTTAAATTACATTGATTTTACTTTGTGTGTTACAGTAAATGTTTTAAAAAAGTATCAGTTTCAAGACAGAATATAACAAATAGTGGTGAAAAATTAAGACAACTAAACAGAGAAGCAGATTCCAAAAATATCCGTGCCCTCAATGATGGATGAGTCCAGCACATCAGTGCAAAAGAAAAGGCTGATATCTTTAGCCAGATATACTTGCAGTCTCCTTTTATGATCACCAGCATCACGGATGCAATCTTAAACCAGTTCACTTCATTACATGACACGAATAAAACACAGCTAAGGGTATCGGATACAACAAAGACTACGGGTCCCAACAGCATTATGGCAGTGGAACTGAAAACTTGTGCACGAGAACTAGCCACATCCGTTACTTAGCTCACCAACACAGCTTTAACATTCTCTGACAATGTGGAGATTTTCCCAGTTATGAGCTATTCACAAAAAGTAGGACAAATCTAAACCAGCCAATTACTCTCTATTCTTGATCATCACCAAAGTAATAGAAGGTGTCAACAAGCGTTCTAGCAAGCAGCAGTTATACAGCAAGAACTTGCTCATCAAAGCTCAGCTCTTTTCAACTCAGGACGTTTGGCTCCTGACCTCTGGCCAACCTTCGTTGAACGTAGGCAGCAGGTGAGGTGAGAGTGACTGCTGATAGAATCCCTACAGTGTAGATAGAGGCCGTTTGGCCCATCAAGGCTGCACCGGCGCTCTGAAGAACATCCACCCAGACCAGCCCCAGTCCCCTTTCCCTACATCTACCATGGTTAATCCACTTAGTCTACTGAGCGCCAGACACTGCAGGGTAATTTAGCATGGCCGATCCACATAATGCACAACTTTGGACAGTGGCAGGAAACCGGAGTACCAGGGGAAACCCACGCAGACACAGGGAAAGCATGCAAACTTCGCAGTGATAGTCATCCAAGACTGGAATCGAATCCCGGTCCCTGGTACAGTGAGGCGGCAGGGTTAACCACTGAGCCACCATGTCACCTGTGCTTTTGATATCAAGACAACATTTTGTTGAGTGTGTTAACAATGGGCACAAACTGAAGCAAATGGGAATTGAGGAGAACTTTTGACTGTATGGTGTCATATGTAGTAGAAAAGAAGAAGGTTGTCATTTTTGAGGCTGATCATCACAAGCCAGGACATCACTGCAGGAGTTTCTTCAGATAACATTTCAGTTACTTCATCAATGACCTCTTTCCATCATGAACTCCGACATGGAAGTGTTCACTGACGATAAAATAGTGTTCAGTACCATTTGCAATTTCTCAGAAACTGAAGCAGTCTGTCAGGCAGCAAAACGTGGACAACATTTCAGGCTAAGGTTGATAAGTGGCATGTAACATACAGGCCATACCACAGTCAGGCAATGACCATCTCCACAAACAGAGGATCTAACCATCTTCCCTTTACATTCAATGGTGCTGCCATCACTAAATGGCCAATAATCAATAGCATTGACCAGAAACTTGGTGCATCAACCAGACAAATAATGTGGCCAGTGAGCAGTTTGGGATTTCTGTGGTGACTAATTCAATTCGCATCTCCCTAAATACTACCCACCTTCTACACCATACAAATCAGAACAATGACGCAATACTTGCTTGTGTGAATGCAGATCCAACAATACTCAAGAAGCTTAACACTGTCACAAGTTAAGCACCCCCATTAAGCACCCCATCCACATTCTGTGTTCATTCCCTCCACCAATACACAGAGGCAGCAGTTTGTGCCATCTATGAGATATACTGTTGAAATTCACAAAGGCTCCTTTGACATCACCTTCTGAATGTGCGACCTCTACCACCTATGAGGCCAAGAGCAGTAGATGATGGGATCACCACCAACGATAAGTAGCTCTCCCATCCACTCACTAACCTGACTAGAAAGTACATCACTGTTGCCAAAATGCTTGTGTCTAGAACCTGGAAATCTTTTCCCATTAGCACTATGGGTGTACCTACACCAGATGGTCCCCAGTGGTTCAAAATGTCAACTCGCTACTTCCTCCTCAAGACCAATTCAGGATGTACAACCAATGTTGTCCATGCCAGCCATGGTCATGGCTTGTGAAAAAATGGATAAAATGAAACAAGCCTGAGTAGAGTAGACTGAAGTTCCAACAGCAGGGCTGCTCAGTACAGGTTCAGTGTGGAAGACTGCGTGTTAATATTCGTGCAGCAATTATCACTACCTTGAGTTATTTTTGCATTTTGAATGTTCAACTTATTGTTAGTGGATAATTTTCATTTTTATTTATTATTATTTTATGTCAACAGGCATATATAAGAAAATTCAGTGAGAGTTCAGATTGGTACATGATATACAAAGTAGTCATCTGCTTGTAAACCAATATTTATCGTTTTCAGATGTAAATTTGTTTGGAGTGGAGGGCCTTTATATGAAACAACTCAATTGGGCGTAATAAATTAGCTCTTGCACAGAGGTAACACAAATTATATATGAGTTGTAAAATAAAAAAGAGAAAAACAATCTTAACTCATCTTTTTAGAAAATATTCACCATGGCTGATCTTAAAAAAAGCTATTTTTAATCTCTGGGTAAAGCTGATTTTGATAAATCAGTTTTGAGCATCCAATTGTATTGACTTTGAATAATTATCATTAAATGGTCAAAGCTTTTTCAATAATGGAGCAATTTGAGGTTCAAGGAAAGAATATGGACTTAAGGTTTAACATGTTAAGATGGGATTGACAAGAGAACAGAGTTTGAGGGATAGGAATATAGGTACCTGAGCGTTGTTATAGCATTTACCTGAGGATCTCATATGGGTAACTCAGATTCAGATGTAAACCCCATTCAGATGCATAAACTGAACTCTTACTTTGTGCAGCAAACTACAGACCTTAAAATACCACTGCAAAGAATGTGCATCATGCATGTTGAATGATTTAACCCATAGCAGATTTAGAGACCACTGCAGGCCAGTCAGGAGAAGTGCAAATAGGTTTGTGGAATCACAAGCTCTGCAGGTCTCCTGTCCAGGCCTGTCTTCGCTCCCACATCCCCCCTGCAACTGCCTTCCCTTTCTTGGCAGAGTAGCAGAACTACTGGAATTCCTGGTCCCATTTACCAACAGGTTGCTTGTGCATATTAGAAAGCATTCAGAGCTCACTTATCTAATGGAAAAGAGGTATGGCCATCTGAAAGCTCTGTCCCTTCAGCAGGCAGTACAATAGAGTCACACATCTCAATCCATTGATATCTCTGTGTATGGTTTCCTACATTGTTCAAACAATGCAACAAGTCAGCTACAAGAACTGTATCTTATCTATCCTTAAGCCTCATGTTGTAGAACACACAGACATAATTCTTGTTTCTCTGAATGAAACCCCAGATTCCCATCATTCAGCAATTTTCCATTGTACCAGTCTTTTGTGTCTGAACTGCTCAGTTGATTGCTAACTATAAGGGCATGGCAGAGTGGCAGTGCCATGGGCATAGATGCTGTAATCTTGAGTGAGACATCAGGTTCACTCTGTATGAAAGCACTGCCACTCCCTCAGGGAAGCAATTGTTGGAAGTTAGATTGTTGGACAGTGGCTAGACCCCGCAAACCCCTCTTGGCACCAAGTTCTGGAACCATGATTGCAGCAGTGTGAGACTGCAGGCCTTATATGATAATAAATATAGATTTCATGACCTCAGTATATGCTTCTATTCCAAGCAATTAGAATTTTGGATGGCAGCTCCATGTGCTCCAGCAGAGCTGAGGCATTGGCCATCAGATGCTGCATCATATTTGAGTCTGCAAGTGTTGCTCATCACTTCAGTAATGGAGAAGATAGTCTCTAAACTCTGTGCAAAACCCTGTACCAAGTTGGAACAGGATTCCTCAAGGTTCCTTGATAGTTACAGCAGGCTTTGCAATAGGCTTTTCCATGTCCAAATACAGAAAAACCTGGACAATTTGCAGGTTTGGGGTGAAATATGGCAAGTGACATTTGCACCACACAAATACCAGGCAATGACTATCTCCAATAAGAGACATGTAACCATTGCCCCTTGATGTTTAATGGTGTTACCATCACTGAATACCCCACTATCAACATTCTGGGGTTTACCATTGACCAGGAACTGAACTGGACTTGCTATATAAACACAATGGGTACAAGTACAGGTCAGAGGCTAGGAATTCTACAGCCAGTAATTCACCTCCTGACTCCCCAAAACCTGTCCTCCATCTCAAAGCACAAGTCAAGAGTATAATGGAATACACCCCACTTGCCTGGATGATTGTAGCTCCAACAACAAGAAGTTTAACACCATTCAGGACAAAGCAGCCTGCTTGATTGGCACCATAGCTACAAAAATCCATTCCCTCCACCACCAAAAGCAACAGTGTGTGCTATCTACAGGATGCACTGCAGAAATTCATCAAAGATCCTTAAACAGCACCTTCCAAACCCACAATTACTGCCTTGCAGAAGGAGAAGGGCAGCAGAAACATGGGAATACCACCATCTGCAAGTTCCCCTCCAAATCACTGTTTTAGAAATATATCACCGTTCCTTTAATATTGTTAGGACAAAATGCTGGACTTCTCTCCCTAACAGCATTGTGGGTGTACATACAGCACTTGGACTGCTGTGGTTCAAGGTGGCAACTGACCATCACCTTCTGAAGAGCAATTAAGGATGGGTAATAAATGCTGTCCTGGCCAGCGACGCCCTTCTGGATAAAATGAAAATGAAAGAATTATCCATCAAGATTTGCACATGCATCAGCCTTCTTCAATAGACCAAATTGCTGAAGTCCTCATTTGAGGCCTCTGCAGAATAGCTGGTGTACATTCTTACCTCAAAAATGATGACATCCATACCATCTTTTTCCACCTGCTCTTACCATAGCCCACTCGCGCCCAATGTCTCACGAAAAGCAGATTCTGCCTCTAGGTATGCATAGTTCCTCTACCTGAGCCTGTGGCTACAGGTGTCAGATTGAGTGACAATATTTCTTCCTCGTAATCTATTCTTCTTCTAGGCCTTTAGCTGACTGGTCAGTGGCAGTTCTTGCATTCCTAAAAGCACAAATAGGCTTGTGGTGAGGGAACAGAGAGGAAAGCAAGAGGTGCAGGGCTACAACACAGCAGATTTCAGAATGAGAGAGAAGTGATATTTAATAAGGAGCATTGGAATGAACATATTGAAATTTCCAGTGGCCTCAGCCATGGTACTAGTCACAACCTCAGTGAAAGCTGTTCCAGTTATTCCCAGCACTGTTTCCTTCATGGGGATGACCATGTGCAGATGTGTCTGCCCTCTTGCAGTTAACTGCTGCTGTCTGCAATGATCTAAAAGAAATACAATGTCCGTTTTGACCACTTAAGGTTGCCTTACATTGTAATGTGTAGTGTACGGGATGCATTTTTCCTGATAGCAATCACCACTAGTTCAACTGCATATGATGTATTTGTTCCTTGATGCTAGTCAGTCTGCAAACTGCAAAAGTGAGAGTCAGATGCATATACTTAGCATTCTTGTAAACTCCATCTGTAAATGGTCATGCCTTAAAATATAATAATTTATGTTAAAGAAAAAAACATAATTAGCACACGCATGTACTAGTAGAGGAAGTCCAGAGGAGAATAAAAGAAGCCATGTTTTCAGCAAGGAGCAGCACAGTGGCTCAGTGGTTAGCTTTCGCATCTCACAGTGCCAGGGACCCAGATTTGATTCCAGCCTCAGGTGACCGTCTGTGTGGAATTTGCACATTCTCCCCATGTCTGCATGGGTTTCCTCTGAGTCCTTGTTTCCTTGCACAGACCAAATCAGTTAGGCCGATTGACCATGCTAAATTGCCCATAGTGTCCAGGGATGGGCAGGCTTAGGTGGGCTAGCCATGGTAAATGTGGGGCTACAGCAATACTGTGGGTCTGGCTAGGATGCTTTTCAGAAGGTCAGTGTGGATTCAATGGGCAAAATGGATTGCTTCTACCCTGTAGGGATTCTATGATTCTAAGTGTAGTTCTTATTTTGAATGCCCCTTCCTGACTGTTAATGTTTATTCCTTGTCCTGCAAGAGGAAACAAAGTGGATCTGTAAGTGTACTACAACATTCTTGGTGAACATCACAGCACATTAAAATGTCTAGCAGGATGTGCAAATGGTAGAATGTGAGTGTGTGACTTGCAACAATGATAATTATGTGAGTGTGAGTTGAATCACATGAATGTGGTGTGGTATTTTCCAAGATGACCACGTCTGGCACCTTGTGATGTTTGCCATCTCTACCAGTATGTGGTTTGAGATAGTTCGTTGCTACCAATACCCTTTTGTCAGATACCTGCATCAATGTCACCAGCATGGTATGTGAAACCTGGGAGCATGCTTACTGGGCAGTTACACTATTTCTGTTCCTGCCTCCAGGTCTTGAATTAATATGAAAGCAGATTCAATTCCTGTAGCAAGCAGAATGCATCTTGTTTTTTAGATGTGCAGCCTGAATTTAGGTAGAACATGCTATCTTTAAGTAATGCTGACTTTGTATGAACACAGGACCCCTGGTGAAGTGTGTTACGAGCGTATTCATCACTGGGCTATGTGCAACAATTAAATAAGCAAGCAGCATGATGTTCACATACTGCATACATTATTTTCAACAAGTTCAGGAGGCACTTATGTTACTAAGTTTTGAATAAAAATTTTGGTTACCTTGTTAAGTGCTTATAGAACTTTTGGTTATTCAATACTCTGTATACATAATTGCATGGAGTGAATTGTCTATCACTGAGACTCAGTCTTATTGATTTCAGTGTGGGTGTTTGAGCCATGTGTTTCTTTCAATTCAAATCATAGACACAGAGATGTGAAGTAAATTTTAATAAGCTTATGAAACATTGATATGTAAGCATTTTAAATATGTTATACTTGTTACTTAGAAGGAAATCGACTGATTGAAACTGCAAAAGAGATGACATTTTCCGAGTAACATTGAAATGCCATTTTATTCAGAGTAAAACATTCATTGTTGAGCACAAAAGAATGAGATCATTTGCAAAAGGTCTGCACATAAATCAATGGTTGCAGTACCATTCCTAAAGCCAGATCAGAGACCGAGAAATAAAAACTAAGCAATTGTAATGAAAGGAGATTGGCAGGGGTACAAATATTTTGATGGTTATTCCTGACTACAATATAATAAATCATCATGCTTTCAATTATAACATTCCATTATGACATTATTTGCCTTATAAAAAGATCGTTGTTTCTTCTAATCTTGAAGATGCAGTTTGTGCTGTGAATTCTGATATTGATTCAATAAACCTATTTTGCCATTGGACAAATCAGCTTCTTATTCTATATGTCAACGTACTGCCTGATTTACTTTGTGCTGCAGTATGAGTATGTTACTGAATGTATATTTTGCTTTTATCTTGCTTCTGCACAGTCTCCTAGCAGGTTGCTGTTCAGTTTCAATGAACACTGCTCCGTAGAACACAGACAGTTCATTACTCCTCTCTGATTGTCAATTATCCTCTCTCCACTTCTCTCAATGTACTGACTCCTTCTTGGGGTCTGGTACCGTAAACAGTGCGGACAATTTGGTAAAATTCTGAACTCACATTAGATCACCTCTAATCTGTCCTCTCAGAGGATTAATTAATGGTTAAGAGCAAATAAACAGTTCACTGGCCGTGAGTTGCTCATTATAAAAGGTGTGACACTTGTTGTCACAGGTGTGCTGCTCATTTTCAGAGCTGCATCAATCGTCCTTATTGTCAGATTCACCAACATCACTGTCAGATTCATCATTATCACAGGCAGATTCGCCAAC
>NC_063332.1:123246318-123270097 GCF_021869965.1 Rhincodon typus | reverse complement strand
GATTCACCAATATCACTGTCAGATGGATCATTATCACAGGCAGATTCAACAATTTCACAGTCAGATGGATCAATATCATAGGCAGATTCAGCAATATCACAGACAGATTGATCATTGTCACAAGTGGATTAACTATTGTCACAGGCAGAGTGATCATTGTCACAGAAAAATTGTTAATTATCACAGGTTGGTTGATCAATGTTCCAGTCAGATTAATTATTGCCATGCCAGATTGCTCATTATCACAGACAGATTGATCATTGCCCCAGGGAAATTGATCATTATCGCAGATGGATCAACCATTATCATTGGTGGAATGATCATTGTCACAGGCAGATTCAGCAATGTCACAGGTGGATTGGTTATTATCACAGGCCAATTGATCATTGTCATGGTCAGATTCATTATTGTCGCAGGTGAATGGATCATTATCACATGTGGAATGATCCTTGTCAATTTGACCATTGTCACGGACAGATTGATCATTATCACGGTAGGGTTCATCACTTTCATAGTTAGGTTAATGATTGTCATAGGCAGAGTAGTCAATGTCACAGGCAAATTGATCATTGTCACTGGCACTTAATCATTGTCGCAGGAAAATTGACCATTATCACAAATGCATTGATCATAGTGTCAGTCATATTGATTGCCATCACAGGCAGATTGATCATTGTCACAGATGAATTGATCATTATTACAGGTAAATAGATTATCGTCACAGGCCGATTGCTCAATGCCGCATCTGGATTGATCATTGTGACAGGTAAATTGATTGTTATAGGCTGATTGATCATTGTCACAATCAGATCGATTATTGTCCACAGAAAAACTGATCATTATCACAGGTGGATTGATCATTATTATGGGTTTATTGGTCATTGTCAGAGTCACACAGATAATTACAGGTGAATTGATTATCACCACATTCCAATTGATCTTTGTCACACATGAATTGACCATTGTCAAGGGCGAATTGATTATCGGCACAGGGAAATTGCTCGTTATTGTAAGTGAATTGGTCATTGTCATAGTCAGATAGATCATTATCACAGTCTGATAGATCATTGTCACAGTCAGATAGATCATTATCACATGCGAAGTGAACATTATCACTCACAGTCAATCAATACCATAGGGTGTGAGGATTATTATCACAGGCAGATCAAACATTATCACTGTGATTGTTCAATACCAAAGGAAGGAGGATCATTACAATAGGAGCTGATTATCATCACAGTCAGGACAAACATTATCCCTGGTGGTTGATCATTGTCAAGGGCAGATTGATCATTATAACGGGCAGGTCAAGCATTATAACAGCTAACCTTGAAGATGCACATTTTGGCTTTAAGCACTGCAGGCGTGTTTTAATGGATATTCGCATCACACAGACTAGACCTTCCTGCTGATGTGTGTGTGAAGGCTGTGGAAAACAAAAAGAAATAGCTAAGAGAAAACCATAATCTTGATAACTGCCATACTCACAAGGGTGAATCTTAGGTTGTTAAACTAAGTGCAAGTTGACTTGAGTTTGGACGAGTGATTCTCACCATGTGGTTAAGTAAATTTTCTTGCCAGATATTACCAAACTCACTGCCTTAATTGTCACAACAGTCCCAATGGTAACTATCACATATGATTTACATCCTATCTTACCACGCACTGTTCCCAAAACAACTTGTCACTCGCCGGAGATTTCAGAATTGACCAGCATCCCTGGCATCGGTGTCATATTTAAAAGGCTGTTGTGCACTTGGACTGGCACTATCAGTCAGGAGCTGCCCTGCACAATTCCTGACACTTGCCCTGAACTTGGTAGACAGGGCAGGTCAGGGCCCCACATTACTGGCATGGATCTGCAGATCCTCCTGGATGGCATGATGCAGAGTTGGGATTTCCTTTTCCCCCCAAAAACCAGCAATGGAGAACATGACTCTAAACAATGCCAGCCTTATCCTAGGTTACCACAATGCTCACAGCATTCTCAGCCATCTGGAGTCAAATCTGACACTGCAGCAAAAAACGTCAATGCCCTTTTCCACTCCACCAGCATAAGTGCCACCATCATCTCTCCAATACCTCACAGTTATTATGTCTCTGCTATTGTACTAACTAAGGTTCATGCTGTACCATTCTCATTATTGCTTGCATCATTTTGCCCATTCGCCCTGACTCACCCGAACCTGTGATAACCCTAACCCTGCATGTCCTCTGTGCTGCCTACTTGCTTGCATGGTACACATCCCCACCTGCTCCAACACTAGTAGGCATTTTCATCACCAATAACAACTGCCCCTCTCTCACTCCAAGAGCAAACAACTACAATAGGGCAGAAAAAGACGAGATGGTTGGTGAGCTGCCAGTTGTTCGGCTTCACACCCCTTATGAGGAGACGATACTGACTCTGACTGTCTTGAGTAGGCCCTGAACTGGTATTGGAGGCTGACATGAGCTCAGGGTCAGACTGGCTCTGCCCCTTGACTGACTAAGGCCTGTTGATGACTGTGGCAAGCTTTCTGGTTTTGTGTTGGAACGAAAAGGCACAGCAAGCCAGTAGTAATATATTCCTGGTATCTTAACTAATGGGGAAAAGAACAAAAAGGCAAGGTAGTTGCAAGGCTGGGATACTGTGAACAACCAGATAGATTCTGAGTAAATGAACACTATGGCAGCAAGGCAACATGTGGAGATGCAACTTGTTCTAGTCTATGAGTAGGTGTATGCTCTGAATGCACAGTGTCCTTGCAATAGCATTACCATGATAGTTGCCAGTGCAACCCGAAGTACAGCACTAAATTGCAGATACATCCTGTAAATGGATAAGAGAGGAGCCATGAGAGATTTTGGAGGCTGACACATGTCAGGTACCGATTTCCATGGATGTGGGGTGCATATGGCTGATGCCCATGAGCATGTCTGAGATGGTGGCACCTGGTGTTCAACATGGAAATCTTTTAGAGCAAGTGACAAATTGAAACTGCAAGAACTTGCTCTCATTTCCACGACCTGTTTTCGCGATTGCTAGTTTGTTTGGTGAATTCGATAAGGTCACAACTTGTGGTGTGTTGGAATCTTAATAAGGTGTTTAACAAGCAATAATAATCATCAACTGGGACATCGCCACTGCCTAGTGAGAATCTCACCACTGCTTGATAAAAGTGTACAAAACATGATGAAATGATCTCAACATTGTGATGGGTCTGACTAAACAATTTGCCCAATTCTGCCACACATCTTGCCATAGCCTACATTACTCAGACCCTAAGATTCTACCTACAGTTTTCTCATTGATCAATAAAGTCAGCACTTGTGGCAATGCATTTGTAATTGTGACACCAGGCAGCTGTGCCTTTCTAACTTCTCCATTTCTGTTTGAGAAGCCATTACCATTTATTTCCATTGCCTCCACCTCAGCATTCATGAGAGGCACAACTTTAACAGGCTGCATCTAGTCCCTTCCTTTCCCCCTATGTTTTCTACTCTCTTCTCCTACAAGGGACAAAAGGAACAAGTCTATAAGTGGTTGAGGATCACTTGTTCACTGGATTGATTTATTTCATTCACTGAAAGTGACTGTTAGACGAGTGCTAATGGCAGCAATGGTGGATACTTGAACAGTGGAGGAAATGCACAGAAAGTGCAATTGGTTGTTGCTGAAATGTCAATGAGAGTGATATACCAGAGCACAAGTCAGATTGACTGAGTTGGAGGTGGGTGTGTTGGAGTGGGGACTGATTTTGCTCCATGGGATGTTGCTGCAGCAATAACTGACCCAATTTCATGACCAGCATTCCGCTGCTCATCTTCTTATCCATTTCAGTTTAGCTTTGTTGCCTGGACAGCTGGTTTGTGATATAGAGCGACACCAACAGTGTAGATTCAATTCCTGCACTAACTTGGACTACCATGAAAGATTCTCCTTCTCAAGCTCTTCCCCTACCTGATATAATGTGCCCCTCAGGTTAAACCACCACCAGTCATCTCTCGTTCTCACTAATGAGAGAGCAGCCTTATGGTCTGGTAAGATTATGTTCACTTTACCTTCACTGTTTCCAACCATGCCTTTTTGGTAATCGCAGACAGTTTCTTTCTCTCACTTACAGGAAAAATTATATTCATTATCCTCCTGACAACATCAAACAGTAAGTCAAGGAAACTGCATTTTGATTTCGTCCTTGTTTTCAAATTCGTTCATGCCATTCCTCTGTAATCTCCTCCAACCCTCCAACCTTCTGCGATAGCAGAACTCCTCCAATTAAGGCCACTCCAATTACCTCCACTATTTTAATTGTTCAGTAGTTGTATCATCAGTTGCCTAGACCCTAAATTCTAGAATTTTCCCCCAATCCCCACAGTTCTTCACCCCTCTACCTTGCTTTACTCCTTTAATGCTCTTGCTGTTTAATGATCTTTCAGGTCTACAACTCTCTTGATGGTACAGTATCTTATTTTGTTTTATAATGCCCTGTGGATCACCTTGTGAGGTTTTATTACATTAAAGGTACACAATAAAACTTCATGCTATTGTTGTTGCACTCTTTCAAAATTTTAATTACCTTTATCAATGCGTTATAATATTGATCAAGTATTATGAGCATAACAAATACTAGGAACATGGACATGCCCACATTCTACAGTATTGGTAGCTCAGGGTAGAGAAATCGAGCTGGTGAAATATTTTTAGAGCTTTACAGTGTCATATCTCTGTGACGACCTACCTGCTTCAGCTGAAATCTCTCACATGCTACTCTTCAGATAAACCTAAGTAATTCAATTTTTCCACATGTATGTTCGTGCCTGGATATATAAGTTCAATTTTTCACATGATGGAAGGCTGTAGTCATGGTAAATGGGTGCATTGAGCATATGGGAGAATAGATAAGTCCTCTAATAATTGGATACATCTTCTATTTACAGCATTTGTTGTGAAAAGACAGATTCTATGTCAAATAAACATAGGCTGTAAGATTCAGACTGGTGAAAAATGGGTCTAAGTGACTTTACTAAACAAAATTCAGTGCTTCAACTGAGTGCAGTCAAACAGAGTTTCACGATAGCTGGAGAATAGTTTCCAAGATTAGCCCATAATCTTTGGGAGGATTCATTTTCTAAGCATATTAGTAAAGGGCTCAGAGTATTTCTCACAGGTCATTCAGGAATTGTATTGTAGTTTCCAGCTTCTGTCAAGGTTCCCCTCTGAGACTTCGGAACTCTTGTTCTCACTCTGATGCAGGGCCCCTTGTAGCATCCCTTTACACCCAATCCCCATCCTCTTCAAACTATTGATTGTAAATTTTAAAAATGGCTGATAAATTTTAGAAACTGATTACCCAACGGTAAATTCTATATGCAGCACAATCCGCCATTGTTATTGATCTAAAAAAGATGATTAATTTAAACTGCAAGCAAGCTGGTGGCTGAAGTCCACTTGTTAAGTTGGATAACCTTTCACGACTCTTTCATCCCACAATCCCTCCTGACTCTAAAAATAGACACTGTAAATGCACACAGCTTACTTTGTCTCTCTCAATGCGACCTTTGTCATAGTTTTCATTTCAGATACCCAAACCTGGAACCTGCCAAGTCAGAAGACAAAGCGGACAAAGATAGTGAAAATGAAAAGACAATGTCACTCAATCTCACACTCACAGTAACCAGCTCAGATATTGATTCTGTGGTATTTTAGAGTCTCAGATAAAGAAGGAACTGTTCATGACAAACAAGTTCATAAGTGCACATGTGCCAGTCGTGGGTAAGAACAATTCAAGTATTAATGGAACTTAATGGTCATGGCATTGGGTCTGTCCACTGGTCAGAGAGTTGATGGTAACCCGACTGCAGCAATTCCTGAAATAGGATTACATCCCAATTTGCCAGGCTTTTAATGGCTGATGTCTGATAGAGTTCCTGGGCCCTATGAGGGTAAGGGGGGCATTTTCCACCTTCATTAGCTGCTAGCCAATTAGAAACCTGCACCTCTCCAGTGCAGTCAGTGGCACCAGGAGAGAGCTTACTGTCAGTCCTGTCGTGGGCAGCAGGAGAATCATCACTGGCGCCTGGAACTTAGGACAATGGGATGGATCACTAGGGACAGTCAGGGAAACCCTTTGATGTGAGGGAAGAGGGTTGGTACAAGTGGTGATCTTTTTCTGGGATTCTTCCTCACCACTTGTGGCTTTTTCTATTGTGCAGAAGGTGCTCAGGAAGTAATGACTCCCCCCTTACTAGTCCAGAGGCATATCCACCAGGCTTTAGTTGGCAACATGCCCACATGATATGGCCCACTAGCTATGCCCAATTAAGCACTTTGATTGGATTCTGTTCATTATGACCATCTTTGACACTTTCTGCCCCATATGGGGGCAGGTTTTAGGAAGGCTCTCCACCCTTACATGGACACATCAACCTCTCAACCTGTTCTTAGATAGATCATTAACCTCTGCCCATTGCTTGTACTGCAAAAACTAAGATACAGACTTCAATGGGCCAGGATACAGAAGAAAGCTGATGGTTGTACACAACTAATGCTTATTGAATGGGAAACACTGCTGGAAGCCTGCATTCAGTGTCAAGGATTCATTCAGATACAACTTGGCACAGGGTTTTGTACAGAATTTTGAGCTCATTATTCAACATTGGAAAGGTAGTTGTCTTCATTAGTCATAAACCTGCCAGAAGGCAGTGTCTAATAGCCAATTTTGTGGTTTATATTACAACACAAATGGCATTCAAAGTTTTGAGTGCTGTTATCCAAGCTCAGATTGTGGCCATTCTGTCTTTGGATACTGTCATTTCCAGAATTCTGCTGCTGCCTATGTCTACCTGCTAGCGTCTGAAGCTGGGTCATCTAGTCTCAAAGCTGCTTGAAGGTGGTCTCCAAAGTTGGGGTGACACAGTGGCTCAATGGTTAGCACTATTGCTTCACATTGTCAGGGTCCCAGATTCAATTCCAGCCTCAGGCAACTTTCTGTGTGGACTTTGCATATTCTCCATTTTTCTGTATGATTTTCCTCTGGGTGTTCCAGTTTCCTCCCACAGTCCAAAGATGTGCAGGTTAGGTGGATTGGCCATGTGGGTGGGATATGCTTTGGATGGTCAGTATGGGCTGAATGGCCTGCTTCCATAATGTAGGGATCCTATAATTTCTATGAAAGTTATCTGCAGTCTCCTCCATTGAAGCTCAACAATTTTCCACAACCCATGCTGTTGTTCATGGAAAGATGAGGATGATCTAGATGCTAATGGCTTATACAAGGGTGAGTGGTTTCATTACAAACAAATTCTTATTATGCTATTTTCTCATTGTGTAATTAAGTATGTGATTTATATGTATATTTAGCATCATTTGTTGTAGAGTTTAGATTTTGAATTAGAGACATGCAGGTTTTGATCAGTATCCATGAAGGCTATGATGATTAATGTTTAAGGCTTTCTGAAACCGTAGTTTGTTAAAACAGAGTATGAAAGATTTAGTTATCAAAGTTAAATGGGAATTGTTTTACATTGGGAAAAAATTTATGAATGAACTAAGTAAACAATGTAATGCATAAGGCCTCAGTTAGAAGGACTGGGCTGGTGTCTTTTTTTCTCTTTAGTTTACAGCATACACCTATAACTTGAAGAAAGCTTTTGGTTTCAGTTCAGGTTTGCAGAAGTCCTGGCTGAAGCTGGAGCTGTAAAATAATTTCTCCTGAAGAATAGTGACAATTTGGAACTGTTAAGATAGAGGCTTCCTCAACAAAAGTTTCAAAGTTCCAGATCAGAGGTATTTGGTTAAAGCACTGAAGGGGTTACAGAGAAGCTGAGAAAATTCAAGCTCACTTGTATGAAGACTCAAGAGGTTATCGGATTTTCAGTACTAGAAATTGAAGCATCGGTTAAGCCCTATACATTGATAGAAAAGGGTATTCTTCCTGCTGTATGAATAATACAAAAGAATGTTGCTGGGATTAATGGCATTGTGTTTTCTAATGTGTTTTGAAATCTTTAAACGTTTTATTATGCATAAATTGTTTGCTTTATATTATTTTTACTTCATTTATTTTGTGTAAGAAAGTTCTGCTTTATTGTACAGAGTAGTACAGTGGCTCAGTGTTTAGCCCTGCTGCCCCTTAGCATAAGGGACCCGGGTTTGATCCCACTTCGGGCAAATATCTGCGTGGAGTTTGCACATGCTCCCCCTTTCTGTGTGGATTTCTTCTGGGTGCTCTGGTTTCATCTCAAAGATGTGCAGCTTAGGTGGATTGGCCATGCTAAATTGCCCACAGAGTCCAGGGATGTGCAGGCTATGTGAATTAGCCACAGGAAATGCAGGGTTACACAGAGAAGTTGGGTGCTTTTTGGAGAGTGGTGTGGACTCGATGGGCCAACTGGCCTGCTTCCACACTGTAGGGATTCTATGATTCTATGAAGTTCAAGGATTCTCAAAACCAAATCTGCAGAATTGTGTGCTTGTGTTTCAGTAAAAGATCGCCTTGTTATAATCAAAAGAAAATCTGTCAAACCAAATTTCAGTCTGATATCTGACTTGTTCAGTAATAACATCAGTCAGAATCATGACTCTTGAGAGAAAAATGATGATATCATCATCAGTGATAGTGGAAAATTAAAGAGTGCAGAGCTCTCATTGACTGGAGAGGTGTAGTTGAGTATAGATAATTTATTATTTGATAATTTATGGAGGTGATGGCCTTCTGGTATTATCGCTGGACTGTTAATCCCGAGACCCAGATAATGTTCTGGGGACCGGGGTTTGAATCCCACCACGGCAGATGGTGGAACTTGAATTCAATAAAATATCTGGAATTAAGAATCTAATGATGACCGTGAATCCATTGTCGATTGTCAGAAAAACCCATCTGGTTCACTAATGCCCTTTAGGGAAGGAAACTGCCTTCCTTACCTGGTCTGGCCTACATGTGACTCCAGGCCCACAGCAATGTGGTTGACTTTTAACTACCCTCTGGGTAATTAGGGGTGTGCAATAAATGCTGCCTAGCCAGAGACGCCCTCATCCTATGAATGAATAAAAAAAAATGTATTGCTCAGGCAGGAAGGTATTATTCACATTGCAGCCTCCCTTCCTCTTCTTGTTCCTCAAACTCTTATTGCACCTCCTTTTCCAGCTCCTCTTCCTCATGTTCCTGATTCTGAACATTTGGCCTAAGTGGTGATGGCATAACATATTCCTACATAATGGCCAGTTTGTCTAGCATATAATCGTCTACTACAAATCTTCATGTTGTCATAAATCACCCATATAGCACGGTGAACATCAAGCCTCAATCTCCCAGATACATCACAAATGTGAATAGTTGATTAAACCACTGAATTGGCCACTTTTTCCTGATTGTTTAATTCAGTTTAAAAGAATGTGCATGCCAGTATTTTTTTCTAATTAATAAGAAAATAACTACTTATTGCAATCAAATTTTTAAACAAAAGTCAATGAAAGAAAAGAAGCAAGAATTGACACCGAACAACTTTATATCTTAAATTCCACCCTTTTTTAAAAGAAAGCTCCTATACACATAGAAACAGACACAAAGAGACAAGACACAGGTGGCTCCTTCTTTTTCTGAAGAAGGGTCCAAACCTGAAACGTCAGCTTCCCTGCTCCTCTGATGCTGCCTGGCCTGCTGTGTTCATCCAGTTCTACACCTTGTTATGTCTGACTCCAGCATCGGCAGTTCCTACTATCGTTGTCTGCTTCTTCTTCCCTTTCAACAATGAAGTATGCAGAAAGAGCAGGTTGCATGAAAATGGTGAGTGAAAACAGCCATCAGGAGATTTTCTGTCACTTCTCCAGATAGAAAGGAGAGACAGTGATTTAGGTGCTTCCTCCTTACATGCTAGAAGCTTCTGTTTATGGACGACACACACAGGCTGTGTTCCATAGGATTGTTCACAGTGATTATTACTATGTTGAGCAGATTGAAAAAAGCAAACAAGGACTGTCTATGGCAAACTGCCCTGAATATGCAGGTGGTGCCATTCAGTCTAGAATTCTCCGTCACTGCTTGAGTAAGGCAACATTATCGATACACCTCACAATGTGCTCCAGTAATTCATTTTTAAAACTACAAAACTATGGACTAAAAATGGGATATAAATACTGCATTAAATCAAGGAATCCGTGGAAGAATTCCTTGATTTAATGCAGTATTTATATCCCATTTTTAGTCCATAGTCCAAAATAAAAAGTGGTCTTATCAGCATAATTCAGCTAAGTACTGCAGGGTCCCACCAGAATGGTAAAGGAAGTGGAAGCTTTGTTTGAGGACATTGATGCTGTGCGTTATAATGTTTATTGTGGTGTAACTATACTCATTGCAGGTCTGCTGTGCACATGTACATGGGTATTTGACCAGAGTAGTGAGCCGTGTAATGAAAGGATACCTCTTGCTCCCAGTTAGCAACTGTAGTAGTGGGTCAAGTAAAAATGTTGAAGAGGATTGCTGCAGAATGAAGGAACTATTACTGCTTTGTTGTGAGGTGGCTGGTGCGCTGTTGCTGCAGCTTCTTTGAGGTCCAGAGCATGGTAGCAGCTTACAGGCTCAATTTAGTACCAGATCAAGATTCTGGTGATTCGCGGCCAGATGGCAGTTGGCAGCGAGCCAGGCTGGACTCTAGCAGTTGGCGGCAAGACGACGTTATGGAGGAATACATGCCCAGTGCGGGGAGATAATTTGCACGGGACAGAAATGGAGCCCAGCACAGGGGAGAATGATCACAGTGTGGTGGAGACTGAGACCTTGAGAGGAATGTGAGCCATCATGGGGAAGCCCAGCGTGGAGTGTCTGCAGGCCCATGGTTAAAGAGAGACTGTAATTCTATATTTTTCTACTTTATACTAAGAATGACTGTAATGTTCAACGTTTAACTTATTTCTTTATTTTTCTACTTTGTACATAAGTTACTTAGTACCTAAGATGGCACAAGGAATAGCGACTTCATACACTTTTCACTGCACTCCTGTATCCCTGCACTTGAGTACACATGACAATAAGCTTAATTCTAATTCTAATACTTGCAGGAAATGATATCTATTTGCATGTTGCATATTCTGTGTTTGAACAACAGCAATACATTAGTCTGAGACCTTTAGGTTTCTAAGGACGGCTGAGTTAATGTAAGGCGAAAACATTTATTTTTTTTTTCTCCTCACATTTGCTCCTTAAAAACCAAAAGAACTGTGAATGCTGGAAATCAGAACAAAAACAGAAGTTTTGAAGAGTTCAGAAGAAGGGTCCCCAGACCCAAAACATTAACTTTGATTTCTTTCCACAGATGCTGCCAGACCTGCTGAGATTTTCCAGCAATTTCTGTTTTTGTTTCACATTTGCTATTATTTGCAAATCTCTTTAAATCTATGCCCTTTCTTTCTTGATCCTTTTACAAATGAGAACAGTTTCTCCCTCTCACAATTTTGAAATCTTCTATCAGGTATCCACTTTGTCTTTTTTCCAAGGACAACTATCCCAACTTGTCCCATCTATCCTCATTGTTGAAGTTTCTCATCTCTGGACCCATACTAATAAATTTCTTCTGCACTCTCTCCAATGCATTCTCATTTTACTTGTAATGTGGGAAATGTACACAACAGTCCAATTGAGGTCCAACAAGTTTCTTGTGTAAGTTCAACATAATCTCTTTCTTCTTGTTCTCAATGCCCCTATTAATAAGATCCAGGATATTGAACATTATATTAACTGCTCTCTTCATCTGTCCTGTGCATATCTCCCAGTTCCTTCTACACTTGCAACCTATCCCCCCCTTAATTATTGTAACCCTGCTATTTTATATTGTCTGTTAATGTTTGGCATGCCAAAATTCATTACCTCACACTTCTTTGCATTGAGCTTCATTTGCCACGTATCTGCCCAATCCACCTGCCTGTCCATGTTCCTTTTGAGTTTTACATTGTCCTCACAATTTACAATCCTTCCTATTTTTTGCGTCAACTGCAAACATTGAAATTATTCCCTGCATACCAAAATCTAGACAATTGATATATTATCTAGTAAAGCAAGAATCTTAACATTGAACCCTGGGAAACTCCACTATAAATCTTCCTCTAGCCCAAAAGGTATCCATTGATTACTATGCTTTGTTTCTTGTTACTTGTTTAATTCTGTATCCATGTTGCTCCTCTACCTTTTATTCCATTAGTTATAACTTTTTTCTCAAATCTGTTGCATGAATGAATGTCTTTTGAAAGTCTATGCACAACACATTTACTAGCATTACCTTCATCAACCCTTTCATTTTCCTGATCCAGAAACTCCATGTTTGGCTAACACAATTTTCCCTTTAGAAATCCATGCTATTCCTAAATAATTTTCCTAAATCTTTTTCCATGTGACTACTAATTCTATTCTGAATAATTACTCCTTGATTCTTCCCCAGCACTGAAGGTAAACTGACTGGTAGCTTCCCTTACAACTTTTATGGATAAGGACAGAATGTCTGCACTTCTCCAGTCCTCTGGCACCTCCCTCGAGTCTACATAAAACTGAATGACCGTGGATAGTGCCCCTGCAATTCCTACTCTCAGTCCCTTCATTATCTTTGGGTGCATCTCATCCATGTGCCACATCTTACCAACTTTAATTATCGCTTGTCTATCCAACACTACTTTCTTAGCAATTTTTAATACTTCTATTCATCATTGCCTGTGTAGAATCTTCCTGCTTAGTAAAGACAGATTCAAAGTATTCACTTCATATCTCAGCCGTGTCCCCTGCCTTTATGTGTAAAATCCCTTTTTGGTCCCTAATCAGCCTATACCTCTTTTTACCAGGCTTTTACTATTGAGATGCCTATCAAAGACTTTGGAATTCCCTTTTAAATTGGCCACCAGTCTTTTCTCATAATCTTCTTTGCTACAATAACATGATTTTTCATCTCACCTTGAACCTTCTATATTCCTTTTAGTTTTCAGTTGAATTTTCTACCTTCCACTCCCTTTGTTCTTCTCTATTTTAACTTCTAATCACCTTCTTTATCTTGACCGTTCTAAATGAATTTGCTCTACCTTTCCCTTTTGAGGAAATATAATTTGCTTGTAGCCATCTTTTCTTTCATTGTTCATCTACAGTTTTTGCCATCAACCTCCTGTTCCTGCCTATCTGGCTCTGCATTTGTCTTGCCACATTAAAGTCGAGAAACGTAATTTTGTCTTACTCTTGACTGACTATTCACTTACCACAATTCTTTTATTGTCTCTGGGCCAACATCCTGGAACTGCCTGGCCAACAACATTGTGGGCATGCCTACGCCAAATTGACAGCAACCATTGGAGAAAACTGCTCACTACCACCTTCTCAAGGACAGTTAGGGATGGCCAATAAATGCTGACTCAGCCAGTGAAGCACTCATCCCAGAATGAATAGAAAGTGATGTATACTATTCATTGTTATCCTGGAGTAAAGGCAGCACAATGGTTAACCCTGATGACACGAACAACACAAATCACACATGTGTACGCTAAAAAGCTTCTGTCATTACAAAAGTTGAATTGAAACTGAATAAAACAAAACATCAAATTAACAGTGTACATTACCATATAAAATACACAGATACCAAGGAATGATCTTCAAGCAATAACCTAATCTTCAGGTTCTGCTGACAGTTTTACAGGGCTCAGGTTTCCGTTTCTGATTTCTTGACTCCATCTCAATTCTTTTGATTAGATTAGTGCTTTGTAATCACTCCCAGATGGCTATAGTTCTGTACATAATTACAATTCATTTCAAACAAGAGAGGAAAAAATAAACCAGGAAAACTGAACACAAGGCCTTTAACTAAATCCACGAATGAAGAAATTGTTTCAGAACTCTACAAGGGATTGAATTGCAAACTCAGTACATCTATACCCAATACACGGAGACTATAAAATAATTAAATTGCAATGAGCACCAGCAGAGCTCTCACTAAGCTTACTGAAGTTAATGGTACCAGAAATGATGTAATGTCTATTCTGTTATAAAATGTAATGGTTACCATGACGTGGTATAGTTAACTTTCTTAGTTAACAGTCCTGTTTCTTGAGACTTTTAAAGATTTAAATATTCCTCAGTTGCTTTTGTGTAATTACCTTTTTACTTTCTAGCCATTTTAAGAGGCAATTAAATGATATTTGCAATTGATTTATGGGTGGCCCTATTTTTGACTCAGTTACATCAAGTCTCTCTGGTCAACAAACCTTTATCTTTACCATCCCCGATGTCCTGTTTGTTCCTTATTTTCATGAGCATTTGCTGTTGGGATGTGGATGCCATTTAACTGGGGCAGAATCTTCCTAGCCCCTGAATGTCATGGACTTTGGTGAGTCAGTTGGGAAAATAGGATAAAATTGGTAGAAATGAGATTTTTGAAGTCAAACAAAGTTGAATTCTCCAACCAAGTGTCGAATAGTGAGACCAGAATGTGACTTGTGAGAAGTCTATTTGCATCCATTTGAATACAACTCATTAATGTGCAGTTTCGCATTTTCCCAACTACTGGATTGAAAATGGACAGAACAATTCCCAACATGAATGTCAAAGGTTCTGATACTTGGATCAGTATGAAGGGGCATTGCTGTACAACCTAGATAGAGTGTGTCAGGTAATCCTGTTATGCTGTGCCCGGCATAACTAAAGCAAGCAAAGGGAGGATGTGATAGACTCTGAAGAGCTGTGATAACAGCAGCATTCTTCTGAGCAGGAAGAGAAGCACATTGAACAGGAAGAACTTCACCTTATGCATGGTAGAGCAATGGACGGTCAGACTCAGCAAGCCAAACAGGACATAATTAACATCAGTTCCAGTAAAAAAAAATTGAAAGAACTGCAGATGCTGGAAATCTGAAACAAAAACAGAAATTGCTGGAAAATCTCAGCAGGACTGGCAAAATCTGTGGAGAGAAATCAGAATTAATGTTTCGTTTCAAGTTTTCAAGTGACCCTTCTTCAGAACTCAGTTCCAGTTGGTGTGAGCTGGGTCTAAGCGATCACTCATTGATTATAAGTTTGTTGTTACTTGAAAGGCAAGCAGCCTCTATATGTTGCCAAAAACAAATACACCTTATTTGTTTGTTTTTTCTTTGCTTTTACTCTACTTGAATAAAAGTGAGTGATTACAACAGTTTGAAGTCTCTCCATTATGTGATGATCCAACATTGAACAATGAGATGTTAAGCTGTACTGAGCATTGAGGAAAGAATAATACCCTCTTAGGCAGGTTTCTAAAATGGAATGATGCTAAGGACAGGTAGCCTGTTTAGCTTGTCCTCAAATAGCAACAGTTAAATAGAATGTGCACCTGTATTGCAAAGAAGTGTCAGCTGTATTCCAATGCCCTGCTGCAATTTGATCACTGTCAGAGGTGGGCTTGAATGACCACCTGCCCATGTGCCAACAGTGGTCAATTAACGGACATTAGCCAGCTGCAAGAGGGGCAGCACTCACTGTGCAGGCTGGAGGCAGCAAAAGGGACATTCCCTCCTTAATGGTTTCAGAATCCCCTCACCTGCTATTTCCATCTCCTCAATATCTCAGCTGGTCTGTCTACCCCAGCCACCCAGCTCCCCTTATCTCCAGAGATACCATTCCCTCCACTACTAATAATTTACTTTTAATTTCAGCTCCAGCCCCTTGGCGTTAGGGTCAGTCATAGTCCCAGGAGTGGGCACAACTGCTGGTGATGCTGTGACTCCAGAGCACTTCCAGCCATTTGACTGCCTACAGTTCTTGGTGTTAGGACTTAAACCAAGGGGACACTGGCACTTCATTAAATCCAACTCCTTAACTCTGTTTCCCTCACTGTAGATGTTGTCAGACCTGATCATTATATTTTAGAATGTTTTTACAACCAGACAGCTTGGCCTGCTGTGTTCATCCAGCTCTACACCTTGTTATCTCAGATTCTCCAGCATCTGCAGCTCCTACTGTCTCTGAAGGATTTGTGTATGTCTACACCTAAACGTTCTACACCAACTCCAGAACTGTACCATTTATTTTTTGTTCCTTTATTCTTTTTCCCTTCTAAAATGTGTTGCTTTATAAGTCTCAGCATTAAATTTCATTTGCCATTTTATTGTGCTCCCTGCCAACATTCCCTCCAAGCTGTGTGACTGTGCGCCTGTGCACATGCTCTGACCTTCCACACACAGATCAATGTGCCAACTCAGATCACTGCATTGACTTCTGGTTCTGGAAGTCACTGCTGTGCACAGACCTTGGAGGTTCATGCGGTAGATAACGAAAATAAAGAGAATGCCACTCTCTGTAGGAGCTAATAAAAAGAAATTTCAACTTGCAGTGAATAGCTAAAACGAATACACCAGCCGATTTAAGTCTTTCACTGTATCAAACATACTAACAGTACAAATGTCTAAGCACTATACTCGTAGACGACATCTTAGAATCATAGAATCCCTACAGTATGGAAGCAGGCCATTCAGCCTATCGAGTCCATACTGACCCTCTGAAGAGTATCCCACCCAGACCAACACCCCTCCCCCCCACTCAGCCCTGTTACCCTGCATTTCCCATCGCTACTCCACCTATCTTGCACAACGCTGGACACTATGGGCAATTTAGCATGGCTAACCTGGACATCCATGGACTTATTAGACTATAGAACAGAACTTTTCTTTTTCACTTTTAATTTAACCGAAAAACCTACCCCCTGTGTCTGCATTATACTCTTCCAAAGTAGTCATTTGCTTTTCTTTGATCCAGTTTAAACTCTCAAAAATATGGGCTTTTTAAGATAAGCACTAGGTTCAATCCCCATTCTTGTGCTTTGAAATCTTTGAACTCTAACTGCTCTCTCTCTTGGATTCTGGCAGACAGCCTGTGTCTGTGAGATTCAATGAAATCTTTGAACCCCTTGCCCTCTTAAAGCCCATCTCCATTGCAATGTGAATCATATGGACCCTGTATCCAGATGGAAATGCTGATTAGCCATCTTTAGACAACAATGCTATTCTTTGGACTATTTCAAACATAACACTTTACAATCTAACCTTCTTAACATTTTTCTGTGACTGTGGAGACTAGCAGCCTAACCACTGTAGATACAAATGGTGTTACCATTGCCTCCAAGTGTCAACATTTTACACCTTCTTTCCAGCAAAGTAAACTGGATCTACCTTTAATATTTAATAGTCAATTCACCCAGTAAGACTGCAGAACAGGTTATATGACTCTTTTCATTTTACCCAAAATCAAAGAAACAGTCACTAAACATAGCAATCACAGAGATCTCATTTCAAACAATTCACCCTCCTGAATTCAGACGCTACTTTTATTATTTTTACTTGATTTCAAATGTCCTATCATCTGGAAATTTTAAAATTATGCTCTGTATAACAAGCATAGACTCTGTAACATAACAAAAAGCAGCAGTGATCCCAATATTGATTTCTGAATAATGTCACTGTTTGGTTCCTTCCAGTGTGAAAAACAACTTGTTCACTACTGCTATCTGCTTACTGCATCTTAGCGAAGTTATAACTGATATTTCTGCTGAACATTTCATTGGGATTTAACTTTGTAACTGTGCATTGCTGAATGTATCTGCACTCTAAAGCCTTATTGGAATCATTAGACATAACTGCAGGGAAGAGTGCTGAGTAAGGAGCGATGTGAAAACCTATTACTCTGGATGCTGGAAATCTGAAATGAAAATGGAAAAATTCAGTAAGTCAGGCAGCAACTGTGGAGAGAGAGAGTTAATATTTCAAGTTTGATACAACTCATCTTCAGAACGTTTCTTCTTCTGAAGAGTCACATCAGACTTGAAGCATCTTGAGACATAGTTCTGAGTTCTGACTGATGGTTTGCTAAATTGATCCCTCCAGCTCAAACAGCGGAGGCATATCATTTGCAATAACAGTTTCAAATTGGAAAAGACCATTCATCTAGCCCATTTAGCTGTAATATTCCCATTAAGAAACTATTGCATGCTATTTCAGGGACTGTTAGGATCTATTTGGATGGATACATTAAAATATGTCATTGAATTTTTGAATGCTTTTCTAAATTGCAATCCTCTGCCAACAGAAAATTGCTGATGTTCCTTTTGTCTCTAGATGAACATATTACAATCACTAATTTTATTTTTGTACCATTCTGTTTCTCCACTGCCAATGAATTCACTGCAAAGAAATTGTATTTGAGAATTGAATGGAATGGGAGAAAGGATATTGATGTTAATTATGGGGTTTTTCTAAGTTTTTAGAAATTTTAATGAAGGTCCATTCTTTAAATGGAAAGTTACTGATTTTTTTTTCATTTGGTTGAATAGAGGATTTTTTTTTACCTGTAGAACTACACTTAGAAATTCATATAAGACCTTAACATATAGGAGCAGAATTAGGCCATTTGGCCCATTGGATCCATTCCACCATTCATTCACGGCTAATATTTTTCTGCATAACCTTTGATCTTCTTACTGATCAAGAACAATCTGTCTTAAAGACACTCAATAACTTGGTCTCCAGAGTCTTTTGAACCACTGAGTTCCAAGATTCACCATCCTATGGTTGAAGAAATTCCTCCTCATTTCAGTTCTGAAGAGTCATTGCTTCACTCTGAGGTTGTGCCCTCAGATCCTAGTCTCTCCTACTAGTGGAAACATCTTCTCCACATCCACTGTATCCAAGCCTCTCTGTATTCAGTAAGTTTCAATAAGATCACCGCTCATCCTTCTAGACTCCATCAAGTGTTCCTGCAGTCCTCAACCACTGCTCAAATGACAAGTCCTACATCCTCAGGCTCATTCT
The DNA here is from genome assembly GCF_021869965.1 of Rhincodon typus. Classification (NCBI taxonomy): domain Eukaryota; kingdom Metazoa; phylum Chordata; class Chondrichthyes; order Orectolobiformes; family Rhincodontidae; genus Rhincodon; species Rhincodon typus. The sequence continues at coordinate 123,251,319 of NC_063332.1, read as the reverse complement.
TGTAAACCTCCTGTCGACCGCCTCCAATGCCAACATATCCTTCCTTAGATATGGGCCCTAAACTGCTAAAAATATTCCAAATACTGTCTGACCAGAGTTTGATACAGCCTCAGTAATACATCTTTAGTATTGTATTCTAGCCCTCTTGAAGTGAATGCTAACATTACATTTGCCTTCCAGACCGCCATCTTTACCTCCATGTTAATCTTAAGAGAATCCTGAACTAGAACTCTTAAGCCTCTTTGTGCTTCAGATTTCCAAAGCCATTCCCCATTTAGAAATTAATCTATGCCTCTATTGCTCCTACCAAAGTACATAACCTCACACTTTCCCACATTGCATTCCATCTGCCACATCTTTGTCCACTTGTCTAGCTTGTCCAAGACCTTCTGCAGCCTCCCTGCTTCTTTACCACTACCACAACATCTATCCTTATGTCAACTGCAAACATAGCAATGATGCCCTCAGTTCCTTCATCCAGATTGTTAATGTATAATGTGAATATTGTGGTCCCAACTCTGACTCTGCAGAATTCTACCAGTCACCAGTTACTGTCCTGAAAAAGACCCCTTTATCCCCACTCTTCTTCCAGTCAGTCAACGCTCTATCCATGGCAGGACCTTGCTCCTAAAACCATGGGGTCTTCTCTTATTCAGCAGTCTCCTGTGCAGCATTTTTTCAAAGGCCTTCTGGAAATCCAAATATATCACGTCCAACGGCTCTCCTTTGTATAACTTGTTCCTTACCTCCTCAAAGAACTCCAACAGATTAATCAGGTATGACTTTGTCTATTTTACTACATACTTCCAAGTACTCCACAATTTCATCCTTAATAATGGACTCTAAAATCTTAACAATGATGGAGCTAACCATTTTCCATTTTCTGCCTTCCTTCCTTCTTAAACAAGACTGTTACATTAGTCATTTTCCAGTCCTCTAGAACCCTCCCTGACTTCAGTGTTTCCTGAAAGATCACCACGAATGCCTTCTTAATTTCCTCAGCTATCTCCCTTAGAACTCTGGGCTGTATTCCATCTGGTCCATGTGATTTATCCACCTTCAGACCTTTCAGCTTCTGCAGCACCTCCTTAGTGCTGGCCATTGCACTCAACTCTGCCCTCCAATTCTCTTGAAGTTCTGGACAGCTGCTGGTGTCTTCCATTGTGAAAACTGATTCAAAATGTCTGCTCAGTACCTCTGCCATTTCTTCATTCCCTATTTTTACTTCTCCAGCCTTATTTTCTAGTGGTCCAATGTCCACTTTTGTCTCTCTCTTACCTTTTATATATCTGAAAAATTCTTGCAATCTTCTTTTATAGTACTAGCTGGCTGATGCTCAAATTTCATCTTCGTTCCACTGATTGCTTTTTTTAGTCGTCTTCTGCTGCTTTTTAAAGGCTTCCCAATTCTTTGGCTTTCCACTAATTTTTAACCACATTGTACGTTTTTTCTTTTCCTTTTATGATGTCCCTGATTTCCCTTGTCAGCCATGATTGCCTCATTCTTCCCGTAGAATGTTTCTTCTTTCTTGGCATGAATTTCTGCTGTGCCTCCCAAATCACCCCCAGAAATGCCTGCCATTGCTGCAGCTCCACTGTCAACTCCTACCAACTCCTCCCTCATGCCTTTGTAGTTACCTTTGCTCAATTGTAATATTGTTATATCTGATTCCAGCTTCTCCCTCTCAAACTGCAAAGTGAATTCTACCATATTATGGTCACTGCCCTCAAGGGGTGCCTTCCTTCATCTTAAGTTCCTTAATCAAGCCAGCCTCATTATCCATCACTAAATCCAGAATTACCTGTTCTCTACTGGGCTGTACTACATGCTGCTCCAAAAGAAACCTCATAGACAATCCACAAATACCTTTCCTTGGGATCTGCTAGCAACCTGACTTTCCCACTCCACCTCCATATTGAAGTCCCCCATGATTACTGTAATAGTGTATTTCTTACATGACTTTTTTGTCCCCTGATTTACTTTCAGCTCGGGGGCCTTTACATAGCTCCCATCAGGATCTTTTTTCTTTGCGGTTCCTCAGCTCTATCCACACAGATTCTGACACTGCTTGCTGTTGATTTACTTTAATTTATTTCCAACAAAGCAACCCCACCCTCCTTCACCCATCTGCCTGTCCTATTGCTAGGACATGTATCCTTGACACAAATGATCTCTTCCTGGTGTCCCTATGTAGGTCTACGTGAGGCAGCAGTGGCACGGTGGCATTAACTCAATAATAAGCTGAAGTGACATTTACTTGCTTTGTGATGGGTGATTCAATTACCAATAATACATAGTCATTAAAGAGAAGTCCTTGAATTGGTATAACATTAAAATGGCTCGCTGTATCAACTGAGCATGTTAAATCTTTGAGCTGAATCTTACTTTTTTTGACTAAGTGCAAGCTATGTTGGATTGTGTGGAGTGATTCTTGGCATAAGGCTTAGTGAGTTTTCTGACAGTGTCTTACCACACTCACCTCATTGATGACCAACTATGCCCCTTAGCATCTCTCATGTCTGATTTCTGCCCCATCTTAGCCCATTCTGTTCCTGGAACAACTCGACAACTTGGCAGTTGCACTGGCATTCCTTCCTCTTGACAGCCTGTTGGGTATCTAGAAAAGCATTGTCAGTCTGGACCTGCCCTGCATGGTCCTTGACATTTACACTGGACCTGGCAGACAGGGGGAAATGAGAACCCCCTGAGCACTGTCCTGGAGGTCCTGCTGGATGGGTTGGTACCAATGTAGGACTTCCTCTTCCCCCAGAACCAGAAGTGGAGGCCACAACACCAAACCATGCCAGCCTGGTCCAAGGTTGCCACCTAGTTTACAAGCAGTCTTAGCCATCTGGAGGAATGTCCAACACTCTAGGATGAATCTCAATGATTTTCTCCACTCTGCTAAGGTAAGTTCCACCATCTTCTCTTTGATAAGCTCACCCTCTATCTCTGTTGCTGTACTCACCTTCCACTAAGTTTCACACTCTACCACTCTCGGTATAGACTGCAACACCTTTTCTCACTCGCTGCCACCCAGTCCAACCCCCGGCACTTCTAGCCCTGCATGCCCTCTGCGCTGCCTACTCACTTGCTCTGGATCCTCTCCACCTGCACCAACATTAAAAGATGTGCCACCCACTTCCATCTCCTGTGATACCTGCCTCCATCACATTCCATAAGAACATGAGTAGGCCATCTGGCCCAACGGACCTGCTCCACCATTCAATAAGGCCATGGCAGATCTTTTAGTGGATTTAGCTCCACAAACCTGCCTGCTCATCATAACCTTTAATTCCTTTGCTGATCAAAAATCCATCTATCTTTACCTTAAAAACATTCAATGAGATAGCCTCAACTGCTTCATTGAGCAGAGAATTCCACAACTTCACAACAGTTTGGATGAAGAAGTTCCTCTTCAACTCAGTCCTAGATCTAGTCTCCCTTATTTTGAGGCTATGTCCCCTAGTTCTAGTTTCGTCTGCCAGTGGAAACATCCTCCCTGCTTCTATCTCATCTATTCCCTTCACAATTTTATATGTTTCTATAAGATCCCTCCTCATTCTTCTAAATTCCAATGAGTGCAGTCCCAGTCTACTCAATCTCTCCTCATAAGCAAACCTTCTTAACCCCAGAATCAACCTGGTGAACCTCCTCTGTATCACCTCCAGTGTCAGTACATCCTTTCTCAAGTAAGGAGACCAAAATTGTACACAGTACTCCAGGTGTGGCCTCACCAGCTCCCTGTACAGCTGCAGCATAACCTCCCTGTTTTTAAACTCTATCCCTCTAGCAATGAAGGACAATTCTATGAGGATATAACCCACAATAGGGTAGAAAGACAGGAGATGGGTGGTGTGCTGCCAGTCATTCAACTCCTCACTCCTCATGAGAAGAGCATCCTGACCGTGAATGGTCTAAGCAGAAGCTTGACTGGTATCTGACTCAATGTCTCACTGAACACCTGAACACAGGCTATTTCCCTTGACTTGACTGAGGCCTTCTGACAGCTACAACAGGTTTCCTAGTGTGTATCTGCACTAAACATTGCAGCAAGACAGCAGTAATATGAGCCTGTTATCTCTGGCTGAGGGGGCAAAGTGCAAAAAGGCAAGGTGAGAAAATGAAAAGCAAGGCAAGGCTGCTGTGAGCACCCCAGTCAGTTCAGAGTAAGTGAGAGCGATGGCTGTGAGTGAAGGGCCCAGAGATGTAGCCTGGTCCAGTCCATGAGCAGGGTACATGTCCCTGAGAACTGAGTGTCTCTGCTGTAGCTTTACAATGAGAGTTAACAGTGCAGGTCAAGGTGCAGCATTGAAGTATAGAAGCGTCCTGTAACTGGATTGGATATGTACCATGAGGGCTTTTAGTTCGCATCCGATGGCAATGTCTGTGGACATGGAGGGTGTTTGTCCAGTGCCCATGGAGCATGCCCTGAAATGTTGGTATCAGTTTCCGACATGGGGGTTGTATGATGTAGGTGGTGAGATGAATCTGTCAAGTAACTGCTGTCATTTTGTGAAGCCTCCCTGACGTCTGGTTTGTTGGACAAGCTCAGAAAGATTAGAACATGAATATTAATGAGTGCGAGGTAGGCCATCAAAAGATTCATCCCTGTTAATTGTTGCTGCCGAGCAAGAATCTCACCACGCTGCATGTGTATAATAGTGCTCTCGACTTTGAGATTGGTTTCGTTGCACTTCCTGTCCGATTCTGCCACACCTTTGCCCAACTTGCTGAGACCTTTTTAAGGTTTTGCCCTATATTTCCCCCAATCTAAATGCACACCAATGATTTTGGAGCAAATATTAGAGGAATTGTCAAAACAAAGGGCAATATATGTTTCCACCACATGAAAATGGTTTTCTGTTTCCACTGAACATTTTATTTTGTCATCAAGACTTTGAAGTCACACATTGAGCCTCATATTAAGGGATAACAAGGTGTAGAGCTGGATGAACACAGCAGGCCAAGCAGCATCAGAGGAGCAGGAAAGCAGGAAAG
>NC_063332.1:123192316-123245918 GCF_021869965.1 Rhincodon typus | reverse complement strand
ATGCTGCTTGGCCTGCTGTGTTCATCCAGCTCTACACCTTGTTATCTCAGATTCTCCAGCATCTGCAGTTCCTACTATCTCTGAGCCTCATATTAACATTGCTGTAGCGTGGTGTGTGTTCAACATCAAATGTCAGGAGAAGAGAGAAGTTATTGATCAGTATGTGGCTGCACTGATACGTCTGGCTGAATCCTGAGTTCGGACAACAGAAAGTCAATTCCATCAATGGTGGGATCCCTTGTGCCAAATACAATAGGCAATAAGAGCGCATGTACTGAGGGAGCAGAAATCTACTGTGAAGATAGTGTGGAAACCCTGAGTTTATCAACTGTCAGTTAGACAGTATTGCTATAAAGCAGAGATTAACCACCCCCCCCATCCCGAGAACTAAAACTGCAACACTCAAAGAGGAGCACATTGCCCTATTCTGTAAAAGGCATGTGCAAAGTGGTGTAACCTGCTTTTCAGCAACTTCTAGTGATTAAATAAAATAAATTCCTGACACTCACTATAAAATCAACAAATAACAATTATTTATCTAATTCTAACAGTGAACAAATCAATTAAACTATTAACAAGCCGAATAAATCCCTTCTAACTACCAACTATTCCTGAATAAGGCAAGATTCTAATGGTATGCTGTTTCAATAAATACAAGTCCCAGTTATATAAAAAGAACAATTCAGTCTCTCAAAATTACATCTAGGTTGTGTATCTTCCAGAATGTTCTGTCTTCTCCATCCATTCTTCTGTCAGGAATATTAACTAGTTGTGCCGTTGGTACCATTGTTATTTAGATGGTACTTTCTCTGAAACATAGAGGAGGCTGTGAGAGCCAGTGATTCTCTCTTGAGCTGAGGGCCGTTAGCTCTGACAGATGGCAGCCACCGCTGGGGTCTTTGTCAGTGCCCCCTTCTTTTTATACACTTGATGACGTATCAATATTTCTTACAATAAGATTGATCCTATGTTGTCAAAGCCATCATGCTTAAATTTAATAGGTTTTTGATGTCTTAGTACCTGATTCAAATTGATTGGCTAAATTCAAAGCTTGTTGTCTTGGTAAAAACTGATGCTTGGCCTGCTAACTGTACTGCTTTTTGATACAAATGTTTCAGTTTGGGTGCTTTCTGTGTACTTGCAAACTTTCAAGCTGCTGCTCACAGACATCAATTTTAAATCTCGAAGCACGGAAAAAGCACATGATCTTTTAAAGGGACCATGCGAAGCTTTCCCCCCAGCGTACAAACACCAAATTCTAACATCCTGCCTCCCAATCCACAAGTACTCTACCCAACTTTGCAATAGTATCAATGGTAGGTTTTGCGCTACGCTGATCTTGGAAAAATGAAGGAACATTTGCAAAAGAGCCAGCAGAAAGTTCAAGGCCAGAGTACAGGATGTAAATATTGAAGAGTACACCACACAGAAGAAAAGGAACCATATCCATTGTGGGGAAATCAGTGCACTAATGCAAGAAACTGAATCACTTTGTATACACGTGATTAGCTAGAAACAAAGCAAAACCAGCCTATAACAATGGCTACTGGAGAAACGTCTAATGATAATCTGACAAACCACTCCACATCATACAACAAGTCAGTTCTGAGAAAGGGTCACCAGATCTGAAACATTAACTCTGTTTTTTCCTTCACAGATGCTGCCAGACCTGCTGAGCTTTTCCAGCAACTTTGTTTTTGTTCCATCATACAACATGTTGGCATTGTCAGGTCTAACAGTGATAAAGAGTTTATGACTGTTAGAATAATGTCTCCAACTTGAACGGATCATGGACTCATGAGTCTGACAAGGAGAGCTCTGCAATAGATAACACAGGGTGGAGCTGGAGGAACACAACAGGCCAGGCAGCATCAGAGGAGCACGAAAGCTCCTGACCCGAAACGTCAGCTTTCCCGCTCCTCTGATGCTGCCTGGCCTGCTGTGTTCATCCAGCTCCATGCTGTGTTATCTCAGACTCCAGCATCGGCAGTTCTTACTATCTCTGAGCTATGCAATACCTGTACATGGACCTTTGACACAGGGACTTTATTTCAAAGAATGTGGCACAATCCATGTCATGAAATACAGTAGGGGATTGTAGGGGTTCAGTACATGGTTCTTTGAATGTTGCATCACAGGTAGACAGGATGGTGAAGAAGGCATTTTGCATGCTTACTTTCACTGGTCAAACCATTGAGTATAAGAGTTAGGACGTTATGTTGCGGTTTACAGGATGTTGGTGAGGCAACTTTCGGAGTATTATGTATAGTTGTGTTTGCCCTGGTATAGGCAAGATGTTACTAACTTCAAGAGGGTGTAGAATAGATTTACAAGGATGTTACTGGGACTGGAGAGTTTGAGTTATAAGGAGAGGCTGGATAGGCTGGGACATTTTTCACTGGATCTTGGGAGATTGAGGAGTGACTTTATAGAGGTTTATAAAATCATGAGGGGCATTGACAAGGTGAAAAGTGAAATTTTTTTGTTTCCCCTAGGGTAGGGAAATTCAAAACTAGAGGATATAATTTTAAGGCAAGAAGAGAAAAATTTAAAAGGGACCTGAGGGACAAATTTTTCAACACAGAGGGTGGTTTGTATGTGCAATGAACTGCCACAGGAAGTGGTAGAAGCCAATACAATTACAACGTTTAAAAGACATTTAAATGAATAGGAAAAGTTTAGAGGGATGTGGGCCAAATGTAGGCAAGTGGGACTATTTTAGTCTGGGAAACTTAGACAGTACTAACGAGTTGGACTGAAGGATCTGTTTCTGTTCTGTATGACTCTATGACTCCATTTGCATTCTCAAATGGTGGCGTTTCTGTGTATATTTGGAAGGAAGACTGTTGATTGTAAAGATTTTTGGCTCTGGATGGATAATTTTTAGTGTTTCCGTGATTGTGAGAACCAAGTAAAATGCAACATCTTTTCTCTGGAGATTAAATTAAATTGGTGTACTCTTTTAATATACAGGATTTATGGTACTTTGAGGCTTTTATATCTCTTTTAGCAGACGAACAGATTTTCCAGTTTCATGGAATTGGATGACTTTCCTCATCAAAGCAAAGCAAATAGGGACACCTCTGTTGAAATGAGGAAGTCTTGTTTGCAGATTATTTAATATTAATTCATTCATTTCAGTGGTTTGACTTTAAATAAAAGAACTATTTTTTGTAACTGATGGTGACTGATGAAATATTGATCAGAGTGGATGAGGGTGAATTAACATGTCCATTTGACATTGTGCATACCTAAGATGGTACTGATGTTGATTTAACTGAAGAAACTGCACGCAAGTGAGAACCGTTCCTTTTCTCTATATAACTGAAATTTTGCTGAGCAATGAAATTCTGACTGTAAAATTGATTATTGACTGTTCTGATGCATTTAGGTTCAGTATATCAAAAAGGAATGCTTGAGAATCGTTCAGAGATAGTAAGAACTGCCGATGCTGGAGTCAGAGATAACACAGCGTGAAGCTGGAGGAGCACAGCAGGTCAGGCAGCATCAGAGGAGCAGGAAAGCTGACGTTTCGGGTTGGGACCCTTCTTCAGAAGAAGAGTCCTGACCCGAAACGTCAGCTTTCCTGCTTGAGAATCGTTCCTATGTGTAAAAAGCTCAGTTCTTGTATGCACTCTTTCAAGTCACTGGGCTGAATTTTCCCTTCCCTGTAACAAGAGCGAGTCAGCTGGCAAAATGTGGCCTGATTGGAAAAAAAATGAGATTCTAGGCATCAGGAGATAAAAGTCCATTCTGCAACCAAGTTTTGAATGGTGAGATGAGAACCTCACTCCTGAGCCTATATAGAGTCATTTGCGTGTCAGTGATACCTAATCTTGCCTCATTTCTGTACAGGTTCCTGTTCTTCCACACAATGGAGAGAAACTAGATGGTGACAATTCCTGACATGAAAGCCTGAATGGGTACTTTGCAGGTCAAACTTGTCACTTGCTCCTTTGTGCTTCCATTTTGCATGACTGTCCCAACATCTCAGGTTTTGCTCTGTGGGCTGTGCCTGGCTTCACATCATCATCCATGGAGAGAGCCATCCCCAACACCCATCCCCACCCCACAATACATGATGTTCCTCACGTACTTATTTAGCGATCGCTCACTTTGCGTCTATTTGGATGCTCACAGCATCTTTGCCATGCCTTGCTTTTTTTTTAAATTTCTCACTTCATTCAGAACTTAAAAGTTCACATTACTTCTGTTTTGCCTTGCCATTGAGCAAAGACACAAAGCCAGGCAATGTGTCCTGATTGTCATCAGGGATCAGTCAAGGGGATGGGCGTGTTGTCGTATGGCACAATGCTAGGTTAATGTCACACCCCCGCCAAGCTCCAGCAGCTTATGTGGCAAAGTTGCAGCATGTGCTTCAATTAACTGACCATGTATCGAGGTCGAAGAGAGGAGTCTTCAGCCAAGAGTCAAGCCAAGAGAGACTGTTGTCCGTCAGAGTATCCCATCAGGCATCAGCAACAATTGATCAGTGGCTTACTGAGCCTACTGGGTCTGTCAAGTTCAGGGGATCACTAGTGTCCATACTGGGCCTTGGTCAGTCCTGCAGGTCCAGTTCCATCAGTCCAGGTATTCATGGTGCGTCTGTCAGGGAACTGCTCAGAGATCAGTTGGGGCACTGTCACTCATTGGTTATGGTGCCTTTTCAAGTCAGTAGGCAGTAGGAGCCATAGTCAGTCCTGTGGGTTTGCTATCTGGTATCAGGAGCCACTGCCGTGGTAGGGAAGCTGAGAAAGTCAATTGGTGGAATGAGGGGCAGTGGGTGGGGCTGCAGCAGGAACTACTATTGTAAAGGAGCTAACCCAACATACAAGAGTGTGAGATGTTGGTGCATTGGAGCATATGGGTTATTGTGGGAGGGAATGGTCATCAACAGTCACAACCACCCTGGCTGTGATGGAGGCTCATCGCAACATAATTTTTGGCATGTTTCAGCTGTCGGGATAAGGTTAACATAGGGAAAAAAAAGACATAACTGAAAGAGTTGGATGTGTGGAAGATCAGTATTCATTGGGTCAATAGGATGCAAGGAAGAAAGGAACCTGTTCTTCTCAGTAATACAAGGCCCTTTAAGGCAAATGATTAGACATTTTTCAAGTACAGGCTGATGACATAGCATCCTGGATTTGAAATATATGCAGTTTCCAAGTATGTGGGATACAATCCTGGGTCACAGGCAATCTTGACCATGTCATCAGGCATTGTAGATTGAAGATAATCATTTCTGTGAAGAGCAATAATCACAGGTGACCTTAAAAGTGTTACCTGCAGATCAAAATTCACAAAGAGTATTTAGGATTTCCAGGGCTGCACAAGGGTATGGAGCTGATTTCCTCTCATCTTTAACTGCAGGTATTTGCCAGCATGCTCTTTTAAGCAATACGGCCATGTTTTAGTGATATGGAGGTGAGACCACAAATTATCAGGACTTGTACAGCACTTACAATCTCCTACTTACCTGTGTGAGAAGGCTTGTGCTGCGTACATCGGTATAAGTTCCCCTATGTCAAACACCCATAGAGAGTCATTCTACAGACCTCCTTGTTGGAGTGCCCCATATTCCATTATATGGAGGACGATGCTGACCCATTACTTATGTCTGATGTGAATGCAGACAGCTCGCATAACTAAGGCCCTGCTCTGTTGCTGATATTCACCACACTGATATTCATTGGAGCCTTGACCAACCAGAATAGGGCTCATCGACACTGTGGCACATTAGTGGTTTGCGTGTGGAATGAACTTCCTGAGGAAGTGGTGGATATGGGTACAATTACAATGTTTAAAAGACATTTGGAAAAGTACGTGTATAGGAAAGGTTTGGAGGGATATGGGCCAGGAGCAGGTAGGTGAGACTAATTTAGTTTGGAATTATCTTCAACATGGAGTGTTTGGGCCAAAGGGTCTGTTTCCGTGCTGTATGACTCTATGACTCCATGATTGAGGAGGAACAGATTTGCTAGCAAGGCCAGGATCAGTGTCACTCAGAGATAGTAAGAACTGCCGATGCTGGAGTCAGAGATAATACAGTGCGGATCTGGAGGAACAAAGCAGGTGAGGCAGCATCAGAGGAGCAGGAAAGTTCGATGTTTCAGGTCGGGACTCTTCTTCGGAAATGGGGATCAGCGTCACCTTCTGTTGTGGCTGAAGAGAATTCACATGAAGTAGTCAGAGCTGAAAGCTGCCCTCAGGATGTGCAGGAGGTACAGGAGGCTCAGAGTCTATTGTCCTTGATGCCATTTCATCTAGAGGAGCAAAACACATCACTGTCACAGACTGAGGGTGTCCGGGGATATATCACAGGACAGCGTGTGATCCAAAGGATTAGGTGGCCAACCCATCCCAGAGTCATGATGAGAGCCATGCTAAACTTTTATACAGTTGGCTGCTTCCAAGGATCGATTGCGGACCTATGTGGAATCTGACAGCCCTCAACCCACAGCTGTATCGCACTGTTGCTGGTACAATTTGTACCTGATCATAGTGACTCATCTTTTTTCCAAGTGATGAGCACGGTGCTGTTGCCTGGCCAGTCAGATTTATCACCATTGCTGACTCCCCCCGGGTGCAGGGCACCATAGGCTGTAAACACGTCACACTGAGAACACCACATCATAACATGGCCAACCTCATCCATAGAAAAGACTTCTGTTCCATCAATGGACAAATGTTCTGCAATGTTTGGCAAGTATTCTGAACGCTGCCATGAAGCCTAGTGCTGGCAATGGCTGTGATGCCTACACCTCATGCAAGAATAAAAAAATGTATCTGCCCAGGGGTCAAGGGGATACAGTAAAGTATAGGTGGGAAGGGGACCACGTAAAAAGGGTGTTCGTGTACAGTCAGGAGCACCCAGGTTCCAAGGGCAGAGAGTTTATGACAACACCTGACATGGTCACCACATATGCCAGGGGCCAGGGGGCTAAGGTGGGCAGGTGCAGATTCATGCAGGTGGGTTGGCTGTGGACTTAGAGGTGTGAAGCCTATGGGACTTATGGGAAGGGCAATGAGGTAGAAGATCCGGGTGATTGGGTTCTACTAACAAGAAGAGGTAGAGGCTGGAAGCCAATGGATGAGGAAATGTGCATTGGGAAAGAACATGGCTGCTGCCACACACAGAGTGGGAGGTGTGTTGGGGATTTTAAAGGAAAAAAAAAATTCCTCAAGGAGCCATGTACTGAACTGGGCACAGACCTGCGGGGTCCCAAATCCCTGGCCATTCTGATGTGTTGCTTCACTCGTTATGTTGCATGTCCATGCCCCAGACATCACTGACAAATACATTCACGTTTGGACACAGAGGCTGGGAAAGAACGAGGATTAGGGTCAAAGACATCAGCAGCGTCCATTGCCCTGTGTAGATCTTGTTTATCTCGCTCCCAGATGATGCAGCAGGCTCTCACCACAGATATTGATCCACAGTACACTGGGTGTGGCCATGAATTTCTGCCTCACACTGGGACAGTGACATTCAGAGCAACACAAGCAACGAAACATAAGGTGGAAGCAGTAACATTTTTAAACTTGTCCAGTTGGTGGACCTGGATGCTTTGGCAACCCCACAGGAATGCTCCCAGTTTCTCCTACAAGCTGCCGGGATTCTTTCCTTGTATGGGGTAGGAAACCTTAATATCCTCCCTCCCACCCCTCCCCCAAATCACTTCTACAATCCCTCCCTGCTTGTGATAGGCTGTCAGCACTGACACCATGTAGGATTAGTGATCTGGGAGGTTTACAGGGTTGGGAGGGATTGAAAGTGAGTGGGGAAAGGTCTTGGATACAATAGTGTGAGTGGTGGAGCATGAGCCTTGGTGGGAGGAAGGTACAGTAGCAGATATAGGGTGAGTGTGAAGCAGCAGAGAGAATATGGTGGCCCTTACCTTGCTGCAGTGGAGAATGTCATTAACTTCCTAACTGTACTATTAGCTGTTCGTCTGAACTATGGAGATGGCAATGACCAGCTTGGCAACCTTGGGCCAGGCTGCCAGGGTCTAGTGGCATGGCCTCCTCTGCCTGTCCTCAAGGACTCCTCTCCACTGCACTACCCTCAACCAGGACCTCCAGCTCCCTGTTGGAAAATCATGGTGCCATCTTTCCCTTCCCTGACATCTAATGCAAACAGCCTTGACCAAACAGGGCACCTTCTGATTGCCAGTGTTGTTCAGGTGCACTGCAGCATTTCAAAGCTGCCACAGATGCAAGGGTTGCTGGTCTTCAGCGGGTAAGTGCTGGGTAGCGAGTTGTTCTGGGAATGGCTTGTGGTAAGTTGGAGTCGGAATCGGACATAGAAACACAGAAAATAGGCCCAAAGTAGGCTATTCGGCCCTTCAAACGTGGTCTGCCGTTTGATACGATCATGGCTATCATTTAACTTGGTGCCCTGAACCACTTTCTCCCCATGCCCTTTGATCTCTTTAATCCTAAGCACTACATCCAACTTCTTCTTGAAACTATTTAATGTTTTGGCATAAATTGTTTTCTGTGGCAGAGAATTCCATGGGCTCACCACCCTTGAGATGACAAAAAATGCCCTCGTCTCAGTCACATATCCTTAGAAAGTGAGCCCTGGTTCTGGATACCCTGACTATCAAGAACATCCTTCCTGTACTTACAGTCTGTCATCCTGTTAGAATTGTATACGTTCCAATGAAATCCACCCCACCCCCTCTTTATTCTAAACTCCAGTGAATATAGCCCTAACCGCTCCAATCTCTCTTTATGCATCAGTCCTGCCATCCTGGGTATCAGGTTGCTAAACCTCGTTGCTGCATTCCACCCATTGTGACAGAAGCCATAGGGACGTGATAGGCAGTTAATGCAGTAGGTTTAGTAAGATGCAGCAAGAAAACCTGCTAGGCCTTGTGGCTAAAAGCCCACACACGCAAAAAAAAACTTGATACAACTCGTATATTTTGAATCAAGGGAAATGTAAGTCAATAAAAACTAGAGCATTCTGATGGTGAGAGAGAGAGAGAGAGAGAGTGAGAGAGAGAGAGAGAAAGCCAGACTTTCAAAATGGGGTTAGGAACTTGACACCTGGAAAAAACACCATGTCTTGACCCTGCATTTCAACTCTTGTGGCATTCATCTTAAATACAAACAGCCCAATTGCATAGGAGGTGACCGTGACACACTATAGATGGTGCTAATACCTTCAGGAGATAGGAAATATCTGTTGGATACCTGTGGTAACAGCCAAGCTAGGCCTTGCTGAAGAGATGCAGCCAGCTTCCCAAGAGGGAAAGTGCCTGAGAATGAGGGCTACTGGGCCGAACCAAGGTTACAGCCATGTTTCAGAACAGATTACCCCAGGACCCTCACTTTAACTGTGAGAACACAAACATTTTTTTGCCTCAACAACCAACCTGATAGTTGTGAACTAGCATATACCAAACTGTTTGGAGTCACTGAAATAAACTTTAAAAATTGCATCTCTGACCATAGCAGCTCTTTAATAAACTGCTAACAAGTTTAAATGGGTTATATTGGCTGTAAGCATATCTACAATTCATGCCTCACCAACGCGCACTCTACCTGTCAGAACTGAAAGTTTCTGACAGTCACAGAGGTACTGAGATCATAGCAAATCTGAGGTGAGTGGGGGGTTGTGGGTGGTAATGTTTCTACCCTCGTGGCAGTTTGATTGAGTGGGTAGGCTACTATTTGATTACACCTTAATTACTCCAGACCTGAGAAGCAACTCAAGGCTCAAACCAACTTTACAACTGATAGGGCAAAGTGGCAGTCAGTGTGATGCGTTGAGGTGTGTCTACTTCAATGCAAGAAGTGTCAGGAATAAGGGTGATGAACTTAGAGCGAGGATCAGTACTTGGAAGTACGATGTTGTGGCCATTTCGGAGACTTGGATAACACAGGGGCAGGAATGGCTGTTGGATGTTCAGGGATACAGATGTTTCAAAAGAAATGGGGAGGGAGGTATAAGAGGCGGGGGAGTGGCATTGCTAATCAGGGATGGTATCACAGCTACAGAACGGGAGGTTGTGGAGGAGGGTTTGTCCACTGAGTCAGTATGGGTGGAAGTCAGAAACAAGAAAGGAGTAGTCACTTTATTCGAGTTTTCTATAGACCCCAAGACACTGAGGTGCTGAGGAACAGATTGGGAGACAGATTTTGGGAAGGTGCAGAACTAATAGGGTTGTTGTCATGGGCAAGTTCAACTTCCCTAATATAGGCTGGGACTTGCTAAGTGCAAATAGTTTGGATGGAGCAGATTTTGTCAGGTGTGTCCAGGAAGGATTTCTGACTCAATATGTAGATAGGCCGACTAGAGGGGTGGCCATATTGGATTTGGTGCTTGGCAACTAACCAGGCCAGGTGTCAGATCTCTCAGTGGGAGAGCATTTTGGTGACAGTGATCACAACTCCCTGATATTTACTATAGTCATGGAGAGGGATAGGAGCAGATGGTATGGGAAAGTATTTAATTGGGGGACGGGGAATTACAATACTATTAGGCAAGAACTACAGAGTACCAATTGGGATCAGATGTTCTTGTGGAAATGCAAAACAGAAATGTGGAGGTTGTTTAGGGAGCAGTTGCTACAAGTACTGGATAGGTTTATCCCACTGAGGCAAGGAAAGGACGGTAAGGTGAAGGAACCTTGGATGTCAAGACATGTATAACCCCTAGTCAAGCGGAAGAAGGAAGCTTACTTAAGGTTGAGAAAGCAAGGATCGGATAGGGCTCTCGAGGTCTACAAGGTAGCCAGGAAGGAACTGAAGAATAGACTTAGGAGAGCTAGAAGTGGGTATGAGAAAACCTTGGCAGGTAGGATCAAGGAAAATCCCAAGGCATTCTATGCTTATGTGAGGAACAAGCGGATGGCCAGAGTAAGGGTAGGGCCAATCAGGGATAGTGGAGGGAACTTGTGCATGGAGTCAGAGGAGGTAGGGGAGGCCCTTAATGAATACTTTGCTTCAGTATTCACCAGTGAGAGGGACCTTGATGTTTGTGAGGACAGCATGAAACAGGCAGATATGCTCAAACAGGTTGATGTTAGGAAGGAGGATGTGCTAGAAATTTTGAAAAACATGAGGATAGATAAGTCCCCTGGGCCAGAAGGGATATACCCAAGGTTACTACGGGAAGCGAGGGAAGAGATTGCTTCCCCTTTGGAAATGACCTTCGCGTCTTCACTGTCCAATGAAGTAGTACCAGAAGATTGGAGGGTGGCAAATGTCATTCCCTTGTTCAAGAAAGGGAATAGGGATAATCCTGGAAATTACAGACTGGTCAGTCTTACTTCTGTGGTGGGCAAATTATTAGAGAGGATTCTGAGAGATAGTATTTATGATTATTTGGAAAAGCACAATTTGATTATAAATAGTCAGCATGGCTTTGTGAAGGGCAGGTCATGCCTCACAAGCCTTATTGAATACTTTGAGGATGTGACTAAACAAATTGATGAAGGTAGAGCAGTGGATGTGGTGTATATGTACTTTAGCAAGGCATTTGATAAGGTTCCCCATGGTAGTCTCATTCAGAAAGTAAGGAGGCATGGGATTCAGGGAAATTTGGCTGTCTGGATACAAAACTGGCTGTCCAATAGAAGACAGAGGATGGTAGTAGATAGAAAGTATTCAGCCTGTAGCTCGGTGACCAGTGGTGTTCCGCAGGGATCTGTTATGGGACGTTTGCTCTTTGTGATCTTTATAAATGACTTGGATGAGGAAGTGGAAGGGTGATTTAGTAAGTTTGCTGATGACATGAAGGTTGGTGGAGTTGTGGGCAGTGTGGACGGCTGTTGTAGATTGCAACGGAACATTGACAGGATGCACAGCTGGGGAAAGAAGTGGCAGAAGGAATTCAACACAGAAAAGTGTGAAGTGATTCATTTTGGAAGGTCGAATTTGAATGCAGAATACAGGGTTAATGGCAGGATTCTCGGCAGTGTGGAGGAACAGAGGGATCTGGGGGTCCACGTCCATAGATCCCTCAAAGTTGCTACCCAAGTTGATAGGGTTGTAAAGAAGGCGTATGGTGTGTTGGCTTTCATTGGTAGGGGAATTGAGTTTAAGAGCCGCGAGGTTATGCTGCAGCTTTATAAAACTCTGGTTAGACCATCTTGGAATATTGTGTTCAGTTCTGGTCACCTCATTATAGGAAAGATGTGGAAGCTTTAGAGAAGGTGCAGAGGAGATTTACCAGGATGCTGCCTGGACTGGAGGGCAGGTCTTATGAGGAAAGATTGAGGGAGCTAGGGCTTTATTCATTGGAGCGAAGAAGGATGAGAGGTGACTTGATACAGGTGTACAAGATGATGAGACGCATAGATAGAGTGGATAGTCAGAGACTTATTCCCAGGGCGGAGATGACTATTACAAGGGGGCATAATCTTAAGGTGATTGGTGGAAGGTATAGGGGAGATGTCAGAGGTAGGTTCTTCACACAGAGAGTGGTGGGCGTGTGGAATGCGTTGCCAGCAGTGTTAGTGGAGTCAAATACTTTAGAGACTTTTAAGCGACTCTTGGCTAGGCACATATAGGATAGTAAAATGTAGGGTATGCTGGGTAGATTGATCTTAGTAGGATAATAG
This sequence comes from Rhincodon typus, assembly GCF_021869965.1. Lineage (NCBI taxonomy): Eukaryota > Metazoa > Chordata > Chondrichthyes > Orectolobiformes > Rhincodontidae > Rhincodon > Rhincodon typus. Next base: position 123,233,340 of record NC_063332.1, on the reverse strand, counting down.
TTCAGCACAACATCGTGAGCCGAAGGGCCTGTTCTATGCTGTACTGTTCTATGTTCTAATGAGACCCGCATTGTCCATATTAAATTCGACAGATAATTTTACCTGATGCTGTAGGACATTATGAAGTGAGTTCCTGTGTGCCTTCTCATGCGGACATAAAAGATCCAGTGACAGGGAGTTCACCAGGAGGTCTTGCCAGCATTTATCTGCCAATAAGCACCACAAAACAGATTAATTCATGATTTATTTCATCAGCTTTATAATCAACAATTATTTCAATAAAATGGAAGGACCTATGCTGAATAGTCACAAGAAGAATTACGTCATTTTTAAAAAAAAATTAACCTGTTCAGGAATGTTATGACACACTTCTGAAGCAGGTGAGATTTGAACCCAGGCCACCTGGCTCAGAGGTAGGGACAAAACCATTGGAGTACAACATCTCCAAGCATTATGACTGAGCTACATGCACAAATCTCCATCATCCCAAAGTGAGCATCATGGGCATCAACAATTAAGAGAATTATCCTTTGTACATGCTGATTACTAGTTTTGCAATCTTTAAACGAACTTGTATCCTCTGACTGCCACTAACAAGGTAATAGTGGATTTATCACTGATAAGTGAAAATTACATGATTTTGGAGGTTGCTGGGCTTCAGTAAATGTAAGTTCCCCAAAATTCAATTCTTGAAGACACTTTTTAGCAACGCTGAATTGTCAAAGGGCTTTTTGAATATTGTGTAATATTTCAGAATGCGCAGTAACTTTCAACGAGATAAGTAACCCCTAAGAGCTTTCTTTGTATGTTATCACATTGCAGGCCTGTTTTAAATGAGATGAAAAATAATTACTGGAATCAATTTCCAAATTCAGAATGAATTTGTTTTTGACAGATGTTTCTAATCATTATTGAGTAATGACACAGGACAGCAGTTACTAATTTGAGTGCAATGATTCACACTTTTGTGCACAAGAGAAATTATTGCATGACACCAAAGAGACAGACAGTTCCCTTGGTGAAAAATAATAATTAGAAGATTCTGTGAAGTAATCTAATATCTCTTTGAAAATTACCCTACAGAACCCTTGTGTTACATTGTCAAACTCAAGAGATCACTTTATGTAAATATAAAATAAATGCAATCTTTGCCTTGTTTAAATATGGATTTGATGTGGGAATTTTGTTTATCTATGATTTTGAAGGATTTTATCTCTGTCATAGTAGCAAAAGAGATAAGAGGAGAGACCATGATCTCAGTTTATTTATTGTTTTCTTGGATACCAGACTTCCTGATTTACACCCAATAAGATCTCATCGTGTTTTGAAGGTAAAAGATTAAAATAAAGTGTGCCTTCACTGGTCAATAACACATTGAGAGAGGTTAGATCTTGAAATGGAATTATTTGGGATTTAAGGCAGAAAATGGGCACATAGTTGTGTCAAATTGATGCAAGGAGTGAGAGAGATCAAAATAATATGACGCTGCTGGGGTAGGAACAAGTCTTGGTGTTGAACCCCTTCAGATTGAAGTTAGAACATGGCGATATGGTTAACCACAAATTGAGACAGATATCTTGAAGGCAGCTGGATGGACTAGGATTCATGTTTCATTTGGAGGCTCCTAGTGGCTCTTCTTCCTAAACTGAAAGCTCTTCCAGCACAGACCACGCAGCCATAGTCAAGTGATTGTACTTACAAATACACGATCATTGTAGTTACAAATTAATATGGTTATACACTATACACAGTCAACAAAGAAAATTACCATTCATGAACAAAACTGTGTGTTAATTCTAATCTGTTCCACTTTCAGCAGCCACTTCACATGCACTACGTAAGTAATGATTAAATAGGACAGGTTTCCTCATGGGACTCGTGTGTTATTGATCACTGTCGGTATTGTATCAGCTCAGTCCTGAGGTGAATCCCTTTTCCAGGGAATTTGACCCCATTGGTGAGTGTTGATGCTGTGATAATTATTCTTGCTGATCCTGGGTGGGGAATGATGGACCTCCGGGACTAATGGTCATTCTGTGCTCAGTGTGGTAGGTGATATCACATCCTCGTCATCAACTGTCTACAGTGAAGCAGCAGCTTCTTATTATGTGCATTTGTTTGTGATGAAGTCGCTGGTCATTCATGGTCACAGTGTAAAAAACAATTGTTTTGTTCTGGGCAATGGGCTTTAAGATAGGAAAAGATATTTTAAACCATGAAAGAAGATGCTACACTTCTAAAAATGACGTGAATTACAGGAAATCTCATTCTCTCTCCCTTATGTGTGGAGAAGTAGAAGAATTACATCTAGTACTGTTTTCACTCACAGTTTTTTTTTGTTGAGAAGGAAATGTGGGAACACCATCTTCAGAGGCACTAAAAATTTACTATTTTCTAAATGGGAAAGACTTCAGAAAACTGAAGTACAAAGGAACTTAGCAGTCCTAGTTCAGAATTCTCTTAAGGTTAACATGCAAGTTCAGTTGGCATGTAGGAAGGCAAATGCAATGTTAACTTTCATTACAAAAGGGCTAGAGTACAAGAGCAGGGATATACTGCTGAGGCTGTTTAAGGCTCTGGTCAGATCACATTTGGAATATTGTGAGCAGTTTTGGGCACCATGTCTAAGGAAGATAATGCTGGCATTGGAAGGTCTCCAGTGGATGTTTACAGAATGATTCTGGTGATGAAGGGCTTGTCATATGAGGAGTGGTTAAGGGCACTGGGTCTGTACTTGATGGAGTTTAGGAGGATGAAGAGGGATCTCATTGAAACTTACAGAATAAGGAGAGGCCTGGATAGAGTGGACGTGGAGAAGATGTTTCCACTAGCAGGACAGACTTGGACCCGAGGGCACAGACTCAGAGTGAATGGATGACCCTTTAGAACTGAGATGAGGAGGAATTTCTTCAGCCAGAGGGTGGTATACCTGTGGAGCTCATTGCTGCAGAAAGCTGTAGAGGTCAAGTCATTGAGCGTATTTAAGACAGAGATAGAGAGGATCATGATTAGTAAGGGGACCCAGGGTTACAGGGAGAAGGCAGGGGAATGGTGTTGAGAAACATATCAACTGTGATTGAATGGTGGAGCAGACTCAGTAGGCCAAATGGCCTAATTATGCTCCTATGTCTTATGGTCTTATGATATTATGGTCTACTGTCATCAACATGTTAACAATGTCCAGCCACTTGCCTTGCTTGGATTTCTCTTTGAAATGGCATCTCTGCAAATGAGGCAATATTCTTTATGGTTGAGGAAGAGGTTGAGGTCAAAGCATTGAATGTTTTCAAGACAAAGATATAGTTTTTTGGGGCTAAAGTAATCGAAGTGTATGGGATGAAAACAAGAACAGTATACTGAGTAGGATCATCATATTGAATGGGGGAGCAAGTTCAAAGGGCTGAATGGCCTACACCTATTTTTTATGTTTCTATGTTTCATTGCAAATAGTTTGGAGCAGATTGAAGCAGTTTGAGAAAGAAGTTTTCAATTGGCTTGTGTTCAGACTCTACTGTCACTTTGCCTCACCCAAATAGGTATTCATTCAAATACTCAAAAGAAAAGACAATAGCCAGGCACTACTTCTCTGTATGATTGTCTCATTACTAAAAGTTTACTTTAACCTTATGGATGCAAATGCAACTGTTTTTCTTTGCTGGTTAAGATTCCTCCAAGTCCTGTCCCACTGACATCAAAAGCTACTTCTGGTTCTGTGCCCTAGTGAAATTGAGCAGTGAAATTGCGTAAAGGTTCTCATTCTGATGAAATATTAGGCAAGAAATTTGCTGGGCAGTTCATTAATCCAACAAATTGCTTTCAAGTCTGTTGGTCATTGTATCTGTTATAGCTCTTATTTTGTCAGGATCTGGGTAAAGTGCTTTCACTATCTTTACGTGACCTACCTCTATGGCTTCAAGCATTTTCTTGCTTAGGTTCACCTTCATGTGGCGAGCTCCCTTAAGCAGCAACATTAAATTCTGATCGTGGTTTGGGATGGTTTTTTCCATTGAATCTTCACACCTACAGATGAACAGATCATCCAGGAAAGCTTCCACTCTGGGAAGATCACTGAATAACTCATACTGCCTATATTGATACTCTTCCAGAGCAGTAGAGATGCCAAATGACATGCCCAACTACTTTGAACGTTGATCCAGAATGTAGTTAGAAGACTATTGCTTTAATCCAGCCTCACTTGATGGTAATTAATCTTCCAATCTATGGTATTAAATATGGCCTTTGGAAATTCAAATAAATTTTCTTCAATGGTTGGCATGATTAGTGAGAACTCTTCACTTTTTATTGAGATTTTTTGGATCAATACATTTTCTCAGCTCTCCGAGTTATTTTACTGCTGCTATTCTCTAATCCAGTGTGTATGATTTCTCACTTTCTTCATTGCTTCCTACATTATCAGCTCTTCAATCTTGTATTTATGGCTGGATTTGAGGGCATCTGGTGCTGTCTTTAGCAGATACTGATCTGGTCTCACACAGTCATCTACTTTGAGATGATGTTCACCAGGAAGGCATTCAGCACTTTGTAAAATCAACCTTGTGATCTTTGAGGATGAATACAGCAGTCAAAGCCTTTATTTCCAATGTCATGTTCCAAGTCTCTTCTAGTATGTTTGGGGTTAACAGTCAAAGTTTTAGGTTTGCTTCAGCTAAGATAAAAGTGTTACCATCTGGAACTGTAGATCTTCATTCCCATGCATTCCATTGCACTGGGTACTTGCCTTCATTTGTCTTCTTGTGATGACTATTGTTCTATCATTTGGACTAGACTTTCCCTTCAAAGGTTTTGTTTCCAGGTCACAATATTGAACCACTTTACACATACATGCAAAGCTCAGCATGTTGCACATTGTACCTGATGCTTCACATTTGCCTGATGCTCTCCTTCAGCAGTCAGCATTTTAACAGTCATAAACCATTCATCAACTTTCGATCTGACAATGTCAATCTCTTGTATGATGTCCAGTAATTCATCAGAATCTTCATCCTTCATTACATTAGCTGCCATCACTACAGGCCTTTATTGCCTCTTTCTAGCTAGTCACTCGTGTACAAAGTGATTCAACTTCTTACAATTAGACCACCGTTTTACACTCACTGAGCACTTTTCCTTTTTCAGTGCATAGTATCCTACATAATGATCACAACCAGTATTCCAGCCTTGTTTCTTCCTTAATGGCCCATCTGAAAATATTTCTTCATTGTTTTCCATTATGTTGTCTTTCTTAGGTCTGCACTGTCTCTTTGAAAAATGCAAAGCCTCAACCATTCTTTCATTAATACTCTCCAGCTGATGATTGATAACCTTGGAACTTCTGCACATGTTGATAGCTTTTTTGAGATTAGGTTTTTCCTCTGTCAGTATATGTGCTCTCTTATGAGATCCCTTATGCCTAAAACAATCCCATCTCTAATAAGATCATCTTTCAGTTTCCAAGCTCACAAGAATGAACTGGATGTGTCAGTGCTGATGCATGCTATTCAACATTCTCCTTCTCCTCTGAGCTCTGATATTGAACTTATATCATTCATGTGTATTAGTAATGGAGAGTTTGTCTTGGATCCCAGCGTGTATTCAAGCGATTCTTTTCAGATTCAGGTAAATATAATTAACAGAAGGCTCGACCACAGCAATTTGCATAAATATGAATGTTTATTAAGTAAGAATAATGATTATAATGGCAATAATAAATAATTATAGTGGTAATAATAAATGGAAAAGAAAAGAGAAAGAAAAGCAACATGTCTCATGTTCTTCTGCCTGTCAGGGACCCCTCAATCGATGGCTGGTCTGGAGGCTTAAGTTCGTTCCTGGCACTGTTCACAATTCCGAGCCGAAGTGAAGTCTAGCAAGCCTTGAAATGAAACTCTCTGTCTCTCTCACACAGTGTGTCAAACAACCAGTACAGAAAGCAACAGATACAATGGACGAAACTGCTGGCTCATACAGAAAACAAGTTTTATAATTGTGCTAAGGCACGTATGGGAAGGTTCACATGACTCATTCAAGGTCATGCAGCTTGTCGAGTATCATCGGCAATTTTAGCACTTCAGCCCATCCTATATAATCTGTCTTCTCATGCAGCTGTCGAATATCATCATTTACTTTTAGCCCTTCGGCCCATCCTATACAGGGTTCAAAATGTGTCTTTAAGGCATTCAAAATTTCTTCAGTCTGGCTTTTCTCATCCTCAGTGATGTCAACATTGCAATACAGCTTGCAGCCCTCTTTCCTCAGCTGGTTACAGAGTTACTACTCCTACTTGCTGATTTTTTATTCATTCAATTCTATATAATTCATAGTTTTACCATTGTAACTGGAAGGAGTTCCAATTCTGTCTCATATCCCCTTTCATTTTCAGCACCAGGTACTGGAAAATTCATAACCATTCAGTCTCACCCAGTAGTTCAAAGTTGCAGACTGCTGTTACGGTTCTTCCTTGCTGTTTCTTACAATAACTGGCTCTCTTCCAGCTCTGAAAATCCATACAATTTCACTTCTGACACATGTCATGTGCTGACTTTTCATGGTTTTTTCCTTATAAACTGAAAGAAACCTATAGCCGAGGTCACACAATTATGGCATGCCTCTGTATTCACAAATGCATTTCTCCAAACAGTTAGTAAATATAGCAAAAAAAAAGGTAAGCTAGCCCATGGTGGTTGCTCAAGACATCAAATTCGTTCATAGATTCCAAGTATTAATCCATTAATTGAACATCATGTTACAGTAAAAATGGCAGATACAAATCCAGAAAAGCCAGTTTAGCAATTACTACATTTGCAAACCACAGCATCGTTATAGTTAAAAGAGAATCCTTATTCAGGAAAGTAAATAGTTGCTGATCAAGAGCCATAGGTTGGTAAATAGCTCACATGAAGCTAAAGTAGGAAAAATTGAAGAAAGGATCTAAGGTTGAAAGTAAAGATGCTACAATCTTACTAGACTGTAGGGCTACACTCTCATTAGAGAGAAATGATTGGTGATGGTTAAATCTGAGGGTCATTGCACCTCAGACAAGGAGAAACGTTGAGAAGGAGAATCCTGCATGGTAACCTCAGCCAGTGTGGGAATTGAACCCATGCTATTGTTATTGCTTTGTATTACAAACCAGCTAAATGAGCTAACCAACACCCGAGCCACAGATCACTGATGTATTAGGAAGGGATCCAGTGATGACAGTGCTTCACACAGGAATAGTGACACAGTGAAAGTAACATAGGTGTCTGAAAAGTCACTTCTGTAATGATTGCTATCAAATTCTAAATTGCAATTAATTTGCAATATTCTTTTTGTCTTACAAGTCACTTTTTGCTCTGCAAAGTGTTGGTGGTTTATTTGATTTTGTGACCATTCTCACTGACTCTCATCATATAGCTGACATTGGTATAGAATTCACGGGTTTAGACATCAAGTGAAATTTCTGTTCAAATCGTCTGAAAGCTGATAAGCAACCAGCTCAGGTTTTAAGGGCCATAAAAGTTGCTCTGTATTACTGTCCACATTCATCTGTCTGGGGTAGTATAAACCAACTACCTATTTAAATATTTAAATTTACTACTGGTGGAAATAAGACAAGGAAAGGTGAACGTACTCATTAAGACAAGGCATCAAATTCACAGTTAGTTTAAAACCTTATCCTTGGTAGCAGCGAAAACACAAGCTGAGATTTTATTTTCCTAAGGAGAAGAACATATGAAAAATTAATGTCTGTGAAGGTGTCTGCAGAATTCAAATATGCATAAATGAGCTTTATCAATCACAGGTGAGTTAATGCAGAAAATTGGGAGTTGGTAGCAATTACCACCATCACTCCCCAAATTATAAAACCCACAAGAGTGTTAAAAGCAATGGGGATCCTACTGTAAATCTTAAAACACTGCAGCTCTCATTTGACATCAAACGTTCTCATTTTGAACGAATGACGTGCGCAAAGATGCCAAAGTGCTAGAAAGCAACATCTCCAAAGAAAGCACCAAAATAAAGCTCTTTAAGGAATTGAAGCTCTTCTTATAGGCAGCAAATTGAAGCCCTTGAAGTTATCAAAAAGAAAGTCTCAAATACATTAAAGTACAGCTCTCAAAGACATAAAAATGAAGTTCTAAAAGACATCGAAAGGAAATTCTCAAATGCGTCAGTTTGACATCAAATGCAATCAGCAACTCATGGATTTTTAAAAAAAATTAATAGGTTAAGAAATATCTGTACTTATTAAGCTTTTCACCTAGTTTTTTCCACTCTACATGGCACAAAACCTATAACATGTAAAAAACTATAAAACAATAAACTATTAAAAATGATTAGAACCATAAAAAAACAATGAGGACAATAAAAACTATGATCAGCCTAAAGATGATAATCATAAACATGATGAGAACCATTAAACCATCTGAACCCAGATCCCCATCAGTTTTTAATTAGCTGCTGCCTTCCATTTCTGTGCTGAATCTTAAGCAGCTATCTTGCATTTGTGCAGTTACTGTTGATGGAGCAGTCAAGCTCTAACTCACTCATTACTGGCACTCCATTCTTTTTGTGGTGTTACCTCATGAACCTTGCAAACATTTCTTTATTTGGACAACTCATCTCCTTGACATCCCACTGCTCCTGAACTACTCTGAGATTTTCCTGCTCCACTACCACTACAACCTTTTGCTCCTCTGCTGCCTTGACCACCTCCTGTTACCTCTCTGCCTTCAACTCCAGGTCATCTGCTGCCTTCTGTACTGTCTCCACTTCTGCTGCTGCTTTTGCTACCTCCTAGCACTGTTGTCTCCACCTTAATCTGTTACAGTACTCCTCAATATCTCCTTTTCAGCCACAAATTTCCACACTGTTACTGCTAAGTCCAGGCCGGGGTGACCATCTCAGGGCCTGGAAATAGTTCTTAAGTTTCCAGACCAGCTCCAGAATATATTGCATGCCCAGAGTAAGAGGTCACAGCAGCATTGGAGGAGGTGGGGAGGTTGCGAGGGTTTTGGGAGTGGGGGTAGAATCAAAGGGAAAACCTGGAGCAGAATTAGAGCAGAATCAAGAGCAACATCTGGGAGGAGAATTGGAAGGAGAACTGGGGACATAATCTGGGGGATCCAGGGGAGAACTAGCGCAGAATTGGCGGAGCTTTGATAAGACCATAAGGCATAAGAGCAGAAGAAGGCCATTCAATCCACTGAGTTTGCTCACCATTTAACGAGATCATGGCCAATCAGATAATCCTCAACTCGACTTTCCTGCCATTACCCCATAACCCGTGATTTCCTCACTGATTAAAAATCTGTTGATCTCAGCTTTAAATGTACTTCATGACCCAACCTTGACAGCCCTCTGTGGTGAAGAATTACACAAATTCATTACCCACTGAGCGAAGAAGTTCCACCTTATCACTGGACAGCCCCTTATTCTGCGATTATAACATTTGGTCCTAGACTCTCCCACAAGGGGAAACTACCTGTGAAATCCTGTAAGTATCTTGTGTGTTTCAATAAGGTCACCTCTCATTGTTCTAAATTCCAATGAGGACTGACCAGTACTCAACCTCTCCTCACAAGACAGGCCCTCCATACCCAGCGCCAGACTAGTGAACCTTCTCTGGGCTTCCTCCAAAACTGTTTGGAGTATTCCGGATGTGCCTCGGAGGGAGAATTGGGACAGAATTTGAAGAGAACCTAAGGGAGATTAGTGGAGAATCCAGGGAATTTCAGTGGGACAATCTAGACAGAAATTTTGGAAGGATTCAGTGAGAACTGTGGAGAGAATCAAAGGGAGAAAACTTAGGGAAGAGGAAGAAAGAAAGAAAGAAAGAAAGAAAGCAAGCAAGCAAGGAGTAAAGAAAGAATGGAAGAAAGAAAGGAAGAAGGAAAGAAAGGAAGAAAGAAAGGAAGACAGAAAGAAAGAAAGAAGAAAAGAAAGAAAGGAAGGAAGGAAGAAGGAAAGGAAGGAAGGAAGAAAGGAAGGAAGAAACAAAGAAAGGAAGGAAGAAAGAAAGAAAGGAAGGAAGAAGGAAAGGAAGGAAGGAAGAAAGGAAGGAAGAAAGAAAGGAAAGAAGGAAGAAAGGAAGGAAGAAAGAAAGGAAGGAAGAAAGAAAGAAAGATGAGGAAAGCGAGATTGCGATTAAGGGGACAATAAGGGGGAGGGAGGGAAATATTGCGAAATGTAGAAAAACCCTATCTGGGGGATTTCAATCCTGTGGTGGGAAATCGAGGCTGGGGTGAGAGAATGATCGGTGAAACTTAGTCAAAATTTTGTCCTTTGATCACTGAGTTTTTCACATTCTGAGCACTGAGGGCAGTTAAATGATGATAATTACAAATGTTGAATATGCTGATATTCCATCTGATGCCAGCTGATGACAGCAATGCCACTTGATAACCACTTGCAATGTCAAATTACAGTTAAATGATTCTTCTTGAGTGTAATTGATGTCAAATCTTAGCTGAGTGGATACATTTCAGTGCAAATGAGACCGAGTGATACCTAAATGATTGTTTTTGAGCACAAATGAAAGATATTGAAATCATATGATGTCAAAAATCTCTGGTAGGTATAAGAAATTGCATTGGGCAGCAACCCAGAAAACTCTCACAATTGGTGGTCAGCAGGAACTGAACTGGACCTTGTTCCACCCAAGGCCTGGCACAAATGGGGCACAAAATTCTGAAAGCAACAGCAACTCTCCTTTCAAAGTGTTTGTTTCTATGGGAATAAGATTAAGTAAATTACTTTTTAGATCTAATCTGATATCTAGTATAGTTATTGAGTTTAAACCAGAGTCTGCTGCACTTAAATTATTCAGCAGTAATACAGTTATTTTTGAGCTAACTTTGAGGCAGGTTGGAAAGGTTTAATTTTTGGCTTTTTTAAAAAATTTATTTGTGGGATGTGGGCATTGCTGGCTGGCCAGCATTTCTTGCCCATCCCTAGTTGCCCTTGAGAAGGTGGTAGTGAGCTGCCTTTTTGAATCCCTGCAGTCCTCCTGCTGTGGGTTGACCCACAATGATATTAGGGAGGGAATTCCAGGATTTTGACCCAGCGACAGTGAAGGAACGACGATATATTTCCAAGTCAGGATGGTGAGTGACTTGGAAGGGAACTTGGAGGTGGTGGTGTTCCCATATGTCTGCTGTCCTTGTCCTTCTAGATGGAAGTGATCGTGGGTTTGGAAGATGCTGTCTCAGGATCTTTGGTGAATTTCTGCAGTGCATCTTGTAGATAGTACACACTGCTGCTACTGAGCGTTGGTGGTAGAGGTAGTTGATGCTTGTGGATGTAGTGCCAATCAAGCGGGCTGCTTTGGCCTGGATGATGTCAAGCTTCTTGAGTGTTGTTGGGGCTGCACTCATCCAGGCAAGTGGGGAGTATTCCATCACACTCCTGGCTTGTGCCTTGCAGATGGTGGACAGGATTTGAGCAGTCAGGAGGTGAGTTACTTGCCGCAGTATTCCCAGCTTCTGACCTGCTCTAGTAGCCACTGTGTTAATGTGGTGAGTCCAGTTTCTGGTCAATGGTAACCCCCCGAGATGTTGGTAGTGGGGCATTCAGTGATGGTAACAACAATGAATGTCAAGGGATGGTGGTTAGATTGTCTCTTATTGGTGATCGTCATAGCCTGGCATTTGTGTGGCGTGAATGTCACTTGCCACTTGTCAGCCCAAGCCTGGATATTGTCCACGTCTTGCTGCATGTGAACATGGACTGCTTCAGTGTCTGAGGCGTCACGAATGGTGCTGAACATTGTGCAATCGTCGGCGAACATCCCCACTTCTGACCTTATGATGGAGGGAAGAACGTTGATGAAGTAGCTGAAGATGGGTTGGGTCTAGGACACTACCCTGAGGAACTCCTGCAGAGATGTCCTGGAGCTGAGATGATTGACCACCCACAACCACGACTGTTTTCCTATGTGCCAGGTATTGCCCCTTGATATCCATTGATTCCTGTTTTGCCAGGGCTCCTTGATGCCACACACGGTTGAATGCAGCCTTGATATCAAGGGCTGTCACTCTCACCTCACCTCTGGAATTCAGCTTTTTTGTCCATGTTTGAACCAAGGCTGTAATGAGGTCAGGAGCTGAGTGGCCCTGGCGGAACCCAAACTGGGCGCCACTAAGCAGGTTATTTCTGAGCAGGTGCTGCTTGATAGCACTGTTGATGACACCTTCCATCACTTTACTGATGATTGAGAGGAGACTGATGGGACGGTAATTGGCCAGGTTGGATTTGTCCTGCTTTTTGTGTACAGGACATACTTGGGCAATTTTCAACATTGTTGGGTAGATGCCAGTGTTGTAACTGTACTGCAACAGCTTGGTTAGGGGAGCGGCAAGTCCTGGAGCACAAGACTTCAGTACTATTGCTGGAATGTTGTCAGGGCCCATAACCTTTGCAGTATCCAGGGTCTCCAACCATTTCTTGATATCACATGGAGTGAATTGAATTGGCTGAAGACTGGTATCTGTAATGCTGGGGACCACTGGAGGAGGCCGAGCTGGATCATCCACTCGGCACTTCTGGCTGAAGATTGCTGTGATTGCTTCAGCCATATCTTTTGCACTGATGTGCTGGGCTCTTCCATCATTGAGGATGGGGATATTTGTGGAGCCTCCTCCTCCAGTGAGTTGTTTAATTGTCTGCCACCATTCACAACTGGATGTGGCAGGACCGCGGAGCTTAGATCTGATCTGTTGGTTGTGGGATCACTTAGCTCTGTCTATCATTTGCTGCTTTCACTGTTTGGTGTGCAAGTAGTCCTGTTTGGTGACTTCACCAGGTCTATACATCATCTTCAGGTATGCCTGGTCCTGCTCCTGGCATGCCCTCCTGCACTCTCCGTTGAACCAGGGTTGATCCCCTGGCTTAATGGGGATGGTTGAGTGGGGTATTTGCCAGACCATGAGGTTACAGATTGTGCTGGAGTACAATTCTGCTGCTGTTGATGGCCCACAGCACCTCATCGATGCCCAGTCTTGAGCTGCTAAATCTGTGCGAAGTCTGTCCCATTTAGCACGGTGATAGTGCCACACAACACAATGCAAGTTATTCTCAATGTGAAGGCGGGACTTTGTCTCCACAAGGACTATGCGATGGTCACCCTTACTGATACTGTCAAGGACAGATGCAACTGCAGCTTGCAGATTAGTAAGGATGAGTCAAGTATGTTTTTCCATCTTGTTGGTTCCCTCACCACCTGCCGCAGACCTAGTCTATCAGCTGTGTCCTTTAGGACCCGACCAGCTCGATCAGTAATACTGCTGCCGAGCCACTCTTGGTGGTGGACATTGAGATCCCCCACCCAGAGTACATTTTGTGCCTTTGCCACCCTCAGTGCTTCCTCTAAGTGTTGTTCAACATGGAGGAGTACTGATTCATCAGCTGAGGGAGGACGGTATGTGGTAATCAGCAGGAGGTTTTCTTGCCCATGTTTAATCTAAAACCATGAGACTTCATGGGGTTTGGAGTCAATGTTGAGGACTCCTAGAGCAACTCCCTCTCAACTGTATACCACTGTGCCGCCCCCTCTGCTGGGTCTGTCCTGCCAGTGGGACAGGACATATCCAGGGATGGTGATGTTGGTGTCTGGGACATTGCCTGTAAGGTATGATTCTGTGAGTATGACTATGTCAGGCTGTTGCTCGACTAGTCTGTGAGACAGCTCTCCCAATGTTGGCGCTAACCCCCAGATGTTAGTTAGGAGGACTTTGCAGGGTCGAACAGGGCTGTTTCTGCCATTGTCTTTTCCATTGCCTAGGTCGATGCCAGGTGATCCATCCAGTTTCATTTCTTTGAGTCTTTGTAGCGATTGGTACAACTGAGTGGCTTGCTAAGCCATTTCGGAGGGCAGTTGAGAGTCAACCACATTCCTATGGGTCTGGAGTCACGTGTAGGCCAGACCAGCTGAGGGTGGCAGATTTCCTCACCTGAAGGACATTAGTGAACCAGATGTGTTTTTCTGATAATCGGCAATGATTTCATGGTAATCAGTAGATTCTTAATTCCAGACTTCCTTTTTTTTGAATTCCAATTCCACCTTCTGCCATGGTGGGATTCAAACCCAGGTCCCCAGAACATCAGCTGGGTTTCTGGATTAATAGTCTAGCAATAATACCACTAGACCATCACCTACCCAACTGTTGCGGTTCAATAATTGATATGTTGGGTAAGTGCAGGAATTCAGCGGCTCATTATGAACTTTGTAAAAGCCGTTTTTATTTGTCCTCTAGTACCAGAGGGAGGTATCAGTTTTTTTCTAAAAGTTGATGTAGAAATAACGAAGGGAACACAAACCTTTCAACATGATTAGCGACTATATGTGCACGGCACAGAAATATCCAATGTGTTTAAAATGGAAACATATATCAAAATTCATATGATAATGGCAATGTTTGTGTTCCTGTCCACTTCCATAGGCATTTTCACAAGTCAGCAGTTGAAGAAATTACACCTCTAACCAAGCCAGCCTCATTTTGCAATTGACCTGCTGATTAGGATACCAGCTAAAGAGCTGCCAGAAGATGCAATTACCATCCTAGGGGTTCCCATTCACCACAAACTGAACTGACTCACCAAATACTGTATATAAATACTACGATTTTACAAAAGCAGGTCAGGGGCTAGGATTCCTGTGGTGAGTAACTCACCTCCTGACTTCCCCAAAGCCTGTCCGCCATCTACAAGGCGCAAATCAGGAATATGATGGAACATTCCCCACTTGCTTGGATGGGTGCCAAGTTGGATCAGGATTCCCCCGTGTTCCATGCTAGTGACAGCAGGCTTTGCAACAAACCTTTTCATGTCCAAATGCAGCAAGATCCAGGTTTGGGCTGAAATATGGCAAGTAACATCAACTCCACACAAATGCGAGGTAATGGCTATTTCCAGTAAGAGACATATGACGATCAGTCTTTCCATTTAGTGGCATTGCCATCACTGAATGCCTATATCAACATCCCAAGTGTTACCATTGACAGGAAACTGAACTGGACCAATCATATATATACAGTAGGTACAAAAGCAGGTCAGAGGCTAGGATTTTTGCAGCAAGTAACTCATCTCCTGACTCCCCAAAGCCTGTCTATAACCTGCAAGGCAGGTGTCATGGAATATTCCCCATTTGCCTAGATGAGTAAAACTCCAACAGCACACAAGACAATCAGCAATATCTAGGTTAAAGCAGCCTGCTTGATGTCACCACATTCACCCCCTGTGCCACTGATGATCACTGGCAGCAGTGTATATCATATGCAAGAGACATTACAGCAATTCACATTGGCTCCTCAAACAGCATCTTCCAAACCCATAACCGCCACCAGCTGGAAGGACAAGAACACAACCTCCTGTATAATCCTTTCCGTTCCGCTCACTATGCTGACTTGGAAATATATTACTGTTTCTTCACTTTCACTGGGTCAAAATCCTATGCCACCTTCCTTACAAGCATCGTGGGTGTGCCTACACCAAATGCCCTGTCATGGTTCAAAAAAGTAGCTCACCACTGCTTTCTCCAGGGCAATTAGGGATGGGCAATCGATGCTGGCTCATCGTATAAAAAGGCCATGTGGTGTTCGTACACTCACAGTGCTGGGTGAGAGGGAGGGAGTTCCAGGATTTTGACACAGCAACTGGGAAGGAATGAAGTTCCACATCAGAATGGTCTGTGACTTTAAGGGGAACCCATAGGGTGGTCTTCTACTCTTGTACTCTAGGTGATAGAGTTCATGAGTTTGGCACTTACTGTCAAAGGAGCCTTGCCAAGTTGCTGCAGTAGGTTTTGTAGATGATTCTCACTGCTACCAATGTATATTAGAGGTAGATGGAGTGGATGATTAGGAGGTAGATAAGAAGCCACATAAGTGGTCTTGAGCTTTTTGAGTTTTGTTAAAGTCAACTTATCCAAGCAAGTGAAAATATACTCCCTCATGTTCTTACTTGTGTCAGCTGTAGTTGGTGGACAAGCTTGATGATGGATGGTAGAGGCTGACCATCCCAGTGAAGTCCACATCCCAAAGAATGGACAGGAAGAAAAAAAAAGTTATTTGAAGGATTGAGGGAGGGGGGCACAATATCCTTACCTCAGAAGTTCCAGAGTTACCTTACCTTAGCACCATGTTACTATACTGTCTCACTGGCTGCTACTTCTAATCTTTTTATTTTTCTATAGTTTGATTTGGTACTGAAATGACAAAAGGACCGGGTTAAAACCAGAAGAAGGGTCTCGACCCAAAACATCAGCTTTCCTGCTCCTCTGATGCTGCTTGGCCTGCTGTGTTCATCCAGCTCTTCACCTTGTTATCTCAGATTCTCCAGCATCAACAGTTCCTATTATCTCTGTAACAATTTTAACCCCACTGCGAAGCCTTTTCTAAGGAAGCCTACCTTAAAGAAGTTACCCTCCTCCCTCCAGAAAAACCTCAGTGTATCCCTCTCCCACTGCAACCCTCTTGTAAAAATTTTCTGAAGAAGTGTCTCGACCTGAAACGTCAGCTTTCCTGCTCCTCTGATGCTGCTTGGCCTGCTGTGTTCATCCAGCTCTATACCTTGTTATCTCGGGTTAAAACCAAGTAATTTGGAAGGATTGCTGAATTTTTTTTAAATGCAATTAACTTGACACTCATTATAGGTGTGTTTTACATTGGTTATTTATTTGAAAAAGGATTAGCAGTCCCTGTGGAGCTAGGTATGAATGAATTTTCAATGGGAAACCAAATCATTGATTGCCCTATGTACTAGTGACCCATTATCAAGGACAAAGGCCTTCTGCTCGCTAACAACTTTATAATTGGCTCCCAGGCACCTGAACAGCTTGGGGATATGAATGTTTAGGAGAAGCCATCAAGTCTCCACAAATAAAAATAGGAGCAATCTCTTTTCTCTGCAGGAAAAAACACATTAATCCTGCAGAAAGCCAATTTATTTACCCCTACCAGTTGCTGTAAACTGTGGCTCTTAACCAGTAAGTCAGGGGAGGCAATGATCTAGTGGTATTCTTGCTGGACTGTTATTCCAAAGACCCATAGACTGTTAATCCAGAACTCCATGACACCCTGATTTGTGCCTTGCAGGTGATGGACAGGCTTTGGGGACCCAGGTTCAAATCCCACCACGGCAGATGGTGGAATTTGAATTCGATTAAAAAATAATCTGGAATTAGGGGTCTATCAATGACCACGAATCCATTGCAGATTGACAGAAAAACCCAACTGGATTCACTAATGTTCTCTAGGGAAGGAAACTGTCATCCTTACTGGGTCTAGCCTACATATGACTCCAGGCTCACAACAATGTGGTTGACTCTTAACTGCCCTCTGGATAATTAGGGATGCGCAATAAATGCTGGCTTAGCCAGCAATACCCATATCCCGTGAATGAATTTAAAAAATTGAAATGTGAACCAGCTACACTGTAGTTTCTGCAAATAAGTGAAAGGAGCTAGAGAAGGAGGATCAAGGGGCAGCATGTCCTAACAAGCCATCTCAGTGAACCCTGTGAACAGGGAACCTTGAACTGGCTTCCCAGCTTTTCCCTTGTCCATAACACTCCTTTGTTTTATGTTTGTCTGTGACTGTCCATGTGTGTGTGTAGAAGAGGCATTTTATAATTGGGTTAGAGCTACAGTTGACAGTTCATAATTGCTTATCTGTACTTGGACTCTATTTATTTGCAATAGATAGCAATTCCTGTTAAGTACAGAAAATTGGCTTGTACTTTCCATCAATCTGGGTAAATTGGGAAACTTTGCGTACTTTTAAGTTTCTTTAACTTTTGTGATGACTCGGAAATAGCAGGCTTGATTTCCAGTGCACTACTCCCATTGAAGGTTCACAAAGATGTTATTATGCTATGAGATTTCTCCTTTTGTGGCAGAGCTGTGATTGACAACTCTATCATTTTCATCCATAAAGCTCTGTGCAGCTTGAGGTTGGAGTCTGGTCATTGTTTTTGGACTTCTCATATTCCCCCCTCCTTCACCACAGAGGTATCAGTGGGACTCTTATTCCAGTGACCACTTGGACATAAACCCTTCGAAAAGGAAGAGCAGATTGAGCTGCAGCTTCTCTTTTAATTAAATGAACCTTCTGCTTGCATTTCTATCACACTGGAGATTGTGCCAGCTCTTTGAGTAAATCCCAATCCATTTCCCAATGATCCATATTGTCTGGATGTCACTTTTCAATTTTTCCCCTAATTCTGAACTCCCTAACTAGTGAAAGTGCTTTCTAGTCACCATGTTCCTTTTGATATCTTCATCCTTCCATCAAATCTGTAACTTAAGTGCCAGGAAATACAAACCAAGTTGGACTAAGCACGTAACATTACCGTTAAGTTTAGGTATCAATCTGGTAAACTGCCCTCTCATTAAGTCTAGTATATACTTCCTAATGTTTGATGACCAGAATTGCTCATAATGCTCCAGGTTTCAGTGTAACCAGGCCTTTGCGCAGCTGAAGCTTGACTTCTACTCCCCTATATTCTAGTCCTTTGTACATAAGTGTCAGCATTCTATGAGCTTATTTGATTTCTGCAGCGTTCATCACTTCCTGTTGATCTGTATGTACGCCTGGTTTCCCATTTTTTGCACCATTTAAAGGCTTTTCATTATGTACCAAATACTCTGTTCTACTCTTTTTGGGGCCTCATATTCGCCCATAATACACTCCATTTCCATTCCTAGTTACAATCTATCAGTATTTGTGTAATTTTGCTCTTTCATCTACACTGCTAAAACTGCTACCTGTATTTGTGTGATCAGTAAACCTGGACATATAAACTTTCCATCCCATTGTCAAGTTGTGAATAAACATTGTAAATAGTGAAAAAAACACCTCTCTCTACTGCAGCTGTCATCAACAGTGGAATCATCCAAAGATATCAAGCATGCTATCAGATAGATCAATGGAATTGATTCAGCAGCAGAAAAGATCAAAGAATGCAAAACAATCATTTTCACATGTCGTTTGTATTAAGCAGGAATTGCTCAAAAGGTTACAAAAACATCTTACACAATCAAGTATAGCCCAAATATGAGCAAACAGAGAGAACGTTGCAAAAACTCAGCAGATCTGGCAACATCTGTGGAGAGAGAAAGAATTCACATTTAAAATCCGATATGACTCTTCTTCTCTGTTTCTTTTCAGATTTCCAGTCTGCAGTACTTTGCTATTGTTATAGCCAAACCAGAAACAGATTGAGCATTGCATTGTGCAAAGATGGTAACTCTCGTACAATATTTTCCTAACGTTCTGCAATGATTTGTTGGTGTTTGGGATCAGTGATTCCTTCAGTACAATCTGCATAGAAATGCATTATAACTCTTCTGACATTTTCAAAAGAACCTATAGTGGCATAGGTCATGCACAGAGTCAGAGTATTTCTCACGAAACTGAGTATTGCTGCTTTGGTTCAAATATCAATAATGCTCTTTTGGCCTGGTCCATACAGATAACTAAGGCAGGGAATTACAGGCCACAGAGCCGCTCAAAGTTCTATTTGTACACAGATCCATAGGCACACCAAGGGATTGCCCAATGGTAGGATGATGTCTACAATAGAAATGGAACGAAAATTTTTCTGAAGGCGGTGACCTATCCAGTCCATTATGCAATCCTGTGCAAGTGACAGTGGATGAGTTGCAAAGTGAGCAGGATCAACAGATCACAACAGCACTGCAGATAACTCACTGAAATGTAAAACAATCACAAAACAGACCAGAGATAGATATAGGGCTACTGGAATTCAAACAGATTGTTAATCAAACTGCTAGCTGTCCATTTAACTCTTAGAAAACGTAATAAATTAGATATATTCCATTGAAAATAAAGCAGAAGTATCAAAAACATTGTGAGAAATGCTGATAGCATTCACCCCACACAAATCAATAGATACGTTAAGTAGTAAGGGTTCATTGATTATTTAATGTTACAAAAATGTAGGATTGCAAATGAGAACATTGGAACAAAAAAATAGAACTTAGTCTCTTGTGCCTGCTCCAATATTCAATTTGATCTTAGCTGATTGGAACCTGAACTCCAATTCCTTGATATTGATCCATATTGCTTGATTGCCTGACTTAATAAAAGTCCAGAAGACTCGGTTTTGAAAAGTTCATTTCATACAACGTTCATAGCTTTTTTGGAAAATGTGTTACAGATTAAAGAGCCAGTACAGATGTAATGGGTTAAATGAACTCTTTCTGTGTTGCACTGTTCTATGATTCTAAACTTCTATCCTAATTCATATGGAACAGATGTACTGAGTTTATGATTGAATGGCCTAGTTATAATTTTAAAATTGTCCTCCCTTTGTCTGGATTGTAGCAGCTTCTCCGTTTCCATTGCAACAAGCTGTTTATCATTTGAATCTCCCCAATTTGGCCGTCTCTCAACTACCTACATACAAATAAATTCAAACCAAGTTCATACAAATAGGTTCAGAATTGTATTGGGTCTTTAAGTCCTGATTTCATTCTGCTGATTCTGTTGGATCCCATCCACAAGCATCGTTCCTGAGGTCTAGTGCCAAAAGCTAAACACAGTACAGCAGGTGAGGTCTGACCAGGGCCTTATACAAGTTAAGTGTCACTTTCTTCCTTTTTCTATTTCAGTCACATTAAGATAGATCAACATTTCATTAACCCTTGTGAGATATTTCTCATTTAAGTTTCATTCTTGTTATGTATATGGATATCTAAATCTACTTTCTCCTGCCTAGTTTCTAAATATTTTGATTTCATAGAATCCCTACGGTGTGGAAGCAGACCATGTGGCCCATCATGTCCACACTGACCCTCCAAAGCACATTCCTCCCAGATCCACCCCCATATCCTATCCCTGGATTTTCAATGGCTAATCCACCTAGACTGCAGTACAGTGGGAGAAAACCAGAGCACATGGAGGAAACCCATGCAGACACAAGGAAAACATGGAAATCCCACCCAGACAGTCACCCAAGAGTGGGATCGAACCCAGGTCCCTGGTGCTATCAGGCACCACTGAACCACTGAACCACTGTGCCACCACGTTGTTCTTCTCAGTTCCAAAGTTACTAGCTGAAGTCTACCTGTCATAAATTTGCCCACACATAAACCCTGTCTATGTTCTTTTGTAAATTTTGCTCCATCTATACAACATATATATGCGTCCTGATTTATTGTCGGTCAAAACCTTGGATAAACAAATTCCTATTCCTTTATACAAGTCAGTTTTGCGTAATGTGTTAATGGCAACTTGCATAAAAGTGAAAGTAACTTACAGCAGTGCTTACATGTTGCAAGTCATCAGTGTACAGTGTGGTTGAAAAATGCGCTTTTCCAACCAACTTGTTTTTCTTAAAAAGTGCAAAAACACCAAACTTGCATGCATGCTCATTTGTTGCTATGAGTTAGCAATGGTCCAGGGTCAATAGCTAAAATGATCATTCATGAACAAAAATTGTGGGCTGAATTTTCTGATAAAGTGCGTTTCCCTGCCAGGACTTGACCATGCTGATGACACTGCCAACATAGTTAAACCACAGCTATACACCACATCAGACGCTGATAGATAGGCACTGCCACTAACACTCTTGTCCTGAATCCGTGTAAATGAACAAATGGCTCAGAAAGGGAAGTTGCTAGCCCATTTTGCAGACAGGGCCTTGGGAGTGCTGGTGGATAGGATAGTGGAAAGAACCACTAAAAGAGACCAGGCCACCAGACACAGTCAGCATACATGGAAATAATGGCTTAGGTCAATGTGGTCTTTAGGGTCAAATGTAATGCCTAGTAGTGCCAAAGATGATCAATGGCCTTCACCATTCTGCAGCACTAAGTGCCACCATTTTCTTTGTGTGACCTCATACTCATAGGCCACCACTACTCACTCTAAATCTGCCATTGCACGCACCTTTCCCCACTGGATGTCACCTACCTCATCCTCAGAAATTACAAACTCTTCCTGTCCTTTGTGCTTCCTACTCACTCACTGCAGATAGCTCACCACCTCTCCTCATCTTGCTTTGCTACTAATGCCTCTCCAATTCACATCCATCATACTCTGTCCCTCCCTTTGTCTCATTGCAACAAGAAAATGCCACAAATGGAGAAGACAGTGAAGTTTCTCACTCCATATGAGGTAAAAGTGCAGGATCTGGCTGGCGAAGAGTGTAACTACTCAGTGGGGATGTGGAGACACCTTGGAGGTCAGCACAGTGGTTCAGTGGTTAGCACTGTTGCCTCACAACACCCCGGGACCCGGGTTTGATTCCAGCCTCGGGTGACTGTCTGTGTGGAGTTTGCACATTCTCCCTGTGTCTGCGTGGGTTTGCATCCAAAGATGTGCCGGTGAGGTTGATTGGCTGTGCTAAATTCCCTTATAGTGTCTAGGGTGGGAAATGCAGAGCTAGGGCAGGTGGTGGTTCTGGGTGGGATGCTCTTCAGAGGGTCAGTGTGGACTTGATGGGATGAATGGCCTGCTTCCACACTGAAGGGATTCTATGGAAGTCCATATCCATTGTGTTTTGCAGTGCTCCTGTCTCTATGACGGTACTGCTGACTCATTTCCAACTTGTGCAATCTGTTATTGTGGGAACAGATTCCCTCTTTTTTTATGTAGCCACTGACGGTATCCAGCCATCCACCATAAGGACGGGGCCAGCAATGCATTCCTGGAATTCCATCTCCTTCTCTGAGAAGGAAGATATTTATCCTCAGAGGATGCACTGGCAAGGCTTTCACCTGCATCATCCACCAGCTCAGTGATTATCATCTCAGTGTGTTCTCAGTCTAGATTGGTGAGCACATCACTGTCACCCCTCTGTAACTGCTCAAGGAGGAAATGTCCCAGGTCCCTGACAGACAGGGCGCTGCACCTCCTACAGAAAGAATATAACCCCATAGCGGTAGCCAATTAATGACTACAACAAATGCACAGATAGGCATATTAGGCACGCTTGTCAGAGACAATTGGAGAAACTGAACCAAAAGATGGAACTATTCACTAACACTGTTGGAGTTGTGATGGTTTTAGCATGTGTGTGTCCGGCAGCCTCCATGAGCTGGTTGGCTGCCACCTTGGAGAGCTGGGTCCAGTACACTCACATACAGACCTGCACTCCATTGCTGTAACCAATCGATGCCAAGACAAGAGACACATGAGGGACTCTGATCTCACACCAGATCCCCCTTCCCCACAAAGAGACAGTGTAGCACAGCAAACAGTCAGAGGGAGGAAGAGTCACACACCGGATGCCCTCCCAGGACTCTTCAGAGATGTCCAGCACCTCCAGCTGCCCCAACCTGTAATCTTAAAGCCTGAGTAATTTCAAGTTGAGGAGCGTCAATGCAGAAAGGATACTCTCAGGGAGCTCAGGCACTTTCAGCTCCAATGCCCCAGGGATGAGCAGCCAGATCTTCGAGACCAACGGGACCATTTCTAGACCAGGCTCCCTCCACCCCAGCTGTGGAAGTCAGCATCGCACTTATGTGTAGTGAGAGGGAAAGAAAGAAATAAAACTACATAAGTGGCACAGGTGATCCTTCATTGCAAACTATGCTGTACTTTTGTAAATATTATGTATTCACTTGAACTATTAAAATGTTGATTCTTGTCTTTTTGTAGTGGTCAGACTTGATGAAGTTGCACTCATTTGAGAAATGAACAGATTCTCCAGACATCTCATGAATGAATGAAGCTCTAATGGCCGAGCATTGCCCATCACTTATGAAAACTGACTCCTTGGCTGCAAATAACCTCAGACATCAGGGATCCTTGAATCATCATGTTGATGACTGCAGTTTAACATGGACCACACTGAGGCCAAAAGCAACGTGCAAGGAGAGTGATAAGGTCTAGCCTGCATATGTCATCCACACTCGCGCCCATCTCATGAGTGATAGCATGAAATTTGTAATGAGACCACAAATCTCTGTGAACAATACATCATTCTATCTTTATGAGTGGCTCAGCAGTTAGCGCTACTGCTTCAGAGTGCCAGGAACCCAGGTTCAATTCCAGCCTCAGGCAAATGTCTGTGTAGAGTTTGTACATTTTCCCCATGTCTGAGTGGGTTTCTTCTGGGTGCTCCAGTTTTCTTCTACACTCCAAAGATGTGCAGGTTAGGTGGATTAGCCATGGGAAGTGCAGGGTTACAGCAATAGGGTAGGGGGTGGTTCTAAATGGGATGGTCTTTCAAGGGTCAATGTGGACTTGATGGGCTGAATGGCTTGATTCCAAACTATATAGATTCTATGATCTTCCAGCTTTAGAAGGGAATATACTGGCATTCAAGGCTGAATGGTGTACAGTAGGAAGTCTACATCTCCATTTTCCATCAGAGCACAGTGGCCTGCTGAGAGAAGTGGAATAAAGTGCAGCTTCTCTCAGATTGCACTTTCCCACATGGCTCTCAGGTATTGCAGAACAATGTAGTAGTCTATGCAAACAGTGAGATATTATTGAGACAACAGATAATGGAAGGAGGTTAGACCATAAGAAATAGGAACAGGACTAGGCTATTGAACCCATTAAATCTCCTGTCTTAATCAGTATTCCTCAAGTCCATTTTCCTGTGGTTTCTCTGTAACCTTTCATTTCCTTTCTGATCAAGAATCTATCTATCTCTAACACACACACACTTCTTGGTGGCAAGGAGATCCAAAGACTCAGAAAATCTTCCTCATCTCAGTCTTAAGTTGATTCTGAGGCTATGCCTTCTGATCCTAGACTCTCCCACAAGGGGAAACATCCTCTCAGCAAGACCCTTAAAAATCCTATATGTTTCAGTGAGATCACCTCTCATTCTTCTAAAATCAAATGAGTAGAGTGACACCTGTTTAGCCTTACTCATGAGACAATTCCTTCACACCCAGGGATCATTCTACTGAAACTTGACTGAACTACCTCCATTGAAATGATATATTTCCTTAAATAAGTGGACTAACACTGTTGACTGTACTCCAGATGTGGTCTCACCAGCACCTTGTCCAGTTGCATTAAGACTTCTCTAGTTTTATACTCCAACTGCCTTGAAATAAAGGCCAATATTCCATTAGCCTTTCTGATTACCTGCTGTAGTTGTATGTAGCTTTCTGTGTTTTGTCCTTGAATATTTCTAAGTCGTTTTGTGTTGCAGCTTCCTGTAGATTTTTTTGATTTTAAAAAAATATTCTGTTCTTTCCTCCTCCCTTCCAAAATGAGCAACTTTGCACTTTGCTAATGTTACACTCCACTTTGCCAATTTTTTGTCCACTTACTTAACCTATCAATATTTCTCCATAAACTCTAAAACTTGAGAGTTAACCTATTTTTCTGTTGCCTGCAAATTTGGCTACAGTACATTCTGCACAGTACAGTGCCTTCTGTACTATACAGTACAGTACATTGGCTTTCTTCCTCCAAGTCATGAATATAGATTGTAAACAGGTTCCTCGGATTGCTCCCAACCTGCTACCTCTCATGAGGGATTGCACTGTACTCAACACTCAGATATGATACGTTTAATAACGCCTTAAAAAACACCTCACGCTCAATCACTTAGTGACATTCATGTCCCGTCTCACTGACTGCTGCCTTATTTTGAATTTGAGGAAAATGTGTAAAATGCAATAACTTTAAGGTGCGATTTTCTGATCTTCTGAACAAACTACCTATAGTGTCTATATAGGTAAGAAAATATTCATTCAACAAAAGAAAAAGTTGAAGGAGATCAGAAATATTCAGGTCCACATGTATGACGGAGTGACCAGGGGCTGCTAGCCAAATAATCAAAGAAAGTAATTCATTGAAAGGAAATCAAAACTCAGCTCATTCCTCCTGGAAGTAGGTCTCAATAAAAGTTCTCTCTGGGCTTTTAAGCTCGACTGCACATTGCTCTATCGTAGTCTCTTGGAGGTCCGTCCTGGACAATGCCCTAACCTTCATTCTTAGAGGATAGGTCTCAGTCCTCCTCAGTCTGCAAACAGGCCATCACTCCACTTTGTCATCTCCAATTGTGAAAGGTGCTGAATGCCGCAAGGATACAGCACACCCTTCCTGGGATATCTGGGAAAGTCCTGCTCTCACAGTTCGTGCATTGAAACCTCATCTTAAGGATGCCTATGGTCTTATTAATTATTTTAACTGTGGCCCTGCTGGAAGTACAGACAGCCTTATATCTGTTCTGAGGAAGGGTCACCCGACCCGAAACGTTAACTCTGTTTTTTCCTTCACAGATGCTGCCAAACCTGCTGAGCTTTTCTAGCAACTTTGTTTTTGTTCCTGAATTACAGCATCCGCAGTTCTTTCGGTTTTTATTTAGCATTATATCTTCATTCTGAGTCTTTCTCAGGGTTTCATTAAGGCCTCGTAAGCCATGTTTGGAGCAGGTACACCTTGTATCCCAGCAGCCAGCTCTGTATGGCGTCAAGATGTAAATGCTATGTATTGACTTAGTTTCTGCTATTGCAGCTGTAGCAGAAGTGCTGGCTGTGGCACATTGGTGTTGCTCTCAGGGACGTGAGTACAGAATCTAGGCTGACATTGAGTGTAACACGGCGAGAATGCCATGTCGTTAGAGATGCTGTCTTTCATTCAACTGAGGCTCTGCCTGCCCTGCCTGGTGAAAATAAAAGATCCTGTGGCAGTATTCCAGGAAGAATTCAAGAGTCCTCCCTGGTGTCCTGGCCAGTATTTATCCTTCGATCACTATCAGTCAAACAGGATATCTGGTCAGTTCTCAGTATTTGTCGGGCAATGCTGTATCAAAATTCCTGCATCAGAACAGTGAGGTTTTATGGAGCCCACAAAAGCAAGAACCATGGCGTACAGGATGTCTTAATTAGGTGAGATATAAAATATCAATATCCCAATGTTGACTTGAGGAGAAATGATAAAGTCAGTGGCCTATTTGTAATGCACTTACAAACCCTGAATAATTGTTAACAAGAAACAGCTTTTAATAAAGCCCTTCTCTTCATATTAAGCCAGTGATGCATGTGAATCTTGTGGCACCCAGTTCACAAATGGCTTTGTGTGGTAGTGTCTAAAATTAACAGTTTTCTTTGTTTATCTCTACGGTACAAAGGAAGAGGAATGGATTCTTGCAAGAAGGCCCTGGATTGGGCAGAGTGAGCTAGTGTGCTGGGACTGTATTGGCGTAGAGAATTGGAAGATGGATTCAAGGAAGAACAGAGATGGGGTTATAGCATAGATGAGAGAAGTGGATAGGACATGAAAAATTAGGTGTGGTGGAGAGAGCATGGTCTGGATAGTCAGTCAAGAAAAGAAAATGAGGTGCTTAAGGGACAGTATCAGTTGTGTTGTACTTTGTCTCACAGTCGGTATGCCTATGTACTTTTAAGAGACATGCTCATGATGACATCATTGAATCCTCGACTCCTGGGAGTATAAAGATCACATACTCTATCTTACTTGAGGATCACTTGAAACATAATATCCTACTAGAAGCACGCTCCTTCATTGTGATCTACTAGTTTAATATTGATGTGCCTGTGAATGTAATGTTTGTATGTAGTAACTATTTGTAATAAATATCTGTGGGATTCTTCAATATCACAATATCCACGTCCAGTTTATTAGATTATTATGTATAGAATATAAACTACCATGCTGAAGGCTAAATCACATCAGTTGGTACTATCAAACTGTATGCCTATCTCAGGGTGTGAGTCGTCAGAGTCCTTATAAGGTTTTGAGTACATCTACAATATTTCAATAATCCTCATTGAGATTGCTCTGAGGCAACATCCTTTTTCATGCTTTTAGACCCTGCAGGTTCAGCCACGCCCACAATGTAGTTAGACACTAGACTACACACTAACATAAAGATTCAATAAAGTGTGAATGCAGAAACACCACAATGTTTCTCCCACAACTCACTCTGTCTGCCCTATAATCATCAGCACATGCCAAACTGTTAGCTCTCTGAATAAACTAATCTGAACAAACAACAATAACGCACACATAAATACAGTAAAACCTGGGCAATGTGTAGTGCTCATGTCTTATGTTAATGGCAATAGAGTTGAGCAGGAAAGTCGCGACCATGGTACAGAGCCTCCCTGTTTAACCAGGAGATTCCTCAATAGACTGTGTGTAGATGCAGCTTTGTCAATGGCTGGCAGGTTTAACCAATGAAAAACTTCCCCAGCTGCTAAATTCAATGTCTTTTGAGTGTGCACTGTGTGGGAAGAGGCAAAAGGAATTTAAGCAGAAGTGCTGTACAGTTCTGATTACAATGTTGGGAATGGCACGCTATTGGCAAAATCCAGCCAAGTGACTGCACTTCAAAAGTATTCCATTGGCTGCACATTGCTGTAAGATATCCTGAATTCATGGAATATGCTATACAAAGAAAAATATCTCTATTTATTTTGCATGTTTGGTAAAGTTACTGCAATGGACTAGGAGAAAGCAGCTCTGAGGCGTTCCCCACCTGAAAAAGTCTGTCTCAGACATTGGATGAGAGGAAGTATTAAGTAACTGTTTCACTATCTTGTTTTTATGAATGCCCAAATAACCCTGACGCACTTAGTTTATCAACTTCTTTATTACAATGCAAGGCAGAAAATCATTGTAAGATGACATTGCTGGCATGAAGGAGGAACTGGAGGAAATCCTTATTAGTCAGGAATGGTATTAGGGATTTTTTTGGGATTAAAACCAGATAAGTTCCCAGGACCTGATGCTTTGCATCCCAGAGTACTTAAGAAATGGCTGTAGAAATAATGGACACAATGGTGATCATTTTCCAACATTCAATAGACTTTGGAAGAGTTCCAATGGACTGGAAGGTAGCTAATGCAACTTCACGTTTTAAAAAAAGGAGGGAGAGAGAAAACGGGGAATTATAGGCTGGTAAGTCTGATACTGGTGGTGGGGGAACATGCTGGAATCAGTTATTAAAAATGTAACAACTGAGCATTTGGAAAGCTGTGACAAGATCAGTCCAAGTCAGCATTGATTCACTAAAGGGAAATCATGCTGGACAAATCTTCTGGCCACACCTTTAGTATTGTGTGCAGTTTTTTTATCTCCTAGTCTGAGGAAAGATATTCTTGCTATTGATGGATTACAGCGAAGATTCACCAACATGATTCCCCAGATGGCAGGACTGACATATGTAGAAACATCAGATCAAATGGGATTGTATTCACTGCAATTTAGAAAAATGAGGGGGATCTCATAGAAGCATATACAATCCTGATGGAACTGGACAGACAAGATGCGGAAAGAATGTTCCAGATGTTGGGGAAGTCCAGAACTGGGAGTCACAGTCTAAGAATAAGGGAGTAAGCCATCCAGAACTGAGATGAGGAAGAATTTCTTCATTTAGAGAGTTGTGAACCTGTGGAATTCACTTACCACAGGAAGATGTTGGGGCCAGTACGATAGATATATTCAAGAGGGAGCTGGATGTGGCCCTTGTGTCTAAAGGGATCAAGGGGTATGGGGAGAGGATGAGAATGGGATACTGAGGTTACATGATCAGCCATGATCATGTTGATTCTTGGTGCAGGCTCGAAGGGCCGAATGGCCTACTGTTGTACCTATTCTCTGTGTTTTTATGTTCCCATGACACCAGCCAATGGATTTTGGCCATTCATACTAAATGAAGCTGCTTGAGACTTTTCTGCATGAATTGTAAGATTCCATATAAATGTAAATAATATTTGATCTCTGACACAAATATTTAGTATGTCCATGTGTCTAAACATAAAAATATACAAATTAAGACCAAGAGTAGACCAGTCCTAGGGAGTGTTCCCAAACAAAGAGACCTTGGATTGCAAGTTCATAGTTCCTTGAAGGTAGAGTCAAAAGTAGACAAGATTGTGTAGAAGGTGTTTGGTACATTTGCCTTCGTTGGTCAGTGCATTAAATACAGGGGTTGTGAGGTCATGTTGTGGCCGTACAGGACGTTGGTTAGGCCACTTTTGGAATACTGCGTTCAATTCTCGTCTCCCTGTTTTAGGAAAGATGTTGTCAAACTTGAAACTGTGCAGAAAAGATATACAAGGATGCTGCTGGGGTTGGAGGGTTTGACCTACAGAGTGAGGCTGTATAGGCTGGGCCTATTTTCCCTGGAGCATCAGACGCTGAGGGGTGATCATATAGAGGTTTATAAAGTCATGAGGGGCATGGATAGGGTAAATAGCCAAGGTCTTTTCCCCAGGGTCAGGGAGTCCAAAACTAGAGGGCATAGGTTTAAGATGAGCGGGGAAAGATATAAAAGGGACCTAAGGGTCAAATTTTCAGGCAGAGAGTGGTGCGTGTATGGAATGAGCTGCTAGAGGAAATGGTGGAAGCTGGTGCAATTACAACATTTAAAAGTCATCTGGATTGGTACATGAATAGGAAAGGTTTAGGGGGATAGGGGCCATATGCTGGCAAATGGGATTCGATTAATTTAGGATATCTGGTCGGCCTGGATGAGTTGGATTGAGAGGTCTGTTTCTGTGCTGTATCTCACTATGACTCTATGACTCTATTTGGCCAAACAAGACTGCTCCACCATTCAACAGGATTGCAGCCGGTTTCTTTGTGTTTCGAATTCCATATTCCCACCTATCCCCATTAACCTTCAATCCCTTTGTCTAACAGGAATCTATCTGCCTCCACGGTTAAATACTCAATGACCCTGCCTCCACCCTGCACTGACAGTTCCAAAGTCTCGCAATGATCCAAGAGAAAAATCTCCTCACCTCTGTCCTAAAAGGGTGACCCTATTTTTAAAATGGTTCTGGGTTCAACCATAAGAGGAAACATGCTTTCCATGTCAACCTTGTCAGGGTAGTTCAAGGTCTTACACGCTTCACCAGGTCACCCCTAACTTTTCTAAACTCCAGTGAAAACAAGCCCAGTCTGACCAACCTTTCCTCATAAGTCAACCCGTTCATCCCAGGTATCTATCTAGTAAAATTCCACTGAACCACCTTTAACACATTCACATCCTTCTATATATAAGAGATAAAAATAGTATAAAAGTATTTGAGATATGGTCTCACCAATGCCGTAACTGAAGCATAACATCCTTAACTTTATGTTCAATATTTCTTGTAAAAAAAAATCCATTATCCTGCTGAATTATTTGCTTAATTTAATGTGAGCTTTTTGTGACTTATGCACTGAAACACCTAGATCCCTTTCCACCTCAGAATTCTGCCATCACTATCTGTTTGAATGATACTGTGTTTTTATTTATTGTTCTTGGCAAAGTGAAAAACTTCATATTTTCTACACTATACTCCATCTGCTAGATTTTTGCCTACTCATTCAACCTATCTGTATTGTCTGCAACCTTGTTATGTTCTCTTCACAACATACTTTTCATTGTATCTTTGTGACATCTGAAAACTTAACCACCATGCCTTCACTCCTCTCATCTAGATCAATATGTATTGTATGATGTTGAGCCAGGAAAACCTTAAAGAAAACACTGTGGAAGGATTTGGAGGTGGTTGAAACACAGAAACATAAAAAATAGTGCAGGAGTAGGCCATTCAGCCTTTGAGCTTGTTCTGCCATTTAATATGATCATGGGTGATCATCAAACTCAATAACCTGTTCCCGTTCTGTCCCCATACTCTTTGATCTCTTTAATCATAAGAACTATATCTAATTCTTTCTTGAAAATATTCAGTGTTTTGGCCTCAACCATGGCAGAGAATTCCATAAGCTCACCGCTCTCTCAGCTTTTTTTTATTGTAGCCAAGTATGAACATTATTCCAAGTAATTATATCACAATTTATTACAAAAATAAGTTAGTCCTTCCTCTGGGCTTTGTGAACTATGTTTCAAATAAATTCTTCAGTGGTTTACCAGAAGCACTTACCTCTTCACAGTTATCTTTTTCAAATTGCTCCTATTATTCACAATGCAACTTATTTGCAAAGTGGTCTTAGAAGGTGATACAAGGAGTCCCAGGCCTAAAAACCTGGTGACAGCATCACTAAAAGTCCAAAAGGTCAGTCAATGAATCTTCAAATGCCATCTCTACCATTACATCACTTGCCTTACACTGTTCAAGGCACCACACCACACGACATCACTCACCCATCAACAATCTCTAGCCACCAGATCTCATGCCTTGCATTCATAATGCGTCTCCTAACACCCATACAGTCATAGAAATCTATAGCACAGAGAAAGGCCGTTATGCTCATCATTTTTGCACCAACCCCATTTTCCAGCACTTGGCCCATAGCCTTGTATGCTTTGGCATCGCAAGTGTACCTCTAACTACTTCTTAAATATTTTTCTACCTCTATTACCTATACAGGCAGTGAGTTCCAGATTCCCACAATCATCTGGGTGAAAAAATACTCATATCCCCTCAAAACCTCCTTTCCCTTAACTTAAATCTACGCCCCAATGATTGATCTTTCCATCAAGGGGAAAAGTTCCTTCTTGCCTACCATGTCCATTCCACTCATAATTTTATATATCTCAAAATGTACCCTCTGATCTTAGGAAAACAACCTCAGTCTACCCAATCTCTCTTCGTAATTCAAACTTTCCAACATTGGAAGCATCCTGGTAAATCTCTTTTGCACCCTCTCCAGTGCAATCACAGCCCTCCTATAATATGGATTCCAGAATAGCACACAATGCTCTACTTCTGGCCTAACCAACATTTTATACAGTTCTATCACCATCTCCCTGCTCTTAAACTCTATGCCTTGGCTAATAAGGCAAATTTCCCATATGCCTTCTGAACCACTTTAGCTACCTGCCCTGATACCTTAAGGAATAAATGTACATGTAAACCTAGGTCTTTCTGATTCTCGATGCTTCCGAGGCTCCTATCATTCAGCGTGTATTGCCTTGCTTTGTTTATCCTGCCCAAGTCCATCTCCTCACATTTGTCCGGATTGAATTCATACACCTTCAGCAATGCTGCAAGCCTCACAGCCACATATTGCAGCAGTTACAATCATATAGAATTCCCCTAAGACAGGCAAATTGCTGAAAGAAACAAACTCAAATTTGGAGAAAGAATTTTCGTAACCAATTCTGTGGCAATTAAGTTTAGGTATAAGGGGATTAGTGCACAAAGGAAACAGAGGTGTTAGGAATTTCACATGATGCATAAAATGTCTATGCTCAGGAATCATGTGGGGCAATTTGTTTATTGGCGATTTACAAAGTATGATTTAATTTATAGTATGCTCTTCTACCACAAGAGGGCAGCATCATAATGAACCAAAACAGAAGTTGCTGGAAAAGCTCAGCAGGTCTGGCAGCATCTGTGAGGAAAAAAATCAGAGTTAACGTTTTGGGTCAGGTTCTGAGGAAGGGTCACCGGGCCCAAAATGTTAACTCTGATTATTTCTTCACAGATGCTGCCAGACCTGCTGAGCTTTTCCAGCAACTTCTGTTTTGGTTCCTGATTCACAGCATCCTTAGTTCTTTCGGTTTTTATTCAGCGACATAACGACGTTG
The DNA here is from genome assembly GCF_021869965.1 of Rhincodon typus. NCBI lineage: Eukaryota > Metazoa > Chordata > Chondrichthyes > Orectolobiformes > Rhincodontidae > Rhincodon > Rhincodon typus. The sequence continues at coordinate 123,199,914 of NC_063332.1, read as the reverse complement.
GGATAATTAGCTGACAGGCAGGAGTTGGAGATTGTAGTTTGGTAGCTGTTGGAGTTAAGTAACTGGAAGAATTGGCCATAAATATTAAGTCTAGAACCATTGCTGACGTGCACTGGAATATGTTGCACTGGAATATGATTTTAACTTTATCAGCTGTGAAGCATGTCTGGCTGAAGAACATTGAGGGGATCTGGTTCACAGAAACAATCACAGATTTCCTTCCCTTAATTTAAACGGAGGAAAAATCAAACAAGTTCTGCTGTGATCAGCAATTCACCCTGAAACATTTTCCTCTTGGCCCTCTGAGCAGGTCTCCAGTCAGTAAAGTTAAAAATCTACCTGATGATGGATACATTTTACTCTGAGTCATGGAAAGTGCGAATAATAAATATGTCAGCATTTCACCATTTGAAGGACTCAGGATAACGCCCCAGTTGTTAAATCCTCAAAGTCCTGAAGCTGCTCCAAGGCAGGGAAGATTACATTCATTATTAACGCACTGACATTAGCAGAGTTTTGTTTGTTAACTGCTTGTTAAGGAGAATTTGAATAGTTCTATACGAAATCATTAACTTCACATTCTGGACACTTTTAGCACTAAATGCTGAAGAATAAACTAAGATGGTGCAGAAAGACAGGATAAAGCCACAAAGCAAAATCCTGTCTAGTGACTTACTGATGTTTATAAAATCATGAGGGGCATAGATAGGTTGAATGATAAGGGTGTTATCCCCAGGGTGGGGGAGTTCAATACTCAGGGGCATAATTTTAAGGTGAGAGGAAAAAGATTTAAAAAAGATATGCGGGGCAACTTTTTTTTTTACACAGGGAATGGTTAGTGTGTGGAATGAAGTGCCAGAGGAAGTGATGGATGCAGGTACAGTTACAGCGTTTAAAACATATTTGGATAAGTTCATGAAGAGGAAAGGTTTGGATATAGGCCAAGTGCAGGCAGGTGGGACTAGTTTAGTTTGGGATTATGATCAGTGTGGACTGGTTGGACCGAAGGGTCTGTTTCCATGCTGTGTGACTCTATGACTCAATGATTCTATGACAGTTTTGGAGGCAGGGAGAGGGTTGAATAGAAGAATAATAGTAAAAGAGTGGCAAGTGAACACCCCATCACCACCCCACCTCTAGTCCATGGTCAAGGTTTCCACTCTGATGCCAGTTGGGACCCTTAAATGGACAGTGAATGCCACTTAAGAACATCATTCTGCCATGCCTAGTATTAAACCAGGCGTATGCAGGCCTGTCACAATACAGCGTGCATGGAAGTAAATCTCCAAGAGCTGCTTATTGTCTCCATGCCTGGGAGGGAGAGGGCACCTCTCCCTATAGCCCACACCCTATAGCCTGTGATACCACTTCCCCAGAAACACTCCTGCCATTGTTTACCCGTGGCCTGGGCACTTCTGCCATCTTGGGCTTTCAGTCGATGTATTTCCTGTAGCCAGCACGACCTTTAACCATTGGATGAAATAGATGCTGGTCTATGATTGGTTGGCATGCTGCAGTAGGTAGGGGGGGGGAGGGGGAGTGGAGGCGGTGGTGCTGGGATCCTGGGGCAAGACCTGCTGCTGGCTTTTCCCCTTGTAGTCCGGCTTCTGGTCCACGAGGCCTTCAGCCCAGGAGACAATGTGGCTCCCTCAGACTCTCCAGCTCACCCACTACATCCATAAAATTTTGCCCATTGAGTCGGAGGGTATCATCAGCAATGAGAAAGTCTATTTGGCCCAACAAGTCCATGCCAGAATTCTTCTTCTATTCCTCCAATATAGGAGAGGTAGAACCGGTACTGGTACTATGGTAATGTCACAGGATCGGTCATCCAGAACTTGTAGGCTAAAGTTTTGGGGGCATGTTCTGGAAATCCTACCTTGGGAGATGGTGAAATTTAGATTCAATAAAAATCTAGAATTAAAAAAAAGACTGGTCTAATGACAATCATGTATAGTTAGAACCCTGTCTGGTTTTTCCTTATTTGTATTTTTATTCTTTTTATCAATTTTGAATTGTGAGCTGGAAATGACTAGTCAACTTTGGGACAGCTTGTGCCAAAAGGAAAAGAACAGATCCAAACAAGCCTTGTTTGTTTTGTGAGGTCAAGTCTGAAGGCTAATTGCAGGATGAGACTTGATTAAAAGGTTCTAACATCCACAGAAACCCCTCAAAGAGCATTGTGTTTAAATGGATAGCAGAATTTGGCTGTTAATAAGTTTAGCACCTGAAAATTGTTTCCAACAAGTCTGGAAGAAACCCTACGTTCAAGCAGATGACAGTTGTTGAATGGTAATTGAGGCTGCAGGGAGTATTGATCAAGTCAGAATCAGAATTAAAGTTGTTTTTTGAACTAACTTTTCTAGGAGATGGTTCTGGACTGCTGCTGAGACAGGATGAAGATTTGAAAGCCTCCTGCCTAAACTGATACAGCAGCTTCCAAAAACTCAAAGGTTGAAAGTTGACTTAGAAGTATTGCTGCCTTTGGCTGGGTGAACAGAGAAGATGACCCAGATCAACATTTCAGAAAAAACAGCCAAGGAGTCCATATTTCAACCTGTGAAACAACACATTGTGAAAACCACTTATGTAATCTGACCAATTTTGTTATTTTCTTTTATTTATCCCTTAACTGTGATTGATTATCTGTCTGTCTTTCGTGTGAATGGGGTCTGAAAACAAATGCTTCAGGTTTAAAGCACAAGCATTAATCAGTTTGTCATGTTGTTTAATTTTCTCTCTACTAAAGTTATTGTGTATTTAATAAATAGTTAAGTCTTTCACTTGAAATACAAAACCAATGTCTGGAAATTAATTATTTGCAAAGTCTAGGGTCGATTATTCAAAATCCAAACCAAAAGAACTGCGGATGCTGTCAATCAGGAGCAAAAACAGAAGTTGCTGGAAAAGCTCAGCAGGTCTGGCAGCATCTGTGAAGAAAAAATCAGAGTTAATGTTTCGGATCCGGTGACCCTTCCTCAGAACCTTCCTCAGAACTTTTGATTATTCAAAAGTTTGGTTAACAAACATTGCAGTGACTATTGGAAGTATTCAGTGTTTTAATTCTACTGTACTGCAAATATAGAGGTAGAAAACTTAATTTTGTTTGGCTATTTGTCTCCGTGTCATAACAGTAATTGTTGTCAATTGTTGTAAAAAAAGGTCCACATGGTTCATTTGTGCCCTTTAGGGAAGAATATCTGCCATCCTTACCTAGTCTGGCCTTCATGTGACACTCGGTCCACAGCAATAAAAAATGGGGACTAACAGCTAGCTCAGCCAGTGACACCCACGTTCGATGAACAAATAGAAAAGAATCTAATCAGTTTCAATCCCCACTGTAACACTGTGGCATTGTAAGTTTGTTTCCCTGATGTACCCATCCAGTTTCCCCTAACATTATTCATTGTTTCCATTTCCATCCTCTTCATAGGCAGTAAGTTTCAGGTTGTTACCACTCACTGCATAGAAAAAAGTTCTTCCTCTCAGCCACCCCACTCCATGCTTCTTGCCCAAAACTTAAATTTGTGTCCACGACTCTTTATAATATAACTTAATGGGAAGAAATTTTCTTTGTCAATTTTATCTAACCCTGTCATAATCTTAGGCATTTTTAATTGCCCTGCGTACTGCTTTACTCCAAGGAAAACAACCCTAGCCTCTCTGATCTGATAGTTTTGATAGAATTCCTCATCTCTGGAGCCATTCAGGTTAATCTTCTCTGCTTCTCGTCACTAGAACTGTTTGCAATACCATGGTTGTGACTTAACTAGAGCTTTATACAGATTCACAAGAGCTTCGCTGCTTTTGTCTCAGTTCTTCTATTTGTGTGATCCAAGACCTATTTTGCCTTGTTAACTGCATGAAGAATGCAGCTGCTGGTAACTTGGAAGTAGTGGAGCAAGAATTATAGGAAAGGAGATATCATTAACACTCGGTTCCATCCAGTGGAGTCTAGGAATGATCAGTTCCTTACAGCTCACATATGATTGCAGTTTGAGGAGACTGAGTTTAACAGGAAACCCATCTTCAAATTGGGCCATCTGATAAGATGTGTGCAGCCCAGGTAGTGTGCCAGCATCCACTAAGGCTTCAATATTCTTATGGCACCAGCTCACTATGGTCAGTTTCAGGAGATTCTCCAAGAATCAATTACTTCATTGCATTCTGAAGTAGTTTATAAGCCACAAACGTTAAACGTTGGCACATCAAAAACCATTCTAGTCAATACTGGTGATCCTTTAAGAGCAAGATGGGAAGAGAGGATTTTTTAACAAATGCACCATTCCTGGAGGACCTCATTGAGATGTCTGCATTGTAATTCACACGCCCCTGGAACATGTGCTACCTTTCTACAGGAGGCCTAGAGTTGCAAAAGCAAAATACTGAGAGTGCTGGAAATTTGAAATCGAAACAGAAAATGCTGGAAATGCTCAGGTGTCATCAATGGAAAGAGAAAAGGAGTGATGTTTCAGCTGGGGACCTTACATTAATGACATTTTGATGAGCTGTTAATTCTGCTTCCCCCATCAAAGTTGTTACCTTTACAAGAGGAGAATCCGGGTGAGAATTGTACCTTAGGGTTATTGACCAATTCTTTTTCTGAGTCTTATGCACAGGAAAAAGTTGCCTATGGTCATTCATTCTTTTTGCTTATTTCTTTTCTTTTTTGAGCTTATTGCTGGACATATTTAATGAATGACAAGGGAAAAGCATACAGACAAACAAGTTTGGAGTAAATAATTGCTATGTAAAGGTAACACCAGCACAGCACTTCTTATTGTTCTCCAGTTCTACAAAATTGGAAGTTCTACATTTCTATAAAAATATAATAAGAAGTTTTCATTTTTTATGAAGTAATTTTGCTTGAGTTCTATCATCCAGATAATGAATGTATTGACCTTGATCTGCCTCTGTCTCCTTCCCTTTTAATGCATCATTATAATATTCTGTGATGGGCACAGTTCTTTTCAGATGTGGTTTAGTAGGTCAGAGGGCTTCCTGTTCAGTTCCCTGGGGCCTATTTCTGGACTAATTGCTTGTTATCTGCACGTACCAATTATTTTAGTTTTTCAAAAATGTATTATTGCATGGGATATGAGCGTTTCTGTTCTAGGCCAGAATTTTTTTCCCATCTCTAAATGCCCTTGAGAAAGTGATAGTGAGCCACTTTCTTGAACCTTTGAGGTTCCATTATTTTTACCCAGTGACAGGGAAAGATCAGTAATATAGATTCAAGTCAGTATGGATGTATAACTTAGAAGGTGGCTTGCGAGTAATGGTGTCCCCATGTATCTGCTTACCTTATTCTTCGATGTGAGTTTGGAAGGTGCAGGCGAAGGAAACACTGAAAATGGATAGCAACAGTGCATTCCCCCCAACACCACCCCCCACCACAGCCACGAGGGAGTTTTCCTACTGATTGCTATTGCCTTCAGTTTTGCTAGGGCTGCCACACTTGGTCAAATGCTGCTTTGATGCCAAAAGCAGTCACTCTCACTTTACATAAAGTTCAGCTCTTTCACTCATGATTGAACTAAAGTTGTACTGAGGTCAAGAGCCAAGTGTCCCTGATGGAATCCAAACTGAACATCAGTGAGCAGGTTAATGCTCTATAGTTCCCATTTGGTAGCCCTGCTGATGGTATCTTCCACCATTTTGTTGATGGTTGAGAGCAGACTCAAGGGGCAATGATTGGCTGGATTGGATTTGCCCTGCTTTTTGTGGATGGGATATCCCTCAGCACTTTGTGCAGCAGAATGTCCTACAGGTATTGTGTGTCCTTTTGGTGGCATCCATATTTTTAATGGCTTATTTTGTAACATGGACACAACCAATAGATGCAAGACAGGAGTCTGAAGCTCTGATGCTCTTGGTAATTGATGTGCAACTGGGAATTAATTTGTTAACTCGGTCACTGATCTGTGTAAACTTAAACCAAAGCACTCTTATGTAGTCTCTTCTATCAATAGTATTGTCAATTGTATTGAAACTATCATTGATCCCACTACGTATCTAAGTCTTGGAAAAAAGTGAACAATATGACTGATGTATCTCTGTCACTGAGTAAACATTGTGGAACTTCAATGGTTCAAGAAGGTGGCTTTGGAGTGCCAAAGAGATCCAGTGTGAAGTTGGTTAGTAAACATATCATATGGCAAGACAGTCTTCAGCAATCATCAAACCTGGCTTTCCCACAATATGTCATTCAGCCTACGTTGTTCAAATCATTAAGGTCATCTGAAGTGGGTGTCATTGAGCTGACATTTCGTCAAATATTTTATGAGGGCAGATGTCTATGATGTACACTGAAGGTAAACTATCTTCAAAAATCTCAGAAGAAAGAACAGCACATGAAAAATAACATTCTAACTTCACATTTCACCATGGTATTGACTACGTGTTATGCAGCATTTTCTGGCCATTTACATTTATGTTTGTAAAACTGTGTTCAGCACATAGAAGATTTCCAATATTTCTACAGAAACTGAAGCTACTGACCAGAAGCTAAATGCTAAACTATTGATATAATCAATATTTAAACATTGCGTGGCATATTGATGGAACAGTTAAGTGTTGCAATTCTGATCCATCAGTATTTCAGTGTTACAGAATGTTGAAATGTTTAATCTTGTTGAAAGCGTGATCAGTAAATCTGCACCAACTATAAACATCCACTTCTTCCACCCTAAGTGCAGCATGGTGATAATGTGATCCAGACACTAGATACACTGCAGCTTCTTCAATAATGCCTCGCAAAACCTCCATCATCTCCAAAGCCAAGGGCAGTGGGTTCATGGTCTAATACCGCAAACTAAAAACATTCACCTCAGTTTGCCAGTGTACTTTTAATGCAAAGAACAAAGCATTTATTAAACAAGAAAACACTAACTATATTACACTAAACAAATAGGGTGCAAAGATTTCATCATAAATGCCAAAAAAGGATTCAAATTCATACAATTCCTTTTATTCTAGCAATATCCTCACCAACTCCCAAACACCTGTAAAGTTTCACTACAATCTTCACATTCTTGCTCAGGCTGGTATAGCTGCAACCCATTTCCTTCTGGTGAATCTCTGCACAGTCACTAGCTTTTTTCTCGTCAGTTGATATTTCTTCCTGAGTCACCAAAAACAAACTCAAACTGAACTCACTATTGAGTTAACTTTGGAGCAAACACGAGTCCCCTAAATTCGGCAGCAAGCGCACACGTGTGCACGCATGCACGCACACATACATCCACCCACTCACACACTCACCCACCCACACACCCACCCACTCACCCATCCACACACACACCCACTCACCCATCCACTCACCCACCCACTCACCCACCCACCCACCCACTCGCCCATCCACTCACCCACCCACCCACTCACCCATCCACTAACCCACCCACACACACACATACATCCACCCACTCACCCACTCACACCCACCCACCCACCCACTCGCCCATCCACTCACCCACTCATCCACCCACTCACCCACTCGCCCATCCACTCACCCACTTGCCCATCCACTCACCCACCCACCCACTCACACACATACATCCACCCACTCACCCACCCACCCACTCACCCACTCACCCACC
>NC_063332.1:123172298-123192216 GCF_021869965.1 Rhincodon typus | reverse complement strand
ACACCCACCCACTCACCCACCCACCCACTCACCCACTCACCCACCCACTCACCCACCCACCCACACACACACATACATCCACCCACTCACCCACTCGCCCACCCACTCACCCATCCACTCGCCCACCCACCCATCCACTCGCCCACCCACCCACCCACTCGCCCATCCACTCACCCACTCACCCACCCACCAACCCACTCACCCATCCACCCACACACACACACACATACACTCACATGCACATACACACACATAACTAGTAACCCCAATCTCTACTCAGTTCTGTGCTGGCTCCAGCATGCATATGCCTGGCTGCCTCCTTGGGGAGGTTGGTGACTGCTGTGGAGCAGCAGAATGCTCAGTATTTGCTGGATATGCAAACAAATCTGTACTCCATTGCTTTAGCCTGTGTACTCAGCATCGATGGCAGCACAAGAGAGGTGACAAGGGAACTCAACGTCCCTCTAGACATTCCTTCGTCTCAGAGGCACAAGGTGGTGCCAGCTTTTTAAGAAGCTTTTTCCAGGACACTCCAGATGTGCCTGGCTCCTCCATCTTCCCCTGTCTATGATCCCAAATCTTGCAGCAGTACAAGCTGAGTGGGGGCAGGAGACCCGCAACAGACCTCGTTGCCCAGGCCCAAAGGCACAAGTTTTTCATGCCAATAGGGCCAACCACAAAGTGACCTCCCTCCACACCAGCTATGGAAGTGGGGATTGCACTTAGACTTGTTCGGAGGGAAAGCAAGAAGAAACCATACAGAGGGCACATGAGTTGCATGGGTACTGCATCATTGTAAATAGCCATCACTTCTATTCATATGTTTTCACTTGCTCTGTTACTGGGTCTGCTGTAGTATAATTTTCATCATTGGACCTGATTAAGTCACAGCCATGTGAGAGCTGAGCAGACTCTTCAGATATTCCAAGAATGAAAGAAACTGTAATGTCTGAGCATTGCTCATCTCTCATTAACAATCTATTCCTTAATGCAGATAACATCAGGCATCAGGGATCCTTGAACAGTGACGTTGATGTCTGCTTCTAAAATATTGCCTGTTAGTGTGGACAACACTGAGGCCAAAAGCAATGTGGAAGAAATATGATAGGGCCTGGTCTGCTCATATCGTTTCACTTTTATACCCATCTTGTGAATGCAGGTATAGAATCAGAGATAATTCCACACCATCTCTGCATGGAATCAACTTTCCATTTATGTGCAGTGCCACTCGGGCTGGGAGATGTACAATCAGCATCTCACATATCCATTTAGCACAGAAGTCTGCTGAGAAAAACTGCATAAAGCATTGCTGCTTGCAGATCTAACAATGTTCTAGTGGATGTTCAATCCTTTCACTGCAATGTAACATTCTACTCTCATTCTGAAATATTAAAGGGTTACTGATGATTTGAAGGGCTAAATGGAGATTCGCCAGGATTCTTGTCAATTGGGTGGCTACAAATTACTGGGATATCATTTTCTGATTGATGCCTTAAGAGCCATATAACGTAAGCTCAATGTATCATCAATGTATTATCTCATTGTGCTTTTTTCCTTATATCATAGAACCATAGAATCTCTACATTGCAGATAGAGACCATTCAGCCCATCGAGTCTGATATTAGCTAGAACAGGCATTTGGCAAGCCACGGCAACCAGATACTTGCTCAGTTTTATCTGTCGAGTTTTTGTGTCGTCTACTGTCTTGCTGTTTGAGCAAGTTATGTTATTAATAATTCACAAACACATAGAAATAAGATAACTGCCACTCCGGGCTGAGATTCTGAACTTGTCATTTGAGAGGAAAATCATTTCAATTTTTCTCAACGTTGAGAATCTAACCTTTTCATTCCCGCCTTATTTTGTCACAAGACTCGCCATTGCTCTCGCTGCACCAGGTGAAGGAAGCATTCCAATAAATGTCTCTATCTTCTTAATGCAAACTATAAATTAAACTTGAAAATATGTATTGTAACTAAAGGGAGTATCTCCAGCTCCAGTTCATACACCATGCTGACTTGGATATTGCAGGAACAAAATTCTGAATTCTCTAGCTAATTGTTCTTGTGGGAGTTCCTTCCCAAATGGGCTGCAGGAGTTCAAGAACAAGATTCACCACCACCATCTGCAAGGCAATGAGAATGGCAGTAAGTGTCGGTTTTGCCAACAAAGCTTGCAGCCTATAAATAACTGCAAAAACAGTAAAGTATCTGTAATTAATGCAGTGTCTTTTGGCCTTCCCTTCCTAGATTCTTGACAGTGATGTTGTTAACACAGGTCATGTGTGTCAGTTGTAAGTATGCCACATTGGGACTTAGATTCTCCTGCCTATACGTTGGAGTCTTCGTTTACAAGGAAAAGCTGCATTATTCATTGCATAAGGCTCCTGTCAGAAATGAAAAGGCAAATCTGAAGACTACTTAACTTTACCATAAATAATATTTGACTAACCTTCATCTTTTACCAGGCTACATAAATTTATGTTCTCAGTGAAACAATAGTAACAAAACCCCGTGGACCATAAAAAGCACCTGCTTGATCCTAATGGCCTGTCTCCATGTTATAATTTCTCGGCAATTGTATACAAAGTTGGGGAGAGTGCAATTGTAGTTATGACACTTAATTAGCAGCTCTGGTGGTTTAGTGTTCACACCTCACAAAGGAGAAATTGTGGAATTGAATTTAGTAAATCATCTGTAGGCCAGCATCAGAAATAAAGCAGCATTTAATCGATGAATCTATCCAATACATGGAAATCGCAGTTGGAGAAATTTCTGGTAAACTATGTGATATAAAGTAAGTTGCACTACCTACCACAATCCATAGCTCCAAACTATAATGTGTATGTAATAGTACATATTGTCACTGGAACTCAGTCACCCTATTAATATTCCTCCCAGTGTTTTTATGGTGTGCGGAACACCAAGGTTTGCCCAAGGCTGTGACTTCCAAAGCCGGATGTCAATGTGTTGACATGCCAATCAAGCCAATCAATGTGTGGAGGACCTCAGCGGAACCTTGGAGTAGCTCTGTGGCTATGCAGCTTCGAGAGAACGTTGCTCCCTGTGTGAAATCTAATGCACCAATAACTAAGCTGGTGCATTGTGATTAAAGCAAACAATTAGCTCACTGAAAGGATGCTACCACTGAGGCTGGTGCAAGATTAGTTTGTACCCGTTGCTAGTGCCACAAAACGTTGTGGCATCCACATGTTGAGAACAATTAATAGAAAAAAAGGTCATCAGTTTTCAGCTTCATATCCCTTATGGACAGCAACTATGATAATTAATGATACATCTCAAAAATGTGATTTGTTTGTTGCAATTCGAGCAATGTTATTTGAAAGGATCATTCATAAGATATTCATTCAGACACGGCCAGTACATTTAATTACCTTGCTACCCCAATTAGCCTGATTGTTATCAGCCCTTCAGATGTTGATTGCTTATTTTTACCAACAAATATAGGCCCATCCTGCTCATCCTTTCCTCATAAGACAATCATGAATCACAAAGAGTTAGCATGCAGTAGTAAGGAAGGCAAATAGAATTTTAGGTTTTATTGCAAGAGGTATGGAATATAAAAATAGTAAAGTTTCACTATGGCTGTTTATGCCGTTGAAGTGACTGCATCTTCTAGGCTTCTTTTTGGCTTCTTTAGTTAAGAACGAATATATCTGGATTGGAGGTAGTTCAGAGAAGGCTCACTATGTTGGTTCCTGGGATAAAGGCATTATTTTTTGAGGAAAGAGTGTGTAGAATTATTGAACTTTAGGAGAATGACAGGAGATATTGCAGAAATATAATATTCTGAGGGAGTTTGATAAAGATGGTGCAGACAGTATGCTTCCCTTAATAGAGTAATCTAGAAGTAGGGGCACAGTTTCAAAATGAGCAGTCTCACCTTTAAGATGGAAGTGAGAATGAATTTCTTTTTTTCAGATAGAGTCGTACAGTCTTACCGCACAGAAACAGACCTTTCGGCCCAACTTGAGTATGCCAGCCAGGTCTCCTAAACTGAACTAGTCCCATTTGCTTGCATTTGGCCCATATCCCTCTAAACATTTCCTATTCATGTACCTAACCAAAATTCTTTTAAATGTTGTAATTGTACTTGCTTTTATAACTTTCTCTAGCAGTTTGTTCCATATATGCACCATGCTCTGTGATGATTATTGCCCTTTAGAATTCTGTATGCCAGAGAGCAGTAGAGTCTGAATATCAAATATTTCCAAGGCTGAATTAGACAGAGTTTTGACCTACAAGACATTGAAAGGTTATGGGGTGTAGGCAGGAATGTGGAGCCACAAACAAACAAACAAACAAACAAATCACAAACAAATCTTACTGAATAGCAGAGCAGCCTCAAAAACCCAAATGTTCCTAGTTCTTATATTTTTGTAAACTAAACTGTTGGATTGGTTCAATTCAGGTACAAACATGGAATGATTGCAAATTGACCTTCTTTTGTGCGTGATTTGTACTCAGGCATAATGTATTTAAAATGTGCTGGTGGGACCTGAACAAAAATAGAGAATACAAGAACATTACATACATGAGCTGTGCTATTTGAGAATTCAACCTTTGTCTAGTTCCTAAGAGCCTGTCAAAACTAAAGACACATTGAGCAGTAAAGGCCTTGAGCTGGGAATGGAAAATGATCCTTTCAACAGTAGTGAATTGATTACCTTGAATTACGTGCGGTAGATGTATGTGATCTGATACAATAATATTTGAATGGACAACGTCATCATTGGAAATATAAATAATCTCAAAATTTAAAATAATCTCACTTCCCTGAAATTTAAATAATTCCAAAACAAAATGAAGGGATTGCTGTGGATATCATAAAATAGAGTCATTAAAGATGTATGTTTTTATTCATGTCTCGAACGATTATATGGCTGCAGGCTGAAGTCATCATAACATAGCACTGATGGCTTTCTAAACAGGGCTTAATCAACATGGATCTTCCCTATAATGCAGAATAATCTCTCCAGTTTGCTTAGTCTATATTTATTTATTAACTGCATTTTCAGTCATAGAACATTAAAAGCAGCTTACAACTTAAGCACTGACTTATTATTTTAGCATTAGTATATTCAAGGCTAAAATATAAAATTCTCTTTGCCAGAACACTAACATAAAAAGAAGCAAGGACTAAGATATGTGATAGTTTTACAGGATCTTCATCTGCAGCTACCAGGGCTTATATGGCTTATTAAAAATAAACTATTATTGGCCCATTGGATTATTGAAGTAGTAATTTCCTGACTTTTGTTCCCATCGTTTCTGAAGACACTGTTTCCTTCCTGGACTCATAATTTAAAAGTGCCAGGCTCCTTCTGGCACCTCAACCCCAAGGGCTGAACGTTGGATGCCCCCACAACAGCACTAATAGAGGTGAGAGGCAGCATGAAAATATTGACATTGGCCAACGTGTCACTGGCTGGACACCATTCCCAGTACTGGCCATTTCTTTAGAGAATTGAGTTTGGAGTGTGGCAAAGTCCATGAGAAAACAAGCAATCATGTGCATTAAAAGACTTGCTTCAGGTATGTTTCTGAAGCTGACCATATTTCCAGCTTGCCCTGTTATCTTTTATTTAAGATTTTAGGAAGTGGCTGAGTGGACGCTTTCTTGATGAGGTCTCCCCTTAGTTAATTGCCATGTACTGCAGCTTGTAATTGCCCCTTCAGCTTCCAAAGCCTGCTTGCATGCCACCTTTAATTAGACAGGAAAACAGTCTCTATGCCAATTAAGGGCTCACTCACATACATGCAACTCTTCATCCTAATCTGTGTCCTCCCCCTCAGCTGGACAGCTGACCCGAAAACAAAACCAGCTTCTGTTTCCTAGCTGATTGGGAAAAAATCCATTGCAAATCGCTATTCTCCATTTATGAATTTAAATAGTACGTTTTGGATTATAATTCAAACGTGGACAACGTCACAGCCAAGCACAATACTATTACACTTAATTTTCACACATACATACTTTAATAGTATCAGAGTGACTCAGCATCAGTAAAAGAATGGGGATATAGTTCTAAGCCAGGTAGAATCATAGAATCTCTACAGTTCAGCAAGAGGCCATTTGGCCCATCAGGTCAGCACCAACCCTCCAAAGTGCATCCCACCCTATCCCTACCTTTACCATGGCTAACCCACCCAGATTGGACATCCCTGGATACTACAGTCTATTTACCATGGCCAAACCATCTAACTTGCACATCTTTGGACTATGGGAGAAAACTCACACAGACATAGGGAGAACATGCAAACTCCACACAGACAGTCACTCAAGGCTGGAATCGAAACTGGGTCCCTGGCACTGTGAGGCAGCAGAGCAAATCACTTAGACACCACACCACCCTGATGGTACATTGCATGCAATTACGGCTCTTTCTTTCTGTATAACACCACGTCTTGAATACTGTAGGTAGTTCAGATCACGTTATTCAAGAAGGATTGTAAATGTGTTGGAGGAGGTTCAGGGGAGGTTTACTAGATTGATATCTGGAATGAGCGGATTGTTTTATGAGGAAGGGTTGGACATGCTGAGTTTGCTTCCACTGGAGTTTAGAAGAGGGGTGACTTAACTGCAGTATATAAGATTCAGAAAGGTCTTGACAATGTGAATGTGGAAAGTATATTTCCTCTTGTGGGCCAGTCCAGAACTGGAGACACTGTTTAAAATTGAGGCATTGCCTTTTTAGGATGGAGAAGAGGGAAATTTCTTTTCTTGCAGAGGATTATGTAACTTTGGACTTCCTCAAAATGGAATCGATGAATATTCTTAAGATGGAGGCAAATAGCTTCTTGCTAGACAATGGAATCAAACTTTTCCGAAAATAGGTGGGAAGTGGAATTCAAATCACCAACAGATCAGGCATGATCTTATTGAATGTTGGAGCAGGTTTGAAGGACTGAATGGTCTGTTTCTGTTCCTAAGTCATATGTACAGTTCTTGGGTTCAGCAGGTGCTGTTGAAGGATATTTGGCAAATGGCTGCAGTGAATCATACCACTACCACTACCACTATAGGTCAATGGTGGTGGGTGTGAAAGTTTAACGTGCTGAATGGATTGTTATGTCCTGAATAGTGTTGAGCTTCTGGAATGTTATTGGAACTGCATTAATCCAGGCAGGTGGAAAGTATTTCACCATCTTCCTGACTTGTGCTTTGTAGACAGTGGGCAGGCTTTGGGTGGTCAGGGGGTGAGTTACTTGCCACGGAGATTTGAGACTCTGTCTGCTCTTGTAGCCACAGCATTTATTTGGCTGGTCAGGTGTAACCCTAAGAATGTTGACAATGGGGCTTTCTGAAATGGTAATGTAATTGAATACCTTTGAGATGGTTATGTCTTGGCACTCATGTAGTGCAACTTTATTTGTCACTTATTGACCTTAGCCTGAATGTTGTTTGTGAAGGGACATACTGTGTACTGGGATGTTTGAAGACACAAAGAATAAATACTTAGAATTTATTACCATTGAAAGCAAAATAAATGACACTCACTTTCTGTTCAAGCAAAGAATCGAGTTTAAAATGATTACATTTCAACAAGAATGCAACAGATAATCAGCCTGGAGTGGAGTGGGAGGTTGGGGCGGGGTGGGGGTGGTGGGGGGCGGGTTTGGTGGCGGTGTTCGAGCCCTTGTGAAAAGTGTGAGCCCAGCATGCCTTGTTGCTTATGGACTGTAGTGTTGAACTGGTAACTGTGTTTCTTTGTTTTTCTATTTTTCAGTAAGAAAGACTGTAAAGTTTAACTTTGTTTTCTTTATTGTTCTGCTTTGTACCAAGATACTGTACCGAGGTACCTTTATATCTAAGATGGCACTGTAAGTGGCGACTTTAAACTTCTTACTGTACTCATGTGAGTATGTGTGACAATAGACCTAATTCAATTCAATGTGTCAGCTCCTGAAATTAGAATTGCAAACGTTCAAATGGCACTGTCAATAGAGGTAAGTGTGTCCATCACTCCAACTTTTCCCACCATTGTTTGCTGGTCACTGAATGTGCCACAATGTGAGTGGAAGATTGACTCTATCTACAGATCTGATTATCTAAGACAAACATCTTGTCTATTCAGGTAAAAGTTGCTGTGTTATGCAGTTTGCATTCGAAATGGCTAAGTTTGACAATGTCAATAAGAAAGTTTTTAAAACTTGAAAAATTGTTCTATCCCACCTGCCCATGTAATCTGAAATAATTTTAAAAGTTAAAAAACTTGGATCTTCTTTTTGAGGTATATGACATGATATCACTGATAAATGAAAACTCCAGAGCTCAGGTTGGACTTTGGAGTTAACACAAACCTCCAGACCAGACTGAACGTCTGGAATTATTGAGTACCACGATGGAGTCTGAACGAACTTGAGGGAAGCAGACACATTTTTTTTCTAGTTATACGGCAATCCCTGAGTCTCTTAATTACACTGATATTGCTTTGCTTCCTTTTATTAACAGAAATGATTACTATCTCCTGAATGCTCAGATGACAAGTAATCATAAGTGAAGCAAATGTATAAGTCACTAACCATTTTTCCAGGGAGCTCGCGTGGATTGCATCTTTAGGTAACCAAGAGTCCTCAAGATTGTTCAAAAATGCAAGATTGGTTGTTGGAAGGCAGAAGTTGCCCTTTCAAGTAGGGTTATTGAAATCCTAGTTGACACAAAAAAAGGCTGTACATAACACAAGATTCACAAATCAAAAACACACTAAAGGAAAATTTTGACTTTAAAAATGTTGGCAATATTTTGCTTCTGAAACAAACAGTGTCATTCTTCAGATTGATTTGTAGTTAGTTAATTGAGCCAGAAGTTATTCAACTGTGAGGGCATCATAGTCGGCTCAGTCCTGTGCTCAACTGATGTTCATGTGAAAACCTCTCAGTTGAGATTACTGGATAGCAATGATGAGCTAGATTGTTCTTTCAATGATTTTAAGTACCTACTTTTTCATTTGCGCATATACTGCTGGTGGAGGTCAAATCTAGACTGTAGCTATTCATTCTGCATGCAGAGACTGTTACATTGCTGCACGGTGTCTGAATCCTTCACTGACCGTTGCCTTGATTATGTTTCCGGACCTGTAGAGACTGTCTTTCATTGTGGAAGGAGGAACATCATAGATCCCAGGAGATCAAACTCATAAAACAACATCACAGGAGACGTAGAGAGTCTTATGGATAGCTGCTGAGGTCTGTAGATCTTATTTAAATATATCCCCAGAGTTATAATTCAAGAGGTGATGGTGTTGGAAGAGCTTACTTCATACGACAGGGAGACCTGCATATTTCATGAAGTGTCTTACAGAAATTCATCCATGTCTTTGCTATGCCTAGACTTGACTATTACAATATACTCCAGGTTGGTCTCCTGCATTTTACACTAATGTTGATGTCACTCAAAACTCTGCTCCTCCTGTTCTAACTTACACCAAGTAACATTCACCCATCACTTTTATGTTCTCTAACTGACACGGACGCCTGTTAATCAACAATTCAATTTTACAATTCTCATTTTGTTTTCAAATCTCTCTATGGCTCCGACTCTTGTGTAAGTGTGTCATCAGCTCCAACCCTACAATCCTCTGAGAAGGTAGCTCTTCACTATTCCTGGCCTCTTGAACATTCCAGATTTTAATAGCTCCATCACTGGATGTCAAGCTTGGTGTAAATATTACTCTATCGCACTTCTGTGAAGAGGTTTGTGACATTTTATTCTATTGAAGGCACCACATAGATACAAGTCATCGTTTTGTAGTAGTGTGCTGAGTTCTTTGACAAAAGGGCTACAGGCTTGTGTTTATGAGCCTTATGAATCTGAAAATAATTGCAATAGTAGATGTCTACAGTTATCATTGCATGAACTAGGAGCATCATTCCTCTACAAATACTGGCATTCATAGTTTATGACATCTGCAGGGATCTCCTCATAACATATAGGACGGTTGACTTGTTGTATGCCATTAACAGTCCTTGCATGGATTTGCCTGTCAAAGATGACATTCTTCTACAAAATAAGGAACACTAGACCTTGTTACTGATGGGACCATAAGGTTCCACACAACATAGAGCAGATTTAATGAACTTCAGTCTCTAGGAACAAGAATTCTTAAAGTCTACACATTGACATTGTAAAGACCATAGGCTGAGTCTTATTTTTCTTTGTTTATGTGTCAACTTCATCCAGTTTCATGGAGGATTTCTCACCAGGATGCTTAGTAAGGTCTCTCACTCTGTCTTACAAAACTCACCTCAATAACTACATACCCGCTCCTATAGCTCGTCTCTTGCTTGGTTCTGGCCCTATCCTACAATTCGTGGTTACCACTCACCACTTACTAGATTTCTGCTGAAAGACCACACTCCCAGCGCCCTGCCATCGCTAGAACAGTGCGATCCACCCGGACAAGCATCGGCAATCCAACATGGCACGTTACCAGCAAAGAAATGCCATGTTGCTCACAGCACATAGCTTGCATGGGGACTGGCACACTCTTGCGCATACAATACCCATTCTCTCAGTCTAATCGCTGTTTAACCACCAGGCCACATAATTTAGCTGTCCTTAGCTACATCCATCTAAACACCATCTCTAAGTCACCGCTATCCTGTCCCCATTGCCCACTGAACACCCTTGTTTTCTAATTGTTCAGTGCAGCGTCATCACATTCAGGCAAGAAATCAGACAATTCCAAAGTGGAGCTCATAGTCAGCAAAAGTGAACACAAACAAAATGAACAGAGGCTGCAGTTTGCCCTCGCAATGGAAACTAAATTCCTGCATGATGACCAGTAACTATTTCACTTCACTTAGTTGTCATCGATTGGAACTCAGAGTTAATCAGGTCCTGGCTGGCTTGTAATGCCTCAAAGAGTTGAGCTCTCTCATGCACAAAGAGACCTTCATCTGCCCCAATGTCCTCATCCTCTTCTTCCTCCTCCTTGGAAGATTGCTCCCATTCCCCCAGTTCCTCAGCACCTGTATTGCCTCTTGATAGATTTCAATTGTGCAGAGCACAGCCTGCAAAGTTGGTGCGGCATACTCTGTCCAGGCTATACTGGAGGCTCTACCTGCCCAGACCAATTCAAGTCGCAGAACTGCATATTCGGCAGCTTTATTATTTGTTCCATCAAGGCCCTGGTTTAAACATGGACAATATTGTATCTGTGCTCTGCATTAGTTAGGCGGCTGCGCAATGGTATCATGAGCCATGGTAGCAGTGGGTAGCCCTTGTCTCCTAGTAACCAGCCTTGTAAAGCATCAAACACAAGAAGTACACAAGGGTGCTCCAGGATATAGCAGCGTGTGGGCATTTAAGAAATGGGAGAGATTAAGTTAGAGTTGTAAATTGTAAGTTATATTGCCTGAAATTTTTTTGTAAAGAACAGCAGTTTCTTTTTGAATACTGATACCTGCTCAGTCTATTCCATTATACTGCATTTGTCAGGCAAGTAAATTGGGGATTTTGTATAATTTGATTAAATATTTAAATCCTACATTTTTGAGACCACACTAAGAGTAATGGAACATGAGTATCAGTGTACTTTCCTATTTGGGCTTTGGCATTATAAGTGATTATTTACAGTGTATAATTCAAACTACTTTGGCGTACATTTCCACGCCAACTCACCACCAAGACCAATGCCCACATCCCAAACCCACTAAGTCAGGTGGTTTGCTTTGCACAAGGCCTCAGCTAGTTCACAGATGGCAACAGGCAGAAGTGCATTGTAAATTCCCAGTGGAAAATGTTCACCACCTGATTTCGTCAAATCAACAATTATCTATTCAGTTAACTCAGCTGATTGGCTCAAGTATGGGCAGATAGGAAAAAGCTTCCAATCATGTACCAGGAGCTCACACAAGATCAACCGATCAAACCAATCCAGTGGAAGAAGCTCTCAGGAGCATGAGGGTCTTTTCTAGATTGCTTTGTACATCTGCCTCATTCCTTTTGATTTTCTTTGGGTCATTACATACACGCAAGATCAGTTTCCTTCCTTACCTACCAAATAATGTAATAGCTATACTTCCATGGTGCTTGACCACATAGGAATACTGGAATAGGAGGAGGCCATTCAGCCCATCAAAGCCTACCACATTTCCTCCCCTTTGACAAATATCTTCCCTGTGGAGCTTTCCACACAACTCTTGTTACCATTTCCAGTTGATAACTATATTTCACTGCTGGGTATAACCAATCCTGGATTTGGACCTGTACTTGAACTCCAGGCCTATATCCTGGATAAGTACCAGGTTTGCACCCAATACCTTCAATTTTTTCCACGATCCTCAAGGTGCAAACTGGGAGTGTGATGGAACATTTTTCACTTGCCTGGATGAGTGCAGCTCCAACAATACCAAAATGCTTAACACCATCCAGGATGAAGACTCCCTTGAATTGCCACTATGTCCACCACCATAGACATTCACTTCTTCGCCATCAGTGCACCATGTTTGGCAGCATGTATGATCTTCAAGGCGATACAGTGCAACAATTCATCACGACTCCTTTATCCACAGCTCCTAAATCCACCAACTCCACCACCTCGAATGAAAAGGACCCCAAGCAAGTGAAAGCAGCAGCAACTGCATTTTCTGCTCAAAGTCACATGCCATCATCATCTCTTGGTGAAAATTGCAGTGCTTCCTTCCAGCAGCACTGTGAGGATATCTTCACCACCTGGACTACAGTGGCTCTAGAAGACAGCTGGACCACTAACTTCTCAAGGGCTATTAGGGATGGGCTATAAATGCTTACTAATGACACCCACTTCCTGAGAAAGGTATAAAAGTATCATCTTAATACTCCTAGAATCTACCTTAATCTACCCCAAAGCTTCCAGCATTTAATTTCCATGCCTCACGAGCTCTATCCCTTCATATCACAACCCATACCAGGGCCGTTACCTCAGCATAGAATTTTCACTGTAAAAGTTCCTTATAAATGGATTTTACTCCCAAATATTATAAAAAGAAAGAAAAGTCTGGAAAACACAACTGGCCAATGAGACTGCAAAACTTAAAAAAATGAAACTGTCCTCTTGTTTTACTTTAGGAGATTTGAAAGGTAGGGAAATAAACAAGTCAGTCAATGTTAAAATAAGGACATCAGTGGAACAGGTAAAAATCATGTCCCTTTGACCAAAGCCCATGGAGGAGATAAGAATAAAGATCAGAGGTATATTGAAAATTTTGACTATAATTGTACCCCATGATTATAGTTTTACAGTTATTGTATAATAAATTACAATTTGATTAGATTAAAAGCAGATGATCGTTACATTTAATATGACACTACTTTCAAGTGTACAACAGTATAATAGGTCAGTATTTCTACACCTAAGTAAAAGAACAATTAAAAAATCAATTGATCAGCAGTGTTCTTTTCACTCAATGACAATGATCTTGTCAGTGCCATATTTTTATATCGTTAGTACCAAAAATGTCAGGTAGAAAGATAAATGTGATGCCAGAAATGATGAATCAGAAATTGAAATGCACACTTGCAGCATGAAATGACAGGTCTAATATAGCTTGTTTGAAACTTCAAGGTAATGAATCAGGAAGTAGGCCAGATTCCAGGTAATATTTTTAGAAACTCCATAAATGCAAGAATTATAACTCAAGAGGAAGGTGTTTCATTTGGCCTAATAGTTGTAAAAGGAGATGAATCAAGGAATTTAGCACAATTTATCCCAAAATAAATAGTGAAGAAACTGCTCTGAGACACAAGTGGATATTCACCCTCCTGGTGCAGTGTAAATAATGGTGAGAAAGCTGAGAAAATGTGACGAGAATGAAAATAAATCAAATTCTCAACATGCAGAATAACATTCTGGATTCCCTCCTCAAACATAAAAGCACCAACATACTTTGAAGGTGCCCTATCACCAACTAGAGAATATTGTCTATGGAAAAGGCTTCAATTCCATGAATGTCCAAATTATATACATCATGCGTGCTAAATTCTGGAGCTCTATGCCAGATATCCTGCGAGTTAACCTGATGTGTACATAATAGAGACCTTATAGGCTCCTTCTTCCTTCTAAGGTTCTTGGGCCATAACAAATGGCTGCTGCGAGATAAGAATTGCTGCTTTTAAATATGCGTCATCACATCTTTATGACACCTTCAGACTGATGCAGAATGGGGATACGAAACTGCTCTCACTTCCATCAGGGCCATAATGGAACAGAGTGTAGGCTTCTTAAAAATGTGGTTTTGATGCCTGCACAGCTCTGTCGGGACCTTGTAGTATAGCCAAAAGAGGTTGTGCCACATCATTGTACCATTCTCCATCCTTCACAACTGGAGTCAACAGAGGTGGTGTGTCCTGGATGTGAATGAAGTGGGGGATTGATCTTTTGAGTTCGGCGATGGGGCTGAGGAACAGGAGCTTGATCCTGACAGTCATCCAAGGCAGCGTGACAGAGCAATGCATTGCCAAGCACAAGGGGCCTGAAAGAACCCAACTGAAACCAACTTCCACGATGAGTGAGCTGAGTTTGAACTTTCTGACATGATTAATATTTTGTTGGTAATCTGGCAAACAGGTCCTACTTCATGCAAAGGTCATTGTAATTTTTGTAGTCTTTGGTATTGCAGAACAAATGTCTCATTATCCACATATTGGGTGCTTGATACCTTTGGGTGATCTCCTTTCATGTAAGTGCACATAGCAGGTCATGCTGACTATTGGCACAAAAGTTGCAGTCACTACAACAGTACACTAACATTACAAAATCAAATAGATCTTAAAGCATTCGATAACTATATCTTATTCAAGGGTTGTGTGGTGAAGTCTTTCAAGATAGCTGGAAGGTTCAGATAAATTGGAGTAACCTCCTATTGGTCCTACCACCCTAGGTAACTTCTAATGATTCAGACTGTGTATGAACAGTTAGATTGTGCTGGAATACTGGAATTGTGCTGGACAGCATTGAACCTGTGACAGGTACCACTTTGTGCAGTTTATTTTTTGACAGACAAATGCACAATGAAACAGAATGGATCCTTAACGTTTCCATTGTATGTCTCCCAGCCTTGAATTGCAATGCATTCCTTTGTAAACTGCTAGATGGAATGAACCTTTCCCTGCAGAGATGTGTGGAATCATCACAGATTCCATACTCTCACTCACAAGATGGATGTCAGTAAGGAGTGATGTCTATACACTAACCATTAGTGCATTCCATGCACATAACGTTTAGCCAACATTAACATATATCACCATGGTTGCATACCTCAACATTGTGATTCAAGGATTCCTGATATCTGAGGCTCTCTGCATTCGAGGAGTCATTTGCTTGTACTGGTAACATTGATGTTGTCCTCCATCTAACTGAGTGTTTCTGATAAGTCTGTCTGATGCTCCTGTGTTTATCTCTGTCTGTAATTTGAGTAAATTGTTAATGGCTAATAACAACGTCTCATTTTAGATTGGGATTGAGTAGGTGCCTGGGTTCTGGCATTCCACGGAGTGTTTCTTCCTTGAGCACTTGCCAAGGCATGTTAAGGATGAACACACCCGATTCCAAGTCGCATTTAGAAAGCACACCCAGTGAGCTGAAAGTCTCTGAGCTGGTGAACGGTTCAGTGTCAGTCTTGCTGATGCTCCCTTCCGAGGATTCAGCAGCTTCTTTGTCACAGGTGAAGGCAGAGTTGATAGTGTCTGGCTACTTTATTTTGTAGGTTCACTGGATGCTGATGGTGCCTGCATAAGACATGAGAAAGAATTAACTGCAGCAGATTCACAAGGGCCTGTGCAGGTTAAGAATGAGTTCACAATGGCACCACAATGATGCCTACTGGATTGGGTGCCAGTTGACGTCTTTCAGAATTTTCTCTTCATACAGAATGAGAAGTCTGATGTCCACTACTCCTCTGCAATCTTGACTTCATCAGCACGGTTATGGATCAAATTCAAAATAAATTCTGTGATTGAGTATGAAGGGGGATGCTTCAGAAGTGTTGCAGGAGCAGGATAGTTGATGAGGTGTCCCCAGTGAGCAAGTAGGAAATGTTGAGGGCAGGAATGTTAGTAATGAGGGAGGAAAGGTTTAGTATGTCTGTGAAGCCACTTATCAATTTTTATAGATCCACCATTGAAAGCATTTTATCTGGATACATCATAGCTTGACACGGCAAATGCTCTGCCCTGGACTGTAAGAAACTACAGAGATGTTGTATGCACATCCCAGTTCATCACACAAGCCAACTTTCCATCCATTGACTCCATCTATACTTCTCGTAGCCTCAGGAAAGCAGCCAACATAATCAAAGACCCCTCCCAAAAAGGTTAAACTATCTTCCATTTGGCAGATGATACAAAAGCTTAAACACACATACTAACAGATTCAAGAATAGCTTCTTCCCCTCTGAATGGACCTCTCAAATTTTAAATTTAATGTTGATCTTGCTCATCGTGCACCTTCACTGCAGCTGTAACATTGTATTTCCCGCTCTCTTCTATTGCCCCAATGTACTTTGTATGGCATGATTTGCCTGTACTGCACGCAAAACAAAACTTTTCACTGTAACTAGGTACATATGACAATAATAAACTGAATCAAAAATGTAGTGGGTGACAGCAGTTGAATAGAAACGATTCTTGCAATAGTGGCAGTTGCAGTCCACCAGCCTTGGTGAGATGTGTATGCAGTGGCAACAAGTGAACACTGCCCTGTGAGCACAAGTTAGCACACAGAAAATGGTGGCACCTACTTTTACAGAGTACAGAAAATCATTTATCTCCTTTCTACACTGCTGGGCATCCTGCTTTATCCGAGACATTTCACTGGCTGAGGCAGCAGTCTGTGTCTACTCTGGCTGCGTCTGATGTTGTGGCGTCCCGCAAAGATTCACTGGGAGAAAAAAAAGACTGCCCTCTTCTCCACCAGTCCACCCATCAACATTTTCAGGTCCCTGTCTCTAAATTGGCAAACTAGCCTGCCTTCTGTCTGAGCCATGTCTTCAGTGAAGCACCACAGTGTGGATACTAGCTCCTGGCTCGCAGCATTTGAAGTGAGGTGCAACTGGACTTTAAATGTGGCATCAAAGGCATGTACACTGGAAGATCTGGTGAGGGCCAGGAATGTCTGCCTCACAGGCAGCATGATTTCCTAATGTAGGGGCCCATGTATTCCATAGGGGCATAGATAAGGTGAATAACAAAGGCCTTGTGTCTAGGGTGGGGGAGTTCAAAACTAAAGGGCATAATTTTATGGTGAGAGGAGAAGGATTTAGAAGGGACCTGAGGGGCAACGTTTTCACACAGATAGCGGTTCGTATGCGGAATGAACTGCCAGAAGGAATTTAGGTAATGGTACAGTTATGACATTTAAAAGACATTTGGATAGGTACATGAATAGGAAAAGTTTCGAAGGGTATGGTCCAAGTGCAGGCAAATGGGACTCGTTTAGTTTGGGAACCCTGGTCATCACGAATGAGTTGGACTGAAGGATCTCTTTCCACGCTGTATGACTCTATAAAAGTTTGAATGCATAATTAGTAAGGAGGAGAAGGGAAGCCTTCATGAGACAAAAAATCTACCCAAATCATGTGGGACGCCATGAAACTCATTCAAAAAACAGTAACAGTAAATAGAATAATTCCATAGTTGCAAATGGGCATAGATGTTGCTTGGTTTTCATTGTGTTTCAAGAAATATGCTCAAGCTTTAAGAAGCTGTAGAAATTCTTTAGAATATAACCAAATTAAATAATGCACTATTAAATGGTAAGTTGAACTTGACAGAGTAAAATCTAAAATAATTCACACGAGCATCAGGTTATAATCAATGATTTTAAAAAACAAAATGGCTGATTCCACTAATCAATGAAATATCATTTACACCATTTGGAAATTAAAGGAGTAGATAAGTTCAATGGTTAGAAAAAAAAAATCATTTGGCCCATTAAAGCTCATCTCAAATATTCTACCTGTTCCAACCAAGAATATAAATGTATTTTAACGCCCATAAATTGCTATGTCTTCACTCATTGACGATAAATCAGCAGAAATCTAACTGTGTCATCATCACCTACCCTGATAAATTTTTATAAACATCTGTCATTGAAAGAAATAGTGATGGAATCTTCCCAGCCCTTAAACAATAGCCAATCAGTTAGGAAAATATTGTGAGATTAGCACAAATTAGTTTTACAACATCAAAGAAAAAATGTCTAATTCTTCAACCATGTTTTGAATGGCAAGATAAGAATCTCACTAGTGATGCAGGAGCAGGATAGTTGATGAGGTGTCCCCAAGTAAGTAGGAAATGTTGAGGGCAGGAATATTAGTAATGAGGGAGGAAAGGTTTAGTATGTCTGTAAAGACACCTATCAATTTTTATAGATCTACCATAGAAAGCATTTTATCTGGATACATCACAGCTTGGCATGGCAAATGCTCTGCCCTGGACTGTAAGAAATTACAGAAATGTTGTATACACAGCCCAGCTCATCACGCAAGCCAACTTTCCATCCATTGACTCCATCTATACTTCTCATAGCCTCAGGTTCACTAGTGAGTAGCAAAAGGCTTTTACATGCCATGAGTACCTAATCTTTCTTCATTGATATGCAGTTTCCTATTCTCCCACATGTCAATGAGAAACTAGAAGGTGAAAATTCCTGACATGAAAGTCATCATGGAAATCTGGCAACTCCAGCTTACTGCTTACTCATCCAGGCCTCCATCTTGGCTGGTAGTCTCACGCATCTCAGAACAGACTACATGGGCAGTGACCACCTGTAACCCACTGTCCGTGAATGTTAGCATTGAACATGCACCAACCTCTTCACATCCTCATGGCTCATCTCTGACCCACTTACAATTCATTTCAACACTTCAGTGCTGTACTTTGGAGTGTGTGGCACCTTTTATTGGATTTCTGCCGCCCAGACACTTTGCACACAGGGATGGGCACTCAGTGAATGGATTCGCCCATGATATATTTCAGAGTTCTCAGTTGATTTTAGTGCTCACTCATTTGCATCTACTTGGATGCTCACAGCATTCTTGTCTTGCCTTACCTTGACATTTTGTGCTTTGCCCCCTCATTTAGAACTAACCGTCTCACAATCCTTCTGTTTAGCCTTGTCTTTCAGCGCAGACACAAAGCCAGGCAGAGGTTTTCAGCAATGATCAGTCAATGGGATGGACATATTGCTGTATGGCACTGTACTATATCAATCTCATACTAGCACCATGTGGCGGCAGCTTACACAACAAACCTGCTGCAAGTTCTTCAACCAAAAGGTCATGTTTCAAAGTCTTATGGAAGTAGTCTTCGAACAAATCAAAGGGGATAGCCTTCATCCAGGGGCTCTTGACATATTGACTGACGTGACTGCTTCCTGGTACAAATAATCCATATAACCTTTGCTTCCCTGATGTGCCCCGGCCTCCTTAGTTCAGTGTCCTTCAGCCAAGGCTGTGAACTAGCTGAACATGTTTGTTCTGGATCAGAATGGTACTCAGAGCTCCCTCCTGCTGCAGCCTTGGCATATCACCTGCCATATTTAATCAGTTTTAATTAATTATTTCATGATATCATTCACTTACATATATTGCTTCTTGTATATTTTACTCACTTTATTACCAATTTAAGAATAGAAAAGACCTTAAAAACATATCATCATAAAATGTAGGAGCAGAAGTAGGCCACTCACCCTATTGAGTTTATTCCATCTTTCAATAATCCTCAACACTTTCCAATCTTTTCCACATAACACTCAACTCTTTTGCTAAAAATATGTCTATTTCAGCCTTGAATAGATTAATCATCCAGCCTTTAGGCCTCACTGCGGTAAAGAATTCCACAAATTTACTACCCTCTGGTCCCCCCATAATGGGAAATAATCTTTCTGTTAAGTTCCCTAATAATCTTCTGTGTT
>NC_063332.1:123153491-123172288 GCF_021869965.1 Rhincodon typus | reverse complement strand
TCCAGGTGTGGTCTGATTAGTGCCTTGTACTTTTAGCAAGACCTTCCTATATTATTTCTTCATTCCCTTTGAAATAAAAGCTAACACCCATTTGCTCTCCATATTTCGTGCAGAACTTGGATGGTAACCTTTTGTGATTTACTCATGAGGACTCCCGATTCCCTCTGCGCTGCAGCTTTCTGCAGTCTTTTCCATTTAAATAATTTTCAGCTCTTGTATTCTTTCTATCAAAGTACGTAATTTCACATTTTCCTACATTATATTCAACTTGCCAAGTTTTTGCCACTGACTTAGCTTGTTCAACTCCCTCTGCAGACTCTTTCTGTCATTCCCATTTTTTGCCTTGCCACCTATTTTTGTATCATCCACAAACTTGGCTAAAGTATATTCACTTTCCTCATCCAAGTCAATAATATATGTTATAAATAACTGTGGCCCCAAGACTGATCCCTGTGTCACTCCACTAGTTACAGGTTGCTATTCTGAAAATGCCACCTTAACCCAATTTGGTGTCATCGATTAGATATATAGTATTAACCATTTACAAGAGCCTCATGTAAAAAAAAAAGTTAGCTCTTTTCTCTGTAGTACAGCAAGAACCAATTTCAATCAACTCCAATGAATCTAGCTCTGTCCCTGACTACCTGTCTCAGGGTCCTTCTCATTTCTATTCTTGCAGGTGATGTTGACTGTTTATCCCAGGGTCTTTCTCTGGCCCACTTTTCTACGTGATGCTGACTGCATTTCTCAGGGTCCTTACCTCATCTGGTCCTCTCGGAGATAGTACATACTGTAGTGAGTGTAATGAATTCAGCCAGGTGGACCTCATAGAATATGAGTTCCCTGATTGTTAATCTGGTCCAATCGGAGTGCCCTGGCTGTCAGATATAAACAGGAGTGCCAGAGGTTGCGCTCACTCTGAGAGCTGGCACTGAGGGAGCTGGATCAGTGTCAAGGACTCTCCACGTGTAAATAAAGGGTGATTTGATGACAGGTGACTAGCCTCTGTAGAGATATTTCACATACTGCAACCATGTGATGTTAGAATAGTAGATGGTTAAAGTAGTGGATATAGATGGATACTATCCATGAGGGGACTGCTCACTATAAGGGATGTTTTCCTGGTGTACTTACTTGGTCACTTGGATTTTCCAGATTCAAGAAAATCTGGCAAGTTGAAACACATGCCTGCAATCAAACCTGCTGAATTTGCCTGCCATATATATATATATTTTTTGATGTACTGTTTATGAATGGAAAAAATGTCTGTTTCAAGTAAGGTTCATCAAACAACAACTTTGGGAGGAACAATCTATTTTACGTAATAATAAATACTTACAACTGTATTTGTGAACCATGATGTTAAAAAGAGTTGGCACCAATTACCCATGTATCCTCAATACCCAGTCTTTGCGATAACATTATTCAGCTCTTTCTATATTACCAAGGGGACTGCAGGTGTGCTCAATATTGATGCTGAATATTTGTATAATGAGAAGAAGAAGTGTTCATTATACTAAACAGGAAAGCATCTATTTGCATCATACCAGGTTTTGTCCTAAATATGGAACACCTTTGGAATTGCTACTGCCAGGGTTGTTAACATTGCATTGGTAGGCATTGATAAACCCATTTTCACATTGTGACTTATTTAAACGGTCAGAGATGACAAGCTAATCCCTCTGCCACTGTAGTGTTTGCCTGGATAGCCTCCTGGCTGCCTGTCAGTCCAAGCTTTCAGCACGTTTGATGTCTTGTTGCACAATATTTACCTCTCTTTAGGA
Source organism: Rhincodon typus (assembly GCF_021869965.1). NCBI lineage: Eukaryota > Metazoa > Chordata > Chondrichthyes > Orectolobiformes > Rhincodontidae > Rhincodon > Rhincodon typus. Next base: position 123,170,504 of record NC_063332.1, on the reverse strand, counting down.
GTAGATATTTTTACACCACCATCTTTAAGTGTTCTTAAAACCAGGATGCAGCAGACTGACTTTAAAAATTGCAGGTTATCTGGTGTTAAGACCTTGGGTGCCAAGTTGCATTTCGTGTTGTATGGAAAATTACGATGACTTAAATGGGAAAACAGCACAGTTTTCACACTCCTGCATTGGAAGGAACATTATGGTGATTATCATCAATCCATCATGTTGAGAATGATTCTTCTTTGTAGATGTTAGGGTGGACACAGGGGCCGTTTCCTCTGGAGGAGAATCTACACAGGGGATGTAGTTTCTGCACAAGGTGCAAAACTGCACGCTGCATTTAAGGAAGGATCAAGATTTATTTTAGGAATACCTAAGTTATGATTGGATGATCGAGGTTGTAGCAAAATGCAACTTCACAAATGCAGGTGATTGTAAAAGATAGATTCGACCGAAGAGTTTGCTTTATAGATAGAAAGTTGGAATATGTTTGTGGAATAGAAAATAGGGGCAATTGAGTATAGCTGGATCACTGAATTGGTTCAAAGCTAACAAGTCACAGCCCTTTGGAGGCAAATAAAATTAAATATTATGATCAACTAAAAAGAACAATGAACTGATAATATGATTTCAATTATCCATCCATTAAACAAGAAAGTTGAGAGGGAGGAAAGAATAATTGTTTGTAGATGCTGTCAATGATTGTTTCCTTACTCAAGTGCAAGTTATTAGTGCAAGTTACCAACCAGGAAATGTATTTCATTCACTTCTCAGAAACCATCCTGAGATGATAAAAACTTCTATGCGGGCAAATTTTTAGCAATACAAATATTTCAGTATTAGATTGAAATGTAACTGGGTAGGATGCATCTTATGACTGTTAGTTGCATTTCCTACTGCTCGTTCACTTTGCGTTTACTTGGAGGTTGCCAGGCTCTGTGGTTTGCATTGCTTTTTAATGAAGAGGGAAAGGCAGCAGATTATGATGGCTGGAGCACTGAATAGTGAAGGGAGTGCACAGGTTATTGTATCGTACTGCAGTGTGTCAATGCCACACCTACAGCATCTGCTGGCACCTTAAATGACTAACCCACTGAAGCTACTTCAACCAAACAACCTTGTGTTAAAGGTAAAGGGCAGCAGTCCTTGGCAGGGTCATGGGGGACTAAAGTCAGTAAGGGGTCACCATTGCAGTCACTCAAGGAACTCACCCATTTATGGGAATCAGACTTGGTCACTCCTACTGGTCAGTTGCAACCTGTTCAGGGATGAGAGGTGTGAAGTTGTTACTGTGGAGATGTCATTCTGGGTTTGGGGATTGGGAAAGAAGAATGCAATTATTCCTACAATGAGACAAAGAGATTGAATATGATGACACAGGGGCAAGAGAGGAGGTGGTGAGGTCTCTTTAGTAAGTGAGTAGGAAAGCTTAGTAATTTAGGAGGTTGAGGTAGGTGAGAGCTGCTGAGTGGACATGATGTATGCAATGATAAGAGTTGTAGTCCATGAGCCTTCATGAAAGGCATGTGTATTGGCTGCATTTGAGTGAGTGGTGGCCTTGTGAGTGTGAGGTAGGAGACACTTCACCCTGTAGAGCGCAGCAGATCATCAAGTTTCTGTCTGCACTGCATTTCACCCAGCACACTGCATTGATGCAATCCAGTCTGACTGAATCTGGTAATGTCTGCTTGGCTGGTTAGCAGGATATAGCGTTTTACTCCTCTCCACCAACTCCTCCAGCTTCCTATTGGCAAGCCGAACAGCTCAAGTTACTGACTTATATGTAACTGAGTATCACCCAATCCCAATGTCAGTACCCAGAGTACCTGTGCTCTCTTGTATTTCCTGTAAAATCAAGTACCAATCCTAGTTCCTCAATTACTATTGCCTTCCTCGTTCTGTGACACAATGCTACCACTATCTGCCAATTCAATCAATCTTGAATTTTTAAAGCTTCATTAAGACTTTTTGTTGTTTTCATTGCCATTTCACTGGGTAGTTGATTATAACTGTAGGCTAAATAAAGACTGCAGAAATACTTTACACCTTTGAGAACTTGTAAAGCTTTTTCAATCCAAGGTTAGTGGCAAGCATCTTTATGAGTTTTTGCATTAATCATCCAGTAAATGTTACAGGTACTCAATTTTCTGTCTTTTTTCTCCACAAGGTCTATGAGGGTCACATGTGAGTTTGATAACTCTCAGATGACACCATGCTGCAAAGAAGTATAGATAGTCCTGGACTCGTCCCAGTGATTGGGGGAATGGAGTGGAATCTGTCAGTAAGCAATCTTTAATGTACAGTCATCAACAGTCACAATCCTGTGGTTGACCAGGTCACAATATCTAACATCATGATTGTGTTCATTGAAAGTTGTCCCAGGCTGAGAGATATCTCCTCCAGTCAGTCCACTGTCCAGGACCGTGGCAGGTTTAAGGATACATATGGGCATTCTTGGTGGAGGCAAACATCTTTGTTGCTGAAATTGGTGATTTGCATATACCTTACCCTTTTCTCTCACAGTGATGACGGCAAATTTCAGAATTACACCAAGTAGGAGCTCTGCTATGCATGACACACGATGTTCCAGCAAGACCTGATGCCAACAGGTTGGTGTGAGTCTTCAAGAACAGTAATGGACAGAGTCCTGGATAAGGGAAAAGACATCAATCAACTCATGCCCCTCAGCAAGCTGTTCACGGGAAAATTGGGAACAGTAGGCCCTCCCACTTCTATGTAAATAAGGCATGCTGCTTCTACCACCTAAGATTGAGCCTCTTCCTAATGGAACTTTAGCCCCAGCTGAGTATCAGTGGGAGGCCCAACTGGGATAATGTTCGGTGTGAAAGGAAGGCAGTTGCACTGGATAGGGTCTCTGCACCTGGCAGCAGGCTGGATTTTCACTTACTGTGCAGCAATCTGCTCCACCTACCTCTTCAACCTGAGGTCTACATTCCTGATTAGGCTGATAGTCATCTCCCTAATGGTAGCCTCTTTTCTGGTCATAGGAATCCACTTCTTTCATACGCATCAAAGAAAGACAATTGAGGGTTGTCACTATTAAGCCTCCACAACTTCGTTAGGAAGTTTCGACCCTCAACATTAGGTTCTTCAGGTGCCTGCCCATGGTCCATTCGTAGGAGGCATCCAGGAGGATGATGTGGTCAGCCAACTCCACCAGCTGTAGGGATAGGGAGACCATTCAGCTTATTTGTAGAGTCATAGAGATGTACATCACAGAGACAGACCCTTTGGTCCAACTTGTCCATGCGATCCGATACCCTAATTTAATCTAGTCCCATTTTCCAGCATTTGGCCTATATCCCTATAAACCCTTCCTATTCATATACACATCCAGATATTTTTTAAATGTTGTCATTGTACTAGTCTCCACCACTTCCTCTGGCAGCTGATTCTATACACGCACCACCCTCTGCATGAAAAAGTTGCCCCTTAGGTCCCTTTTAAATTTTTCTCCTTCATCTTAAACCTATGCCCTCTGGTTTTGGACTCCCCAACCCTGGGGAAAAGACCTTGGCTATTGTACTCATAAATCCTCTGCTGTAACTGTGTCAAGCTACTAATGTCCCCAAAGCTCCTTGTCAGTACCTCAACGATCTGCTGTAGACTTCTTTTAACATCTTTGCCCCGGTATTTCTTGATGGGTTTTCAGTGCAGATTTTCCATCATAAAGGTTACCTGCCCAGGAACAGCATCACCAGTTGTTCATCCTCAATCTGATCTTTAATCATTGGAAGTTTCTGCTGTTCCCCTGAATTTGTCCAGCTTTCTACTCATTGGCCAGTAGAATATCTGGTCAGGACTACCATTTCCTGCTGCGGTAGAGTCAAGGAAACACACACGGGGAGTCTCTGCCTGGGCTTGGCCTAAAGGTCCAATTTCCTCCTCCAATAATATTGGGGCAGTGTCAGCTTCCCTCTAACATTGCTTTTTCAACTCCTCCACCACTCACTCTATCTTGGCCAGACACCTTTCAACCTCGTCCGCATTGGCTTGATCACTATGTTGTGGAATCCTGCCAGTCACACCATAAATGTAACTTGAATTTTGAACACACAGGAGTTATAACGTTCATGTAGTTTGCGATTTTTAAATTTCATTTGGCATCAGATCACTATGAACAAGAAGGGAAATTAAATAAGGAAATCAAGGTATTTAATAAGCCTGTGGTTTACTTTTGATTAAGGGAACCCTTTATTTGTCTGATCCTTCTCCCTGTCAGGCCTCCTTCCCCCAGAGACATCCAGCGTTGCAGATAGGATCCATTCCACTGCTCCAGCAGCCCTGCTTGGAGTCAGCCACTGCTGTCTCACTGAACCACCTGGTGTTGGAGGACCCTGCACAACTTCTCAAGCAACCCTACCCGCAGCCTCCTTCACACTTGGCACCTGTTGGTACAACAGCTCAATGTGCCCTGCTCAGTGCCTTCCCCCACTATCGCCATCTGCTGCTGTTCTTGCCATTTGGTTCCAGTTAACTTTGCAAGTCAATACTCAATATGGCAAAATGATTTTAAACTGGACAACCGTGACTGCACAATTGATTTCTCAGGTCAGTTTGAGGGCTTTAAACATAGTAGTATATTCTACATCTGTTGCATACCCCTGGCTGACCAAGAATAAAATATCAAAAGGCTTGCAGGAGCCATGCCACCTGCTTTCCTTTGTCTTAATCAGTTGGGTGAACTTCAGTCGGGTTTATCACTTCATAGAATCATAGAACCCCTACAGTGTGGAAACAGGCCATTTGGCCCAACAAGTGCACACCGCCCCTCCAAAGACCATTCCACCCAGACCCATTCCCCTAACCCTGCATTTCCCATGTCTAACCCACCTAACCTACACATCCCTGGGTGCTATGGGCAATTTAGCATGGCCAATCCACCTAACCACACATCTTTGGACTGTGGGAGGAAACCGGAGCACCTGGAGGAAACCCAAGCAGACACAGGGAGAATGTGAAAACTCCACACAGTCTGTCACCTGAGACTTGAATTGAACCTGGGTCCCTGGCACTGTGAGACAACAGTGCTAACCACTGAGCCATGTGCTACCCTAAATTGTTCTGGATTGTGATACCATACTCCATCATTGGCCTGGAAATTCCTATCAAGGTGAGAAATAAGGTTTCTGGATAAAGAAAACAATGCACACTTATGTATTGATCACTTCTGCCCTGGAATTTCCTGGACACGTGCCTCCTGTAATGAAACAGCAGGAAGCATGTCCAGGAAACATCATTGGCAGCAGCAGAGAGAATCCATGTGAAACCATACCTTATTTTACAGCAACAGTCTGACCTGTTCTGCAGTTTAAATGGTGAGCAGCCACTTTGACAGTTTCTGTGCTGGTGTGTGTGAATGTGTGTATGGATGTGTGTATGTGTCTGTTTGTGTATGTCTGTAGTTGTGTGTGTCTGTATGTGTGTGTGTATATATGTGTATGAGCGCGCACGTGTGTATGTATGTATGTATATATGTGTATGAGCATGTGCGTATATATATGTGTGTGTATATACGTGCGTGAATATGTGTATATATATGTGTGTGTATATACATGTGTGAGTATGCGCGCACATGTGTGTGTGTCGGTATGTGTGTCTGTGTATGTATATATGTGTATGTGTGTATTTATATACATGTATGAATATGTGTTTATGTATAAGTGCATGTATTTATGTGTGTCAGCATGCGCCGTGTGTGTATGTATATTGTGCATGGATGTGTGGGTATGTATATGTGGGTGTATATATACGTGTGTGAACGTGCACGTGTGTATGTATGTCCATGTGTGTGTGTATGTATGTGAGCGTGTGTGTGTGTAGGTGTGTGTGGGGAGGAGTTGTGGCAGGTGAATAGAAGAGAATGGTTCTAATTGATGTGTGTCGGAGGGATAGGATGCCAAGCTGGTAAGGGGTTAGGGTGCCAATATGGTGAAGGGGTAGGGTGTCAGGTAAGAGGATGAGTGCTCAGAATATGTTGGCAGCTGGTGGGGGTGGTGAGTGTCAAAATGGGTGAGATTATGTCCTGTCAGTAGGTGCGGCTGCCCATTCTGACAGGGTCAGGTGAAGATGAGGCAGTGGGGGGTGGGCGGCAACTATTTGGTCTAATGGGTTTCAAATCTGACAGGGTGGGTGGGGTCACGATTGGGTCCAGAGGGTCAGGAAGAGAGGACGCGCCAGCGAGGGGGTTGGTTGTGTTAGTTTAGGGGAGGTGGAGTGCATGCCGAGTAGGGATGGGTGCCTGATGTGGGTACGGGATTGGTGGTGTTTGATCGGGGCAGGAGAGTAGCAGGTTTACTTGGGAGGTCTTGGATAAGACGTTCACTGATGAGTCAAGGATGCACCTTAATAGTTACCCAGGAGTTAAGGCAGGTTTAAATTTCTCTATCATTTTTTAGTCAGCCATCAAACTGAAGTAAATCCAATTCCTCTGCAATCTCTGACACTGAGGAATTTTTCTCGAGGGTTTCAGGTGCAGAGTGATTGTCCATTAGAAATTTCAGTTTCCTGAGCAAATTTGTTGGAATCAGCTGTTCTGGATTTCCACATGATCCCGAAATCTTGCCGTGTTGCCGAAATGACTCTCTGGCCGTTGGAATTCCTAGGAGACACCACCAGAAAACTTGTCATGACGGGAGGGGAAGACTTCTCCTCAAATTTAGTGCGAGATAACTTTTGCTGTATTTCTACCATGTCCTTCATTACTGTCATTAAAAATAGATGAAACTTTGATATAACTGGTGTAAAAGCTTGCTGAATATGCCAGACGCGAGCCAATAAAAATTCAAGTGGTGTAAGCCAACAAAAGGGATATTGTTCCTTTAGAGCACTGTTAAAAAGCTGGTCTCATCTTATTCTGACAGCTTTTAAAATACCAGAGTCTGACATACAGAAAATAGGTCTTATTCTTTCATGAATATTTCATTTAACATGTCACTACTGAATTACTGGCACTGGTAATAATAAACATTCATGGTGTAGGTCAACAAATGTATCATCTGGGTTTTAAATCATTCATTAGTTATACTTCAGTGGGCTTCCTAGCCAACTCTTTTTCATTTTAAATAAATATGGATTAGGTACATTAGGTCAATGTTGCCTTATGATAAGCAACAAAATTAGTGGCACAGTAGCTTCCGTTTTGAGTCAACTTTAAATAATCTTATTGTTATGTATCTTTGATATTCCTTCTTTGTTTGTTTGAAATGTCTCTGTTTGTCTCCTGAAGACAACAAAAGTAATTCTGCTGTATTTGCAGTGCAGACCTTTCTGGGCTATGCCCTCTTGATTTATTGTCCTTTCAAAGATTAGCCATGCATTTACAAGATATCTGTTAGGAAATTGTTTAAAACATAGACAAAAGCAACAAGGGTTCATTGATTGAATATAACTGTTGTCCAGCAAACATGAAGTGCACTGAATCTTTTATTTATGCAGCTAAGAGAAAGTCTTCTCTCTGAGGTCAACTTTAACCTTTAGGAGGCTTTGGATGGGTGAAAGTGGAGACAGGGATATAAACTCCCTGATCCCATTTCTGTTTCCCTTTCGAGGAACAACAAACCAACCATCCTTTTTTAGGGTGTGCATTTTGGCAGCCTTCCAGAGACCTAATTAGAAACATAGAATACAGGAACAGGAGGAGGCCATTCAGCCCTTCCATGTAGGGATTTCTTGAAGAGAATTTCAATGACTATTGTAATATAATTTTACATACTGCAAAATAAGATACTGCAACACTTCAGATTTTCTTAAGTCTCCCTGTTTGAAGAGGTGAAGGGAAGGATAGCAGTTCTCCTTCCCATCATCAGGAGGAATAAACCCAAAATAGAAATATGTCAGTCCTGGAGAGAAGTGGCTAGGTCATCATCTCCGGAAGTGCAACAATCAAGCAAATGTCTTCAGAACATGACATGAGAATAGCAGCAATGTTAAGAACAGTTCTTCATTTCTGAATCTCTCTAATGATAAATGGAAATTGTCCTTCAGTATTCACACACTACAAACAATTCCCTCCCATATGTCATAAAGTTTGTTAGCCTGAGAATGATGATTTATGCAAATAAAGTGCATTTGCTTAACACTTCGACCTGAGATTCCAAGTTTCGCTATGTTAGGTGGCTTTTATTTATTGTCATTTATTGAATCAGATCTGAGGAAAGGTCAAAGACCTGAAATATTGATTTTGCATTCTTTTCTCCACACTTGCTGCCAGACCTGCATAGAACTTTCACCAAATAGATTTTGTCAACCGACTACAAAAATGTTTTCACATAAAATAAAACTAATGGCTGTTTCATTATCACCATTTTGTATTTTTAGGGAAATTGAAACAACAGAGTTGAAATTGGTGATAATATATAAAAACTGAAAGAACTGCAAATGCTGTAAATCAGAAACAAATGCCTACAACATCTGTGGGCACTGATACTGCTAGACCTGCTGAGCTTTTCCAACAATTTCTGTTCTTGTTGTTGGTGATAATTTATATTATAGTATATATTGTAATTGAGTTTAAGTTTGTGATAAAATAGATGATGAAGGAAAGTCATATACAAATTAATTAAGATCTTGACAACAATTATTGTTAACAGTATTTTCCAGTCTCTCATAATCAAGTGACAACACAATGAGACATCTTTTGGAAATTAGATATGAGCTAGAGCTTTTTAAATGGGTTCAGTATATTCACCAGCATCTCTAACCTAGACAGTATGTGCTTAATGAGTTGCCTTTACCACCGTGGGTGAGAGTAGTTACAATACTATTATTGTGCCTTTCTGTAATAGTATGTCAGGAAGGGGCCTATCATAAGTTTAGGATTCTAATGTGGCACTCTTGCTGTCAATAACTTCTTCTGTATTTTCCAATATTTCTAATTTGTATATGCTGCAAACATTACTAAGAACCTGAAGGGATGAGTAGGCATGGCTATTTTCCCACCAATTTGACAAATCCATCCAAAGTAAAACACTGCTGGTCTGGGGGCAGGAATGGGCAGCTTGATGTAGCAACAAGAATCTGTCAGAGCAGGAGATAAGAGCGTTGGTCTGAAGCATGTTGAGACTCCATTAGTGCCAGCTCTTTTCTAATTTTGAGCAGTGGCAGAAATTTCCTTAAATTAATAGGTTCATCAAACTGTAATTTCATACAAATACAGAGATTTTTAATCTAAGCATGAAGAAAGAGCTGGAGCTAATGCTATCTAAATGTCCTTCAGCTTTGTGTTTTTAAGGGCCGATATTCTTTGTAACAGCTTTTGTTTCATTATCCTGCATTGAGCTACTTATTCAAGTATTTGTGTCAGTGTTACATCAACTGTATTTTGCACCACATAATGGAAGGGGTATTATACATTATTATTTTGGGAGTTGGCTTTTTAAATAGAGCCAGAGTGTAAGATTGAGCAAAAATCCCCAATATTGAAACATACGAACAAAACCCTGGATTTTGATCAGAGTCCTGGACTTTCAGAACTTTTAAAACCGAAAATGGAAGCTGGAATGAGTCTGTGCGAAATACACAACCAGCAGGGCTTGGGAATGGAGATAGCTGACTGGAACTGTTGTTCACAATGTACACTTCCTCTGTAAAAGAACAATCAACCAAAACCAATAGATCCCAGTCTGAGACAGCTTTACCCCTCAGGCTACACTGCGCAGACAGTATGCAGCCTACAGAGATGCTGCACATTCAACCTCGATCAAAACCCATTCCCACATACTCTAACCGTCGGAAAACCAATTAATCATAGAATCACTGCAGTGTGGAAGCAGGCCATTTGGCCCATAAAGTTCACACTGACTCTCCAAAGAGCATCCCACCCAGTCCCAGCCCCTACACCATTCCTGTATTTCCCAGCCTAGACACTATGGGAAATTTAATAGGGACAATCCACCAAACCTGCACACCTTTTGACTGTGGGAGGAAACTGGAGCACCCAGACAAAACCCACCCAGACACGGGGAGAATGTGCAAACTCCACACAGATAGTCACCCAAGGCTGGAATTGAACCCAGGTCCCTGGCACCGTGAGGCAGCAGTGGAACCACTGAGCCACTGTGTCACATCAAGAGCTCAATGAAAACTACAGATTTGAGGGGAGATAATGGGGAACACAGTCAGTATAACTCTCAACCCTGACTTCACCTGAAAGACAGCTTTTCAACAAGATTCTGCACAAACAGCTGCCCCATAGGCTTCCACCCTCAACAAGCAGCTTCAGAACCAAGAACCACAGAGGCTGAACCAAGAACCAACAACAGGGTAACCAAACAATGGGCCTCATCGGAATGAAATCACATCTGAGAGGGGAAAGTCAACCACAGATTCCCAAATATGACACATGGGCCTGTTGTGAACCATGAGAACAAAACTGGCTGTCCAATAGAAGACAGAGGGTGGTAGTAGATGGAAAGTATTCAGCCTAGAGCTCAGTGACCAGTGGTGTTCCGCAGGGATCTGTTCTGGGACCTCTGCTCTTTGTGATCTTTATAAATGACTTGGATGAGGAAGTGGAAGGGTGGGTTAGTGAGTTTGCCGATGACATAAAGGTTGGTGGAGTTGTGGACAACATGGAGGGCTGTTGTAGGTTGCAATGGGACATTGACAGGATGCAGAGCTGGGCAAAGAAGTGGCAGATGGAATTCAACCCAGAAAAGTATGAAGTGATTCATTTTGGAAGGTCAAATTTGAATGCAGAATACTGGGTTAATGGCAGGATTCTCGGCAGTGTGGAGGAACACGGGGATCTTGGGGTCCATGTCCATAGATCCCTCAAATTTGCAGCCCAAGTTGATAGGGTTGTAAAGAAGGCGTATGGTATGTTGGCTTTCATTGGTAGGGGAATTGATTTTAAGAGCCGCGAGGTTATGCTACAGCTCTATAAAACTCTGGTTAGACCACAATTGGAATATTGTGTTCTGTTCTGGTCACCTCATTACAGGAAAGATGTGGAAGCTTTAGAGAGGGTGCAGAGGAGATTTACCAGGATGCTGCCTGGACTGGAAAGAGGGCAAGTATTATGAGGAAAGGTTGAGGGAGCTAGGGCTTTTTTCATTGGAGCGAAGAAGGATGAGATGTGACTTGATAGAGGTGTACAAGATGATGAGAGGCAAAGATACAGTCGATAGCCAGAGACTTTTTCCCAGGGCAGAAATGACTGTTACGAGGGGGCATAATGTTAAGGTGATTGGAGGAAGGTATAGGGGAGATGTCAGAGGTAAGTTCTTCACACGCTGCCGGCAGTGGTAGTGGAGTCAGATACTTTAGAGACTTTTAAACGACTCTTGGATAGGCACATGGAAGATAGTAAAATGTAGGGTATGCAGGGTAGATTGATCTTAGTAGGATAATAGGCACAACATCGTGGGGCGAAGGGCCTGTCCTGTGTTGTACTGTTCTATGTTCTATGTTAACCATTGGCAAAAACCGGAGCAACCAGGCGCACTTCAAAACCATGTTTCTCAGTGTCGAGCATAAACTCCTGAGACGTCAAAGTTCTGACCTAGCTAACAAGGAGGGGAAGGCGGGTGGTGACAGTGCATTGGGACCCCAAGAGTAGGAAATTAAACTGTTGTTTTTCTGTGTGTGTCAGTGCGATAGGTTCCGTAGTGTTAATCTAGTAAATAGTGTGATTTAACGCACTACAGTTCTCTGTATAATTAATTGTGTCAATTTCCTTGTCTATTGCATTTACCTATTTTTCTTGTATTATATTTGCCTTTGTATCTTAAATAAGCGCAGAGATTCTTTTGCCCTGAAACACCTGTTTACTGCCTCTTTACTTCACATTCCCTGAATAAGTCTAGGGTCCAGAGACAGGGATCTGGGAGTGATTTGAACCACTTAAAAATCAAGAAATAACTGATTGTAAACCAAAATCTTACAAGAGGGATCTTGTTCAATTCTGTGAATGTGACTTTCAAAAAAATCAGAAAGTCGTTCTGGAATGGTGACGTAAATACGTCATTGTGACGTAGGTAAATACTTCACCCAACTAGCTAGTAAATCCCTGTTGTGTAAATAAAAAAGATGTGTTTACTGTGGCATTTATGCCAAGTTGAGTAAAGACAGTGAAACAATATCATTTTGTTTTAACACCAGAGCAGCTGTTTTTCAGTTCAGTTCAGATGAAATCAGAGAACCGTTCAGTTCAGTTCAGGGGGAACCGATCTCCTCAGCAATGGGTTTTCTCATCTATGGAGTTTCCAAACTGGGAGAGTTCATGCAAAAATCTTCAAGTTGTTAGAATGGAGAATTCTGAAAAAATCTCCATTGTCTGCAGAAAAGGAATGGAAGGAGTCATTTGAGTAGAAACTTAAAGACTTGAGATATGAGTATAATTTTACTAGGATTGTAACAAGAACAAAAACAGAAGTTTCTGGAAAAGCTCAGCAGGTCTGCCAACATCTGTGAAGAAAAAAATCAGAGTTAATGTTTTGTGTCCAATGACCCTTCCTCAGAGCTAGGATTATGTCTGTGTCGTGGATGCTGTTTGGAATTAGCTTGAAATGTTGTTTCAATGTTTGTGGTAAGATCTTTCTAAACTGTCTTCTATATCTAAGAGATAGTAGGAACTGCAGACCCGAAACGTCAGCCTTCCTGCTCCTATGATGCTGCTTGGCCTGCTGTGTTCATCCCGCTCTACACCTTGTTATCTCTGTCTTCTATATCTATATCATTTGGTTTGTTTTTGTCTTCTTTTAATAGCAAACATATGTTCTGTTTTTCAAGAACACCTGCAGCCTTGAGTAAAAATTTTTCAGTGAATAAGCCACACATTAACCAATTACAAAATTAAAATATATTATCAATCAGGCCAGGTCTTAATAATTGATACTGTTCATTATGGTAGGATGCACTACAGTTTTTCCAAGATGAGTAGCTTCTTAAGTTGTATAATCTTAAAGTAGACATTTGCATGTTTTCTTGGATCCCAGTTAGTTGATTATTTCTCCACTGATAGGTTTAAAACACTTCCCTCCACTTTACAGATTCCTTCTCAACTCACCCTTGCAATCTCCCTCTTCTCCCACATATACAGATCTTGCAGTCTCCCACCCTCCCACTCCTCGTACAGCCTTATTTACCACATGCCCACTGCCACATTCCTCTTTAAGCCTCCTTCCACATCTTCAAACATTCCTGGAAACCCCTCTTCTTCCCATCCCTACCCTGCTCTGGCTGATACCCTACCCTGGACTCAGCAGACAGAACACCTGGATGTAGCAAGAGGTTTTTTCTACCTCAGCAAAAAATCCCACATCCCTGCCAACGACAGCTCCCAGTTCTTCAGTCCCCTCTCAATGACTCTCAGCTTCTTCATCCCCACGGTTTGGAGGTGCCGGTGTTGGACCAGGGTGGACAAGGTAAAAAATCACATGACACCAGGTTATAGTCCCAACATGATAATTTGGAAACACAAGCTTTTGGAGTCATGTTCCTCCCTCAGGTGTTAGTGAGAGAGACGGCATCAGACACAGAATTTATAAACAAAAGGTCAAAGGGTCATAGAATTGATGCGAATATATTGAACAAATCTAAGATGGGTGTTAAATCTTTTAATCAGTTAGAAAGGAGATGTAGATTTTGATTGATTAATATGTAAATGCCAAAATTTCTTTCAATCACTGCCCTGAGATAATTAAAGGTCTGTCCCCAGACATTACATCCAGTTTCACGGTCTCTCCCTCTTTAGATCTTGCCTCCAGGCTCCCAGAAAAAGGGATATCCCTGCAATTCACTCAATATTAGTACTGCCATTCCCAAACCCTGGGTGCAGCTCCAGGACTTTGATCAATAACCCAATCTCAGCAAGCCTGGGAGAGAACTAGCCTGTGATTGGAGGAGTTGCTCCTCACCATTTGTGAGTTTTTGGTACTGGGTAAGGGCCGACAGAGATAGTTCACTGTCACCAATTTCCTCCTTCATCCTTTCTTTGCCTTGGTCCTGTCTGGTTATTAATAGTAAGGAATATTTTGCTATAGGCTGTTTACAGAAGAGGTGTTATTCTTAGCTAACAAGGAAATTTATTGCATGATAGGAACAAGTTCCACATTGGTGAGACATAATCGAAAGGACTTTGGAGAGCTGGCATAGGGACTTTTGCTTCATCTGAAAGCTGGAGTAGAACGTCTTGCTTCCACTAACCAGTTGTGTGTGACACTTTTAGAATCGATTCAGCAAAGATAACATGAACATTAACACCTTCAGAACCATTACCTTGTACAGTAGGGAATACTCAATGGCAGATTTTTGATAAAGATAAGAGGAGGCTCATAAATACTGGTATGGACTGGTTACTCTATATTGCCTGTTTCTGTTTCATGTATCCTATCTAAACCTATATAATCCTTGGTATTTCAATGTTCTCTTTGTGAATTTCTCATTTTGCACATGTCATAAATTTGAACTCATTTAGAACTCTACTGGTTACATCCTACATTGTACCAGGTAGCATTGATCCATCACCACTGTGCTCTGTGTCATACATTTGATCCTGATCTTGCAGTACCTTGATTTTTAAATTCTTACATGTGTTTTTGGAAGACCCCAGCCTTTCTTAACTCACGAACCTCCTACATCCTGCACTCATCCAGTTCAGGCCTCTTGTACCTGTTGAATTTTATTCACTTCATCATTGGTACCATGTTCAATGCTGTCTGTGTCCCAAGCCCTGGAATTCCCTCCCTATATCTATACACTCCTCTCTTCTTTTAAAGCATTCAGTAAAAGTCCTGTCTTTGACCATGTTTTAGGTCACCTTCCTTAATATCTCCATTTTGGTGTCAAGTTATGTGCCTGTAAAATGCTTTGGCGTGTTTCAATAGAGTCAAAGCCATTATATAAATGTAAGTTGTTGTTATTTGAGAACCTGGTCTTTCAATAAATCTAGATTAGCAAACCCATTATTAACTCATTTAAATGCAATCAGAGAGTATATTTAAAGTCAATAAATCATGCTGTTGCTAGGCCACCATCTCAATTATTTTTAAAACTATGTAGCATGAAAACTGGCAATTATCTTAGAAAATTGTGATTGCTGTTAATTTAAGAGGGGACCAGACCAATGATAATTACATTTAAACTTTATTATTAGTGAGGCAACAGTGAATAAGTCCAAAAGTCCCAGGAAAGTATGGCAGGATGCAAGTCATAGCACAGGTAACTTGCTCCATTCTTTTTTCTATCATTTGTGCCATTCAATGGCTCCTCCAAACTTGATGCAATTCTGAGAGCCCAAGCCTATTCATAAACTTATGTTGTCCTTTAGTTAAACATGGCAGCCAATTCTTACACATAGAGATCCCACAAATATCAATGAGGAGAATAATAAGATACTGTCCTGGTAGCATTGACTGAGGGATCAATATTGACCTAAACACCAGGAGGACCACCCTGCAAAGACAATGCCATGGAATATCTTTGATTTACCTGAGAGAGTAGGCAGCAACACACAGAAAAATCGATATTGCCAATAATGCAGCTACCCCTCAGTGTTGCACTGAATTGACAGATTGTGTTGTTCAGATTCAGATAAAGCATTCTCAAGCTTTAGCTCTGGAAGAAGATTGCCACCAGTGACCGCAGACAGACAGGCACAAATCTTCTGTTGGGCGTGACATACCCAGCACCAGGTCTATTTTACAGGACAAAACTCAATGCACAGTAGTTTGCCAATTTGATTGATGAGAAATTCTGCACAGGGTTATGAGCATTTAAATGTAAATAAATCAATAACAAAGAGCTTGTCTGATTTTGGGCGATCTTCTATCATACTCACACAGAATGGGTGAAGGATGGATCTCAGTTCGTTTCCCAGCTCCCTAACATCCACTCCATACCAACAATGACAACTGATACGTTTCTCCCAGTAAGTTGCTGTTTGGTGCGCTTTGATGCAATTGTGAAAGATTGATCAAATATTGCTATCAAATTGACTTGAACCACGAATGCTTGTTCAAGAAATTGTAAAATAATGGCTGAATCTCAATGCAGTCTCCGCCATCTGGAGGAATGCCCAGTTCTATTGGAAGAAGGTCAATGATTTTTTCCACTCTGCCAGCATAAGTGCCACCATCTTCTCTCTAATACCTCACACTCACTCTATCTCTAATATTGTGCCCACCTCTCATTGACGTTCATACTCTACCACTCTCAATATCATATGCAATGTCTTCCCCAACCATTGTCACCCATTCCAATCCTTGACAACAACAACCCTGCATGCCCTCTGTTTACTTATCTAGGTCAACGCTCCACCTGTATCAACAGTAACAACCGCGTCAAGCACTTCCATCTCCCTTAGTACCTGTCTCTCTCTCTCTCCCTCTCTCTCTCTCTCTCTCTATCTCTAAGAGGAAAACAGCCACTTCAAACAGAAAGAGTCAACATACGTAGTGGTCTGCCTGATATGCAGCTCCTCACCCCTTGTGAGGACAGGATCCTAATTCTGATCATTCTGATTAGCTGATTGACCTTATCCAGTACCTTGGACTGGTTTTGGAGAATGCCCTTGACTTACTGTGCTAAGACCCCCTGACTGAGGGACAACTAACAACAGTGAGGAGCTTCCCAGCTTTGTGTCTGCACTAAATGGCAAGGCAACACAGCAGCACTGTGAGGCTGGTGTGTCTGACTGAGAGGCAAGCCACTGTGCAGCCGCTCTGAGGATCTCCACATGCTGACAGCATTCCGAATATTGACTTCTAGTTTAGAAGTCATTGCACACGTGGGATTTGGTTGTCTGCACAGAAGAAAACAACACTAAAAGGAATATGGGGGAAAGGCACTAAAGTCAAGGCATTGATGCTGTGAGCATCCAGGTAGGATCAACGTGAGCGAGTGCTAAGAAAGCAAGCAAATAGCTCAGAGATGCAGAGATAGTAGGGGCTGCAGATGCTGGAGAATCTGAGATAACAAGGTGTAGAGCTGGATGAACACAGCAGGCCAAGCAGCATCAGAGGAGCAGGAAGGCTGACTTTTCGGGCCTAGACCCTTTCT
>NC_063332.1:123052928-123153091 GCF_021869965.1 Rhincodon typus | reverse complement strand
GTCAGCCTTCCTGCTCCTCTGATGCTGCTTGGCCTGCTGTGTTCATCCAGCTCTACACCTTGTTAGCTCGGAGATGCAGCCTAATCCAGTCCGAGAGCTGGATGCGTGTCCTTGCTGAAGCATTGCAATGATAGTTGCAGCACTGAAGTGCAGAAGACAACTGTAATGGATTGAAAAGGCGCATGAGCGTTCTTACAGGCTGGCATATATTAGATGCCGATATGTGGGGTGTATGTGGGGTGTTAATAGTAAGTGTGCATGCACATGCCCCGAAACGTTGGTGTCTACTGTCCAACATGGAAATCCTTTCAACCAGGCGGCAAGTGCCAAATACCAGCTCGGAATTCCATGTCGGGAATTCTCAGCATTTAATTTACTCATGGCAGACGATCCAATAGAAATTTACATATGAATGAGGCATGCAAGCATTTAATAAGGTCATTAATGAGCAAAAAATCTCCATTAATAGGTAACTCAACCTGCTAGCAAGAAGCTTGTCACAATGCTTGGAACTTTTAGTTAAAAGTGGCATTGAGTTGTTCCCAATATTGAGATAAGCCTTGCTGCATTTCCCACATGAGGTTTCCATATTCCACAGGATAGCTCACATCCTTCAGGCCCTTATACTGACCCTAGTGGTATCAATCAGGGGCATGCTCAAACGTAGTTAGTTGTCACGAGAATTTGTTGATATATAATGGTGGATACATGTTGCCAATGACCTTTCTGAAGTGCTATTAACCTGAAGAGTTCACTCTGTTTCTCCTCCACACATGCTCACCGAGCTGCTGCATGTTTGCAGCATTTTCTGCTACTGTTATCACTGAAACAAACTCATGTTAGCCAACCACAGCATTATGCACATTTTAATAACTGAAAGGTGTCCACCATTAAAGATTGCTCTTTCACAGGATAAGGTTGGTCAACATACTTCAGAAAGGGACTCTGACTGGCATTCAGATAATGTAAGCATACCTCTAGTTTTAAGTGTTATACAAACAGATTTTTTTTTTATTCTACAGGCCATTAAGGAAATCTGAATGAGGAGGTTAGCAAATGTCAGTGAATTTATCTTCAATTAAAATTAATAGATGGAATATCCTGTAAAGTGTCCTGGCCCCGTGCCCAAATTCTCTATCTATACTCCAATTGTTCAGAGTTCCTTGACAAATAGTTGTATTTGTAAGCATAAAACATAAGAAGTAGAAATAAGAGTAGAACTTTTGTCCCATCAAGCCTTTGGATCACGGCTAATCTGGTCCCAGATCAACTCCACTTTCGTGCCAGCTCCTCATAGCCCACAACTCCCAATATTTCAAAAAACCATCTTCCTCCTCTTTAAATATTTTCAGTGATCTAACCTCCATATCTATCTGGTTTACAAAATTTCAGGTGTTCACTACCCTCTGAGAATTGGTCAGTGCATTGAGTATAGGAGTTGGGAGGTCATGTTGTGACTCTGCAGGACAATAGTTAGGCCACTTTTGGAATCCTGCATACAATTCTGGTCTCCCTGCTGCAGTAAGGATTTTGTGAACATTGAAAGGGTTCAGAAAAGATATACAAGGATGTTGCCAGGGCTGGAAGGTTTGAGCCATGGGGAGAGGCTGAATAGACTGGGGTTATTTTCTCTGGAGCAGCGGAGGCTGAGGGGTGACCTTACAGAGGTTTATAAAATCATGAGGGGCATGGATAGGGTAGGTAGACAAGGTCATTATCTCAGGGTGGGGGAGTCCAAAACCAGAGGGCAAAGGTTTAAGGTGAGCGGGAAAGATTTAAAAGGGACCTAAGGGGCAACTTTTTCACACAGAAGGTGGTGCGTGTATGGAATGGGCTGCCAGAGGAAGTGGTGGAGGCTGGTACAATTACAATATTTAAAAGGCATCTGGATGGGCATTCAAATAGGAAAGGTTCAGAGTGATATGGGCCAAATGCTGGCAAATGGGATTAGATTAGTTTAGGATGTCTGCTTGGCATGGATGAATTGGACTGAAGGGTCTGTTTCCATGCTCTATATCTCAATGACTCTAAAAGAAAGTCAATAAAGCAGTACTGATGGCCTTCTGTACACTCTGCTGAAGTGCCAAGACACTAACAGGTGTGGTGTGGCAAGCCATGGAACAGATACTGCGAGCATGCAAGTAGGTGCTAAGTAAGTGAGCAGCTCTGAGTTGCAGTCTGATCCAGGTGTGAGCTGGGTATCTACGTGCGGAGTGTCCCCGTTACAGCTTTTAAATGCTAATTGCCTGTGGGCCCTGCAATGAAGTCTTCGCTTCCTGAAAGGCTTGCAAGTGGATTGACGAGGCGTCATGATGATTGTGAGAGGTTGGAAAAAGCTGGATGCTGAAGTCCGTGTTTGATGGCTGCATGTGACTGGTGCCCATGGATCGTGCCCCGGGATGCTGTTTGGTACAGAGCATCATGGAGACTGTTCACAACCACTCTGACTTGCGTGTTGAGAATCATCGACATGTAACTTGTTCGGTGCGTTTAATAAGATAGGATGCTGAATATTAATGAAGTGCATTGTGCGATTAATAAGGCATTTAACAAACTGTAATCCTCCTTAACTGGCAACTCACTGCTCCTTAGTAAGAAACTTGCCTCGCCACTTGGTTTATGCCTAAAGGATGCAGAGAGTTAATCCCGACATTGAGATAGACCCTGCCAGATTCCTGGCAAGATTTTGCCACAAGTCTTGCAATAGTCATCTTGACCAGGCCCCTGTAAGATTCTGATCTGTATTTCTAGTGAACGTGATCTCATACTCTAATTTTCTTCTTTTTAGTTATCTTTCATTCAACCTTTGCTGTGTTTTATATTCTGCCCAATCTTCTGACTTGCCACTATCTTTGCACAAATGTATGCTTTTTCTTTAAGGTAATACTTTCTTTCACTTCTTTGGTTAATTAGGTTGTTACATCCCTTGGAATGTTTCATTCTCATTGAAAATAATCTATACTCTGTATTCTGAAGTATCCCTTTTAATGCCTGCTACCCCTTCACTATTGCCTTATCCCTTGAACTAACTTGCCAGTTTACTTTAGCTAGCTCTACCCTGTACTTCCATGCCCTCATAATGGCCCTTATTTAAGTTTAAAATATTCATCTTAAACATGCTCTTCTCTCACTCAATCTGAATGTAAAATTCATTTGTATCATGTTTTCTGCTGCCAATAGGCACCTTCATTATAAGGCCATTAATTAATCCTAACTCATTGGACTAACTGCTCTGTGGTTAGCTCCAGAATGTGTTGTTCTAAAGTATTATTTCAATAACATCTTCTGAGCTCCTTCTCCAGCATACACTTGCCCATCTGATTTTTCCAGTCTATATGATTATTAAAATAACCTATGTTTATTCCCATGCTTTTCTGACGATCTCTCCTCATTTCTTCCCGTATTTTCCATTCCATCATGTGGTTACTTTTAGGGGGTCTGTACATCAATCGCACATGTGACCTCTTTTTCATTTTCCAACTCTTTCAAACCACTTCTACCTCTTGGTTTTCTGAACTTACATTCACAGAATCCCTACAGTGGAAACAGGCCCTTTGCCCAACAAGTCCACACCGACCCTCAGAGCATCCCACCCAGACCCATCTCCCTATAACCAACCTAATCTACACATCCCTGAATACTACAGGCGATTTAGCATGGCCAGTCCACCTAACCTGCACATTTTTGGACTGTGGGAGGAAACCAGGGCATCCGGAGAAAACCCATGCAGACATGGGGAGAATGTGCAAACTCCACGCAGACAGTCGCCCGAGGGTGGGATTGAGCCCGGGTCCCTGGCGCTGTGAGGCAGCAGTGCTAACCACTGAGCCACCGTACCGCCCTAAGGTTATTCCTCTATTACACTGGCATATCATTAATTAGCAGAGCCACCCCTCCTTGTGTCCTGTCTTTCCTAAATGTCCTGTACCCTTCAATATTCAGATTACAATCTATGTCATACTGTGGCTGTATTTCTGTATGAAAATACAGCAAGTTGCAGTTCAAGGCAAAAACCTCAACATGGTCATTGTGAAATGGTTGGATGATTTGGTTTGATTTATTATTGTCACATGTACCTGGGTACAATAAAAAGTTTTGTTTTGCATGCAGTACAGACAGATTAGAGCAAAGAAGGAGAGGGATTCTGTACTTAATTACAAAAACCTCCCAAAGAAAAATATTCAATAATGTTCTTAAAGGAATATATTTTGTAGCCCACTGTACATGAAAAAATGGAGCATGTATCATTAATTAAAGACAGAACATTACAATGTTAGTTGACTGAGATATAATGTTTAAGTCAGTGAAAATGAAATAGGCCAGTAACTCAGTGAGGAGAAAATGAACAGCTGAATTAAAAGAAGGAATTTGCAAGCTGTGGTCAAAAAAGTGCCTACAGTAAGTGTGAAAAGAGCAGCACCTTCATGGAAACCTCCTGTCTGAGCAGACAAGAGCCACATGCACTGTTATCATACCAATGCCACATGCAAGGTGTTGGTGGACTTTGATGCCATTGATCTTATTGTGCCATGTGTTTTGCAATAAATGAAAAATGTTTTAAAATGGCAGGAAATTGCAGAACTATAAAAAGAGATGGAGAAGATTTTGAATAGTATTTTCAGTTATTATTTTCTATTCCTTTTCACAGTATTTTCAGTTATTATTTTCTATTCCTTTTCACATATACTGACATTTCTGGGGGCTATTATAAATTTGCCAACAGAAGTTTGGGTGATTTCGTTTGATTTATTATTGTCACATGTACCTGGGTACAATGAAAAGTTTTGTTTTGCATGCAGCACAGACAGATTAGAGCAAAGAAGGAGAGGGATTCTGTACTTAATTACAAAAACCTCCCAAAGAAAAATATTCAATAATGTTCTTAAAGGAATATATTTTGTAGCCCACTGTACACAAAACTGCTAACAGAATTTTGTCAAAAATCACTCAACACCAGGTTATAGTCCATCAGGTTTATTTGAAGATGCAAGCTTTCGGAGCCTCAGTCCTTCTTCGGGTATAACTTGGTGTGTGATTTTTGACCTTGTCCACCCCAGTCCAACACTGGCAACTCCACAACAGAATTTTGCTTTGAATTGAAATAAATTACCCAATACATCCTGAATGACTAGCTCTAGTTCTCAGTCCATTCTGTGTTGTGATATACATAGAACAAAGCAACATTATTAACCTAGTAAAATTCTAACCATCTGCATCATAAGTAATAAAGATAAATATTACATTATAAAGGTGCTAATTATAGAATAAAGTGTACAAAAAAGTATCCTACTTTAACTGGCTCCCAACTGAAACTCTAATTAAATTGCAACAGCTTGCTGTTGTTGACTGGGATATTCCTAATGCTTATGTGAAGCTATTCATTAAACATGCCCTTGCCCATTTGATTTCTATGTCATTTTGCATTGTAAACCGCGGCTGGTGGAAGTTCTGTAACCTCTAGAGGGAATTTGGGGTCTCTGTGGATAGGGCAAGTGGCTGTAGGTCTCCTTAACCAATCAAATTGAATGTTGTTATTTAGCAGTAGACCCAAAAATCATGAATTAGGAAAATGATATAATACAGAGGGCTGTGTTTTGCAGAAAATCCCCTAATTGTCTGTTTTGGCGAGTCTCATGGAGGTTTATTCTCCATGAGTCCAATCAAGTTTTCTCATGCTATTCTCTACAGCTTGCCTCTGTAAATATGTGCCATGCATCTACAACACCCCGCTCTCACTATAGTGCACTCAGCAATACTAGAAATACTCACCACTGCTGGAAGTTCCCAGAAATTCTGGTGCCTGTGCAATTCTTAAAGTGCGGCTGTGTACCAGGTCAAGCTCTACCTGCTACAAGAAGCCTTCACCCTGCGTGTTGTGTGAGAGGAATGAGAAAGAAATGTTTCTGATGGCATAAAGATGGCACAGCTAATGTTTCATTGTAAATACTAGTGCAGGTTCATAAATGTATTCCTATTTCAGAACCAAACTGAACAGATTATCCATCCTTAATGTAATCCAATCCAAGAATCCTGCCTAATGGAGTGTTATTTTCTCTCTAATGCCTGGTCTACCCTAACATCTTCTCATTGTTCAAAGAGGGAGCATTACAGACTAGAAAACCTACAAATGGTTGCAAACCTTTACTTTTAGACAGCAACAGCAAAAAATGAAGGAAAAACAAAACAAGAAAGCTGCATTTACTTTTAAGAATATATAGGGTTACTTGCTTTTTGACAACATAAAAATGTACAGTCAATGAAGGATGACTGCACCTAGCTCAAATAAAGGAACTGTATCATAGATTCATAGCACTCTACAGGGCAGCAAAAGGCCCTTCAGCCCATCGCGTCTGTGCAAAAACAGCCACATACCAATTCTAATCTCATTTTTCAGCACTTGGCCCATGGCCTTGAATGCCTGGCATCTCAAGTACCCATCTCAATGCTTCTTGAATGTTCTGAGGGTTTCTACTTCTACCACCTTTACAAGCAGTAAGTTTTGAGTTTCCCATTGCTCTGAGTGAAAATGGCTTTTCCTCACATCCCCTCTAAACTTCCTGCCTCTTATGCCCCAAGTCATTGATCACCTCCACCAATGGAAAAATTCCTTCCTGTTTATCATGTCCATGTGCCTCTTAATTTAATACATCTCAATGTCCCCCTCAGTTTCCTCTTCTCCAAGAAAAACAACCCCAGCCTCTCCAATTTCTCTTCATAACTAAGTCTCTCCAGCCCACTCAATATCCTGGTCAATTTCCTCTGCACCTTCTCCAGTGCAATCACATCCTCCTATAGTGTGGATTTCAAAACTGCACACAGTGCTATAGCAGTGGCCTAACCAACTTTTTATACAGTTCCAGGATCACCTCCCTGCTCTTAAACTCCATGCCTCAGCCAATAAAGGTCATTATCCCATATGCCTTTTTACCCTCAAGTATCAAGTAAGTCCTGCCTGGCTTGTTGTGGCCATGGTTACAGTGTCCTATCATGTTGAAGCTGATCTTCCTCTTGCTCAATGTCCTTATTTTCTTCCTTGGAAGACTGCTGATGTCTCAGCTCTTCAGAATCCAGCACATTCCCTTTTTGTGCCCTCAAGTTGTGGCACAGCACAACATGCTAGTGTTATGCTGAACAGTTTGTCTAGAGGGACAAATTAGGCATCTCCCAGACTGATCCAAGGTCCAGCTCCAAACCTTCAACAGGCCTTTTGCCTGTTCTACGATGGCCCTGGTTGAACAATGTCTGTACTGCAGGTACGCTTAGCCTCAGTCAGTGGGTTGCATAATGGAGTCATCAGACGTGGTTGCAGTGTATAGCCCCTTGCCTCCCAGGAACCATTCTTGTAAGGCATTTGCCCCTTGAAATGAAGCAGTAATGTGATATAAGCATCATGGCAGCTCCCAGGGTACTGGTACACACTTCTTCAGCATAGTACTGATGATCACAGATGACTTGTATATTGATGGAATGGAACCCTTTTCTATTGAAGAACTTAGCTACATTATGATATGGCCTTCTCAGCACCACACATGTAGAGTGTATAGTGCTCTGCACTTGGGGCAGTATTGGACTACAGCACTGACGTCGTCATGAAGAAAGAAGGTCAGGTGCTGTGATGTGGCCCAGAATGCATCGGTAACGGCCTTAGTACATTTGTGAGTGGGGGCTTGTGAGACTCCATATAGATCCCCAATGGATCCGTAGAAGCAGCCAACTGCATAAAAGTTCAGCGCAGCTGTCACCTTGACAGCCACTGAGATAGGAAGGCCATTCACTCCTTCGGTTATAGCTCCCACTCCAGCAGTTGGCATAATTCAGTGGCAGTGTACCAGGGCATCCTCAGTCTGCACCAACACTGTGCCTCTCTCATCTGAAGGAAATGGCATCAAGGACAATAGACTCTGTCTCTCCTGTACCTCGTGTGCGCCTCATGGAGATGTGCTGCTGTGACTTCTCCATGTGCAGGTGGTTCAGCAGCCATTGGAGGGTGTTACAAAGACTCCTGCTGTGGCAGAACCCATTGAGCATGCTCCCAATGAGCTTGTCTGGTGAATATCAGAAGCAAGCACAGGCCTTTAACAATGTGATGAAAGCAAAATTCTGTGGATACAGGAAATCTGAAATGGCAAGCTAAAATGCTGGAGAAATTCAGCACATCTGGCAGGACCTGTGGACAGAGAAACAGAGTTAAATGTTTTGAGTCCAATATGACCCTTCTTCAGAAAAGATATAATAGACCCGAAAGGTTAACTATATTTCTCTCTCTCTCTCTCCACAGGACACTGGTGAGGCCACTTTCAAAGTATTGTGTACAGTTCTGGTCGCTGTGCTACAGGAAGGACGTTATTAAATTGGAGAGGGTTTCAGAAAAGATTTACCTGGATGCTGCCAGGGCTAGAGGGGCTGAGTTGTAAAGGTTGGCTGGATAGGCTGGGACTTTGTTCACTGGGCCATAGGAGGTTGAGGGGTGACTTTATCAAGGTTTATAAGATCCTGAGGGGCATAGATAAGGTGCATAGCAAAGTTGAAATAACTGCTATCCCAACTTCAAGTCACCCTTTATTTACACATGGAGAGTCCTTGACACTGATCCAGCTCCCTCAGAGCCAGCTCTCAGAGTGAGAAGAACCTCTGACACTCCTGTTTATAGCTGTCAGCCAGGGCTCCCTGATTGGACCAGAATAACAGCCCCAATCAGTGAACTCATATTCTATGAGACCCACCTGACTGACCTTGTTATAATCCCTGCAAAAGGTCTTTTCCCTAGAGTTGGAGAGTTCAAACCTAGGAGCCATATTTTTATGGTCAGGGAAGAAAGATTTAAATGGGACCTGAGGGGCAGCTTTTTCACACAGAGGGTGGCTTGTTTATGGAATAAACTACAGAGGAAGTGGTAGATGCAGGTACTGTGACAACAATTAAAAGGTAATTGGATAGGTACATAAATAGGATAAGTAAGAGAGATATGGGCCAAAAACAGGCAAGTGAAACTAGATAAGTTTGGGAAACTTGGATGGCATGGATGAGTTGCATCACAGGGTCTGTTTCTGTACTGCATGACTCTATGAGATACTGCCAAGCCAACATTACCGATATACTGAAGGCAACACAGATAACACATCATGGAGAGAATCACAAGCTCAGCCTCTCAGTGTGAGTGACCCTGCAAACCTTCAGTTTGCTTTCTGTCTTGCCCTTCCTTTAACCCCAATAACATTGATCCCTCCCACATTTCCACTCAACTGTTTCCACTGTTTATTTAATTGCTCATCACTGCACTTTACTCCCTAGTCCTAGACAAATAGCTTAGTCATACTGAACATTGTAATGAACACTTCCCTCATAGAAGCCAGGGTGGTTGTGACCATCCATCAATACCCCCTTCACCCCCTCACCCGCATACTCTATCATTTCTCACCTGTTATATATCAAATTCTTCTCTTCATAATTATTGCCCCCTCTGCATCATAATCATGTTGCCTCCAATCCCCATAATGCATCCCCTAAGTTACCCACAGCAACAGTAGAGTCTGATAATCTTGATCTTCATCGAACAGACCTGATCATGACCCATCCCTGGAACAACTTGGAAAGAAAGCCCCAGCCGATGAGTGACCAGTCCCCTGGCTGACCTCGGTGCAGCTTCTAGAGTGACCTATCCTGGACTAGTAGTGCTGCACTTGCAAAACTAACTGTGGCCCACTCCCTGAAGTGCAGTGATATTGTCTCCCTGACCCTGGGCAGCTCAAGTGGTTGACTTAACAGATCAAAACCTCTGAACTGACATCAGAAAATATCCTTGTCTTACTGTATTGGTACACCTTGTCTGGTCCATTTGTTTGACTGAGGATTATTTCTCCCAGAATTTGAGACAAGACCATTTTGTGGAAGAACATGCTATGTATTTACTGTGTAAGTTGCTGACACATGGTCTGGATGTGGCATTGATGTCACATGGTGCCATGCAGAAACATGTCTGTGCCCTTGACTGATCACTGTCCATCTCCTTGACTGATCACTATTGTTGAATATAACGAATTATTTGACTTTGTGTCTGCACTTAAAGGTAAGCTAACAGAGAAGGCCTGTGGCCTGTAAGTTATGAATGAGGCAGAAAGCTCAAAAAGGCAAAGCATGTCAGAGATGCTGTGAGCGGCACTGAGGGTGGCTAGGGATGGCATGGTGGCTCAAATGGGCAGCACAACGGCTCAGTAGTTAGCACTGTTGCCTCACAGCACCAGGGACCCAGATTCGATACCACCCTCGGGTGACTGTCTGTGTGGAGCTTGCACATTCTCCCCGTATCTACGTGGGTTTCCCCTGGGTGCTCTGGTTTCCTCCCACAGTCCAAAGATGTGCAGGTTGGCCATAGATTGGCCATGGTAAATGCAGGGTTACAGGGATGGGGTAAGGGAATGAGTCTGGGTGGAGTACTCTTTGGAAGATCAATATGGACTCAATGGATCGAATGGCCTGCTTCCACACTCTAGGAATTATGTGATACTAAATGCAAAGTGTGGGAGAGCCAAGTGAACATGCCAAGAGTCCTGAGTTGCAATTTAGTCTCATCCATGTGATGGGCACAATGCGGTCTGGTAGCAGCATTACAGTGTAAGGTGTCAGTGCATTCCAAAGTCCAGTGCTGAAGTGAAGAATTGTGCTTTAAGTGAGCTGGAGATATATCATGATAATTTGATGTGGCTGGTATGTGTCCAGTGTCAACCTTTATGGACTGAGAGTTCAGACAGTTGTAGGCCATGGCACACACCCTATAATTTTGGGGAACCGCTATCCAACATGGAGCCCCAGAGGTGTAACAAGTACCATCATCCAGGTACCTGCTTTGTCTTTCTGGCCTTCATTATCACCATCAAAAATCTCTTCATCATTTGGGAGAATAGCAAGCTGCTAAAAGTTAACAAAGAGATGTAAATATATGCAAATAAGCCTCTTGCGACTTACGAGTGACAGTCTCATCTCGCTAATCAAACCTTGTGTAGCAAAATAAAACATTTCTTTGTCGTCAAGAGTCTCATTCTATTCGATAGTGCCACAGTTTCCCTACTGACCCATCAATGTCCATATTATTTAGGGACTGGGAAAATTCAGCCCAAAGTAACTTTTTTTAAATTTATACTTTAGATAAATATCTCCAACAATGACCAACATCCAAAGGAAAGAGACTGCATATTTCTGAAAATTACTTTTTATTGCGAGAGTTACTCCAAACTTTTAAATTCTCCTTTTTTCAGGGATATGGGTTCCCACTGGGCCAGTATTCATTGTTTATCTCTAATTGCCCTTGGGGAGGTTTTGGCAATCTACTTTCTTGAACCACTGCAGTTACTTCAGTGTAGCAACACCTACGGATCTTTTAAAGTTGAAGTGTTTGGCCCGGCAGCAGTGAAGGAATGATAATGTTCCTTCAGAATGTTTTGAAGCGGATCTGCTTGTGCCCCATGTACCTGCTGTCCTTGTCCTTTAAAATGGTAGCGGTTGTGTACTTGGAAGTTGTTGTCTAAGGAGCCTTGGTGAATTTCTGTAGTGCATCTTGTAGATGGTACACACTCTTGCAACTGTGCTTTGATGTGGAAGGAGTGAATGTTTGTGAATGAGGTGCCAATCAAGCATCTGCTTTGTCCTGGACAGCTGCAAGCTTCTTCAGTGATGTTGGAGCTGTATTCATCCAGGTAATTGAGGAGTATCCCACAGGACCCATGCATTGTAGATAACAGACAGGTTTTGTGGAGTAAAGAGATGAGTTATGTTTGCAGGATTCATAGATTCTAACTTAATCTTACAGTCACTGTATTAATATGGTTAGTCTAATTCAGTTTCTAGTCAATAGTAATCCCAAGGATATTGCTAATGGAGGATTAGTGATAGTAATTACATTGAATATCAAAGGGCAATGATTAGATTATCTCCTGTTGGATATGGTTATTGCCTGGTACTTGCGTGGCACAAATCTTACTTGCCACTTGTCAGCCCAAGCCTGAATATTGTCCATATCTTGTTGCATTTAGAGACAGCTTCAGTATTGGAGGTGTCACGAATGGTGCTGAACATTGTGCAATCATCATCAAACATCCCCACTTCTGACCTTATGATGGAGAGAAGATCATTGTTGAAGCAGCTGAAGATGGTTGAGCTGAGGATACTACCTGGAGGAACTCCTGTAGAGATATACTGGAGCTAAGATGATTGACCTCTAAGAATGACAACCATCTTCCTCTGTTCCAGTTTAGACTCTAACCAGTGGAAAGTTTTTCCTTTGATTCCCACTGTCACTAATTTTGCTAGGGCCCTTTGATGCCACACTCAGTCAAATGCACTCTTGGTATCAAGGGCATCAGTAGCTCCCTCGTTATCTCTCTAACCTCCTTCAGTCCAAAATCCTTCATGATCTCTGCAGTTCTCCAATTCCAGCCTCTTGCATGCTCCTCAATTTTAATCTGTTTGCCATTGGCAGCCATGCCTTCAGCTCCTGGGCCCTAGGCTCAGGAATTTCTTCCCTCAGGCTCTCCACCTCTCTTGCTTTCTCTCTCTCTCCTCTCTCTCTTCCTTAAAGATGCTTCTTAAAACTATTTATTTGATGATTCTCCTACTGAATCATTATGTAGCTCAGCAATGGATATGTGAAGTGTTTTGAGAAGCTGTACTATGTTAAAGGCACTGTATAAGTTGAAATAGTTGCTCAAATTAAATCACAATGGACATGCTTTACTTTCTGTGGCAAGTGTAGTCTTTATTTATACTCCAAATTATCAAGCAGCTTAATATATTTTAATGGAGAGCCAGATGGCGAGATGCTGGAAGATGAAGTTCACAGACAGGCAGCACACCCCAGACAGCAACGTCTGCATTTGCTGCCCATTTATATTCCCCTAGACTATTGCCAAATTTGTACACAAGTAATGACAATTACTATCAACCTCACAGTTAGTTTTACAGTAAACTGCAGCCAATTTGCATTCAATGACCTAATTTTGCAGTCTAACTGGTCTATTACTAGTAGCTCCATTACTACGGGCACCCCAAGCCAACAGAGTTTTTGAGATGAAAGCTGTATCAGCTGTAGCCTTGAGCTACAAACCCAATTCAGTGGTAGGCATTGACCTGGGATATCATTCGATGCTCTGTTGGTGTCTTCTATATGCAAGACATGAGCAGAATTTAAAAGTTTGAAGACTGTTTTGGGAAGGGGGAAGGATAATGCCTATTGCCATAAAGAAAAGTGGCAATTGGCTTTCATATTTATAAAAAAAAGTGTCAAATCAATTGACCCAGAGTTAATATTCACTTCAAGATTGGTGTAAGAAAATAAGAAGTAGCAGCAAAATGGGTTATGCATCACTTTTACCATTACGCTCTGTCTGTCACCTTCTTACTTAATCATTTAATTCCCTTTGTAATCGTTTTAAGTCCTCCACACAGATTACCTTTTCTCTGTCCTTTATTATATCAGCAAATATGCTTACATAACATTCAGATCCCTTATCAAAGTGTATCAGTGCAAAATGTAAATAGCTAGGTCCAAACACTCATCCTGTGCTGCACCACTCTTTACCAGCCTGCCAACATGTAAATTTATTTTTTATTCCTACTCTCTGTTGTCTGTCTGTTAACTAATCCTCAAACCATTCAATGTATCCTACCTTATTTTGTAATGACTCCAGGAAAAGCACCTTATTGCATCTGCTTTATGACAGTCCAAATATACCATATCTATTGGATCTCCCATAACTATCAAATCGCTGACAAATTTGTCTAATATGTTTTTCCTTTCAGGAAACACAATTGGATTGATTTAATAATTTTGGATTTGCTAACTGTCCTGTTAGTATGTCATTCATAACAGATTTCCTAATACTAATGTATTGGCACATGGCCTGCTTTTCTGCAACACTAGGATAAAATTTGTGATAAATATATAGACATGAAACTTCACAGAACACTAGTGTTTTTACATAAATTAGGTATGTTGTAAATGGGTCTGGAAGCAATGGGTGAAATTGTGCTATCTTTCACCATTCACAGGCTTTTTAATCTTGTTTTTCTCTTTTTCTATCGTTAATTAGCTAAAATTCTTTTACAAAAGACACTAATAATGGCCAACCCCATTTGCCAGTAATTTATCAGTGTAGTTAGTCATAACAATCACTTCATAACAAGAAGCTTCACCTATTCTTCCTGCTGTATTTGGGAAAGCAACCAACATAATCAAAGACCACTTCCACCCCAGTTATATTCTCTTCCAGCCTCTTCTGTTGAGCAGAAGATATAAAAGTTTATATACAGGTACAAACAGCTTCTTCACCGCTGTTATCAGACTTCTGAATGGACCTCTTTATTGTTAATGTTGATTACTCTCTGTACCTTCCCTCAGCAGCTATAACATTGTATCCTGCACTCTGTTCTGTTACCCTGATGCACTTGTATAGTATGACCTACCTTTAAAGCATGTAAAACACTACACTTTTCACTATACCTCAGTACACATGACAGTAATAAATCAAATCAAATAAATCATATCAAATCAGGTTTAAGGACAGACTGTTTTATCAACTGGATCCAAATATCCCTGCTGAGCTTTCTGGCAAATTGATATTACCAGCTAAAGGACTCAACGTGGTAGAAGGAAGGATGTAATACAGTAGCATTTTCATGGTTTTCTCAAAAGTTAGTTTAAATCACTGAAATCAACTGGAATTAATAGTCAATATATATGCTTCTGGGAAACAAGACAGTGTGCCAGCAACATACTCATAAAATAAGTTAGTTATATGGATTTCATCACTGGTTTTGTCACTTAAAATATTTGCCTTTTCGCTAAGCCCATGTCATTTGTAGCATAGAGACCATCTGTCACATTGTCAACCATCCCTTTTTATGATGCCAACTGCTTATATTAAACAACTCGGAACTGACCCCTTCATGAAGAATTTGGAGAAGGCCAATGTCTGAACCAGCCAAGGACATGCCAAACAATTTACAATTGAACAGTCAATTGCTGCGCTGTCATCCCTGCAAAGCCATGTCATTGTAGAGCCTTGATAAATAGAGAGTATTGTTCATGGAGAGATTTAAGTTATCATTAAAGTTCCACATTTAACCTATCCAAAACACTCAAAGTGGGAAGTGACCCTCAGAGATCTCCCTATATCTTAAATTTTCCTCTAGCCTTGGTACCATGGACTTTCTGAATGAAATTTAAAGACTAAAACCTTGATTCTTAATAGGACTTTTATCCAGACAAAATGGGTCGAGCAGACTGCAAGTATACAAAAGATCCATGCACAGGACCGGTAAGTAATTAAGTAAGGATACATCCTGCTTTGGATAAAAGGTAAAAGATGTTTCAAAAGAAAAAGAAGATTATTAATTAGTTAAGGGGTGGGCAAACTGGTAGTCGTAGGTAGTTGGCTGGTTGGAAAGCAACTGCCTCCGGTCCACATACCAACCTGACTTGGATATAAATCTCCATTCCTTCAGTATCACCAATTTGTCTAAAGGTAAGATAATTGACATCTGCAATTAATATTCACATAACCACAGTAAAGATTTTGGGCTTCAGCTATAAATATTACCCTGCTCCAGTTGCTGTTGACTTTAAGTGTCTCCTAATACCCTGATGCTGTAAACTTTAAATTCTTAATGGAAGTTTTACATCCCTTTATTTCCTCACTCTTGTAGCCTCTCACAGACCAATAAACTACAGAATCCTGAATCTCCAGATGCACTTGTTCCAACTTAATTTGCATACCCTCCACCTGAATTGAACCATTCATTGTCACGTGTATTCAATGCAAAAATACAGTGAAAAGTGTGGACTTTCGCCGTACATACAAGGCGCCATTCACGTTAACCTAGAATAAGATAAGAAAAAAAAACTTGAGAGTCTAACTTTTCTTTCCACTGCCGCAGTCCCGCTCTGGGCTGCCTCACTGGCCCGATCTCGCCGCCACTACCTCACCGACCCGCTCTCGCCACCGTTGCTTCACCGGCCCGCTCTCACCGGCCTGCTCTCACCGGCCCACTCTTGATCCGCCACTGTCTCTCCGGCCCAAGCTTGATCCACCGTCGCTACAGGACACAACCTGCACATTCAGCTCCCCCAGTCACAACCCAGCTCTTTCCCAGGTAGGTAGGTAGTTAAAAGGGATTGGGGGATGGGGGAATAGAATTACTACAGAGGGAAAGAGAGGAAGGGAGATTTAAAACAATAGGAAGGACAAAGAAAGGGAAAGAGAACTGGCAAGCAGAGTGGAACTCCAAACGGAGCGACTTACCCCGACACTACCTTAGCTTGATAGGGTAGATGCTGAAAGGATCATTTCCTTTGTTAGGAAATTCAGAACTAAGGATCATCATTTTGGAATAATGTCTCTCTCTCTTCAAATGGTCTTGAAGAGGAATCTTTTTCCCCAGACTGTTATTAACATTCGAAATTTTCTACCCCCAGAAAGCAGTGGAAGTTGAGTCATAAAATATGTTCAAGCCAGATTTAGACAAATGTTTGATTTACAGCAGAGTTTAGGGTCATGGAGGCAGTAAAGGAACATGCAGATCAGCCATAAATTAATTACCAAATCTTTTGAGCTGAATGGCCTTCTTCTGTCCATATTTCTTACGTTGTGTTTTAAATCAGGGAGGTTTGTGACTTGGAAGGGAACTTGGAGATGGTGACTTTGCCAAGCAACTGCTGCCCTTGTTTTTTGTACAGGTTGCAGGTTTGAAAGGTGCTTTCAAAGGAGCTTTGATGAGTTGCTCCGGTGTGTCTTTTAGATGGTACGCATTGCTGTCACTGTGCTCTGGTATTGATGAGAGTTAATTTTGAATGTGATGGAATACCAATGAAGAGGGCTGCTTTGTTCTCGATGGTGTCAAGCTTCTTGAGTACTTTTGGAGGTACATTCTTCCAGATGAGCAGAGCCGGTATTCTCAGATCTGATGGCCACATGACAAAGCTACATAAAAATCAAGAACTCTTGAGCAAATGACAGTTGCCACTAACCTGGAATGGTTCCGCTCCAGAATCACTCAAGAATCTCAACACCTTTCAAGATCATGATGCCTGGTCGATTGGCACCTCACCCATCACCTTCAACCTTCACCATTGACACACTGTAGCAGCAGTGCATAACATCTATGAGATGGATTGCAGCAACACACCAACTCTTCTTTGACAACATCTTCCAAATCAGCAACCTTTCCACTTAGAGTTACAAAAGCAGCAGATGGTGGAACACCACCATCTGCAAGCTCCCCTCCAAGCCAGATACACTCCGGCTTGAAACTATACCTTCATTCCTTTACTGTCGTTGGGTCAAAATGCTGTAACTCCCTACCTAATACCTAGTGGTTGTACCGATACCATAAGCACTATGGTGCTTTAAGTAGGCAGCTCGCCATTATATTTACTGGGGCAGTTAAGAATGGGAAATCAATACTGGCTTAGATAACAATGCCTAAATCCCATGAATGAACACGTTTTTATTAAAAAAAATATTTAAAGTGTGCAGTTAGAACAGTAGCAAACAGGGCTGACGTGGACACAGGGTCATCGGATAAACAAATGAACATTGAGTCACCAATTTCAAAAAGCTGCCAATGCAACTGTTACAAAATCCAATATATAATCAAGAAGGAAAAATATTAGTTTGGGTGCAGTACACGGAAACACAGTTCCGAACTATGTTGAAAGCACTCATGAATTTATAAACGCAAAGGAATTGAGTTGAGCTTGTTGCTATGTATTTATGTGTAATTATTCAGAATCATCCAAAATCAAGATTGAAATTGCTAGCTATTGAAAGCTACACAGGAAAGTATAGCAGAGGCATTTTAAGGAAGATTGCTCTGCATGTATAGATTGCACACCTCAGAAGGTGGACATTTTCAATCATTATTATGGGATGCATTGGATTAATTCCTGGCACACTGACACTCTTGCACTGACTGCTTGGCAACTATTTCTTTTTCTCACTTCTGCCTTCTTGCTCTGCTATGGGCTCAGAATTCTGCACTTTTTCCACGATGAAGTCTTTTTGCAGAATGACATTATTCAGTATGCAGCAGGCATCAACTGTCTTGAGACTATTGGGATGTACTATGAGCTGCGTCCTGATCAGTCTGGACGTTTGACGAAGATAATTCAAAACGTCACTGTACTCAGCAGACCAGACAGTTTCTGTGAAGAGAGAAACAGAGTTAAAGACCTGACATTTACTGGGGACAGAGATAGCTTGACTGTGAGGTGAAAAGTAAATGGCGAACATATGTCAGCGTTTTTACCTCAGCTGGACTCCTAATTGGCTCCCCTGCCTGCCCACCATCCAATCAAAGATGGCAGGCAGACGCCTAATGCTGCTAGACCAATCACTTGCTCTAAAGACTCAGCAGTGCTGCAAGAAAAGGTATAGGCGCTGAGGCAGGTAAGCAATGTAAGGAGCTGCCCCTGAAAAGTTAAAGAAAGACTAAGAATCACAGGTCTAAGTGTTAAATGAGAATAATGAGTTACATGTTTGTGGGTAGCAGGATAGAAACATGAAAACATAGAACATTGGAGCAGGAGTAGGCTATTTGATTTCATTCAATACAATCATCACATTCAATACACTTAGCCCACTCTACCTAATATCCCTTTATCCC
This sequence comes from Rhincodon typus, assembly GCF_021869965.1. Classification (NCBI taxonomy): domain Eukaryota; kingdom Metazoa; phylum Chordata; class Chondrichthyes; order Orectolobiformes; family Rhincodontidae; genus Rhincodon; species Rhincodon typus. The sequence continues at coordinate 123,134,437 of NC_063332.1, read as the reverse complement.
TTTAGCCGCAAGAGCTATATTTACTTCCTTCATGAAAACACCTGTTTTGGCCTCAACCACTGTTTGTGTCAGTGAATTCCACAAGCTCACTACTCTCTGAGTAAAGACGTTGCTCCTCATCTCAGTCCTAATATGTTTACCCCTTATCCTTAAATGATGACCCTTGGTTCTGGACTTTCCCACTATCAGGAACATCCTTCCTGCATCTACCCTATCTAATCCTGTTAGAATTTTATTGGTTTCTATGAGATCCACTCTCATTCTTTTAAACTCCAGTGAATACAATTCTGACTGACTCGGTTTCTCCACAAATATCTGTCCTGTCATCCCAAGAATCAGTGTGATAAACTTGAACTCCTTTTATAACACTCTTCCTCAGATAAGGAGACTAAAACTGCACACAATATTCCAGGTGAGGCCTCACCAATAGCCTTTGTAATTGCAGCAAAACATCCCTGTTCTTGTACTCACATCCTCTCACTATGTAGGACAACATACAGTTCACCTTCTTTACTGCCTGCCCTGTACCTGAATGCTTACCTTCAATGATTGGTGCACGAGAACACCCAGGTCTCATTGAACATTCCCCTTTTTCAATTTACAGCCATATAGATAATAATCTGCTTTCTTATTTTTGCTGCCAGAATGGATAACCTCACATTTATCCATATTATACTGCATCAGCCATGCATTTGCCCACTCAATTAGCCTGCCCAAATCACACTGCAACATCTCTGCATCCTCCTCGCAGATCACCCTTCCACCCAGCTTTAAGGCATCTGCAAAGTTTGAGATACTACATTTAGCTCATCTAAATCATTAATATATATTGTGACCAGCTGGAGCCCAAGTACTGATCCTCACTAGCCATTGCCTGCCATTCAGAAAAAAAGACCCATTTATTCCTATTTTTTGTTTTCTGTCTGCTAACCAATACTCTATCCATCTCAATGCTTTACTCCCAATCCCATATGCTTTAATTTTATATATTAATCTTTTGTGGGAAAGCTTTTCTCGAAAGCCTTCTGAAAGTCCAAATAAACCACATCCACAGGCTCCTCCTGATCAACTCTGCTATTTATATCCTTGAAGATTTCCATAGACTTATTTTGTAAATCTATGCTGACTATGTCAGATTCTAAACTGTTTTCTAAGTGTTCTCTTTTAATACCCTTGATAATAGGCTCTGGCATCTTCTCCACTCCTGATGTCAGAGTTACTGGTCTTTAATTCCCCATTTTCTCTTATTTCCCTTTATAAATTGTGGCATTATGTGAGCTATCTTCCAATCAGTAGGAACTGTTCCAGAGTATAAACACTGCAGTAGGTAGATACATCTCTAATAGCTGGATATAAGGGCTGTTAAGTTTACATCGGTAGAAAAAACAAACACTATTGAGTTTTAGCAAAAACAGGCCCTAGATTTACGCACATTTATTAATACATTGAGATGACCTGTCAAAGCAATTTCTATTTTTTGACTGTGTCCTGAATCTGTGGATGATATTGTTGTCCTTGGAGTTGAATGCACCTCATCTTTATTTTATGCAAACAAATCTTTATTCTCAATCTACCATTGAAGCATGTAAAATATTCTCTTGTTGATTAGCCTGGACATCTTCACTCATCCTTTGTGATGTCGCACTGGCTCAACAAATATTTTCTAATCCTCAGTCCCGTGGTATTGGAGAATTACTGCTCACTTTGCATTGTCTCTCACAATGATGCTAATAATTCAGCATGGAAGTTGAAGCATCAAAATGCTTATTTTGAACTTGTGCCATCTTGTCATTTGATGGCAAATTCTAATCTTAGAACAGTTTGATGTACAGATAATTTTACTGTCTGAACAACATCAGTTAATCATTCCTCATTGAGCTCAGGTGGTTTGTACTGTTCATTTTTGTTTTTGGTGTTTGCTTCTGTTCACACACTTTGCTGACTTCCATCATCTGAAGGTTTTTCAGTAATGATAGGAATGGAAAACATTTCCACCACTCCTGTAAAATCCTGCAGACAGGGCCTTAGTTTAACATCTCATTTGAAAGATGGTACATAAGTGAGATGTTTCCTCAGTACCACATGTCTTGTCATCCTGATGTTTTTTTGCTTGAGCTTGAGAGTAGGACTTGAGTACAGATCCTTTTGTTTCAGAAGTGAGTACGCTACCAACTGAAGCTCAGCTGATACTGAACATGGTTATTGACATCTGGAGGCTTTTTTTGTCAGCAAAGCCAAAGCATTATCACAATCTCCTGAAATAGCCATTGTCTCCAGAAGCACAATACTTCAGCCATTCCCAAGTGGGTGTGTGAGGTGTAATATTGTCCTGATTTCCACTAATGTTATGTCTTTGTATCTGATACCTTTCTTGCTATGTGGTTCATAGTAAGGGTTGTTTGAGGTAGTTCATTGATATGAATCATCGTTTATCCACACTTTGTCCCAGACCTGGTTAATGATTAGTGACAGACAATACCATAGAATCTTTACAAATGAGGCACTTTTCTTAGTTAACATGATGGTTGCTTGCGTAATAGAATAGGTACAACTACATTGCTAGTCAGCCACAGTTAGTGGAACTTTGGCAGCTGTACCTATCTGCTCCATATAAATGCTGGTGACAAAATCATTGTCTTTACCGATAGACCACGCAAGACCTCAACTCTGGTAAAAACAAGAAAACAAAACCATGGATGCTGTAAATCAGAAACAAAAACAGAAATTGCTGGAGAATCTCAACAGGTCTGGCAGTATCTGAACTGAGTAAGGGTCACCAGACCCAAAACGTTAACTCTGCTTTCTCTTCACAGATACTGCCAGACCTGCTGAGTTTCTCCAGCAATTTCTGTTTTTGTACCTCAACTATGGTGTTGCGTCTTGGGCATCCTTGATTCCAGTAACTATTGTTGGTCAAATGCTCTTAGGGTTTAGCTTTGCTAGTTAGCAGACTGCTTGTAATTACAGTCAAGCAACCTGTACCATCCTCTCCAAATCCATCTTTATGAAGGTTAGGACTACAGTGCACATGTCAAGCACGAGGTTTAGAAGATGAAGCACAATTAATTTGAGAACCACTTATAGCTGGGTTAATGAGATCAGCAGCACTCACACTGTTTCAATGCTACAGCACTGACAAGTTACTTCCTCTTCAAAGTAATTTCTTAATAAGTGATAACAAGGTGTTACATTTCCTTTACTGTGCATTGCTAACATTAGACATCTGAAAATAGTACAAAGTATTCATTATAATATTAACAATAATTTCAGGTTTATGTGATACACCTCTCAGACACTACCATAGACACGACTTTTATGTCTCAGAGAACTCAGTGTTCTAATGTTGCAAAAATGTTTAGTAAATTTTGTAACTGTTAAAGGTTTTGAGGCTTAGAACAAACATCAATTTATACTAAAAAATTTTGGAAGCATTAATTGTCCTCACAAGGTTATTGAATTGCCGAGCATTAAACCATTTTTGCCAGTAATTCCCAAATAAATTTTGAAACACTCTGGTGGGAAGATATTTAAATCTGATATTAGCATTCGTCCCTTGTTTTAGTGCCTTTGCCTGCTCTAGATTTCCTGCACAGTGCTATCCCAACATGGCCAGGTGCAGACTAACTCTTACAGGGGGACCTGATGGGAAGAGTTTTAAATCTGTTCTAAGTAGATGGTCTTGAAAGTATTTCTTGAATGCACTTGGGGCATGGTGTTGTCTGCACGACCTCAAGTACTTTGGTATGGGCGGCAGCAGCTGTAGTTTAAACAAAAGCAAAATTGTTTAGATGCAGGAAATCTAAAATAAACACAGATAATGCTGGAGACACTCAGCAGGTCCAGCAGCAACCGTGGAAAGAGAAGCAGGATTCATGTTTTGAGAACTGTCCTGAAGAAGAGACATATCAGACTTAGAATGTTAACTCTGTTTCTCTCTTCACAGTGGCATAAATGGCTGGCTGGCTAGGAGACAGCAGCGGGAGTCGGGGAGTATGGGGGTGCCCTGGGATTTTTTGGGGCATAAATGTTGTCATCTTGAGAGAAAGTATGATTCCATTGCTACTCCCATGGGGTGGCGTCTTGGCGATTTATGTTATTTTGCTGCACTGCTACGAGAGCCTATCAGCCCTATTGAGCCTTGAGGTCATATCTATATTGGTAGTGATCTGTGTCTGGCTGAGAGCCAGCTGAGACTCTGTTCCAGCGGCTGGGGCTCTCCTGACCTCTGAGATACCTCTGCAACTCTGATACATTCATAGCTCTCCACCTGTACTGTAGCGAAGCTGAGACAGAGGCCAGCAGTTGCCCTATCATCGCAGTACTGCCATGAAAGGTGCTCCCACTTCCATGTGGCAACTACAGGCTCCAAGCTCTTCAGTGTCCCTTTTTGATGGTTGACTCCTTCTCTTTGCCTTGCCCATGACTGGAGGCTTGCCAATGGCTTGCCAATGCACCAAGCATCTTGTAGTACACACTTATCAATGTTTTCCACTGTCAACCCCAAAAAGACCCTCATCTGAGTTACCTGTAGCAGAACTGAAGATTGGCCTCTAGTGTTGTAGAAGCTAACCGTTCTGAAAGACCGAATGTGGATGTTGTATTAGTTCTAACATATCTGAGGACACAAGACGGTCTTTGGATCAAGAATTGAGCTGTTTAGCACAATATCATGATTAAGAAAAAAATGCCTCCTCTGGCTCCTAATAGTTGCAATTATGCCTAATTAATTAGTATGAATTGCCTCCATTGCTATCATACAATAGTCTACATCTTATAACGTGAGACAATACCTTTTCTTAAGACACTTTAGTGTTTTATCCCATAATATTAAGAATGGTGTAATGATTAAGTCACTAGACTAGTACTTCAGAGCCCCAAGCTGAATGTTCTGGAAATGTGAGTTTAAATTCCACCACGGCAGATCAGTGTCGGGGGAAGGAAAGGGCTCCTGTATTACCCCTATCTCTGGGCCAGAAGGTCTGGTTTCACATCCCACTTGCAAGGATGTGTGCCATAACACATCTGAACAGCTGCCATGAGGGGAGCTGCTCCCCATCAATGGGAGCTCTGGTCTCCAGCAGAGGAGAAGGCTCGGGTCACTGGGCTGAGTCAGGGGGGCATCGGATGACAGAAATGAGGGTTAGATAACAACAGCACAATGACCCAAAAGTGAATGGGAGGGTGAGCTTTGAGGAGGATGCAGAGATGCCTTACTGTGATTATTACAGGCTGACTGAGTGGGTAAATGCATAGCAAATGAAGTAAAATGTGGATAAATGCGAAGGTATCCATTTTGGTAAAAATCAGGAAGGCAGATTATTATCTAAATGGTGATAGATTGGGAAAGGGAGAAGTGCAATGAGACCTGGGTGTCCTTGTACACCAGTAACTGAAAGTAAACATATAGTGAAAAAGATAAATGGCATATCGATTTTCTTAGTGAGAGTTTGAGATTTGAGCACCAGAGCACTGATGGCTTGCTGCAATTGTACAGGGCCTTGGCGAGGCCACACTGGGAGTATTGTGTGCAATTTTAGTCTCATTATCTGAGGAAAGATGGAGGTAGTGCAATGAAGGCTTACCTGATTCCTGGGAAAGCAGGACTGACATATGAGGAGAGTTTGAATCAGTTAGGATTATATTTGCTGAAGTTCAGAAGAATAATGGGGGATCTCATGGAAACCTATAAAATTCCAACAGGACCAGACAGGGTGGATGCAGAAAGAATGATCTGAAGATGGGTAAGTCTACACTTAGTTGTCCCAGTCTAAGGGTAAAGCACTTAGGACTGAGATGAGGGGAAGTTTCTTGAGTAGAGTGGTAAGCCTGTGGAATTTGTTACCACTGAAAGCAGTCAAGGCCAAAACATTGTATGATTCAAGAAGGAATTGGATATAGAACTTGGGGGTAAAGGGATCTAAGGATATTGGGGAAAGTGGGAATAGGTTATTGAGTTGGATGATCATTAATGATCATAATGAATGGTGGAACAGACTTGAAGCATGAAATAGCTTACTCCTGCTCCTATTTTCTATATTAATTGGCTGTGAGGCATTGGTCAATCTTCAATATGCAGCATAAGCTATCTAGACCCTCCTGACCCTGGGACTGCGCAGAGAATTACAACGGTTCAAGCATAGGGTGTGCCTCCAGACAGATTGACCCTTATCCACACAGAACTTGACATTGGCTCCAAATACCAGATACTCCCCTGGGATGTGGGAACGTCTCTCCATATCCTTCAAACAGCACCAAGGTGTTTCTTTTTTGAGCTGCTGCTGTTGCATTCTCTCCACTTCTCACCTTTGTCTGCTCACACATGCCCTGGTGCACCACTCCACCATTCATCGGCAGGGATCCCCAGTGAGGCTCCTCTATTAGCAGGGTCCTTCTCCTCCCCACTGGGGATCTGGGATGGAGGCTATTACACGCAGTGATCCTGTTCACTCGGTGCTGGGCCACATGTAGATTTTGTGGTCTTGGGGAAATGTTTTTTCGTACTAATGTCGAATGTTTTTGTTTGTGGCCTTTATTTAGCTCTTAAAGGGCTGTTCCTTAAATTTTTGATTGTGTAGCAGCCCCACACTCCTACTCTGTCGTCACATTGCACCGACCGAAGAGGTGGGGGAGTAGCTCAGAGGCCCTGCTGCTGAGCCTGGCCAAACTGGCCATCAGTAAGTTCAGCAGTGGGATGTGGAGTCCCTGAGTGTCAGCTGTCCTTCCCTGGTTATGTCTGCGCTAATGTGTCCATCGAGGAGAAGCATGCAGTGTCTCCTAGCGCGATCGAAACCTTCAGAGACCGATGGACTCTGTAGGGACTGATCGTACTGCCACCCTAGATAATCTTTTGGTTTGACTTTGATAAGTTTCTGATTCCACTCTATAAGTTTCCATTGATCAATAAATCGTGTTTTTGTTACAGTGGTGCAGTGGTAGTCTCCCTATCTCCAGAAGGCCAGGCCAGAGATTGGTAACAATGGTGGACAGTGGCAGGTTTCTCCCTTTGACTGGATGCTGAAATAGCTTAACATTCCTGAAATACCTTATGGTAACAATGGGTTCTGAAAGATGTACGTCAACAACACTCATGGCAACAGCAACAGGACGAAAGCAGCATTCCAGGTAAAATGTGGAGCTGTTAAGAGATGCTGAGAAAACAATGAGGGCTAGAAAATGAGTCAGGGTGACTCACACTGGAAAGAGACATAGAAGAAGGCTCTGTGGGAGGGATTGAGAATTCTGAGAGTATACTTAGAAATCCCTGAGTGTATGGAGGGGAAAAAAAATTGCAATAATAGCACAAAGAGCAGACTGGGAGAGAAAGAAGTGAAAGGGAGTATTTATCATTCAAAATGAGAATTGCTACCATTGCAAATTTCTCCAAGGAGCATAGCTACAGTCAACAGAGAAAAGGCTAGAAAATGAATTTATAGTAGCTCTCAGTATCAGGGAACTCACGAAATATATTTAAAGAGACAGAGGGCAAATTTATAAGATTTGAAGAAAATTTGACGGAAGAATAAAGTTAGACAAACTTGAAGACTTTCAGAAGATTTGAGTTAGTAAGTACTTAAACCGTGCTTTTGATGGGAGGATTTATTAAGAATTTTCTTTTAAAAAATTGTGTTAAGGGGGCATGCATAATGTTTTATGCGGCAGAATTCATTCTGATTGTAAAGAAGCAGGAAACTTCCATCTTAGCTGCAGAAAACCTGAAAATCTTCCAGAGGTTAGGAAACCACCATTGTGATCATCATGTAGCTAGAAAACCCCAGTATGCTGTACAGAGATACAGTATTTCAACTAAACATGATTGATTGATTGTCAGATGTACTGAAATACAGTGAAAAACTTTGTTTACAAGCAATAATGGCAGATCAAATTAAGCAAGGATGTACAGATCAAAAAGACTTGGACAGAGGCATACAGGTTACATTGCAAAGGGTGTATGCTAGGTGAGATTAACCTTAGCAAGATCAGCATTATTTAAGACTACAGAGTCCATTCATCAGTCTAGTAACAGCCAGGAAGAAGCTGTTCCTGAAACTGCTTGTGCATGTGTTAAGGCTTCTGTATCTTTGGCCTGACGGAAGAGGTTGTGGGAGAGCATTGCTGAGGTGTGATGGATCGTTGATGATGTTGGCTGCCTTTCCACAGAAGCAAGCCATGTAAGTGGACTCCATGGAAGGAAGGTTGGCTTCTGTGATGGTTTGGGCTGTGCACACCACCTTCTGTAGTTTCTTAGAGTCCTGGGCAGAGCAGTTGCCATACCAGGCTGTTATGCACCTGGACAGGATCCTTTCAATGGTGCATCTGTAGAAGTTGGTGAGGGACCTTATGGACATGCCAATTTCCTGAGCTGTCTGAGGAAGAAGAAGCATTGTTGTGCCTTCTTAACCGTCGCATCTATGTGGGACAGATTGTCAGTTATTGTCACTCCAAGGATCTTGACCCTCTCCACTCTCTCATCTTCAATGATGTTGATGGGGGCATGTTCACCTCCTTTCTGTCTGATGTCAATGACCAGTTCTTTAGTTTTGCCGACGTTGAGAGGGAGGTTGTTCTCATTGCACCATGTCACCAAGCCCTCTAACTCCCTTCCGTATTTTGACTCATCGTTGTTAGTTATCTGTCCTACCACGGTGGCGTTGTCTGCAAACTTAGAGATGACATTTGTTTGGAATTTGGCAACACAGTCGTAGGTGTACAGGGAATACAGTCGGAGGCTGAGAACACATCCTTGGGAAGCTCCAGTGTTGAGTGTTATTGTAGAGGAGGTGCAGTTACCTATCCTCACTGATTGCGGCCTGTGGGTCAGAAAACTAAGGATCCAGTTGCGGAGGGCACAGCCAAGGCCAAAGTTACGGAGTTTTGAGATCAGTCTGGCGGGGATAATGGTGTTGAAGGTGGAGCTGTAGTCAATAAGCAGGAGTCTGACTTAGGTGTCTTTGTTGTCCAGGCGTTCCAGGGATGAGTGCAGACCTAGGGATATGGCATCTGCTGTGGACCTGCTACGTTGGTAGGCAAATTGTAGGGGAGTGAGGCAGGCTGGGAGACTGGGGTTGTGGAATACAAAACTGTTTTGCTGGTTAAATAAATTTAGAACTTTCCTGAATAATAGTCCAAAGTGGTGCAGAGTGGACACACTGCAAATTTGGTGAGAAATTATTTCAGTGAGAAGGAGAGGAAAGTGTTTTTTTCTTTCTCGATCTTCAGCGTCAAGGTAACAAAGAGTTAAAAAGCCTTTTGGAAGCGATGAATTCTAAAAACATGAATAAGTGTGAGGGGTTATCCAATTTGATGGGGGAAAACAGAATGACAAAGTTATTTTTAAATGGTGTTAGATTGGGAAAGGTTGATGTACAAAGATGCCTGTGTGTCCTTGAAAGCAAGCATGCAGATGCAGCAAGCAATTAGGAAGGCAAATGGCATGTTGGCTTTTATTGCGAGAAGGTTTGCATACAGGAGAAAAGGCAGTTTATCTTTTTATTATTATAAGTATTACTGTGAGCAAGCTTAAACATCTGAATACAGTTAAGGTTTGATGGAAACTTTAAGACCTCAGAATTAAAACAGATTAAATAAAGCAGATAAAAAATGACAAATAACTTTGAGATTTGCAGATTTAAAATATCTTTAGAGAAATGAGAATAAATAATCACAGTAAAAAAAGATGGTGAAATAAAACGTGCAAAACGATTTTTGTCAGAGATGGCCCGCATTGCAGAATTGCTTCAGAATTACTGGAAAAAATGTCATAGTTTAGGATCTCTCTTCATGCCCTGTGGGCATGGCAGTTTCACCCAGCTGTGCAGGGCCTTGTGAAGCTGCACTTTCAGCATTGGGTACTGTTTTGATCTTCTTTTTTGATAGGATATCATTTTAATAGAAGCTTTTCCGAGAGGGCTCATTCGATGATTCCTGGAATGATTTTAGTTTGTGAGAAAAGCTTGAGCTATTTGGGGCTAAATCCATTAGAGAGCTGATCTTACTTTTAGGATTTTGAGGTGATTTGGCAAGTTGGATGTTGACAGGATGTTTCCCCTTTTGGGTGAATCTTGAACTCTGGGATGAAGTTTAACAATTACCCAACGCCTAATTAAAATAGAGATGAAGAAGTTTTTTTCTTTTTCTCAGAGAATCATTTTTATTTCTGGGGAAGTTTCTTTTTAAGAGAGCAGCAACAGAGGCTACGTCATTGAATATATTCAAAGCTAATTTAGATGTATTTTTGATCAACAAGGAAGTCAAGGACTACAAGTGTGAGAAAAGCTATGAGGAGACAGAAGAATGGAGTTGAGTTCTTATACTACAAACTCCCTTTTAGAAGCATTGTGCATTTATAAAGGGCATTCTGCCTGGAACACATTTTTTTCCTGAAGAACTCTATTCAGTCCCTTGAACTCTGCTTAGAAGTTACAGCACAGGAGTTGGTATTTGGTCCACCGTGTGTGCTGCCTCTCAGAATGAGTAATTTATTTAGTGCTGTCTCCTGACCTTCTCCCTATAGGCCTATTCGTTCTTCCTGTTAAGATAATTACCCAATGCTTAACTGAATCTGCCTCCACCATCCCGATCCCAAGCAACTGCTGTGTGCAAATATTTTTCCTCCTATTATCATTGCATTAATTGTCAATTGCCTTAAATCTGTACCATTTGGTTTTCAATCCTTTCACTAGTAGAAATAATTTCTCCTTATCCGTTTTATCCAGACATGCCATGATTTTGCATACCTTGATTAAAATTCTTTTCAAGCTTCTCTTCTCCGAGTAAAACAACCCTATCCTCTACAATCTGTCTGCATCATTGGAGTTCCTCATTCCTGAAGCTATTTTTGTGAACATTTTGTGCACTCTCTCTGATGACTTCAATTTTTTTCTAAACTGTGGCACCCGGAACTGGATGCAATACTCCAGTTGAGGCTGAACCAGTGTCCAATACAAGTTTGATGTGACTTCCTTGTTTATGTACCCTGTGTCTTTTTAAGTACAATAGGATGCTGCATGTTTATTAACTGTATTGTCAGGCTATCTTCACTTCAATAATATGCGCACATATTCACAAAGGCCCATCTGCTCCTGTGCTCTCTTTAGAATTGTATCTTTTAGTTTATTTTGTCTTTCACTATTCACTCTGGAAAAATAAATTACTTCACATGTCTCTGAATTAATCTTCATCTACCACTTGTCTGCCTATTCTCATGTCCTTTTAAATTCTACACTATCCTCTTCACTGTCGCAGTATTTCCAAGTTTTGTAACATGTGCAGATTTTGATATTGTGCCCTGTACGTCAGGTTCTATGTCATTAAAGTAGATCAGAAAGGGCCAAATTCCTAACGTTGACTCTGGAGGACTCCAATTCAAATATTCATCCGATCTGAAAAATATCCATTAATCGCTGCTGTCTGTTTCTTTTCACTCAACTTCCTATCCATGTTGCCATTGTCCTGTTTATTCCATGAGGCATCTTAATCAGCCTCCTTGGTCCTCAGCCAGCCCTGTAGCTATTTGCCATTGCTTCCAGGGACAGTGGATCAGACATTATCCTGCCCCCATCTCTCTGGAGCACTTTACACGGATGTGCCACTGCATAAACACTTGCAAGAGCCGGTGACTTTCTCTGTCCATAAAAATGACTTCAATCTTTCAATTTGGGATGCTTTCTTATAGCTACTACATGGCTGAATGAACTTTCCGCTTTACCATACTTGTAATGACTTGGTTTAAGGTCTGTGGAGTTGCAAACTGTTAAGCTTTGGCATGGCTTTCATGATAAAAATAGATCCTTAGGACATCTAAGAATATAATAAAATGAAATCTATCCTTAGAATGGCTTTAACTCATCTTGAAATAACGTAGTTTCCCTTTTTTGTGCCATTTTAGTCATTTTCTTTTAAATTCTGTCCTGTATGTTTAATAGGCTTAATTGCCATTCCTACATTTTATAAAATGAATTGTTGATGGATGGATTTGTATGTGTACACGCAGAGTACCGTAGCTAAGAGCTGTTAGTATGATGGAGCATTCTCTTCTCAGTGATAACACTTGTGCCTAAAGCACTTGACTTTTTTTTAAAAATATAAGCAAGGACATGCTAGTGCCCTTTCATGTGTTAAAGATGGAAAGCACATAGTATAATAATAGACGGGCCGGTAATGTGATTTTCCTTGATCGATGACTTCAACTGTCACTCCAGATAGTTCATTTATGCTTCCTCCCATGCATGGGGCTTATTTCAAACAATCACTTGTCATTCTTCAAGTCTGGTGCATGAATCCAATGGAAGGCTGTGCACAAATATTTACTCTACTGTAAGGTTCAATGTTAAATGTTGTGTGCCAGTCATTTCAAATTAATGTAGCAATAGCAGAGTGCTTGCTTGAACAGTTTAACATTGGTAATACTTTGATTCTACAGAAGGTACACATGGATGTTGAACCCATTCTTGTCAAACTTGTTATCTTTCAACTTCAAATCAGTTTAAGATATTCAAGATCATGAGAGTTAGAAATGGAGCAAGAATAGTAGTTTACAATCTTGTAATACAAATAACATGAAGCCTCCTGTAAAGAAACAGATGCAGAGAAATAGGAAGATTGTACTCTTAAATTTTAATAAATTTAGTTTTTTGCTGCAGAGGGAATACAATACCAGAACTTTGATGAAACATTCCTTGAGATTAGGTAAGCAGTGAGGAAAACATACAATTACAAAACTCCAAAATATCCCAAATTGAACTGCACCAACAAAAACAGAAGTTTCTGGAAAATCTCAACAAGCCTGGCAGCATATATGAAGAAAGAAATCAGAGTTAACGTTTCGGGTCCGGTTCTGAGGAAGGGTCACCAGACCTGAAGCGTTAACTATGATTTTTTTTCTTCACAGATGAGCTTTTCCGGCAACTTCTGTTTTTGTTCCTGATTTACAGCGTCTGCAGTTCTTTTGGTTTGAACTGAGCCAAATTTGTTAAAATGCACACACGTTTATTAAAAACCTTAACTTCCTTTCATCATCCTTGCTAACACCAGCTATATTTAAACTTGTTTACCTTAGTTATATTTAGTCAAATTTAGCTATATTGAAACTTTAGGAACTCTAAAATGAAATGCTCAGATTTGAATATTTCTAATTCAAACGCAATAAACTGCTGATGCCAGGTAAGGAATACATGTCTGTACAAGTATCATCTGAACATAGATAAAATGCGGATACCCAATCACATAAATTAATCAGAGATCAGGTCCCTCGCCAATTATACTCATAAATGATGCTACAGCTAGCAATTCTAAGTTTCTAATTAAAATTGATACTTTTAAATAATTCACATGATGTGGACATCGCTGGCTGGGCCAACATTTATTGCTCGTTCCTAGATGCTCTTAAGGAGGAGTTGGCAAGCTGCCTTCTTGAACCATTACAGTCCACATGCCTTATCTTGATATAGACATTCTTAATGTCACATAAGTACATTGTGCATGCATGCCATTCAGAATTTTATTAATATCTAACATTATACTACTAAGTATACAGATAAATCCTTCTGAAGAGACAATCATGATGAAATAGCAAGATTAGGGACTGCAGCATAATTCAGAAATATATAAATAACTTTTAATTGTTCATATTCATACAACTTAAGTACTGAATTCAATTCAGATCCAACTTCAGCATAGTTTGAAATCTAAGGGTGAGATAATTTTGTATCTCTTACCTTCAACTAGAGAGTATGGAATGCCTCTGGAGTGTACTGTACTATTAACTAAGGACAGTTCTGATATTTCAGTTAGGAAATCAGGAGAACTAACTGCCAACACAAAATATTAAAAACATGGGGATCAGTTGGGAAGCAGGGGTAGTATCTTAAAGATTCTAATGCAAGTTCATCTTTACACAATCAATATTTGCTGTATAATATAGGTTTGTCTTCAGTTTCCAAGATGAAATGCATTCTTTTACATCAATTTACTGGTTCAACCAAGAACTGACGAAACCCAACTGAAATAGGCAAGTCACAGCAACAAACAGAGGTAGAGTTAGAAGCTGCAGCTTTGAAACAAATGTTGCAGCAATTATTTATTCATGCTGAAATGTGATCTCCTTAGCCTGATGAAAATCTCTAATGTGGCCCCTGTTAAGTTTTGAACATTAATTCTTCCTTTTCTTTTAATTCAATGTCAATGAGTGAAACGATATTAAAATGAAATTGGCCAATAGAGAAATAAACTATGTACAATTTATTTGATCCAAAAGTTTTGAGAAGTCTTAAAATACAATACAAAATACAATAATTGATGCTGAATGCAAAAGATTCAAAATAGATTCATTTGGTTGCAATCTCAAGTCACTTCTTATTAGCTCAGTTTGGGACAAATCAAAATTTTGAATTATTAAACTAAGTAAGACAAAATTATAATCATATTCTTGATGCACTGTACCCTGACAGGAAGGCTGGGGAGTTATCAGTAGAAGCCTTCGGCAGGAACTGTTCCCCAGCAGTCCTCTGAGCATCTGGGACTTTGGCTGTCACAAATTCTCTTAGCTGCTATGATGGGTCTATGCTGCTGCTCTAAATGTGGCTCAAAATATTAATGTGAACTCTCCAGGACCTGGATGGGTTTGGACTGTGGATACCTGCAATGGAGAACAGAATGAAGCACATTAAGTTTCCATAGGGCTTATGAACACAGCATACTTCCGTGTGTGATCCTGAGTGCCCATTGTGGAAACACCAGTTTGGATCCACACTCGCTTCCCCACTTCAACCTTGCTGTCAGATCTAGATTGGCAGCCTTCTCTCCTGCAATCAGTAGGGTTTCTTCCTCAACATGATGGACATCCTGAGAATCGAGAAACCTGCCCCTGTCTGTTGTGTTTTTGTCTCACAGTATAGTATCATGTCACTGTATTTTTAAGAGACACAGTCATGCTATTATTATTGTACGCGACTTGAGAGTATAAAGGTCTCAGGCTCTACCTCACCTCAGACCGCTTGAAGGATGATACACTCTTGAAAGTATGCTACCCTTTGTAACTGAGTAGCTTAATGTTAGCTCAGCCACTGAAGTGCCTGTGAATATAATATTTAATATATATAAATCAGTGAGTTGCTATAAATATCTGTTGGATCTTTCAATATCACATTATCCAAATCTGATTCTTATGTTACAGGAGATTATTTAAGCATTGCCACATCAGGTATAAATACACAGCAGAAGGTAAAGCCACATCATCTTCACCATTTCCTTCTGGCTATTGGTCTAGTTATGGTGTTATCTAGTTATCTTATCTAGTTACTTCCTGTAGGAGGAAGTAAAGAAATTAAGTGATTTGACAAATGCCACTGACCCCTTGCCTGCATGCATGCCCATTACACAAACTGGTCCATGTTAGTTTGTATCCAATTGCTGACTGAACTTAAAATGTCACATGTATTGTTCTCAAGCACCATGCAGCCCTGAAGCTGATCACACATTCACCCCTGAAGCCGCACTGAAGCCACAGATGAATAAATAAATGGCCTGATGCCCACAGGAGGGACAATCTCAAGTCATAACAGCATCTGCATCAGTGGATGGAAAAAGGGCATTGAGCCTTTTCAGAAATTGCATCCATGATTTCAGAGATGATCCCATGACATCTCAGTCTAGGCCACCTTGGCCAGGCAGGAGGGTCTTCTGTTGCTATTGCTTGGAAAGACCATCTTCCGCCATTGGCTGATGGCCTGGAGGAGAATCTGCTGGTGTAAGATTTACTGAACTGTGGGGCTAGTTTCTGACTTTGCTCTGACATCTCCAAAGTGATATGTAAGGTGCTTGGACTAAGTGGGACAGGGTGAAGGTGGGGATTCCCTGGGTAAGAAAGATTAAAACAGAATGGAAGGCCTGAGGGAGTGTGCTGAGAGGGATGAAGGGGTGCACAGAACAAAAGGCTCAGACTTCTGATGAAAAGAGGGCAGACTGGAATGTCAGGGCCTTGATATGGACACTGCTTACAGCCTGCCCAAACCTACTGAATTGTCAACCTGTGAAAGCCTCCAATGGAAAAAACTCCCCCAGCATGTAATTATATGTGTTTCTCACATATGTCACCAACCCTTTAAACTCCCTTACAAGTTGTGTGGGAGCCATCTCCCAACAAAATGTAAATGAAAGTGCAAAGTGGAACCCACTTCTGGTTCTACCATTGTGTGCCATTGATTAAATTGTGCCATCTTATATCTACTTACAACAAAAACTCATCAAGCTTTTGGGACACCACAGTGGCTTAGTGGTTAGCATTGCAGTCTCACAGCACCAGGGACCTGGGCTTGATTCCATCCTTGGGCGACAGTCTGTGTGGAGTTTGTGCCTTTGCCCTGTGTCTGTGTGGGTTTCCTCCGTGTGCTCTGGTTTCCTCCCACAGTCCAAAAAATGTGTACGCTAGGGTGGATTAGCTATGAGAAATGCAGTGTTACAGGGATAGGGGAGGAGTGGGTCTGAGCAGGATGGTCTTTGGAGGGTCAGTGTGAACTCAATGGGCTGACCGGCCTGCTTCCACACTGCAGAGATTCTATGTGCATATATTGTTGGGGACACATTCTCCACTTTTGGCTATTAATCCTCTCCCCAAATCCTTCCAACTCTGAAGGGGTTTAAACCAAATTTATGACAATGGTCTTTTAACAGAGGTTTTTGCTATTGTTGCTAAAATGGCAGTGAGCTGGATTTTATGTCCCATGAGCAGGGCCAGTGAGCAAATACAGAAGAACTTGTCTGTTCTCCTTCCATCCAGGCACATAGCCTGCAATAATTTACTGAAAGTTGGAGTGTAGATACCTTAAGGGGAGACTTTTGTTTTTTTTGGGGAGGGTTGCTCCCAAGAACTACCAGTTAGTCAGCTGGCTGGGAAGTCTTTGGTCCTAGAAGTGCCAGGGGATATTGTTGAAATAGGAGGCATGTAAAAGAAACATTTCCTCCCTTTTTTGCCTGAAGACTATATTGTCTGTTGGTTTCCCAAACCATCACTGGCCTCAACCAATGAGATTGGGTATATTTTCTGGCTATCAAATTAGCTGTGTCCTTATGGACCCCTGTTGTTACAAAAGGTGGTGGACCATCCGATATCTTCTCTGTTACCTGTAACATTGTGGTTGGGGACAGTCAGCTGATGAGTGCTGAGAAATCTGCCCAAGGCACTTGATGGCATCCCAACCCCACCACATGTCTGCAAATCCAGCCATAAGGGTGTCTGAATTTCTGTCTGATAAATTAAAACATTTAAAGTAAAGAATGTCAGTAGTGATGCATTAGATATAATAGCACTGAGCTATGGATTGAATAAACTGTTTTATATGATCTCATCCTTTTTAAAAAAAATGAATCTTGTTTTCAAAACTGATTATTGAATTTTGCACCTTTTAACCAGCCTATCCTGCCAAGGTTTTATCAGCTTTTGAGCATAATCGTATTTTATCATTTTCAAGAAATTGACAGCTAATTTCCCAATGCCAATCCTGGCAATGCATTTAGGTGAGGAGAGAAGTGCCCTCCCATCTGTCACTGCAGAGTATGTTTTCTGGAAAATGAGGTCGGCTTGCAGTTGGACAGGGTCAAACAGCTACACTTCCATCAGTTGAATAAAATAAAACATGACAGCCTTGCTTGACGGCAAGAGCGTTTCTTCAATGTTATTTCTTTTTTCTTCTTCTACCATATATATATGTATATGTAAAAAGTTAATTTGACAGACTGTTCAAGGTAGAATCACAATATTAGTTATTACACCATTAATAAATCCTGGCTAGGGGCTATTGCTTTTTTGATTTGGAGACATATATGACAAGCTGTAATAACATAAAATTGTTCCCTGTTAGCTTCTGGTTGAGACTCATATAGTTCAAGCCATTTAATCAATTTTACTTGGCACCTACTAAATTCTATGGAATGAACTTAAGACTTGATTCATTTGTCAATAATACAGGTGAATGAATGAAAACCTTGATGTTTAGTCCCTGACCGACAGTGGTTCTCTTTCGCTATTTCACACACACACACACACACACACACACACACAGTAAATGCCTTAGTGTCCTTTTTAATTCAGACATTGTCTCATTTGTAGATTCATTTCTTTCAGAAATTTTAGAATAATCTAGCAGATTCCTATTGATAGAAATTTAAGGAAATTCTAGAAATCAACATTTTTGATGTGTCATTGACTGGCAACAATGTTCTGGAAACATATCCAAAGAATTCCCTTGCTACAGGTCTATTTGACAATCAAAGAAACTGAAGCCTTAGTATGGAAGGTTCACAAACCAGAGAGATCCCATGCTTCCAATGGGGAGCTGCATTTATCGGGAGCAAGAGCTGAAAGTAACAATACAACACTGCCGTTCTGATGTAGCAATCTTTCCTTCCTTCTTGCATCTTGATAACTTTACTTCGTAATAAGTTACAGACCTTACTTTTCAACTTATCTATCCAATAGTGAAAGGCATGAATTAATCTATAAAAGGTGCTTACTAATAGAAATGTTCACTGCAAAGTGAGCGTAAATAACCTCATTCACACGATGGACTTGAGGAAATTGTAATACTGGTATTATCTTGGCTGAACCTTTCCTGCAATGTATCAAAATATCAATTAGCTTTTTTTTAACAAATTACAAGTGACAAAGAAGTTACAAAGTAATTCATCATGTTGCTGCTTGGCTCATCTATTTGTTAAGAAACAGCCTTACAACACATGCTGAATTGGGTTCATGATTCACCTTCTGGTCAAGGTGCCACTTTAACTTCCATAATCCATTCCCAAACATAATGACTGTGTAAAAAAAAAAGATTTCACAACATCTCACTCAAAGAATCCATCCAACTGAGCAAAATCCAATCCATTAATCATTTCTATTTTACATCCTACAAGCCTGCAAGTTTTCCAGCGAAACTAGTACCAACACCTGAAGCCTACCTTGGTAACTGAAAGCTGTAAAAGCTGGGTATTATTTTGATTGGTCTCTTATGCTCTTCTCCAGAGCCGCAATGTAGCAATCCCCTTCCATGCTTGAACACAATACCTAGCCGCAATACACCAAATGCTGCATTCTCAGGTTCTGAAATGCTAATGAGGAATTCCAGTTAAAAACTGCTGGATCTACTCACCTAGCAATGTTGTATGTGTTTCTCCATTAACACTCCTTTCATGTGTCTGTCTTTTAGTTAATATTAGGGACTTTATCTTCTGTAAGTGTTATTTTGACACCACTTAAATTTCACTAAGGTGCTACTTCGATTCCAATTGAATGGTATAAGTCCTCCATAAATATCTTTTTATGTAAACATTCCTGAGTAAGCCATTTGTATTGTGATGCAATCCACAATAAAGTTAGACAACATTGACATAGACAGTTAAAAAACAGAAGGGTATTTCGAGAATCCTAGAATAAATAGAAATTATAAATGAACCATAACTGAATGGGCAAAATACAACTGCAATCATTGGTATGTTTAGCACTTGGCTGCCTGAATTCATTACCCTTGATGGATCAGTTAGAAGGGCATGATTGCACAGAAACAGACAAACACAGAGCAAATGTTAATTCTGTTGATAGAATCATGTTTCCCCCTCGTCGTCTGGTGATAGAGCAGGCAGGCTATTTTTTCCCATCTAATAATCAATGTCAATTAGTGAATGCTTTTGTAGTGCTGCCAGAATAAAACCCAGCTCTGGAGGAACCAGTTAGTGAAAGATAACTAAAAGGGAAATGAAAATCACAGCATTTCATGTTTTTAGTTCTTATCTATCACTCGTTTAGCCTGGTGCATTTCAAAACTCTTCTGGCCTTTTTCTACAAATAAATAATCCCTCTATTGAGTAGAACTGATTGATTTTTACTCTTCAGCCAATAAACCTTTTCAGCCCATGATATGTCAGCACCTGCAAAAGGTTTTATTTACCAGAAGACTTTAGCTAGAGATAAAGATAGGAAGTAGAAAAGCATATTGTGTAATTTATTCATTAATCATGGGAATAGAAAAGGTGCGGGCATGCATGAAATGATGTGGACTACAGTGTTATTTTTTGGGAATAAAATTCTTACAAAATTAATGACCTTCTACAGGGAATTCAGATGGTTGGCTCCAACTGAAAACATGCATGGTTCACAGGGACAGACATTTCTATATCTACCGCTAACCTCTACCTGAGCTGTAAGGAAAAAGGAAAACATCGGACCCTGGAAATTAGTCAGGGCTGTAGTCTCAGTGCTGCCTAAGCAGACCAAATCTTCTGATCTCAGTATGCAACTGAAGCAAGAAACCTGAAGAGCAATGAAAATTTGTCCTTGCACCTCATCACAGTCAGGACAAGCTGGTCATGCCTCCATTGATAGCACGCCTCAGGCAAAAGGTCAATATTGTTCCAGCAGCCGAGCCTGAGCAACCCCTAGGATTGAAATTTGCAAACAGGATGGAAGATGGCGAGAGATAAAAGTACAATTGCTGGATTTCTTTATTTAACCATTTAGTTTTCTTCATGTCTTCAGGGATTGCTGCAGAAGGCTGAAACGGTTGGGATGCCAGCAAGAAAAACGGCCTTTCAATTTCAGCCACAAGAACAATGCCTGTGAGGATTAGACACATGTTGACCTGCTAATCAATTGTAATGCTTTGCCTCTGTTTTATGCAACTTGAACCAATTTCCATACATTGAAATTAAAAAAAATCCAAATTTCACACATTATGTGAATTTATTAACAATGAAGCCAGAAATTTAGCAAGTTTTTCATGTTAGAATCAAGAAATTTACAGTACAGAAGAAACCAATTGACCTGGCATATTCATGCCAGCTGTCTGAAGGAGCAATTCACCCATTGCCACCTCCGCACCCCACTTTCTTCTCATAGCTCTACACTTCCATTCTTTTCAGAGTATTAGCAAGTTTTCTCTTGAGTGAATCTAACTCCGATGCATTCATAGGGACATGAATTCCAAATCTTAACCATCTGCTGTGTAAAAGTTTCTCTTTGTGTTGCTATCCCTCCTTAATGACCTTAAATATGTATCCCTGGTTCTCAAACTTTTCGCTAAAGGGAACAAATTTTCCTTATCTACTTTGCCCAGACTTTCAGATTTTGAATACCTTTATCAAATCTTTTATCAAACTTCTTTTCTTCAAGAAAGAAGTCTCAACTTCTTGAAACAATGTATGTAATTGAAGCTACTCATCCTTGGAATTATTCTTATGAATCTTTCATACGCTCACTTGATTACAGTCACACATTTCCTAAATGCATTAGCATCACAGATAAAAGGCACAGAGGGAACTTTGAGATGAGTTTCAATATCCACCTGGTATTTTCAGAGTCAACATGATATACTATGTAAAGTATATGAACACTTTCTGTTCACTATGATATATTATGTAAAATACATGAACACTTTTTGTAATAAGAATTTCATGTAAAGATATAACATCAGAAAAAAATCAGAATGTTCTTATATCTTTATAAAGATTATGATATTGCTTGATTAATATGATCTCCTGGATAACATTTGTTTGCCTGAAAGGGGATGAGGTGTTAAAGAACATTTTTCACTAGATTATTTGCCGATACAGTTGATTACATGATTGTAGGGGCGGGTGTGGTCAAGTTGTAGTGTGTTCAGAAAGAAGGATCCAGAGCATGGTATGTCAGTCATGTCAGCTGCTGTATTAAGGCAACACACACTGTGGTACCCATCATGCATCCACGGTCTTTTCTAAAAGATGAATAGAGTTGTAGAGTCATACAGCACAGAAACAGGCCCTTCAGTCCAACTCATACATGCTGACCAAGTTTCCCAAATTAAACTAGTCCCATTTACCTGCATTTGGTCCCTATCTCTCTAAACCTTTCCTATTCATGTACCTGCCCAAATGTCTTTTAAATGTTGTAACTGTACCTGCATCTACTACTTCCTCTGTCATTCATTTCACATACAAATCACCCTCTGCATGAAAAAGCTGCCCCTCAGGCGCCTTTTAAATATTTCTCCTCTCACCTTGAAATTATGACCTCTAGTTTTGAACTCCCCTGCCCTGGGGAAAAGATTCCAATTTCTATCCAGAAAAACAGGGCCAAAAGGGGCAATGAAATAAACATGGATGTCAGAGGCACTGCCTTTTGGACAGCATGGATAATTGAGCCTCCATTTGTAGACCTCATCCAATAGGACAATGTCTTCTGCCTCTTCGCAGTTGGGGGGGCACTTAGCTTAGCCACGTTCTGCTACCATTCCATCTTCCCTTGTCCACCTGGTTGGCTAGGTATAGCTGGCCTGGGCAGCTGACCTTTGCTCTCTCCGCGTCCTGAGTTTCTCTACACAGGAGGACCCCAGTCCAGCGCCAAAAATTTCTATTCTTTAAGGTTGTTACTAAAACCTCTGTCTTCCCATACTCAGCCACGTCTGGTCAGCCAGTGGAATCCTAGTTGCCAATGGTAACCATTGTGACTTTAGTTCAATAGAAAGTGTATCAATGCTCCACAATCCAGCGCATTTCCTATCGGATCAACTGCTGCTTCCAATTTCTCCCACATTAAGATCGATCAGGAAGATTTTTAAACATCACCCTTGTTCAACTTGTTAAGTGAGATTTACATCTGTTCATTCCGCAAGCCACGTAAATTTTGAAAATTTTGGATCTTTAGTTATTATAACAAGCCGATTAACTTAATGTTTTTCAACGTGCCAACAGTCTTCAGGGCCTCTTCACTCTGGGTAAATTAGTAACTGGTCTCACACATTGAGATTTTGATCCAACAACAGGACACTAAATCTAATAGGTGGCCGGTAGGGGAAAAGGACACCCAATAGATTGTCCATCATGTATTCCACTCCAACATGTGATGGTAAGTTTGATGGACCAGTTGTCTTTTCTCAAGGTTATTTTAAGTGGGCGGTAATAATTAATATGACTCAGTCAGGTTTAATTCTCCCTCAGCTATACATTTAGGACGTAGCAATGATCTAATCCTTGTTTATGTCAAAAATACACCCACAATGCAAGGGTTAATTTTAATGTGAAGTGCCAAGTGTGAGTGTGTTATTTTCTGCTCCAATAGTATATTTAATTGGCTGGACGGAGGGAATCACTTTGGCTGCTGCTGCAGGCTCAAAAGAAAAAGAAATATTTGTAATGTTCGTAATGTTTTTGTTTAACTATAGAGTCTCTGCACTAAACAACACAGCCCTCAAATTGTATTCACCCCTCAGGCACCCTGTCCACCTACAGAAATCTCACCATCACCACTCTTTAGCAGTGCTAAAAACCAGAAAGTCACCAATCATTTCACTAAGGCTTTAATAACAGAAAGTCATCCATTTATGTACCCTTATCGTTAATGCTTGATTTGATCTGATTTGATTTATTATTGTCACATGTAGCTAAAAACAGTGAACAGTTTTGTTTTGCGTCCAGTACAGGCAGATCATATCTTACAATGTGCCTAACAGTAATAGAACAAAGCGAGGAATATAATGTTACCACTGCAGAGAAGGTGCACAAAGACCGAAGTCAACATTTAATTTGAAATTTGAGAGGTCCATTCATAAGTCAAATAACAGCGGGGAAGAAGCTGTTCTTGAATCTGTTGTTTAAGCTTTTGTATCTTCTGCCCGATGGAAGAAGTTGGAAGCGATTATAACCGGGGTGCGAGGCGTTTTTAATTATGTTGGCTACCTTACTGAAGCAGCAAGAAGTATAGATGGAGATAATGGACGGACGTTTGGCTTGTGTGATGGACTGGGCTGTGTTCACGATTTTCTGTAGTTTCTTCCAATCCTGGGAAGAGAATACCAAACCATGATGCATCTCGCTGGAATGCTTTTACTGTCAATTCCAATGTAAAATCCCAGCAGTGACACGTGGCAGCCAAGGCTGAGAGAGAGCAGACTGGCTCTCTGACACATTTTCCACACCCACATACTCTGCAGAATGCCAAAAAAAAATTGTTGAAAACAGAAGCAAACTATTGCAGATGCTGAAAATCTGAAATAAAAACAAAATGCTGGAGCAACTTAGCAGATCTGGCAGGCCTGTGGAGAGAGAAACAGAGTTAACATTTTGAGTTCAATATGGCATTTCAGAACTCAAAATGTTAACTCTGCTTTTATCTTTACAGATACTGCCAGACCTGCTCAATTAGGGAAATAGACATCCATTGTAAAATATTATCTTTTATTCTTCTCATTTATTTTACCTTTTATTGCTTTTCTGCTTTGCATAAGGTGTGCATAAGACTATGCATTGTATCTGTGAACGAGAAGAACATCACCATTCCCAATTCCCAAATAAAGACTTCACTACAGCTGGTAGCTGCATATCATGATTTTGTAAATAGATATTCCAGGATACAAGTCAGAATGCAACAGGAAAGCATTGCCAGTAGAGGAGGCCATGGAGTTGCCTTTGCAGGATTCAGAGCATTTGAAAAAAAGCAGTTGGTCATGGTTATTACTCCCACTCAAAATTGGCCCGGAGTATTGGCTGCCCTTCAGGCAACCTTGTCTGATGGAGCCAGCAGCTTTGATACATCAAACAAAAACTAACAGCATGAGACCACCTACGCCCAATTACAGGTACATTAAGCATTGTCAATGCTGTTACATGTATGATGGAGATTGGCAATAGCTACAGCTGGTATCATTGAGATAGGTCAGAATAATGGAAGGTTGACTGGCATTCAATAAATCCATAATGACCTAAGGCTATTATAGGGACAGCAAAGACAGAACTGAATCAGAAAGGGACAGGGACAAATGGAAGCTATCGTCAGCTATGTTAAAATACTATTTTAATGTCCTGTGCATGAATGCTGCTTACAATAACAGTGTCACTGACTCCTGTAGTACATATATGTAACGTGAAGGTAAGGTAAAGATTTGACTCTTGATATCACGTTTAGTAAGTAAGGATGATGTTTGACCCCTGAAATGGGGCTGTGTAACATCCAATCTGAGGCATCATCCCAACACCCAAGATAGCATCCAAGACATGTGCACACTTTGAACAGGAGGAGAATAAGATGCCACCTTGTTGTTAGTGAATGGAGTCACAAGAGGATCGCAGGCCAGGAAGATGCAAATGGGGGAATGAACTCTGGTAGATGAATGCCCAAAAATGAATGCTGTATATGCTTATGACTTTTCGAATAGTGCTGTTAGCCCCATGAGAGATCCACCAAATTGACATAGTTACTTCAGATCCATGGGGCTCATTCCTACTGATCAGCAGGGATGAGAGCTTCTTTTTTAACTCAGAAGTAAACACCAGAACATAGAAATATACAGCTCTACAAGCACGAACCATAATACCACTAACTATTTCTGTGAAACATAAATATAGCCCTGGTGTGTTAATGTGTCTCTTAGTATACTCACAAGGAACATTTTGTTTTCTGCCAATTTCTAAGGATGGAGTACTAACGTAATGCTTTGATGAATCAGCATTGCATTTTTTAATTATCACTGTGATAAAGGCCAGTGCTTTGAAATTCCACTGCCTGATGTACATCTGTTTAACCAACCTTTTCAGAGATGTTAGGACACACGTCGGGAGAAGATATCACTTGAACCCATGCCTCCTTGAATTCAACAGGTAGGGACAATACCACTGCACTGCAAGAGCCCCAACATAGCAGTGTGCATATTCATTCCAATTGATGCATTAATAAAAGAAGCAGCATCTTTATTAGGAACTTTAATGATAACTAAATTTCCCACAAAATATTCCAATAAACCAGCAAAATATTCCAATATTCTAATCAATATAAATGAGTTCACTACATACAACCCTCATCTGCTGCAGCTTTTTTCATTTTTCAATTTTGACATCTTCAACACATACGATTGTGGAATGCTTGATAATTGCAGCCAAGTGTAAATGCTGTATTGCTCAGCGCCAACCCCCCCACTGCCCCCACCTTGATGAAAGCAGATATTCAAACAGTAACCAGAAAAAAGAACCTGCCTGGGGAAGAACTGGTCACAATATGTAAGAAAATCTTAAACACAATTTTTTTGAAAGTAGATCTAATGAGAATTTGGACTCCACCAAGCAGCAGCATCTTCCCACGTTGTCTCTTGTGCATCAGAGACAAAAGCTCCATTGCAGGGATATTCACAGCAACCTGACAGCTGCATAAGCAAAAATCATAAGTTTCAGTCCAATTATCACAAACAAAATGATGGCTGATTCTTTTTGCAGAAAAAGTTCACAGTTTTCTCGTGCAATCTGCAGTAGCTGTCCGATTTGGTAAGTTAAATCATTCAATTGATGAAATGTAACTGGTAAAAATAAAGAGCTCAGTTGTCATCAGCTTCGACATTCATGTTGTTTCTGAATTTTACATGGAGCTGGTCTTTAAGATCAGATAACATCTATTGAATTGTCTCTGCACGAGTCTACAAAACCTCAGTTGCAGATTACAGCATCTCTAGGGTGTATCCAAATATTTTTAAATAGGAAGCTTTCTGCCTCTACCACCCTTTCAGATAATGGGTTCCAGGTCCCCAGTACACACTGGATGGAAAAAGAAGTCGTCCTCAATTCACCAACTCATTTACCAATTACCTTAAATGTTTGCCTTCAGTTATTGACTTCTCTGCTAAATGAATATGGTCCTTCCAATCTACTCTAACTCATGTAAGTATGTATGTTTTTAAGTTTTTGTGTCTTTAAAAATGGTGGACTGCAATGAGGAAAAAGTATTATTAAAACCAGGGACTTACCAGGATGGCTGCTTAATTTTACAACGAAGAATTTGATATCTACCGTGAATTCTTAGCTTTTGTGGCTGTTTGTTCCTGCAATGAGCAGATGATCAGGAGCCAAGGAGCCGTTTACAAATGAAGCTGATTGGTTCTCAGTTAACCAAGCAGGTTGGCACTAAAAACAAGTTACAGAGACAAAAAGATGTAAAAAGAGAAGACACAGAGGTGTCTGCACTTAATTCCCCAGCAGAAGCTGCCAATTCTCTGCAGTAAAGAAGCATCCTGTTTAATCCTGAAAACCAGTGAGCCTTCCTCCAGCAGTTACTGTAAGATGTGACTTTTAAATTGATAAATCAGGTACATTTTTAAGTAAATTAGATGCTTTGTACTTCTTACAAGCCAGCAGAAACATCCAGATAAGGACATCTGAAAAACATGGGTCTGGCCAGCTGAAGAAGGATCACCTTAATATAGGAACTAAGAAGCAAAGACCCCTGAACTGACTTTCCATTTTTTTCTCCTGTGCCCATACTCCACTTTCTCAATTTGTCTGTCAATGATTTATATCCGGTACATGTTGCTACAGTCTAATTACTTGTAAAAAAAAATAATTCTTGTCCAGGACAGAACCTGGTCCATGCTTTCTATCAAGCTTGATCTGAAAGTCAGACAAATTGAGGTATTGTGCATATTTTTAAAAAAATGTTAACATTTGGAATGATTCTTGGAATATCGAAGCTCAACTTATAGCATGCTACCCCAGTGAGTCATAACATTAGTCCCCTCACAATTTTATACAACATTATAAATCTACTTATGATGTTCTCTGTTCTAAAGAAAAAGATATGGTAGAGCCTTAAGGAGAAAAGGAATCCCACTGAGAAAAGAAAAAGATACTCAGCCTATCCGGTCTTTGCTCATAACAAAAGGCTCCATTCCAAGTAATGCAGATGTGCCAGACAATGACCGTCTCCACTGAGACAGAAATGAATTATCTTTCCTTGATGTTACCATTATACCATTACCACATTGTATTCCTCCACTATCAGCATCCAAGGGGTTACCACTGATGATAAACTGAATTAGTGGCAGCGGAGGTAAGTTTAGCCCCAGCAGCATCAACAGTGGCTGCATCAGTAAGGTGGGCCCAAAGTGGACTTATGGCAGCGGCGGAGTTGAGTTTGATTGGTGGTGTCCATAGTGCCGATGCGTTGTGGGAGGTGAGATGGCACGGAAGAGTGGTGACTTTCGTTCTAGCGGCGTGGTGAAGGGGACATGTTTTTGCCACCAGACCCATGTCTCATGGTAGATCACTTAACAAGAAGGACTGTAAAGTTGAACACTTTATCTTTATTTCTTTATTTTTTTCTCCCTTTATGTTCAATGTTTTGGTTTATTTTTCTGTGGTTTAAAATGGTGCCGGACAGAGGTGACACTCTACACACTTTTCACTGTATTTTGAAACAAAATACATGTCATAGAGAGTCATAGAATCTTACAACATGGAGGCAAGCCCTTTGACCCAAACTGGTCCATGCTGACCAAAATGTTTACCCACGCTAACCCCATTTCCCTGCACTTGGTCCATATCCTTCTAAACCTTTCCTATTCATGTATTTATCCAAATGTCTTTTAAATGTTATTAATGTACCCACCTCAACCACTTCCGCTGGCAGCTCATTCCATATTCTTACCACCCTCAGTGTAAAAAAGTTGGCCCTCAGGTTCCCATGTATTCTCTCCCCTCTTACTTTAAACTGATGCCCTCTAGTCCTCGATTCCCCAAACCTGGGAAAAAGACTGAATGCATTCACCCGATCCATACCTTTCATGATCTTAATCACTTCTATAAGATCTCCTCTCAGTCTGCTATGCTCTAAAGAAAAGTCCTAACTTGTCCAACTTCTCTCTATAACTCAGTCCCTTGAGTCCTGGCAATGCTCTTGTAAATATCTTCTGCACTCTTTCCAGTTTAATAACATCATTCCTATAGCAAGATGACCAAAACTGAACACAATACTCCAAGTGCGGCCTCATCAATATCATGTACAACTGCATCATAACTTCCCAACTTCTATACCCAGTACCCTGACTGATGAAGGCCAGTGTGACAAAATCTTTCTTCACTGCCCTGTGTACTTGTGACTCCACTTGTAGAGAACCGTGCGCCTGAACTCGAAGATCCCTCTATTCCATTACACTCCTTAAGGCCCTACCATTCACTATGAAACTCCTGATGGATTTGACTTTCCAAAATGTAACACCTCACACTGAACTATATTAAACTCCATTTGCCATTTCTTGGCCAACTTCTCCAGCTGATCAAGATTCTGCTGCAATTTCTGATAACGTTCCTCACTGTCCATGATACCGCCTATTGTAGTGTCAGCTGCAAACTTACTAATCATGCCTTGTACATTCTTATCCAAATCATCGATATAGATAACAAACAGTAATGGGCCCAACACCAACCCCTGAGGCACACCACTAGTCACAGGCCTCCAGTCAGACAATCATCTTTCCTGTATTAGCCTCTGCTTCCTACCATCAAGCCAAATGTATATCCAATTTGGCAGCTCTCCCTAGATTCCATGTGATCTAACTTTCCAGATCAGCCTTCTATGTGGAACCTTGTCAAAGGCCTTACTGAATTCGATGTAGAATACGTCTATCACCCTGTCCTCATCGACATTCCCGGTCACTTCATCATATGATAATAAATCAAATTTTAAAAATTAAAATATAAGTACTGCGACAGGTCAGAGGCTCGGAATTCTGCGATGACCCCTTGGAGCCTGTCCATCATCTACAAGGCAGGAATGTGCTTGTCTACTCTCCCCTTATCTTGATGAGTGCAGCTTCAATAGTACTTTGGAAGCTCAACATTATCCATGAAAAGACAGCCCACTTGAATGGCATCACATTCACAAGCTTCAAATTTTGTTCTCTCCACAAACCAGCCAGAAGGGACACAGTATGCGTTGTATTGTTGATGCCCTCCAGTAACTCACTAAGGTTCCACTTCATCCTCCGTCTCATTCGTCATGCTAACAAGAAACTTTTTCTTTTTCTTTCAGGCATCAAGGCCCCCAAGATGTAGCAACTCAAAAATACCCATGGCCCTCTGGAACCTTCCTCTCCTCCCCTTCCCTCTGACTCTATCCCTTACCCCAACCCCTCCACCTCCTGTTGGGTATTCACCATTCCTCCTAACCTTCCGCTCTCTGATGCTGAACGCTCTGCACTTAGCAAAGGCCTCAGCTTTATCTCTCTGCATCTCCACCTTAGTGAATTTCAGGCATGACACGATGTCGAACTCT
Organism: Rhincodon typus; assembly: GCF_021869965.1. Lineage (NCBI taxonomy): Eukaryota > Metazoa > Chordata > Chondrichthyes > Orectolobiformes > Rhincodontidae > Rhincodon > Rhincodon typus. Next base: position 123,104,388 of record NC_063332.1, on the reverse strand, counting down.
TCTTCCGCCGTCTTCGTCTCCATGCTCATTTCTTTGGACAAGAGTTCTCTCTCCATCCCACTGACCCCTTTGCCCAACTCCAACACTTTCCCTCCACCTGGACCCCTCCCTCTGGCCTCTTACCTGCACTTGATCTGTTCATTGAGAAATGTTGACATGACATTAGTCACCTCAATTTCTCTGCCCCCTCACCAAATCGAACCGATCTCCCTCCGAACTGACTGCACTCCGTGCACTCAGATCTAACCCTGACTTTGTTATTAAGCCTGCCGATAAGGGTGGTGCTGTTGTAGTCTGGCGTACTGACCTCTACCTTGCAGAGGCTGAGCGCCAACTCTCAGATACCTCCTCCTGCCTTTCTCTGTACCATGATCCCACCATGGCACATCAGGCCATGATATCCACTATGGTTATGGATCTCATTTCATCCGGTGATCTCCCCCGCCTCCACTTCGAAGCTAATAGTCCCCCAACCCCGCACAGCTCGTTTCTACCTCCTGCCAAAAATGCACAAACAGGACTGTCCAGGCAGACCCATTGTTTCAGCCTGCTTGTGCCCCACAGAACTCTTCTCTTCCTACCTTGACTCAGTCTTTTCCCCCTGGTCCAATCCCTACCCACGTACATCCATGATTCCTCTGATGCCTTACGTCGGTTTCAAAACTTCCAGTTTACCGGCTCCAGCCACCTCCTCTACCATGGATGTGCAATCCCTTTACACATCCATTCCCCACCAGGAGGGTCTTAGGGCTCTCCGCTTCTTCCTGGAGCAAAGACCTGAACCATCCCCACCCACCACCACCCTCCTCCGCTTGGCCGAGCTTGTCCTCACCTCAACAACTTCTCTTTTAACTCCTGTCATTTTCTTCAGGTAAGAGGCGTTGCCATGGGTACCCGTATGGGCCCCAGTTATGCCTGTCTCTTCGTGAGGTACATGGAACATTCCTTGTTCCAGTCCTATTCCGGCCCCCACCCACAACTCTTTCTCCGATACATTGATGATATCATTGGTGCTGCTTCCTTCTCTCGTCTAGAATTGGAAAACTTCATCAATTTCGCCTCCAATTTCCACCCTGCCATCACGTTCACCTGGTCTATCTCTGACTCCTCCCTTCCCTTCCTTGACATTTCTGTTTCTATTTCTGGGTATAGACTGGCCACTAATATGCATTACAAACCAACTGATTCCCACGGCTATCTGGACTGTACATCCTCACACCCTGCTTCCTGTAAAGACTTCATCCCATTCTCTCAGTTGCTCCGTCTCCGTCGCATATGTTCAGATGAGGCCAACTTCGACAAGGGAGCCTCTGAAATGTCCACCTTCTTCCTCAACTGAGGATTCCCTACCTCCGTTGTCGACAGGGCCCTCGACCAGGTCCGACCCATCTCCCGCACTTCCACCCTGACCCCTTCTCTTCCCTCCCGCAACAGCGATAGGGTTCCCCTTATCCTCACCTACCATCCCACCAGCATCCACATCCAGAAAATCATCAGACGCCATTTCCGCCACATCCAGCGAGATGCCACCACCAGACACATATTCCCCTCCCCTCCCTTGTCCGCCTTCCGCAGGGACCGTTCCCTCCGGGACACCCTGGTCAACACTTCGTTCACCCCCAACACCTCCCCACAGCCCTACGGCACCTTCCCCTGTAACCGGCGAAGGTGCAACTCCTGCCCATTTACCTCCTCCCTCCCCACTATCCAAGGGCCCAAACATACCTTCCAGGAGAAGCAACACTTCACCTGCACTTCTCAGAATCTGGTCTACTGCATTCACTGCTCACAATGTGGTCTCCTCTACAGTGGGGAAACGAAGCGTATACTTGGTGACCGCTTCGCAGAACATCTACGTTCTGCTCGCAAAAAAGACCCTGAACTAAAGTTGCCTGCCACTTTAATGCACCACCCTGCTCCCTGGCCAATATCTCTGTCTCTGGCTTGCTACAGTGTTCCAGTGAAGCCCAACACAAGCTGGAGGAACAACACCTCATTTTCTTCTTGGGAACACTGCAGCCCTCCGGACTCAATATTGAGTTCAATAATTTTAGGGCCTAAACTCTCCGATGGCCCAACCCCCTACCCCACACACCAGGCCTTGTTACCACATAGCCTGCCACTACACATCCCCTGTTGTTAGTCACTAACAGTCCCCATTAACAACTATTCACCCTCCCAGCCTGATCGTTAGCAACTCCTTTATCTGTCCAACTGTCTTTCTCTGTCTTTGGGCTCTATCCCATTGTTTACTCCCTACCCCACCCACCTCCCTATTTTCTGCATATAAACTGACGTTTTCCCAGTTACCATCAGTTCTGAGGAAGGGTCACTGGACCCGAAACGTTAACTCTGTTTTTCCTTCACAGATGCTGTCAGACTTGCTGAGCTTTTCCAGCAACTTTGTTTTTGTTACTCACTAAGGCTACCTTGACATCAACTTCCAAAGTTCCTCTACCACCTCCAAATCCCAGAAGGAAAAAACAACAGGTGCAACCAGTCAGTTTGTCTTCCATCCTAACTTGGAACTATGTCTATCTGCAGTCTGCTAACTTGAACTGTACACAGTCCTCTACATGCACAGTGCAATATATGTGATTTTGGTATAACTGCCTTGATCTCATAATCTAGGCCCTGGTCAGTAAAGGAAAGGAACCCATATGGTTTCTTAACGACCTTTTCTACCTACCCTGTTAAATCAGAGATCAGCAGACTTGCCTTCCAGTGTACCCCTCTTCTTCTATACTTTTCAGAAACTGACAATTTGTTATGTATTCTTTTGTTTTTTTTCTATCCTGCTAATTGCATTATCTCAGACTTCCTGGATTGATTTCATTTTACTGTATGTCCACCTGATTGGTCCAGTGGTATCACCCCACAATCTAAATTTTTTAAACTCTGTTTTTCCAGTCAACTGGTTCAGAGATGTTATTGCACACCTCTGGAGCAGGTGGTAACACAGTGTGGAGCTGGAGGAACACAGCAGGCCAGGCAGCATCAGAGGGGCAGGAAAGCTGACATTTCGGGTGGGGACCCTTCTTCAGACCTGGAACATTAGCTTTCCTGCTCCTCTGATACTTCCTGACCTGCTGTGTTCCTTCAGCTCCACACTGTGTTATCGCTGACTCCAGCATCGGCAGTTCTTACTATCTCTGGAGCAGGTGGGACTTGAACTTGTGCCTGTCAGTCCAGGGGCAGGGACACTACCACTGTGGCACAAGAGGGCCCTTGCTCTGCAATCTAAAGTGTTCTTCCTCACTATCAGCCATGCAGCCAACTGTTGCATCATCAGCAAACTTCCTAATCATGTCCCCTTAATTTGAATCAGCAAGGGAGTCAGTACTGAGCTATCTGGAATCCCACTGGGAACAGCCTTCCAGTCGCTAAAACACCCATCAACTATAATCTTTTGTTTCCAATCACTGAGCAAAATTTGGGCTAACTTGCTACTTCCTCTTTGATTCCATGAACTTGAATTTACAGATCAGTCTGCATGTAGTATCTTAGCAAAAGTCTTGCTAAAATCATTGGCTTCTCTAGAAGCTATATCTTACATGCTACCCTTATCGATCAATTGTATTGCTTCCTCAAAAAAATTAAATCGTTAGTCAGACACTACTTTCTCTTCACAAATCCACACTGACTATCTTTGATTAATCATGCCTTTCTGAATGATGTGTTATGAACTCAGCTGATGGCAATACTGGACAGGTCAGATATCAGACCGAAACCTGGTTTTATAGGACATACTTTCATTTTCCAATTTGGTTAATGCGGTGGTTAATTACTGAATTACTATGTATGAGGTTGCCAATGCTTTTTTATTATAAGAACATTAACGTTTATTACACACAAGGGAAAAAAAGAACACAAAGGGCTGAATTTTACATTTTTATGGATAAGTCACTTATTCCATTGGTGGGAGTTCATGCCATATATTAGCAAACTCACATTACTAACTATCAACCCCATCCCTATACCACTGATCACATCTGATTCTGGCCCTATTTTAACATGTACAGTTCCTGGAACAACTTGCCTCTTAGATAATTCAGAACTCACTGGCATCCTTTATGTCCATATTGTCTTTAAAAGGCACCTGGAGAAGCAGTGTCAGTCCAGAGCAGCCCTGCATAATTCCTGGCATATGCCTCAGGCACGGATGGTTGGTGAAAACTGTCTTCGGGCAGGGACCTGGAGGTCCTGCTAGACAGGGTGGTGCAGAGTTGGCACTTCCTCTTTGCCCAAGGCTAGTAAAGGCGGCTCTGATATCAAACCATGCCAGCCAGTCCAAGGTCACCTCCTGGGTTAAAGCTCTCTCAGCTGTCTAGAGGAATGCACAGAAATGTCAGAAGCAGGTCACTGTCCTTATGCATTCTAGCGGTGAAAGCGTCACCACCTTCTCTCCAATACCTCGCCCTCTATCTCTGTTACTGTACCTAACTCCCACCAAGGCTCATGCTCTACAACTCTCACTATTGCCTACACCATCCTCCCTCACTCAGTCACATTCAACCCAACCCCCAACACCACCTACCCTGCATGCCCTCTGTGCTGCCTACTGACTCGCTTGGGACACAGCTGTTCCAACAATAAGAGCTGTGCCACACCTGCGCCAACAATAAGAGCTGTGCCAGCCACTTTCATCTCTCTTCGTACCTGCCTCTCCCTTATTCCAGGAAAGAAACAGGGCAGAGAGACTCAAGCCAGATGGTGTGTTGCCCGATGCATAGCTCCTCACCTGTTGTGTGGAGACAATCCTGACTCACACACTCACAGAGTGGCTGACTGGCTGTGCCCAAGCGGCGGGGCTGGTATTGGAGGCTGACACACATGAGAAATTTTTTTTGATTTGAATGAGGCTTGCTAACAACCATGACAAGCTTCTTGTGTTTGTGCCTGCACTAAATGGCAAGGCAATAGATCAGCAATGTATATCTGGTAGCTTGGCTGAGGGGGTGATGGCGGCACTTACTTTGGCAGCAGAGTATAGAAATTTATTTACCTTCTTTCTACATTGCCTTGTATTCCTCCCAGTGGCTGGGGTTTCACTAACCCAGGACACCAGCTGGGAGCAGGCCTCATGTCTGGGGTTGGCGCCTCCTCTGCTGGTGCTGATATGAAAGGGGCTGACAAGCTACACTCCTTGACACTTGACTCCATCTACCACCGTGTAATAAGATGCTTCAGAGTAAAAATGAGCAAATTTTGCTAAACATAACCATTTACAAGGATTAGTAGGAGAGGCTATCACCTGGAACCTGGCTGACTTAGGTTCCACTTTCATGTGATTTGATGTTGCTAAGAAACAGCTCTTTATGCGCATGCTCTGTAGCCTTTCCAAGAGTAAAGATACAATTATCCCTTTACTCCACAGGTTGTCTGAATATCTTTAATGGAGAGAGAACAAGGGGAAAACCAACTCTTTGTTTTTAGGACAAGAGAAAGGAAAGAGGTGTTAAAAAAATATTACTAATTGTGTCGTGTTTCACAAACAGGAGTGAGTGGAATGAGGAATTCCTATCACCCTTAGAGAAAACGACAGAAAACCTGTAGTGGGTGGGGTGGAAGGGAAGTGGGGTGGATTGTGAAGAATGACTGGGAGAAAGGGAGATGGGAGGTGTGCTATTGGCAGCATGTGACATGTCGGTGACACTGGAACAGGAAGGTCAGCACTCTGTCCGCTTTTCCCAATGTCAGCAGAAGCTCATTTCATTTAGGGTCATCCAGGAGCCCAGGAGACATCATTAATGAATATGGGGAACGGGGGCGGGGTGGGGTGCAGTTTCCTAAGTATTGCACTGGACAGCAGGAACCTGTGAGAACAACAGTGACAGCAGTGAGTGTTTCACATTTCCAATAATAGTGTTTTTTCATGCTACGATTGCTCATCATTTTTCATTCAAGACTTTCTTTTTGTATTACTATTTAGTATGTCAGTTTCACGATGCACATTCCATTTCCATTGATCAACTTCAATTCTAGTTTCCAAATCAGCAGATATTATTGCAATGTAATATGAAAAGGCATATTGTTTGACCATTCCTCAAAAACTAGGGTTAACATAAACACAAGATGGATACATTTTCTAGTCAAAGGTCAGTGGTCAACTTTTACACAAGTTTGACTGTTACTCAAGTGTACAGTAACTGAATTATAATTATGACCATTAAAATATTCTCCTACTGATATCCATTGCTAGATTCTCGAAAACCAAGTCCAGAACTAAACCTTCTCTTGTTAGATTTGTCCACCACTGGCTAACAAATGTGCTCATGAATTCTCTGGTCCCTACATTTTACATTTATCCCAGTTAATAGAAGAAATAGTAGAAAGCATCTAACATTATTGCTCAAGTGTCTCTGTTGACCTTCTTCGCATTCAGCCAGGCAGTTCGAACATTATACTGCTGATTGATTTTACTTGAACATGTCAGACATACAAGATAATCACCTGGACCGTTGCCACTCACAACCACCCTCCTCCGCTTGGCCGAGCTCGTAGTGCAATCCCTTTACACATCATTACCCATCAGGAGGGTCTTAGGGCTTTCCGCTTCGTCCTGGAGCAAATACCTGAACCATCCCCACCCACCACCACCTTCCTCTGCTTGGCCGAACTCGTCCCTTGCCAACATCTCTGTCTCAGGCCTGCTGCAGTGTTCCAGCGAAGCTCAATGCAAGCTGGAAGAACAACACCTCATTTTCCCCTTGGGGACGCTGCAGCCCTCTGGACTTAATATCGGGTTTAATAATTTTAGGGCCTAAACTCTCTAAATGTCCTAGCCCCCTACCCCACACACCAGGCCTGCCATTACACACTACCTGTTGTTAGTCACTAACAGTCCCCATTAACAACTATTCATCCTCCTAGCCAGATCATTATCAACTCCCTTGTCTATCCAACTGCTCTTCTCTCTCTTCAGGCTCTATCCTATCGTTTACTCCCTACCCCCTTTCCCTCCTTATATACTGCATAAAAACTGATGTTTTACCAGTTAGCATCAATTCTGAGGAAGGGTGACCAGACCTGAAACGTTAACTCTGATTTTTTCTTCGCAGATGCTGCCAGACCTGTTGAGCTTTCCAGCAACTTCTGTTTTTGTTCCTGATTTACAGCAGTTGTTTTGGTTTTTATTAAGATAATCAAAGAGTTCATGGAGAGACAATGTTCAATAATTTGTTGACATTTTTGAACTTCTGTCACCCTCTGACTCTTTGGGTTAATAGTGCACTTCCAGCCATTTGACCTGCCCTGTTAAAATCCTTAATTCTTACCTATATTGGTTCATTTGATGCTCCTTCCACTGCATGATTCCCCCTCAAAGCTGTTTCTTTGCTCACAATCCTTTTTGAGGTTAGAATTATTCTCCATTCAGTTTTTCTTTGATTTTTTGTGGCTTAATCAAGAGTCTTTAAATGTACCCCTTGAGAATACAACAGAAACCCTAAGAGTCATTTTTAAACCTATGTCCATGTGGAGTGAGGCATTGCATCCAAAGGTAAATCAGCCTTGACAACATTCAGGCCTGCGCTGATAAGTAGCAGGTTACATTTGTGCCATTCAATTACCAGGCAAAGACTATCTCCAATGACAAAGAACCCAAACATTGCTCCTTGACATTTAATGCCATTACCATTTCTGAATCTCCCACTATCGACATCATGGGGGTTATTGTTGTAACCAATACAAGACCAGTAACTGAAGTGGACTAGCCATACAAATATTGTGACTACAAGAGCAAATCAGAGGCTAAGAATATAAAGAGCTAATCCAGAATCCGCAATAGTGTCCTGGGGTTTGAATCCCACCGTGGCCAATGGTGCAAATTTAAATTCAATAAAACCTGAAATAAACAGCTAACCTAACAGCATCAATTGTCAATTGTCATAAAAAAATCATTCATTGATATCCTTTCGGGAAGGAAATCTGCCATCCTTAGCTGATCTGGCCTACATGTGGCTCCAGCCTCGCGGAAATGTGTTCAACTCTTATCTGCCTTCTGAGTAATTAGAGATGAGCAATAAATTCCAGCCTAGCCAGTGATGCCCAATTTCCATGAATTAATTTTTAAAAATATTATGTGGCAAGTAATTTACCTCTTGATTCCTTGAAGCCTATCGACAGGCACTAGTCAGGAGTGTGATGGAATACCATCCACTTGCCTCAATGAGTGCAGCTCCAACAACACACAAAAAGTTTAACATAGCCCAGGACAATGCAGTCCTCCTGATAGGTGTCCCATCCATTATCTGTTTCTTTCACCACTAATGTACAGCAGCAGCAATATGAAACAAGATGAACAGCAGAAACTCACCAAGACTCGTCCAATGGCACCTTCCAAATACGTGGGCTCTTCCACCGAATGGAACAAAGGCAGCAGATACATGGGAACACCCTCACCTGAATTTTCCCTCCAAGCCACAGACTATGCTGACGAGGAATTATGTCACCATTTCTTCGCTGTCACTTAGTCAGAATTCTGGAACTCCATCACCAACGGTGGATCCATCAACTAAGGTTGGGTTTAGACCACAGTGGTTCAAGAAGGCAGCTCACCACCAGCTTCTCAAGGGTACTTATGGATGAGCAATAAATGCTGGATCAGCCAGCAATTCCCACAATCCATGAATTGGTGAACAAAACCACAAAGAAGGTGCAGCAAGTAATTCAAAAGGCTAACTAAATATTCACCTTTATTTCAAGGGGAATGGAGTATCAAAGCCGGGAAGTCTCCCCCAGCACTGTATATTAGTGAGAACACACTTAAAATACCATAAACCGCTTGGATCTCCTTACATTGGCTACACGATAGAGGAAGATTCACTAGATTAATTCCTTGGATGAAGGTATCATACTGTGAGTAAGGATTGGGCAGTTTGGACCGACATTCATTGCAGATTAGAATAATGAGAGGGGATCTTATTTCATTTTGATGAGCCTTGTCAGGCTAAATGCTGAGGGAATGTGTCACTCATGGAGGAATCTGGAACTCGGGGGCACAGCTTCAAAAAAGGGGACCCGATTTTAAGATGGAGATGAAAAAGGAACTTTTTCTCTCAGAAGGTTGGTAATCACTGACCTTTTCTTCCACAAAGAACAGTGGTGGCTGAATAATTGAATATATTCAAAGCTGAGTTAGATTTACAAGGGAATCCAGGGTTGTGAGAGGCAAGTAGTAGAGATAAGCCACTTTCTAGTCAGCCATGATCATGTTGAATGGCAGAACAGCCTCAAGGGGCCTAATGCTCTCATCTTCCTATGTCTCATAGATAACCAATCTGTTCAGACACACAATGACATATCTCTGGAGCATGTGACTTGAACCCAAATCTCTGAGGCCAGAGGTAGGGATATTACCACTGTATTACTTTTTTTTATATTCCTTTGAGATTATGATTTTACTCTTGTCCTTTGCTGTGAGTGCGGGCTACTCTTGCCTGGTATTTTTACGCATTCTAGGCAGAATCTTCCCAGCTACAAAACAACGTGGGCCACGTTGAGACGTTTCAGAAAATCAGACAAAATGTTCAGCAAGGACTGCGATTCTGTCTAATAATAAGAGGCCCATTTGGGTGGTTTATTGCTCATCATCACCCTCACTATGAACTAACCACTCCTCATTAATATGTATTTCCTTACTCTCCTACCTACTGGGTAGCAACTAGGCAACAAGAATTTCTGCCCTGTAAGTTAGAGAGTCAGAAAAACTCAAACTCGCCACTTGCTCCTCCAGACCTCTGTCTTGGGCACTTGTCACTAACATCTCAGGGGTCACTCCATGGGCAGGGGCCGCAGATAACTCACATCCATGGGCATTAGTATTTGATTTGTACCAGTGTCACCACATCTTCATGGTATACCTCTGATCAACGTACAACACTACTCTCTGGAGTGTATGGGCACCTTCCATTGCAATGTTGCTGCAAAGGCACATTACATGCAGGAACAGGCATCCAGTTCAGTTTGGACTGGGATGCATCTCAGTGCTGCTTGCTCACTTTCTTGACACTCACTCACTTTGTGTCGGCTTCGATGCTTACTGAATCCCTGCCTTGCCTATTTGGCATTTTGCCACTGCAAGCAGAGCTTAAAGGGTCACATCTCTTCGATCCTGACTTGCTTTCTCGTGTAGACACAAAACCAGGCAGCTTATCAAGTTTGCCAGCAGTCATCAGTCACAGGGACAGATATGTTGCTGTATGGCACTGTGCTACATCAATCTCTCACTGCACCATGTTTCAGCTCCTGAAAATATTGTATGTGCTAAAGGAAATGGTATGTCTCGAAACCTAAGGGGATTAGTCCACAGTCAAGATCAGGGAGAAACAATTCAGTCAGGAGGGCCCAGCGCTGTAAGCTTAGGGCAGGCTTTGAAATCTGTCTAGGGGCTAGGCCACGTTCAGCCAGTTGTTTGGAGCAGTCAGAGTTGGGGCTCCATAACACTGCAGTCCAGGAGTGGCCCATGGTCAGCCCTATGGGTCCAGTACAACCAGTCCAGAGACTCAACAGTTAGAGAGCTGCACAGATATCAGCCAGATGTCTGGTCACTCACAATTCAATCTGTCCAGCTCAGTCACTTAAATGGATTGGTCATGGTCAGTTATAGAATCATAGAGTCATAAAGTCATATAGTACGGAAACAGATCCTTTGGTCCAACCAGTCCGTGCTGACCATAATCCCAAAATAAACTAGTCCCACTTGCCTGCATTTGGCCCACATCCTTCCAAACATTTCTTATTCATGTACTTATTGAAATATCTCTTAAATGTAGGTGTACCCACATTCACCACTTCCACTGGAAGTTCATTCCACACACGAATCACTCTCTGTGTAAAGAAATTGCCCCTCATATCTTTTTAAAAGTTTTTCTTCTCTCACCTTAAAAAAATGGGCCCTAGTCTCGAAATCCCCCACACTAGGGAAAAGACACCTGCCATTCACCTTATCTATACTCCTCATTATTTTATAAGGTCATCTCTCAACCTCTTATGCTCCAGTGAAAAAACTCCCAGCCTCCCCAGGCTCTCCTTATAACTCAAACACTTTATTCCCAGCAACATCCTGATAAACCTCTTCTGAACCCCCTCCAACTTAATAATATCCTTCCTATAACAGGGAGACCAGAACTGGACACAATACTCCAGAAGGGGCCTCACCAGTATCCTGTACAACCTCAACATTCCCATCTGCAATACTCAAAGGTCTGAGCAATGAAGGCAAGTGTGCTAAAAGTTTTTTTAACGATCCGAGGTACATAAAAAGAACAAAAGAACAAAAAAGAAGTACAGCACAGCAACAAATTTTTTTCCAGGACTTGCAGTGCTGTGAGAAACGTTACATAGGCCAAACCGGAAGAAAATTGACAATACAGATACATGAACACCAATTAGCCACCAAGAGACACGACCAATTCTCACTTGTCTCACCACACATGGACAATGAAGGACATGAATTTGACTGAGACAACACATCGATAATTGCACAAGCCAAACAGAGACACACCAGGGAGTTCTTAGAGGGCTGGAGCTCCATTAACAAACACATTGAATTAGACCCTGTGTACAAACCACTGAGAAACAAAACTGAAAGTAATACCAACCACCCCAGCAAACGGAGGCACATAAATAACAACTGGGACAGAACACCGATGCTTTACTGGAGGCACACTGACAATGTTACCCAGCAGGGCGACGAAACGTCTGTACCAAACCCACCGGCTCAGCGAGCATGTCTACAACCTCATAGGTGATGGCTCTTGGGTTTATGGTTGGTGATGGGGTGTGGAAAGGCAGTGGAGGATGTCTGGAGTGGAGGGATTCAAGGGATGTATGCTTCAATCAGGTGCTACTTATATAGAAGGAGAGGTTGTGGGATGATGAACGCGTGGAATGCAGAGAGCAGTATTGGTAATGTTGTGTTTGCAAAATTCAAAAACCAAGCCACTTGAGTTAACTCCCACCCTTTCAAAGTAAACTCAACCATCTGGTAAGTGATTGGAATTGTCATTGACAATGTTATCAAATGAGATTTGTTCAACAATTACTTGCTCTCAGATGCTCAGGTTGAGTTCCACCAAGGCCAATCAATTCATGACCTCATTATCACTTTGGCACAACTGTGGCCAAAAATAGCAGCATTCAAGTAAGCAAGAGTGTCTACCTTTGATATCAAGTCAGCATTTGACTGAGTGTGGCATCAAGGTGCCCTAGCAAAAATGTAGTCAGTAGAAATCAGGGGCAAATTGGTTGGAGTCCATTCTGAGGAAAAGCACATATTTTAGGAAGTATCGAGTTCCGAGATAGGTGTAACACAAATGCAAATCATTCCATTATGTATACAGCCAAATACTGCTTTTGCTTCAAGTATTTACTTTGATTATAAAACACTGATGTGAAACAGACATTTCTGTATCATTAATATTTAAATATAATTCAGTCATCTGTTTTTGAGTTGATTGAAAGATTTCAAGTGGCTCTCATTTTTGTTAACGATGACTGCCTGCAGTACCTCAGGCATTGCCTTAGGCTCTGTATGAATGAAACAATATTTCCTGAACAACAGCTACCTTCATCTCTACAAAGTCATAAATAGTTTTTAAATTTTCTGCTTTGATGAATAGCGCTTGAGGTAGACACATTTTTAGGAACAAACGTTCTGAGGGTTTTGAATTATTTTTAAACCATTTCTCAGAACGTTTTGCCATAAATGAGTTCACTCTGACTGATTGCATTTGGTGCCAAGGGCAGAAATGTGACTGCCAAGGGTGGACTTGCATATGGGCATGGGGTTAATACACCTGAATAGTGGTATCATGCCAGAAACCCAACAACATCATGCCCATGATGTTCTGAAGAAGGGTCTAGGCCTGAAACATCAGCCTTCCTGCTCCTCTGATGCTGCTTGGCCTGCTGTGCTCATCCAGCTCAACACCTTGTTATCTAACATCATGCCCATTACTGTATTTGACCCACATGAGTATGCAGGCTCGTAGGGACTCTCTATACAGCTGGTGGCATAGTTTTTCTCTAAATTTGAGTTTGGCCCAGCATTTTAACAGCCCTGGTCCAGATTTCCCAAGCTGTTAGCAACTTACCAGGCTCAACATGGAGAGAGGACAGAGGGAAACGTTTGCTCAACCAAATTAATATGCTTGAATTTCATGAAGAATGAAGTCACAGAGCTTGTGGTCAATCTCTCTGAAAGGGTTGTTCTTGCAGGATTACTTCTGCGAGACTGAAGTCACTGCTTTGAGCATCAATTTCAAGTTTTGGAAGCACTTTCAAATGCCTTGGCCAATTTTTAGCATCATTTACCTTTCCCTGTTTCAACCGTCACTGTAACTTAGGAACAACATACACATTAGTAGCCTGGATGTCCAATGTGGAGGAGCAGTAGCAGCCTTGCTAACTGCAGTAGGCCCAGGAGTCACACCATGAGCACCAACAGCACAATCTGCGGTTGTAGCTCTCTCCTCTGTAGCCAGAGAGGGTAGACAGAGAGCTTAAGGGAAACACCAAAGCACAATGCCAACAGACAAAAGATGAACTTCCTTGATATAACAGATCACTGGTGCCTCAGGAGGATCAAGCATTTGTCACTTTTGAAAACAACAAATGCTGGAGATCACTGTGGGTCAGGCAGCATCCATGGAGAGAGAGTAAGCTAACATTTCGAGTCTAGATGACTCTTTATCAGAACTGGTTGTCATTGGTTGTTACTGACATCTATAGTCTCCTTTCAAGAGAAGGTGAGGTGTGCTTATGTTACCAGTAGCCATTAAGATCATGATTCAGAATGTCTAGCCTCCAGTTCCTTCTGGTCATCTGTTAGTGACATCTCTAGAATCTCTTGATCTAATGCCTTTAACTGCATCACCGAGTCCACTAATGATTTATTTGCCGAGGCAGCCATTTACCCACTTTGTCGCAGATGAATCATTCAGAGCCAGACACTGGCTTCACTCCAGTGAGTGCCTTCCTCCTGCTACAGAGAGTCATTGAGCATACATATATGGCAATAGTCACCTGCAGATCAGCCTGGAGTCTTCATCAGATATTCCTCTCCATCAATGTCCAACTAGTGACTACTGGAAGGTGATCATGCATGTCTACACTTGGAAGCTGCCATGATTCATTCATTCAATGGCAATCCCATCTCCTGCAGACTTTCCGTTACTCATACAGCCTTAGCAGCTGAATCCTGATAAACAAAATCTACACATTGAAGCCTTGGCTGATGACTCCTGTGTGGAAACCAACCTGTGAACCAGAGGAGAGGAGCCACAGGATTATGAGGACAATAAATAATGCAAGTTATTGGGTTTCTCAGGGTCTACTTCAGGTGCATTGAACATTCTGTATCCTCTCTTCAGCTACAATGTACTTAATGCAAATTGTCTGACTCCTGCTTCTTGAATATTCCTGCAGTCACCATTGTCAGTTCTGACTTCGACCAGTTAAGCTCAACACTCTACATTTCCTCTAAAACACTTCAGGAAAGGATTTCACCATTAGTAGGAGTGCAAAACCCTTAACATTTTGTTGTTCGCCTGCCATATGCACTACATGTTTGTAGTTCCACGGCAACTGGCTGTCAAGAAGGTTGCATTACAAGTGGCAGAAAACATTATTGTCCACTTGGCACTTAACACCCAAAGCTGATTTTGAACTGACATTCTCCCTCTCCTATTGTAAGACTCTCCTTTAACATAACGACTTTGATCAAGTTATTGATCTTCCTCTTAATATTTCCTACTTCACTTTTTCATTACTAAGAAAAACAACCTGTATTTGTTTAGCACCTTTTATAATCTTAAGATGACCCAAATGAGTTGCTTTTGAAGCGTAATTATAGTTTAAGTCAGCACACAATCAGTTCTCACAAGCATAAGTGAGATAAAGACTAAATAAACTGTTTTAATGATATTGTTTGAGGAAGTAATATTTATTAGCACACCAGAGCTTGTTCTACAAAATTCTGCCATGGGATCCTTTATGTCCTCTTCAGAGGTCTGGTAAGATCTGGAGTAAATGTTTCATCTGAAGGCTACTTTCACTACAGTCACTGCTCTGGATTGTCAGCCTAGATTTTGTGCACCAACCTCCAGAGGGGGATTTGCACCCATAACCTTCTAATGCTAAGGCAAATTTTTTACTCACTCGTTATTTGCTGATGCCATCGCTCACACCCATGTGCATCTATGAAGTACTTTACAACATTTTTAAAGCAATATATAAATGCAAGTTTTAATAGTTGTATTTTATAGTTCTTTTTTCAAAATTTTATAAGAGCACAAGGAAACGTATAAAGATTTTTGTGGAAATATAACAAAAATATACCATTTTGTATTGTTGAAATACAGTCTGCACATTACCTATATTTGCCATTATAGCCATGTTGTGAACTTCAAAAGTACCTTGTGCTCTCACAAATTTTGAATATAAAAGCAGGGATGTACTACTGAGGCTTTATAAGGCTCTGGTCAGGCCACATTTGGAGTATTGTGTGCAGTTTTGGGCCCCATATCTCAGGAAGGATGTACTGGTCCTGGAGCGGGTTCAGAGGATGTTCACGAGAATGGTCCCAGGAATGGAAAGCTTAACATATGAGGAACGTTTGAGGACTAAAAGGGTGGCTAAAAGAGTGGTGTGGGAAAGAGGGTTTCCTTTTCATGGGGCACTGGCATCAGTTCTGGGACAGGAGGGATCTATACCGCTGGGATGGACTCCACCTGAACAGGGCTGGGTCCAGTGTTCTGGCGAAAAGGGCAAATAGGGTGGTTAATAGGACTTTAAACGATTAAGTAGGGGGGAAGGGAGAAGTGAGTGTAGAGGGAGAAAAACAATTAATGTAATGCAAAGCAGCAGGTTAGCAGGTGACGAGGAAGCTTCAACTCCATTGAAAATTAGGAAAAAGAGTTAAAGGGAAGGAGAACCCAAGAGCTGTTAGTAATGGAGGTAATAGGACCCAAAAAGAAGGTGCAAAAACTGGCATAAGGGCACTTTATCTGAATGCTCGGAGCATTTAAAACAAGGTGGATGAGTTGACAGTGCAAATCATGGCAAATGGGTATGATTTAGTGGCCACTACAGAGACATGGTTACAGGATGGTCATGACTGGGAGTTAAATATCCAGGGGTATCAAACTGTTTGGAAGGACAGACAGGAAGGTAAGGGAGGTGGTGTTGCTCTGATTTTTAAGGATGATATCAGGGCGGTAGTGAGAGATGATATAAGTTCTACTGAACAAAACGTTGAATCCATTTGGAAATTAGGAATAGCAGGAAGAAGAAGTCACTGATAGGTGTGGTCTATAGGTCACCAAATAATGACATCGTGGTGGGGCGGGCAATAAACATAGAAATAGCTAATGTATGTAAAAATGGTACAGCAATTATCACGGGGGATTTTAATCTACATATCGATTGGTCAAACCAGGTCGGTCATGGCAGCCTTGAGGAGGGGTTCATAGAACGCATCCGCGATAATTTCCTTGAACAATATGTAATGGAACCTACGAGGGAGCAAGCTATCCTAGATCTACTCCCGTGTAATGAGACAGGAATAATTAATGATCTCTCTTGGAAGGAGCAATCACAGTATGGTTGAATTTAAAATACAGATGGAGCGTGAGAAGTTAAAATCCAGTACCAATGTCCTGTGCTTAAACAAAGGAGACTATGAAGGAATGAGGAAGGAGTTAGCTAAGGTAGAATGGGAGCAAAAACTTTATGGTGGGTCAATTGAGGAACAGTGGAGGACTTTCAAAACAATTTTTCACAGTGCTCAGCAGAAGTATATTCCAGTGATAAGGAAGAACTGTAGGAAAAGAGAGAGCCAGCCATGGATGTCTAAGGAGGTAAAGGAAAGTATCAGATTGAAAAAAACACATACAAAAAAGCAAAGAGTAGTGGGAAACTAGTAGACTGGGAAATGTTTAAAGGCCAACAGAAAACCACAAAAAAAGTTATAAAGAAAAGTAAGATAGATTATGGGAGTAAACTAGCTCAGAATATAAAAACAGGCAGCAAAAGTTTCTATAAATATGTAAATCATAAAAGAGTGGCGAAGGTAAACATTGGTCCTTTAGAGGATGAGAAGGCCAATTTAATAACTGGGAATGAGGAAATAGCCAAGACATTAAACAGTTATTTTGTGTCAGTCTTCACAGTGGAAGACACAAATAACATGCCGAAAACTAATGGCAAGAAGGTTATAGCAGGTGAGGACCTAGAAACTATCATTATCACTAAGGAGGCAGTGCTGGGCAAGCTAATGGGGCTAAAGGTAGACAAGTCTCCTGGCCCTGTGAAATGCATCCCAGGGTACTAAAAGAGGTGATGGGGGAAATAGCAAATGCACTAGTAATTATTTACCAAAATTCACTGGACTCTGGGGTGGTTCCCGCAGATTGGAAAACAGCCAATGTGACGCCACTGTTTAAAAAAGGAAGTAGACAAAAAGCAGGTAACTATAGGCCAGTTAGCTTAACTTCGGTAGTGGGGAAAATGCTTGAATCTATCATTAAGGAAGAAATAGCAAGACATCTGGATATAAATTGTCCCATTTGGGAACACCCAGCATGGGTTCATGAAGGGTAGGTCATGTTTAACTAATTTGGTGGAATTCTTTGAGGACATTACTTGCATGGTGGACAATGGGAAACCTGTGGATGTGGTGTATCTGGATTTCCAGAAGGCATTTGACAAGGTGCCACACCAAAGGCTGCTACATAAGATAAAGTTGCACGGTATTACAGGTAATGTATTGGCATGGATAGAGGATTGGTTGACCAGTAGAAAGCAAAGAGTAGGGGTAAATGGGTGTTTTTCTGGTTGGCGGTCAGTGGCTAGCTTTTTGCACTCTTTCAAACATTACAATTTAGATTCATACTCCCTCACCCTTTATGCCCTACCCCCAGAATTGGTGGCATGTCATCTGATGTGAAAATACCAGTATAAGGAAATAAAATACATTTTTGCACGCTTTTGGCAGTGAATGTCATCGTATGCTTTAGACCTTGAAATGAAATATTGTTATGTGTGCTCCTTGAGGGTTTGGTTAGATGCACAAGCTGAAAGATGCTTCTTTAATTGATAAAGTAATTAATGAACTTCCAGGTGATGACAGCATAAAAGAATCTCACTGCAGCACATCTGCTGCATAGTTTCAAAAAGATGTGGTAGTTTAATTCAAGCTGATCTAATCTGAAACTCAATCTTCATAATCATGTAGTCAATCTTTGTCCATGACATTAGAATAATAACTTCTGTCATTACTTGCAGTGTTGCAAGTCCTCACAGGGAAAAAGAAGATTAACAAAGATCACAGGGTATCTCACAGGTTTAGGCAATTAACCGTCAGATTTTTCTTCAAAAGTGGATTAACAGAAGCGAATGTTAAATTTTAACATCTTACAGTCTTATGTGTTGATGATTATCTCTTTTTATTCTACAGTGCCAAACACAAATCAGAAAGTGAGGATTTCAGAGATCTTAGTAATGAGGTGCTCAGTACACTTGATCTGCATCCTGCATTATTACAATCACAGATGTCTCTTCTTCATTGGAACTCAGTGTCTGATATTTTGATTCCTCTTGAATGCCATTATCATTGTCTCTCAGGGTATGTGTATCTGCCATTGACTGTTTAAAGACAAATAAAGGGTAAAAGCATGATGATTTTGTACAAATTATTGGAATATTTTGAGAAGTTTTTGGAAACTATTATAGGAAGCATTAAAAGATACAACAAAGGTTCACTGCAGTTATTCCAGGAATTAAATTTCATGGTCTACAAAGCTGGTTGAAAATGTTGGGGTCATTTTTGTTGGACCAGAAAAGATTACAGAGGATTTGTTAGAAACTGAAATAGGCTGAAAGCAGATCTTTTCAAAGGTAGCAGTGGCATTCTTGTGATGGATGAATCTGTTTTGTGATCTCTTGGTTTCTATCAGTGTAGTAGTTCTAATTACTTTAATGAGTGATGCTCCTCAGATTCTGGTGGAAAAAGCTTGAGGTTTGTTTGGAATATGTGAAGAGCCAATTGTACAACAAGTAAAAATACATAAATCCCAAAGACTGTTGGGTTGTTATCGCATGCTTTATTGTATATTTGCGGGCAATCACTGTCTTTGGTTAAAGTTTGTACAGTCTATGGTCAGATAGGCCAGGTTATGAATGGCTAGGTTTGAAACCAGAATGAGCAACCAGTGAGCAGCCAGGCCTGATGGGACTTTCAGGACAGGTCAAGCATAAAGCATCCATAAAGGACAAAAGGCAGGCAAGGACAAGCCTGGATTTGCCCAGAAAAACTAGACTGGTTTCTAACGTTAACATTTCGGGTCCGTTGACCCTTCCTCAGAACTTGGTCACCGGACCCAAAATGTTAACTCTGATTTTCCTTCACAAATGCTGCCAGACCTGCTGAGCTTATCCAGCAACTTTGTTTTTGTTCCTGATTTACAGCATCCACAGTTCTTTCGGTTTTTATTTAGACTGGTTTCTATATTGGAGTACAGCGAGCAGACTCACTGGCACCTCAGGTTCCTGCCCCCATGACTATGCATAGAGAAGGGGACACATCAGAGAATGAACACTGATGGCAGCCCCAGTGTCTTCCATAGATGACATTGGAGATCCCATTGGACATTGTGACCATGACCTGGAGCATTGATTGGCTGAGGGCCAGAGAACATTCTGGAAGGATGCAGCAGGGAAGAAAAGTTCTTTTGCAATGAATGATGTGTGCTTTCCAGGTCCATCTCATAATCTTATCCTAAGGTGGCAGTTAACGTGAAATCCCAGCTTTCTTCCCTGTCCAGAACTTTTGAAGCTCCATTTGGCAGTCAAGATCCCTCGGGGCAGCCTTTGTTAAGACCTCACAGCCTTGGTGTGTGTTCTTTGCTGCAGGCAAGGATAAGAAGAGACACATGTTGGCCTCATCCAAGCTCAGAGCCAACTATACGGCCTGGCCACTTCAACTGCATGAATTCAAGTCTGGTAGCCAGCGTAGTTTCAATAAGGTCTGCGACAAAGGCTTAGCGTTGCGAATGGTAGAGTCACTAATGAGGAAGTTGGAGTTGTATTGGAAAGAGCAGGGGTTTAGTTACTAGTTATCCATTTTGCCCTTTGTGTCTTTAGCACATTTTCTGAATAAAATTGCGATGAAATGCAAGTCGACTCTGACCTTTTTGTTCGTCTCACAAGTATAATACCTGAGTAAAACAAGTTTATATAGAAACTGATTGAAAGGTCCTGAGCACAGACATCAAGCTTTACATGTCCAGAGTTAAAGAATATTGTTGTCTGTGTGTTTGGCAGCCTTCCATCCTAGGATCCTAATGATGTACAAGCTTTGTCTTTAAATGGAAGAGTAAAATAAATGATGACAAGCAATTTAGCTTGTTGCAATTGCTCACTGTAATAATTTTTCTTTGCTACCGCAGCATTTGTAATGTTATTTGCATAATCCTGCTGGTTGCAGTTCTGATAGCCTTCATAAGTATATTCATAATAATATTTCACAGTATTGGTATAATACTTTTGCATGTATTTAAACAAACACAACCTATTATAGCATGATTTACTTTATTCTCTTTTCAAACTTCTTTCAGTACTTTTTCCATGTGTTCCAGAGCTTGACAGAGACTTTGCCTTTTCTATCATCTTCACACTTGTTTTTCATTTTCTTTTAGCATTTGGTGGCCTTCATCTCCATGAATGACTTTTGATAAAATTCCATCAGTCCTTATAGAATTTGACAGATGGAGATTGACTTTCTCTGTGATTGCTGAGTTCTTTTCTATAGTTCGTTCAGAGACTTGAATAATGAACTCATCATTTCCATGCTGACCAATGATTCATTGCTTAAAATGGATCATTAATGAGATGACTATTGAGGAGGTTTAGTTGCCTAAATTTTCATGACCAACAATAAAATTGCATTATCAAAAATTAAACAATCAAAGATGTGCATTTTTGTGATTCAGCTTGCAGATTTGGATTGGGCTATCTGCACAATTGTTCCATATTAACAGCCATGACTAGTCTCAAGTTTCTAACGTGCTAATGCATTGTAGGTGGTGCTTTGAAAAGCATACAATATGGTTGGTTGAGTATTAGCAGCTGTTATGTGATATGCTTACAGAAGATTTACAGTCTACAAACAGGCTATTCAGCCCAACTGATTGTCAAGTGTTCCAAATCCTAACCATAAGGCCGTTTGATCACAGTTGATATGGTTCTCAAACCCATTCTCACACCTTCTCCCTGTAACCTTTGATCCCCTTACTAACCAAGAACCTATCTATCCCTATCTTAAATATACTCAATGATTTGGCCTCGATAGCCTTCTGTGTTAATGAGTTTCACAGATTCACCACTCTCTGGCTGAAGAAATTCCTCCTCATCTCAATTCTAAAAGGTCATGCCTTCACTCTGAGGCTGTGCCCTTGGGTCCCAGTCTTTTCTCCTCATGGAAACATTTTCACACCCTATCCAGGCCTCTCAACGTTCCATTGGTTTCAAAGAGATCCCTCCTCATCCTTCTAAGCTCCATCAAGGTGCAGACCCAAAAACTTCAACCAATCCTTGTGTGATAAACTCTTTATCCCCAGGATCATTCTTGTAAGTACTTTCTGGACACCCTCCGAGGCCAACAAATTGTTCCTTAGATATGGGGCCCAAAACTACATATAATATTCTAAGTGTGATCTGACCAGAGCCTTACACAGCCTTAGCAGCACATATCTGCACTTGTACTCTAGCCCTCTTGAAATGAATGCTAATATTACATTTACCTTCCTAACCTCTAACTGAACCTGCGTGTTAACCTTAAGAGAATCTTAAACTAGGACTCCAAAGTGTCTTTGAACTTCAAATTTCCAAAGTCTTTCCGTATTTAGAAAATAGTATGTGTCTCCATTCTACTTACCAAAGTACATAATCTCAAACTTTCCCACATTGTATTCCATCTGCCATTTCTTTGCCGACTCTCTTAGCCTGTCCAAGTTCTTCTGCAGCCACCCTACTTTCTAAACTCTAACTGTCCCTCCATCTGTCTTTATGTCATTTGCTAACTTAGCAACAAAGCCCTTAGTTCCTTCATCCAGAAATATAAGATAAATAAGTATGGTCCCACCACTGACCCTTGTGGAACTCCACTGGTCACCGGCTGCCACGCTGGATAACACCCCTTTATCCTACTCTCTGTTTTCTGCCAGTCAATCAATCCCCTATCCACGCTGGCACCTTGTCCCTAACACCATGCGCTCTTATTTAGCAGCTTCCTAAGCAGCACTTTTTCAATGGCCTTTTGGAAATCCAAATAGATCACCTCCACTGGCTTTCCTTTGTGTAGCTTGCTTGTTAACTCCTCAAAGAATTCAAACAGTTTTTCAGGCATGACCTCCCATTGATGAAGCTGTGCTGACTCAACTTATTTTATCATGTACTTCCAAATATTCTACAGTCTCATCTTTAATGATGGACTCTAAAACTTACTAATGACTGAGGCCAGGATAACTGCCTTAAAATCTCCTGTCTTCTGCTTTTCTTCCTTCTTAAACAGCAGTCTTATATTAGCCATTTTCCAGTTCTCTGGGACCCTCCCTAATTCCAGTAATTTCTGAAAGATTACTACCAATGCCTCTGCAAACTTCTTCATAACTCTGGAGTATAGTCATCTGGTCTCGGAGATTTATCTACTTTTAGACCTTGCAGCTTCCCCAGCTGGTTTTCCTTAGTGATGGAAGCTACACACACCTCTGCCCCGACTCTCTTGAAGTTCTTGTATGCTGCTTGTGACTTCCACCATGAAGACTAATGCAAAGTACGTATTCAGCTCCTCTGCCATTTCTTTGTTCCCCTGCTATTTCTCCAACTTCATTTTACAGCTGCTCAATGTCCACTCTTACCTCTGTCTTACCTTTGACATATCTAAAAAAAACTCTTGCAATCTTCTTTCATATTACCAAACTGCTTACCCTCATATTTCATCTTCTCCCTCCCTTAATTGTTTTTTGCATTGTCTTCTGTAGATCTTTAAGTCTTCTCTATCCTGTAGCTTCCCACTAATCTTCACCGCACTGTATGCTTTGTCTTTTGTTTTCATGCTGTCTCTGACTTCCCTTGTCAACCATTAAGCCATGGTTGCCTCAACATCCCCTTAATATTTTTCCTCTGGGGATGAATTCCTGGTGTGTCTCTTGAATTACCCCCAGAAACCCCTGCCATTGTTGCTCTATTGCATTCCCTGTTAGGTTCCCCTTCCAAACAACTCTGGCCAGCTCCTCTTTCATGTCTTTGTATTTACCTTTACTCAGTTGTAGTACTGTTACATCTGATTCAAGTTTCTCCCCCACAGACAGCAGGGTGAATTGTATCATATTATGATCACTGCCCATTCAGAGTTCCTTCACCTTAAGCTCTCTAATCAAGGCTGCCTTATTACAAATCACCAAATCCAGAACTGCCTGTTCCCTAGTGAGGTCCATCACAAGCTGCTCCAAAAAAAATCTCATAGATATTCCACAAATTCCTTTTCTTGGGATCCCCTGCTAACCTCCCAGTACACCAGCAACTTGAAGCTCCCCACAATTATGTAATAGTGCCAGTCTTACATGCCTTTTCTACGTCCTGATTTATTTTCTGTCCCACAGCCTGACTACTGCTAGGACGTCTGTCATAACTCCCATCAGGGTTCTTTCTTTCCTTCATGGATTCCCAATTCTAATCACACAGATTCTACGCCTTCTGACTCTCTATCACCTCTTCCTGCTGACTTAATTTCATTTCTTACTAACAAAGTAATTGTGCCCCCTCTGCCCATCTGCCTGTCCTCTCAATGGGTCGCAGGGGACTCCTGATCCTCTTGCAGTCATGTCTGTGATACCCTAAACATCATACCTGTCAATTTCAATCTGCGCTACAAGCTCATTTACCTTATTTCGTACACTGTGTGCATTTAAGTGCAACACCCTCAGACCTGTGTTGAATGCCCCCTTCTCATAGCTATCTCCTTATCTGTTGTTCCTGAAGTTAGATTCCTGACCCTTTCCATACTCTCTGTCCTATTGTTTGTTCTGGAAAATTTAATACCTCTGCTGAGCTCTCCCCTCAACATTAACTTTTTCCATAATTTTCCTTGTAACTGAACCCACCCACCAACTTTTTAGTTTAAGGGTGTACCTACAGTCCTTGTTATGTGATTCGTTGGGACTTTGGACCCAGCATGATTCAGGTGGAGCCTGTCCCATCAGAACATCTCTCTCCTTTTCCCCAATACTGCTGCCAATGTTCCATGAATTTGAACCTGTTTCTCCCCACACCAATCTTTGAGCCACACGTTTACTTCTTTAATCTTGTTGATTCTGTGCCAATTAGCTCACAGCTCAGGTAGCATTCCAGAAATTATTACCTTTTTAGTTCTGCTTTTCAATTTAGCCCCTAGCTGCTCATATTCCCTCAGCAGAATCTCTTTCCTCTTTCTATCTATATCATTGGTCCCTGCATGGACCACGGCAACTGAATCTTTCCCCTCCCACTCCAAGTTCTTTTGAGCCCAGACGAGATATCCTGTACCCAGTTATCAGGCAGACAGCACATCCTTCAGGACTCTTAATCCTGGCCACAGACAACAGTGTCCATTCCTCTAACTATGCCGTGCCTGGTTTCAACGACATTTCTCTTTCTTATCCCCTCATGAATGGCTCCCTCTACCACAATACTATGGTCAGTTTGTTTATCCTCCCTACAGCCCCCGACTCTCTTCCACACAGTCAACAAAAATCTGAAATCACTGTGTGAATAAAGAAATTTCTTATGAATTTCCTAATGGATTTGCTGATGATTACTTTGTCCTTGTAACCTCTAGTTCTGTTCTCCCCAAAAATGGAAACATTTCACTGCAGGTATTACCTATAGATTATGGGTAAAACTTCAGCTTTTTCTTTTCTATAGAAAAGAAGTAGCAACCTGGTCATCTTTTCTGATAGTTATAACTTCTCAGTTCCGATGTGACCCATTAAATTTGTATCTGTCCCATTTCGACTGCCTTTATTTGTTGTTTATAACATGGAAATTAAACTTATTCCCAGTAGTAAACATGTGGTACAACAACCAAGGTTACACACAAGTTTATCATAACTCCCTTGCTATTTAATTCTGTTCTTCTACATGAACAGGTTCACATGTTTTGTTTGATTATTTTCATGGTGATATTAATGTGCACCGCTATTTATAGTGATTTGTGTCCTGATAAGTTTCCATTATCCAACTCTCAGAAGTACTGATGTTGTCACAGTTCAGCAACATTCTAACCATCCAAAATTCTGACAGATGAGCACAGCAAAGATTTTAAAATAGTAAAGTGATTTGAAAGTGTCTGTCTTTGCATATTGATGCAATGTTTAGGAAGGTGAAAGTGACTGACCAAAGAAAATAAATGCATCGATAAGGGTTTGTAAAAAAACAAGAGAAGATTGTTGGAATCAAATAATGTATTTATTAATTTATTATGCTTATTACAGTGAAACCAACTAATTGAAAAGGACAAAGATAAAAAATGCACTGAGGCTGAAGAAGGGAAGATGCTAACTATTGTCATCTGTCTAAATTATCTTTTGATATATTTTCTTACTCATTTATACTTAGGGTGTAGGTATTTCTGGCAAAACTAATATTCATTACCCATTGCAGCTGATCTGAGAAGGTGATGGTATCTTCCTTAAGTTGCTGCAGCCTGTATGTAAGGTTAGTTCCACAGAGTTTTATTTCTTGTAACATTTAATATGGGAAAAAAGTTAGACAGTAACAACCAATAATCACAATACTTGGAAACAAACAAAAGAAATACTAAACTAACATTAACAGGATCTAAAAATGAACATTTAATTTTTCTTTTACCCTGACAACAGAGAAAAAAGAGCAGTACCTTTGCTGATAATGAGGCTAACAGAATGCAGAAACCTACTCTGTCTTTCAGCCCGACTCCAAGACAAAGATTCCAAATTCTGACACATAATGGGAATAGAATGAAAAAAAGAAGGTGCTGGGTCAAAGAGAAGAGAAGAAAGCTGCAGCTCATTTATCAATTCTGCCTCTCTTGTCATTGAGAACAATTTTTTTCATTAATTCATTTTGTGGGATGTGGGTGTCGCTGACTGGCCAGCATTTCTTGCCCATCCCTAGTTGCCCTTGAAAAGGTGGTGCTGAGTTGCCTTCTCGAACCACTGCATTACTCCTGCTGTAGGTTGACCCACAATGATATTAGGGAGGGAATTCCAGGATTTTGACCCAGCAACAGTGAAGGAACGGCGATATATTTCCAAGTCAGGATGGCGAGTGACTTGGAGAGGAACTTGGAGGCGGTGGTGTTCCTATATATCTGCTGCCCTTATCATTATAGATGGAAGTGGCCATGGGTTTGGAAGGTGCTATCTCAGGATCTTTGGTGAATTTCTTCAGTGCATCTTGTAGATAGTACACTCTGCTGCTACTGAACGTCGGTGGTGGAGGGAGTTGATGCTTGTGGATGTAGTGCCAATCAAGCGGGCTGCTTTGGCCTGGATGGTGTCAAGCTTCTTGAGTGTTGTTGGGGCTGCACTCATCCAGTCAAGTGGGGAGTATTCCATCACACTCCTGGCTTGTGCCTTGTAGATGGTGGACAGGCTTTGAGCAGTCAGGAGGTGAGTTACTTGCCACAGTATTCCCAGCTTCTGACCTGCTCTTGTGCCACTGTGTTAATGTGGTGAGTCTAGTTGAGTTTCTGGTCAATGGTAACCCCCCGAGATGTTGATAGTGGGGCATTCAGTGATGGTAACAACAATGAATGTCAAGGGATGATGGTTAGATTGTCTCTTATTGATGATGGTCATAGCTTGGCATTTGTGTGGCACGAAAGTCACTTGCCACTTGTCATTCCAAGCCTGGGCATTATCCAGATCTCGTTGCATGTGAACATGGACTGCTTCAGTGTCTGAGGCGTCACGAATCGTCGGCGAACATCCCCACTTCTGACCTTATGATGGAGGGAAGGTCATTGATGAAGCAGCTGAAGATGGTTGGGCCTGGGACACCACCCTGAGGAACACCTGCAGAGATGTCTTGGAGCTGAGATGATTGACCTTCCACAACCACGACCGTCTTCCTATGTGTCAAGTATGACTCCAACCACCAGAGCGTTTTCCCCCTGATACCCATTGATTCCAGTTTGGCCAGGGCTCCTTGATGCCACACTCGGTCAAATGCAGCCTTGATATCAAGGGCTGTCACTCTCACCTCACATCTGGAATTTAGCTTTTTTGTCCATGTTTGAACCAAGGCTGTAATGAGGTCAGGAGCTGAGTGGCCCTGGTGGAACCCAAACTGGGCGTCACTGAGCAGGTTATTTCTGAGCAGGTGCTGAGTGATAGCACTGTTGATGACACCTTCCATCATTTTATTGATGATCGAGAGGAGACTGATGGGACGGTAATTGGCCGGGTTGGATTTGTCCTGCTTTTTGCGCGCAGGACATACCTGGGCAATTTTCCACATTGATAGGTAGATACCAGTGTTGTAACTGTACTGGAACATCTTGGCTAAGGGAGTGGCAAGTTCTGGAGCACAAGTCTTCGGTACGATTGCTGGACTGTTGTCAGGGCCTGTAGTCTTTGCAGAATCCAGTGTGTCCAACCGTTTCTTGATATCACGTGGAGTGAATCGAATTGGCTGAAGACTGGTATCTGTAATGGTGGGGACCACTGGAAGAGGCTGAGATGGATCATCCACTCGGCACTGCTGGCTGAAGATTGCTGTGATTGCTGCAGCTGTATCTTTTGCACTGATGTGCTGGGCTCTTCCATCATTGAGGATGGGGATATTTGTGGAGCCTCCTCCTCCAGTGAGTTGTTTAATTGTCCACCACCATTCACAACTGGATGTGGCAGAGCTTAGATCTGATCTGTTGGTTGTGGGATCACTTAGCTCTGTCTATCACTTGCTGCTTTCACTGTTTGGTGTGCAAGTAGTCCTGTTTGGTGACTTCACCAGGTTGATACCTCATCTTCAGGTATGCCTGGTGCTGCTCCTGGCACTCTTCATTGAACCAGGGTTGATCTCCTGACTTGATTGGTAATGTTTGAGTGGGGATATGCCAGACCATGAGGTTACAGATTGTGCTGGAGTACAATTCTGCTGCTGTTGATGGCCCACAGCACCTCATGGATGCCCTGTCTTGAGCTGCTAAATCTGTGCGAAGTCTGTCCCATTTAGCACGCTGATAGTGCCACACAACACAATGCAAGTTATTCTCAATGTGAAGGTGGGACTTTGTCTCCACAAGGACAATGCGATGGTCACCCTTACTGACACTGCCATGGACAGATGTAACTGCAGCTTGCAGATTGGTAAGGATGAGGTCAGGTATGTTTTTCCTTCTTGTTGGTTCCCTCACCACCTGCCGCAGACCTAGTCTAGCAGCTGTGTCCTTTAAGACCCGACCAGCTCGATCAGTAATACTGCTGCCGAGCCACTCTTGGTGGTGGACATTGAGATCCCCCACCCAGAGTACGTTTTGTGCCTTTGCCACCCTCAGTGCTTCCTCTAAGTGTTGTTCAACATGGAGGAGTACTGATTCATCAGCTGAGGGAGGATGATATGTGGTAATCAGCAGGAGGTTTCCTTGCCCATGTTTAACTTGAAGCCATGAGACTTCATTGGGTCCAGAGTCAATGTTGAGGACTCCTAGAGCAACTCCCTCTCAACTGTATACCACTGTGCCGCCCCCTCTGCTGGGTCTGTCCTGCCAGTGGGACAGGACATATCCAGGGATGGTGATGGTGGTGTCTGGGACATTGTCTGTAAGGTATGATTCTGTGAGTATGACTATGTCAAGCTGTTGCTCGACTAGTCTGTGAGACAGCTCTCCCAATCCTGTATGGAAGGGATGCCAATGCCAACTGAATGCCTAATTCAGAAGAATATAATACCTGGCCTGAAGTTTCTGGTATTCTCAACCCACCTATCACTAAGAAGTCATTTTGAGAATTTTCCATCTTATAGCGATAATAGATGAAAATTACATGCTCAAAGATGGCCTAAATTAATCAATTTCTGAAATAATGGAAGGGAATTTCATAAAACATAACAGACAATATCTACTCCTCTCTGATCTTCACCAGGGAAACCAAACTGAAAATGCAATGAATCACCTGGCTGTGTCCTGATAACACAAAAGATACATTTTTCATGGATCTTCGCATTGTGCTACAGATAAATTTACATTTGCCTCGAACACTTAAAAAAAATCATTCAAATAGTATAACAAGGTGCAGGGCTGGATGAACACAGCAGGCCAAGCAGCATCATAGGAGCAGGAAGGATGACGTTTTGGGCCTAGACCCTTCATCAGTAATGGGGGAGGGGAAGGGGGATCTGAAATAAATAGGGAGAGAGGGGGAGGCGGATAGAAGATGGATAGAGGAGAAGATAGGTGGAGAGGAAACAGACAGGTCAAAGAGGCGGGAATGGAGCCAGTAAAGGTGAGTGCAGGTGGGGAGTTAGGGAGGGGATAGGTCAGCCCAGGGAGGACGGACAGGTCAAGGGGGCGGGATGAGGTTAGTAGGTAGGAGATGGGGGTGTGGCTTGAGGTGGGAGGAGGTGATAGGTGGGAGGAAGAACAGATTAGGGAGGCAGGGACGAGCTGGACTGGTTTTGGGATGTGGTAGGGGGAGGGGAGATTTTGAAGCTTGTGAAATCTACATTGATACCATTGGGCTGCGGGGTTCCCAAGCGGAATATGAGTTGCTATTCCTGCAACCTTCGGGTGGCATCATTGTGGCACTGCAGGAGGCCCAGGATGGACATGTCGTCTGAGGAATGGGAGGGGGAGTTGAAATGGTTCGCGACTGGGAGGTGCAGTTGTTTATTGCAAACCGAGTGTAGGTGTTCTGCAAAGCGGTCCCCGAGCTTCCGCTTGGTTTCCCCGATGTAGAGGAGGCCACAACGGGTACAGCGGATGCAGTATACCACATTGGCAGATGTGCAGGTGAACATCTGCTTGATGTGGAAAGTCTTCTTGGGGCCTGGGATGGGGGTGAGGGAGGAGGTGTGGGGGCAGGAGTAGCACTTCCTGCGGTTGCAGGGAAAAGTGCCGGGTATGGTGGAGCTGGAGGGGAGTGTGGAGTGGACAAGGGAGTCACGGAGAGAGTGGTCCCTCCGGAAGGCAGATAAGGGTGGGGAGGGAAAAACACGGCCTCCAACTTCATCGTTCCCCAACCCCGCACTGCCCGCTTCTATCTCCTTCCCAAAATCCGCAAACCTGAATGCCCTGGTCGACCCATTGTTTCCGCCTGCTCCTGCCCCAACGAACTTATCTCCAACTATTTGGACTCCATTTTCTCCCCCTTGGTCCAGGAACTCCCTACCTACGTCCGTGACACCACCCACGCCCTCCACCTCCTCCAGAACTTCCAATTCCCCGGTCCCCAACACCTCATCTTTACCATGGACGTCCAATCCCTATACACCTGCATTCCCCATACAGATGGCCTAAAGGCCCTCCGCTTCTTTCTGTCCCGCAGGCCCGACCAATCCCCCTCCATTGACACCCTCATCCGCTTAGCTGAACTCGTCCTCACCCTCAACAAATTCTCTTTCAATTCCTCCCAAATCCTACAGACAAAGGGGGTGGCCATGGGTACCCGCATGGGCCCAAGCTATGCCTGCCTCTTTGTAGGTTACGTGGAACAATCCCTCTTCCATACCTACACTGGCCCTAAACCCCACCTCTTCCTCCGTTACATTGATGACTGTATCGGCGCTGCCTCGTGCTCCCACAAGGAGCTCGAACAGTTCATCCACTTCACCAACACCTTCCACCCCAACCTTAAGTTCACCTGGACCATCTCTAATACCTCTCTCTCCTTCCTGGACCTCTCTGTCTCCATCTCGGGCAACCACCTAGAAACCGATATCCAATTCAAGCCCACCGACTCCCACAGCTACCTAGAATACACCTCCTCCCACCCACCTTCCTGCAAAAATGCCATCCCCTATTCCCAATTCCTTCGCCTCTGCCGCATCTGCTCCCAAGATGAGGCATTCCACTCCCGTACATCTCAGATGTCCTCGTTTTTCAAGGACCGCAACCTCCCCCCCTCAGTGGTCGAGAACGCCCTCCACTGTGTCTCCCGCCTTTCCCGCAACTCATCCCTCACACCCCATCCCCGCAATAACAACCAAAAAAGAATCCCCCTCGTCCTCACGTACCACCCCACCAACCTCCGGATCCAACGCATCATCCTCCGACATTTCCGCCATCTGCAATCCGACACCACCACCAAAGACATTTTTCCCTCCCCACCCTTATCTGCTTTCCGGAGGGACCGCTCTCTCCGTGACTCCCTTGTCCACTCCACACTCCCCTCCAGCCCCACCACACCCGGCACTTTTCCCTGCAACCGCAGGAAGTGCTACACCTGTCCCCACACCTCCTCCCTCACCCCCATCCCAGGCCCCAAGAAGACTTTCCA
Source organism: Rhincodon typus (assembly GCF_021869965.1). Classification (NCBI taxonomy): domain Eukaryota; kingdom Metazoa; phylum Chordata; class Chondrichthyes; order Orectolobiformes; family Rhincodontidae; genus Rhincodon; species Rhincodon typus. Next base: position 123,072,871 of record NC_063332.1, on the reverse strand, counting down.
CATCAAGCAGATGTTCACCTGCACATCTGCCAATGTGGTATACTGCATCCGCTGTACCCGTTGTGGCCTCCTCTACATCGGGGAAACCAAGCGGAGGCTCGGGGACCGCTTTGCAGAACACCTACGCTCGGTTTGCAATAAACAACTGCACCTCCCAGTCGCGAACCATTTCAACTCCCCCTCCCATTCCTCAGACGACATGTCCATCCTGGGCCTCCTGCAGTGCCACAATGATGCCACCCGAAGGTTGCAGGAATAGCAACTCATATTCCGCTTGGGAACCCTGCAGCCCAATGGTATCAATGCGGATTTCACAAGCTTCAAAATCTCCCCTCCCCCTACCACATCCCAAAACCAGTCCAGCTCGTCCCTGCCTCCCTAACCTGTTCTTCCTCCCACCTATCACCTCCTCCCACCTCAAGCCACACCCCCATCTCCTACCTACTAACCTCATCCCGCCCCCTTGACCTGTCCGTCCTCCCTGGACTGACCTATCTCCTCCCTACCTCCCCACCTACACTCACCTTTACTGGCTCCATTCCCGCCTGTTTGACCTGTCTGTTTCCTCTCCACCTATCTTCTCCTCTATCCATCTTCTCTCCGCCTTCCCCTCTCTCCCTATTTATTTCAGATCCCCCTTCCCCTCCCCCATTTCTGATGAAGGGTCTCGGCCCAAAACGTCAGCCTTCCTGCTCCTCTGATGTTGCTTGGCCTGCTGTGTTCATCCAGCTCTACACCTTGTTATGTCAGATTCTTCAGCATCTGCAGTTCCTACTTTCTCTCATTCAAATGATATAATTGTATTGAAATAGCGCAGTATTCCTTTCAGACTAAGCTTAATTCAAACAATCCTTTAATTCAATTTTGAACAAAAATTAAATTGTAGAAATAATGTTGAAATTTCATTAATACAAAAGGGAAGAATCCAGTAATTCCTTTAACAAACACGTTTGAATGGATTCCCAGCAATGTTACAGAATTCATTGTACACATCAAATCTAGCAACATTCTATTTGAATCAATTTAATTTTTGCCACTTGGCTATAAAATCAGCTTTGTGGATTATCTACCTATTATACACTTTGTCTGATCTTCTCATCCATTGATTCAATTCAAAGGAGTATTGGATGGATGTCTGCATTGGATGATAAAAAAATTAAAGTCTATTACTGTTTTAAGATCAGAGAATGATACAACACAGAAGGATTCTATTTGGTCCATCATGCCTGTATTGTAGAGCAGATATATTGTCTTCCAAATGAAACAGTTTTTCCAATAAATATATTAATAAAAGCAGGAACCAGGTGGATAAACGAAGCCACATGTTTCAGAAAATATGTTGCATCAAGTCAACATATGATAAGTGAGCATGGCAGGGAAAGGAAGATTGTACAGCAATAGCATTAGTTATTTATATTAGTCACATATAATAGCAGCTACTATATTACAAAGCAGAATTCTTGGTAACAAAATAAAGAATGATCTTTGCCCATTCCCTTCTACTGCACACAGTTATAAATGAGCCAAAATTATGCAATAACTAGGCTTATTCAAATTTATTCTTTGTGTGTGATATGAAACAAATTACTTCTATCTCGCAACTAAAGCACTTCAGATCTGATAACGTATTAGGTGGAATATCCCCACAACTGAACGCAGGTGAAGGTCTGACTTATCTGTTTCCACTCATCATAATTCACAACACAGTTCTTAATGGCCTTTAAGGCAGTCAGCAAATGTGATTATTTAGATTTATGTGCAGCAGCTGCTTTCTGTTCTCTGTGGAGCTTTGTTTTTATTAAGACAGGTTCAGACCTGTAGTAAGTACTGGGTATATTTATTTCATAACAATACAAGTAGTAAGAAACATGTGTGAGGTAAAAAGTTCTAATTCTAATTCATGTGTTGAACTTCAAAATGTCTGATTATAACTGCTTCTGTAAGTTCTTTTACCAACACTACCATACAAATGTTAGGTTCAAAGTATTACATAATAATAGTACAGAATACATGGAGCCATAAATCTGCAAACGTTCCAGTGTATTCTGGTAAATGTTTAACAGAGAGTTTGCTATAATGGCTACAAGATCAACTTGGACTGCATTAATTTCCATTGCAGACTTGCATCAAATTCTGAATGGAATGTAAATCCAAAGTCTCCAACTATACCTTTAAGGTTATTAACACAAGAACAGGAACATAAAAACAGAAATTGACAATTTAGCCCTATAAGAATATTCACAGATCCTTGTTTGATCTGTTTGAGCTTTTTTTTTATATTTTGTGACTCCTAGTTTTGGACTCAGCAGCCAACAGAAATAGTTTCTCTCTTTCTTTCTCTCTCTGTCCAATCTGTTCCTCTTTATATTTTGAAAACTTGCATCATTAGTTCATGTAATCCTGATTCATGTAATCTCTCCTTGCATTTTAAGCCTTGAAATCCAGGTATCATTTTAATAAATTTAAGCTGTATTCTCTCCAAGGTCAGTGAGCTTTCCTAAAGTGTGGTGCATAGAACTGCTTACAGTAATACAAGGATCTGTATAGCTGAAGTATGACTTCCACCCCCTGTATTTTATCCCTCTAGATATAAAACAAAAGCATTCTATTAGCATTTTATAACTGTTCATGATATCATAATGATTAGTGTAACTAGATTTTGAAGTGTCTTTGAGCCTGCATTGTTTAGAGAATTTTACCATTTAGAATGTGTCCTGTCCTTTTTTTTAGGTAGAGCAGTTAATCTCAAATTTGCTGACATTGAAAGCTATTTGCTCCAGTTGCGAATTCATTTAATCTATCAATAGATCTTTGCAATTTTTTCACAGAGTTCATAGAATGTCTACAGTATGGAAGCAGGCCATTTAGCCCACCAAGTCCACACCGACCCTCTGAAGAGCATCTCACCCAGACCCACCCTATCGCTGTAATCCTACATTTACCATAGCTAATTCACTTAGCCTGCACATCCCTGGATACAATGGGCAATTTAGCATGGCCAATCCATCTAGCCAGCACATCTTTGTACTCTGGGAGGAAACCCACACAGATACTGGGAAATTGTGCAAACTTCACACAGACAGTTGCCCAAAGGTGGAATCAAACTGATTCTGAAGCTGTGAGGCAGCAGTGTTGACCACTGAGCCATTGTGCTGCCAGTACTATCCCATCTATACTGTTTGCACTGCCCATTCCAGGATTAGGCAGGGTCCTCTTCAGTCAGAACATCTCATGTCTGGTCTCAGCAGCAATGAACTCCCCACTGGAGATAACTTCTCCCATTTTCAGTTGACAAAATAATCTGATACTTTATCCCTGCAGTCCACTCTCAGGTTGCTTATTTCCAGGCTCTGGATGTGTGAATGATCAAAATGTGGCCTAAATCTCACTAAGGCTTGGTTGTAATGCTCCATCTCCAAAATGCCTCACATCCATTAATTTTCAGCATAAGTAATTTTAAAACGGAGACTGAGTTACATTTGCCTGTTCTATTTCAATTACCCCCTCCCTTTAAGCCCCTTTCATCTAAAAACTGCATTTGATTTTGGTTTCCTCATTCACCATTGTGGCAGAACCAAACTAATAATGCTTTATAAAATCTTATAGCCTGTGGTACATTTTCATCACAATTGTTTATTAGCCTTTTCTATTATAAATTCCAACGTCCGCATTTCCAGTTGGAATAACCCCAGTAATTCTCAGCTGCAGCTCCATAACCTAGACAAAAGGTGGTGCTATGGAGTTAAAGGAAATTTCCCTGAGGTAAGTATTAAAGTTCTATTGAACTTTTAAGTTTTCAGTTTAAGCTAACATTTCAGAATATTTGTTTCTTTGTGTTTATATTCTTAGCTAGCTATTCTGCTGTATTTCTATTGCTTTCCGGTTCCTCTCCTTTTTCTTAATTGCTTGTTAATTATTTGAACAATCCATATGCCTATATTTATATTTTAGATTATTTACCCAACAATATTAATGAAAGGATTATGTTGTACCTGTAGGTTTTCTCTACATTCCTCTGCATATTCTCCTTGTGCATTTTCTGGCACATTGCACCTCCAGTCCTTCCTGTTCAGGTAAACCCAGCCCCCTTTGTTGTTTATCCCTCCTTTCTTGCTGTTCCTGGTAAGCAAATTGTCCCTCGCCACCTTTGGCCATCCGAGTGGGCCAGAGCTGCTGATTTGTCTTCCTCTAGCTTGATGCCACCCTCCGTTGCTTTTTGTCCCAGCCCCTCCCCTCAATTCTACCAAAGTTTGACTGCCCCACTTACTTTAGTCTGCTTATCCACCTCTTGCTACACTTCAATCATTGGCCTTCTCCAAATTCTTGGATTCTTGAGCTCATTTCAAGTCCAGTGTCCTCAGAGTGAAGCCATTGATTAGCTGGCAATTTGTCTAATTTTCTAAATTGCGTAAAACTACCTCTACAAAGTAGTGTCGACTTGACATGCTGTTACTGTAAAATTTGTTGCTCAACTGTGCCCAGAATTATGTCTGAACTTGGTAATAAAATGGAGCTTGAGTATCCTGGATGTGAAATGCTGTGAAGGCAGAGCAGTGTGATTCACTGTTGAAATGTTTCTATTCAATTATTGTTCTCTATTATTGTACTAAATGAACTTCGTTTAGATTAATGAAGAAATTTGCCATTTTTGCAAATTCAGTTTAATGTTAGTACAACACCAGTTTGAATTTATACAACAGCTTTAATGTGGTAAAAATCTCAAAGTGCTTTGAAGAAGCTTAATCAGAAAACATTTGACATCAAGCTGCATTAGGAGATGTTAGGCAAAACCTTGGTTAAAGAGGCAGGACCTAAGGGCCATATTAAAGGATGAGATGCCGACAGAGAAATTTGCAAAGAGAATTTCATGTTTAAAGCCTAAATGACTGAAGATATAGCTACCAATCGACCAGATTAATTTACTGCAATTTTGAAGTCTTCATAAGGAAATAATAAAAGCAGTGAGCATATTTTGGTCTTTCAGGTGAATGTTGACATATTCTGTTATGAAAGCAAAACAAAATGCAATTGAGTGGTACATAGTTCCCACAAACAGGTAGGGAATGTAATGCAGAGCCAGTAGTCACAGTATATTAGAAGTTGGCAGGTAGGTGTGGGCATACAGCACAGTCTGCTTCTCTGCAGGGAGGCTTTCTGTGTTTTGAAGGACCGGCAATTATTTTATTTGCATCAAGCCTTCTACCTTGAGATTTTAACAGCTAGCAACTGTGATCAATCTGGTAGTTTCAAAGGATGCCAACGACTCACCAATCAATCAATCTAATCTGAACCATTCTTCAAATTATTGGCGAGTGGAATCAAAGGACTACTGTACATTTTTCAATCAGTCTGTTCTAGCTGTGTTGTTTATCCGTAATGAAGCATCTTGGACCAAGATTCAGGATTACTGTTATCCAGAAGGTGTCTCTGTGTGATCTTGCTATGTGCAAATGAACTGCTGTTTCCAACATTAGAACAGTAATTATGTTTCAAAGATACTGCATTAGCTGCAAAGCCCTTTGGAATGTCCTGAGATTGTGAAAAGTTGCTTAAATGCAACGTCTTTCCGTTCTGTTGCTCCCTGATGGCACATATAATAACACTTGCAATTCTTATTAGATAACAGCAAAATCCATTCTGTTCAAGTCTATCTTTAGAATCATTGTGACCAATTGCCAAGAACTGATGTTAGTGGATAGAGGGGGTGCAAAAGTGATTTTCAACTATCAATGCCTAGTTCTTCCCTGTGTAGAGAACAACCGGTGGTTGAAAATCTGTATTGCCCTGATATGCTTAAGTCCAATGTTTCAGTTGAAAGTCGATTGAAATGGATATTCAACATGATTACATGAAACTGATGTGGAGCTACTTTTAGATTAAAATCTGCATCGTTCAACGTAGACCTCCTTTTGCAGACTTTAGTTGCATTTGGATGAAATATATGTTCTGCCATGGTGAGTGGGCTAGCCAATGGTCCATAACATAAAACATTAAAAGCAGCGTAGAGTAGGCCATTCAGCCCTTCAAGCCTGCTGCATCATTCAATATGATCATGGTTGATCATCCAACTCAGTACCCTCTTCCTGCTTTCTCTACATACTGATTGATCCCTTTAGCTCTAAGAACTACCTCTACCTCCTTCTTGGAAAAATATTCAATGTTTTGGCCTCAACCACTTTCAGTGGCAGAGAATTCCATAGGCTCACCACTCTCTGGGTGAAGAAATTTCTCATCTCGGTCCTAAAAGGTCTGACCTGTATCCTTAAACTGTGGCCTGTGACTGTGAAGATGGTAAAAGAGTTACCAGAGGCTTGGCAACAGGCAAAAGTGAAGAAAATAATCTTAAGTCATCCATAGCCTGGCAAGGTGTTGGAGGATACAATGTTCATTGGAACAGCAAAACTGCATGAGATGTTTGAATATGATGGTTCTGGGAGAAAATAAATTTACACACACCTTCAGATCCGGAAGAAGCTAAGAAATGAGCCTACAAATATAAATTTGAAGCTGGTTTATATTCTATATTTTGGTTTATTTTTCTGTGTTTTAAGATAGCGCCAGAGAGTAGCCACACTATGCATCATTTTTCACTGTATTTTGTAACAATGACAGTAACTACACATGACAACAAATAAATTAATTGAAACTTGATGGCAGAGAATAAGTTAACATCATCCCAGACTATACCAGCAGATCAAAGAAAAGGGATACCCAAGAAAAGGGCTCTGAAACAAATAGTCATGATGCTGACAGTATCTGGTGGAATTAAGGAATGATCCAAATTTTGATGGACACAGAAAAGAGAAGATGGTAATTGCATGTTTCATGTAAGCAAAATCGATGGTCCTGCTCTCCTGAGGTTGAGCATTCACAGAGAGCTGCAGCTTATTTCAGGAAACCATGGGATGAGGGAGTTGTCATGAACTGTTGATCATAATCCATCCATTGAAAAGCACCCTCCAATTAGCAACAAGGTAGATCTAGTTCAAATGATTCCAGAGTGCTTTGATTAGATGGTTGGCTGCTTTTTCAAGGTTTTGAGTTTCAGATCACCATTGATACAGAAAAGGAGGTGATTGCCAGGGTCAGAGTGTAGAGATTGGATATATTCCATTGTGCTGAGAGGGAAGCCAAAGTTGATGGCCACAAATTTGCCTGGATCCCAAAGATCCTAATTAAGCAGTAAAGAGAAATCACTTACTAATCCAACACTGACAGATATTAAATAATAGCACTGTCAGGGACAAATGTTTCAGCAACCTTGATGCCAGAAATGGCTATTGAACATATAGTTTGACAAGGAATCTTCTCTGGTAACATTTAACACACTCATTGAATGGTTTCAGTAGAAAATAGATGAGACACACAGAGGATATAAATGAGCAGTCACTGTAGCTGATGTTGATCTTTGGTGTGGTTGAAAAGGAACATGACTATCATCTATATGTATGTATAGGGATAAAGCTGAAAGCTGAAATCAAGCGAAACACTGAGAAATGCACTGTGAGACTGACAAACTGCCAGTTTTTCTTTGGAATGATGAAACACTGGACGGGAGTAATATTATGTTCTAAAAAAACAGTCACAGTATCACTGAGATGGAATCTCCATGACACAAGAAAGAGCTGAGAGGTTTCCTTGCCTTGATCCAGTTACAGGAATACTTTCAGAATTCCATGCCAGACACACAGCAAACATGAAAGAGCTGATGACAAAAGATTTTGAGTACTAGCAGTCACATGAGAGTAATTTCAAATCAAAGAAATATTATGCAACGAGACAAGTCTGTCATACTACAGCAGAAAAGAAACCTATCATTCTGTGAGTAGAATCTTCTGCAAAAGAACTGGGAGTGTCCCTACCTCAAGATGGAAAGTCAATATTATTCACAAGCAAAGTCGTAACATCAGTTGAGACCAGATAAAGCAACATGAAAAGCTTTTGGCTTGTTAAGTATGGCTATTAGAAATTCCATACAAATCTCAACAAGGGAAGAATTCCTAGTGGAAGAACAGAAATTGGATTAACATGAGAAACATTTATAATGATGATGTTAGAGTCACGTCATTAAATAGAGATAACTGGAAGGGAGTAGAAGCTCTAACCTAGTAGTGAGAAATATATGTGTAGATCAAACTCTAAATAAATTATTTTTGCACAAAGTTCCAGGGCCTTAAGTAGCATTACTTTGGGAGACAAAATAGAGTTATACATTAAACACACAACAAAACGCTAGACAATGATCATGGTCAGCAGGACTGTATATGTCACTCCTTAGGCTTCAGTTCCCATTTTATTCTAAAGAACAAGCCAGGAAGAAAAATGGTGTCAACAGATACTATATCTCAATTTTTGGGATATCCTTTATTCATTCTCAGGATGTTGCTGGCTAGGTCAGAAATTATTGTTCATCAATTGTTGCCCGGAGGGGCAACGACACATTGTTGTGGGTCTGGAGTCTCATGTAGACTAGACCAGATAAGGACAGAGGATATTTTTTCTTTAAGGACATTATTGATCTTGGTGGGTTTTTATGACAATTAACAGTGGTTATATGGTTACCAATAGACCAGCTCTCCGTTCAAATTTCACTATCTATCATGGGGTTCTGGGTGCTATTACCACCTTGCACTCCCTCCTGTATAGATAAAGTAAGATAAAAGACCCTGGTCTAGAGATTAATCACCTGGTGAATGAAAACACCACTAAAGTTCAAAGATGAGATCAGTAACGGGGAAGGGTTAGAGACACTCTCTTAGTAAGTGATCTAGAGATGGCCTAATATGATAAAGACCATAAGAAAAGGATAGGCCGTTCAGCCCGTTGAACCTGCTGTTCCATTCAATAGGATCATGGCTGATCTGACGTTCTTCATGTCCTCTTTCCTGCATTCTCCCTGTAATACTTAACTCCCCTACTGATCCAGAATCTATCTATCTCAGCTGTTTATATATACTCAAGGACACTACCCCACAGCTCTCTGTGGCAACGAGTTCCAAAGATTCACAACCCTCTGGGTGAAGAAATTCCTCCTCATCAGTCTTAAATTGGCTCCTCTTTATTCTGAGATTATGCCCCCTGGTCCTCGACTCTCCCATGAGGGGAAACATCCTCTCATTATTTCCCCTGTCAAGCCCTGAAGAATCCTATATGTTTCAATAAGATCACCTCTCATTCTACTAAACTTCAGTGAGTAGAGTCCCAACCTGTTTAGTCTTTGGTCATAAGACCATACCAGGGGTGATCCGAGTGAACTTTCTCTGAACTGCCTCCAATGAAATAATATTTTTCCTAAAATAAGGGGACCAAAACTGTTCACAGTACTCCAGATATGGTCTCACCTACACCTTTTACAGTTGCAATAAGACATCCCCAATACAACAAATGCCACTCATATTTAGACAGAACTATTCTGTTAGAGATGTCATTTCATTTGAAGACCAGACCTAACCAGATCGGAATTGTTATACCTGAAGCAATGCAAAGAGGATCTGTCAGCTAGATTCATGATGATTATATGGGAATGGAGAAGTGTAAGCTTGAAGCCAGTTCTGTAGTGTTCTGAATACGCATCTGCAAATATAATGAAAGAATTGAATCCGCATATCAAAAGGACAAAATAAAGAAAAAATGAATATAAGATGACTATAACCACTGAACTATCACACAAATTATGGCATACTATAAGAACTAATTATTCCACACACAATCAAGAATGGTATCTCATAAGAGTAGACTATTATTCAAAGCTCCCTTTTAGTAGAAAGGTCAAAAATTTGAGAACTGCAAATAATCATCCCAGCAGTATGTGCTATGTTTGCTGAACAAGGAACTTCTGAACTGATAATGCATGATCATGTAAGCCAATTTACCAATTAGAATTTAAGCAGTTCACTGAAAAGTACGAATTCAACATTACCACAACTTCAGAAATAAAACACAAAATTAGGTATCCCTGGAAAAAAAGGGTCCCCAGGTATAGAATAGTATCTAAACTGGACACCAAGTCACAAGCTGAACAAATAGATATATTTCTGTATAGAACTCAGAGAATGGCAGATGATGTTATTGCTAATCAAGGGATAGAACAAAAGCAACAGATACTTTGGAAGTGATACTGAAAGCTTTGGACAATTATTTCAACCTCGACACAAATACATTTCTCAAAAGAACAAGATTTTAAATAAGAGTATAACATCGAAAAGAATGCATAGATTAATTCATTAATGATCTCTACAAACTAGTGTAGAGATGTGACCATCGTGACTTAAAGTCAGCCTTCATAAGAGAGCAAATTATTGTCGGCATTATCAATTCTTTTATCAGATTTATTACATTCACAGTAAACCTAACTCTAGATAAAGCTCTTTAGATGGTGAGTGAAACAAAGGCCTAGAAGCAACAAAGCTGCCATGTGAGATCTTCAGAATACATTCAGTTCTTAATATTCAATACAACAAAAAGGACATTAATGCAGTGGTATGACACATATCAGCTACTAAAGGTCCTTATCTATACTGCAGAGCAGGGATACCCCATAATGGGCAGTGCCCATTAAAAAGGAATGTTCTATCTATCACACAATAGTTACTTTCCTGAAATTGTCCTGAAGTGGAGTGTAGTCACAGAAAAGCAAAAAGTCAAATAGCTACACACACAAAGATATTAATGTAGTAGAATAGACTGCAATAGAAGAAAAACCTACAGCGTTCATAGGGGAATAGTTATCCAGATCTAGCCTTTTAACAAGGGGATGTTTATGTCAATGGTCATATCACTAATTTGAAGCTTGATGTGACTGCAAGTGTCATGTTAGTAGTGAATAGACTGTGCTTGAAAACACATTGTCTACAACCAACAATAGTACTACATGGTATACCACTTAAAATTAAAGAAATCACAAGGAAACTTGCAACATAAGGGGTGTCAAATAGTAGAGACTTTAAACATTCCTACTCTTGAGTATGGATATGTGTCTTAATCTCAATCTTCTTCAAATGGCAGAAGAAGTCAAACTAATTCAAGCCAAGAAACAATTGGACCTGCAGCAGTCAATTATGGAACAACAGATCAAGCAACATTCCTTTAGGAACAGCTGAGCCATGGAACAACTGGGCAACAATTTCATGGTGTTCATTGAACTCATGGAATCATAGAATCCCTACAGTGTGGAAGCAGGCAGTTTGACCCAACAAGTCCACAGTTACCCTGAAAGCATCCCACCCAGACCCATCCCCCTACCCTTTCCCTGTAACCCACCTAATCTACACATCCCTGAACACTGTGGGCAATTTAGCATGGCCAATCCACCTAGCCTGCACATCTTTGGACTGTGGGAGGAAATTGGAGCACCCAGCAGAAACCCACGCAGACATGAGGAGAACGTGCAAACTCCACACAGACGGTTGCCTGAAGGTGGAATCAAACCTGGGCCCTTGGTGCTGTTAGGCAGTAGTGCTAACCACTGAACCACCATGCCTCTGGAACCCAAATTTAAGACAAATCCATAGAGATTAGTTATGATGGCATACGGAAATTTGTTTCATGCTGTAAGCAAATTGGAAACCCTTGACTATACATAATTGTTTTCTACTACTATCAAAACCAAAGAGAGCTCAGACAGCAACGATTGGTGGATTTCTGAGCAAACACTAGCTACCATATAGCCAATGAACTGTACGCCCTATTTAATCTCATTGATGCATCTTCAATTGATATAAATCAACATGCAAGGAAAATTGGTAAATAAATAGTTATGATAAATTTGTCTGAAGTCAGATGTTGTGGTGATCCAGAATACATACATTCAGAGAACTTCATTTCTTTATCTTTCCAGGAAGAATCCTCAGTAACAGTGACGGACATCAATGCAACTAATAAGATTTACATACACAAATGGATGATATTAACAATGAGAGAAAAAAAAGCATGGGGAGATGTTATATGTTATATTAAGGTGTAAGGGACTGAAAGGATTGCTACTGAGGCCAATAATTAAGCATTATGCTCACTTAAGCATGTACTCACTGCAATGAAGTCATATGCACTTGGGAAAACAGCTTAGGAACTTAAAGGATAAGACTTACCATTCAGATCCTCATCATTGGCTCTATAACAGTGTCTCTTGTATCTGTTGAACTTATGCTTAGTTGCTACCATGCAATAAACTTCATTTCATTTAAAACATGAGCCTGTTCTCATCAGACAAGCAAGTGGTTTTCTCATACCACACTGCACTAAGCAGGCCCTGTAGATCCCTATCCTGAAAGAGGATGGTGGCAGCAAGTCTACCTTATAGTGAGCAATAGAGCTGATTATCTCAAAAAATATAATGGCTTGTGGTCAGGATTGTTCGTACAACATGACCCTAATGCCATGTGTTACAGTCTTAACCACGTAATGTTGAAAGACTGAGGTGTTTGTCCTGGCTACATTTCTCTGGTTTACATACCAGTTTTCCTTGTTTTTATTTCATGGGACTAAAGATTTATAGGCCAATGTTAACATTGTTGACTTATTGGTAGTTAAATCTTATAAAGCAGAAACTGAAGATCCATTAGTTCACTAACTTGAAATATGTGCAAGTTAATGGGAACTTTAATAGAAAATTCATTGTTTTGCTGCCAGGCTTCATACTTTATACCAAGTACAGATGCTGTGGATTTGCAAACTCTCATAGGTTTTTATAATGGCTCATGAGTCTGATGAATAATTGGAAATTTTTTGCTGCCCCCTATCATTTGTTTCTTATTTTTCCTTATAGGCCATAACAAGAAGTGATCTGAATTCATAGAATCAAGAGTCATCGCCTGTCAAGTGCCTTTGGATGTTTTACTGCATTAAAGGCGAGAAGCAAGTACAAATTGTTGTTGTTAAAATTGACAAAGCTTTTGCTGGGGGCCCCAGAATTACTTAAGAAATGGTACATATTCCCACAGCTGAGTGCATGTTTCCATTGGCCTAGTTCAGCAACTGATGGTTAGTGTTAGCTTCTAGAAACAAAGCACAATGATCCAGTTGGTGCCTTAATTGGGAGGGAGGATTGGAGGCAAGATTGTTTAGTGAAACATTGTATCAGGCATTCTTGTGGAGTCTTTGATGAAGAGAATGTTGTGGAATATTTATAGGAGCTTATTTTTTTTTGCTACAAATGTAGAGGTCAAGCTTTATCATTGACAGTTCTTGTTTTGCAGCTAAGCCAAAAGGTTTTCTCAGTCTGGTAACCTGCTCAGATCTTTTCAGTGTAGGAGAGATTGGACTCTGCGATAGAATAGGCCATCTGATTAAGTCCACTTATCTATCTGACTTTTAGAGGAGGCTGACTCTAACACATAATATAACATTTCTCTGTTGCCTGCTATCTACAACTAAAAAATGTCAACACAGGACTGATCTATTTAAATAGTGAAATATTGAATGGGAACAAATCACACACAGTTTTCTCAGCTCTGAAGGACTCCCAGTTACTATCCATTATTTTATTAATAACATATTTGTAGAATTTAGCCTACAATGTTAAATAGGTGATGCAGAATCATGCATCTACATTATAACAAATTCTAAAAATGCAATTGCTTTAATTGGTTGGCATTCTACATTTTGCGATTAAAGAAAATTAGGAACATAGTAACACGAATAGGCTGTGTCAATACAGTGTGGAGCTGAAGGAACACAGAGGTTAGGCAGCATCAGTGGAGCAGGAAAGTCGACATTTCAGTTTGGCACCCTTCATCAGCACTGGGAAAGGAGAAGGGAGCTCAAAAATAAATAGAGGGAGGAGGAGTGGGACTGGGGGAAGGTGGACGGGATGGTGATAGGTGGATGCAGGTAGGGGATAGTGGAGATGGGCCAGTGTGAGGGGTGGGGCAGATAGTTGGGAAAGAAGACAGACAGGTTGTGTCAGGTCAAGGAGGCGCGGCTGAGACAGAAGTATGGACATGGGATGAGGCGGTGGGTGGGGAGATTGTGAAAACTGGTGAATTCTATGTTGAGGTCATCAGGTTGTTTGCTTCCGAGGTGGAATATGAGGTGTTGCTCCTTCAGTTTACGTGTGGTGTCATTGTGACACTGGAGGAGGCCCAGGATGGACATGTCACCCAGGGAGTGGGAGGGGAAGTTAAAATGGTGGCAATCAGAAGGTGTTGTTGATTATGGCGTACAGAGCGCAGATGCTCCGCAAATGGGTCACTGAGTCTATGCTTGGTCTCACCAATATAGAGGAGGCCACATCGGGAGCAACGGATACAGTAGACCAGGTTGGAGGATGTACAGGTGAACCTGTGTCAAATATGGAAAGTTTGTCTTTGGCCTTGGATGGAGGTGAGAGGGGAGGTGTATGGGCAGGTATAGCACCACCTGTAGTTGCAGGGAAAGGTGCCAGGTGTGGTGGGGTTGTTGGGGAGTGTGGACCGGACAAGGGAGCGGTCCCTATGAAAGGCAGATATGGGTGGGAGGGAAATATCTCTTTGGCGGTGGGGTCATATGGTAGGTGGCGGAATTGGCGGAGAATGATATGTTGGATGCGGAGGTTGGTGGGGTGTTATGTGAGGACCGGGGGACTTTGTCCTTATTGTTGTTGAGGTGAGGGGGTTTGAGGGCAGAAGTATGGGAAATGCAAGAGATGCAGTTGAGGGCACTGTGGATGAATGGAGGGGGGATGTTATGGTCCTTGAAGTAGGAGGACATCTGGGATATCCAGGAGTGGAACGCTTCACCTTGGGAGCAGATGCAGCAGAGGTGGAGGAATTGGGATTAGGGGATTGCATTCTTACAGGGGGGTGGGTGAGAGGAGGTGTAGTCCAGGTAGCTATGGGAGTTGGTGGGTTTGAAATAGATTTTGGTGCTGAGACGGTTACCTGAAATGGAGATGGAGAGGTCCAGGAAGGTGAGGGAGGTATCGGAGATGGTCCAGGTGAATTTGAGGTCGGGGTAAAAGGTGTTAGTAAAGTTGATGAACTGTTCAAGCTCCTCGTGGGAGCACGAGGCAGCAGCGAAACAGTCATCGATGTGACGGAGGAAGAGTTGAGGGATGGTGCTAGTGTAACAGCGGAAGAGGGAGTGTTCCACATATCCTACAAAGAGGCAGGCATAGCTTGGACCCATATGGGTGCCCATAGCCACCCCTTTAGTTTGTAGGAAGTGGGAAGAGTTAAAGGAAAAGTTGTTGAGGGTAAGGACAAGATGAGGGTTTTGGTGGAGGGTGACTGGTTGGGCTGCGGGAGTGGAAGAATCAAAAGCTTTTCAGGCCATCTATGTGGTTGGATACAGGTGTACAGGGGTTGGATGTCCATGGTGAAGTAGAGGTGTTGGGGGCTGGGAAATTGAAAGTCTTGGAGGAGGTGGAGTGCATGGGTTGTGTCCTGGATGTAGGTGGGGAGTTCCTGGACCGGGGGGAAAAGACGGAGTCAAGGTAAGAGGAGATGAGTTCAGTGGGGTAGGAGCAGGCAGAGACAATGGGTCAGCTGAGGCAGTCAGGTTTGTGGATTTTGGGAAGGAGATAGAAATGGGTGGAAATGGGTTGGGGAGCGATGAGGTTGGAGGCTGTAGATGGGAGAAATCCTGAGGTGATGGGTTGTGAATGGTCTGGGAGATGAAGTTTTGGTGGTTGGGGGTGGGGTCATAATTGAGGGGTGGGTAGGAGGAGATGTCAGAGAGTTGGTGCCTGGCCTCCACGATGCAGAGGTCAGTACGCCATACCATTACCGTACCCATTCAGCTTCTTGAACCTGTTCTACCATTCAGTGAGATCATAGCTGATCTGTGGCCCAACTCTAGATACCTGCCTTTGGTCTGTATCCATTAATATCTTTACTTAACAAAACATTATCTATTTCAGATTTAAACTTAACATTCTCATTCTTCTTCCACTGCCGTTTGTGGAAGAGAGTTCCAAACATCCACCACCCTTTGTGCGAAGAAGTGCTTCCTAACATCTGTCCTGCATGGTCTGGCCCTAATTCTCAGACAATGTCTTCTAGTTTCAGAATCTCCAAGCAGTGGAAATAGTTTACCTTTATCTACCCTGTCTTTTCCTGTTAATATCTTGAAGACTTCAATCTGATCATCGCTTAAACTTTTCAATTCTAAAGGGTGGCAGCAGATATCACTTCCACTGTGGCCTGTGGCCATTGTTCTCACACAATTATCCACTCTTGTTGTATACCAGCAAGTTGAGTGTGAGTGAAATGGTGAATCACATGTGGCTGGAGGACAGGATGTTCTTGCCCTTACCAGCACCTTCTGCGGCAGAGGAGGCATTGCTGCATTTAAAAATTCTTTTGCTCACTGCAAGCCATGAGTTTATGGCTGTCACTCCTCTCTGAATACGTGTGGATCAGATCGAGCCTCAAGGCTTTTTGATGCCTCACTAGACGTTATGCTCCAGGCTTATGCTTCATGACGGAGATCCGCTTCCACACTGATGGATGAAAGACGTCCTCCCGGCAAACATGACCAGTCTGGACTGAGGTTACACAGGAGACCCGGACCCATTTCCAGAAAAAGCTGCACAATCTCCTGCATTCAGCAGGGAAGGAAAACCAATTTCTCGCTACAACCTCGTACCAATAGGACCATCACTTGGTCTGACTCCGCCACTGAACGGCCATGTCAGTTTGATCTGCCAACCTCACCAACACATACATGGTGGGCACTGCTGCCAATCTTCTCACATCTTACCAGACACTATGCTTCATACTAACCCACTCATGTGGCTTTATGTGCTCCTCAAGAGCTCATGCATACACTCCCATCATGCTCAATCCTCCTCTATTTCTCATTATAGGAGAAACTTAACCCCAACAACAGCAACAGAGCCAAAAGAGGGCTGGATCTCTTTATCCTCACCCTTTTTGAAGACGAGGCAATCCTGGTCATAGGACTACTAGATCGAGCTTGGCCTGAGCATCAGAACTCCTGGACGAAGTGTTCGTAAACCGAGACTTACTGTGGGCCAAGCTCCCAGACTGAGTGGAAATGTTTGCAGAATGATTGGAATACTGCCCTGGATTGAGTATAGGTTCCAGACTGTCTGGAGTGCAATGTCCTAAATTGACCTCCCCCTCACAACCCAACTGAGTGCACTACCACACACTGACTAACTGCAGCACACCCTAGTCCAATGTATCCTTCATTCCCTTCAGCACATTTGCTGTTCCATGTGGTTCAGTCACTGCCACCCCCTGTTTATCACCCTGTGGTTCCATTTTTAATTTCAAAAATGTGCTTTAAAAATAAATTTTCCGTAAGTAAATACAAGTATGAAACAGGTCAGCACAGACTTTAGAGGAATTACAAGTGCATTTTGACGTGACTCAAGAAACCTTCAATCCAGCTGCAACAACAGAAAACGATTTACATTCCCATGAAGACAACAGGGGTTGGGGATTGGGGGTGGATCTCAAAACAGATCAGATGATTGTTATATTTTGGCAGAAAAACTTTAGACAGTGGTCTTTCCCCAATGTATCTTGGCAACAGCTGTCACAAACCCCAACAAGGTGTCTCTCAGCACATATTCCTGGGCCTTGGAATGTGCCAGTTCGCAACACTCATTCAAGGCCAACTCTTTATATTTGAAGACCAACAAACTTTGAGCAGACCATAGAAGTCTTTCACCAACTTGATCGTCCTCCAGGCGCAGTTGATGTTTGTCTTGATGTGTATCCTGAAGAACGGACCACAGAGCACAGAGTCCTGTGTCATGATAATGTTCGGGACGAGCCTCGACAAAAACCACTGGATCTCTCTCCAGACCTGCTTTACAAAGGCACATTCCAAAAGGAGATGTGTGACAGTATCTATCACCACCCCCTGTTGCTTTGAGGGCAGCATGCAGTGGTGCACAGAGACTGAATGCACACGAAGGATCGGATGGGCAGTGCCCTTCTCACCACCAGCCAAGCATTGTCTTGGTGCTTGTTGGAAAGTTCTGGTGATGAGGCATTCCTCCAAACTGACTTTGGCAATATGCTCAGGGAACAAGCCGAGATGATCCACCCTCTCCTTTTCCCGAAGGGTCTTGAGGACACTATGTGCTGACCACTTTCTGATGGACTTGTGGTCAAAGGTGTTTCTCTTTGCAAATTTTTCCACACAGGACAAGTGATATAGAATGGTTCAACTACTTGGAGTGTTCTGTGGCGACGAGGCCAGTCCTATACTTTGTAAGACTGGGGACAGATAGAACCTCATTACATAGTGACCTTGATTTATGCACAGCTTGATGCAGCCACACACAAAGGTGACCATCAGGATGAGGGCGGCATTGGGTACATTCTCTCCTCCCTTATCCAGAGTTTTGTACGTGGTGTTCCTCCGGACACGGTCCATCTTTATCACCCTGATGAAGTAGAAGGTGGGTTGGGTGACTGCAAGTTCAGGAATAGGCCAGCCCTGCGTCAAGTGCAGCAACACTGAGAGTACTTCACACCTGATGAACAGGATTTTACCCACAATGGAGAGGGAGCAGTACTCCCAGCTGCCTCACCTTAGCATATATACTCCTCCCAAGTTTTTACACATACCCCAGCCCTTCTGAACCATATTCCCAGCACCTTCAGGTAATCTGTCCTGACAGTTGACTATAGACCCGTTAGCTTAACTTCTGTAGTAAGAAAATGATTTGAATCTGTATTCAAAGAAGAAATAGTGAAACATCTGGATAGAAATTGTCTCATTGGGCAGATGAAATTGGGGTTCATGAAAGGCAGGTCATGTTTAACTAATTTACTGGAATTCTTTGAGGACATTATGAGTGTGGTGGACAATGGCGAACTGGTGGACGTGATGTATCTGGATTTCTAGAAGGCATTCGACAAGGTGCCACACAAAATGCTGTTGCATATGATAAAGTTGCATAGTGTTACTGGGAATACATGAGCATGGATAAAAGATTGGTTAACTAATAAAAAACAAAGAGTGGGGGTAAATGGGTATTATTCAGGTTGGCGTCAGTGGCTAGTAGTGTGCCTCAGGGATCAGTGTTGGGACCGCAGTTGTTTACAATTTACATTGATTTAGAGTTGGTGGCCAAGTGTAGTGTATCAAAGTTTGCAGATGAATCTAAGATGAGTGTTAGAGCAAAGCGTGCAGAGGTCACTGAAAGTCTGCAGAGGGATATAGATAGATTTAAGAAAGGGACTGTCCGATGGAATACAGTGCTGGTAAATGTGAGTTCATCCATTTTGGTAGGAATAACAGCAAAATGGACTATTATTTAAACGGTGAAGAATTACAGCATGCTGCAGTGCAGAGGGACCTGGGTGTGCATGAATCACAAAATACTGGTTTGCAGGTGCAGCAGGTAGTTAAGAAGGCAAATAGAATATTGTCCTTCATTCCTACAGGGGTGCAGTTTAAAAATAGGGAAGTTATGGTGCAGCTGTTTTGGGTGTTGTTGAGGCCACATCTAGAGCACTGTGTACAGTTTTGGTCTCCTTACTTGAGAAAGGATGTATTGGTGCTGGAGGGGGTTCACTAGGTTGATTCTGGAAATGAGAAACTTGCCTTATGAGGACAGATTGAGTAGAGTGGGCCTGTACTCATTGGAATTTAGAAGAATGTGCATTGGGAGGGGTTTGCGGTGATGTCTTATAGATACATATAAAATCTTAAAGGGAACAAATAAGAGACAGGGAGATTATTTCCACTGATGGGTGAAACTAGAACTAGAGAGAAAATTAGGCGGAGATAGTAGGAACTGCAGATGCTGGAGAATCCGAGACAACAAGGTGCAGGGCTGGATGAACACAGCAGGCCAAGCAGCATCATAGGAGCAGAGAGGCTGACGTTTCGGACCTAGACCCTTCATCAGAAAAGGGGGAGGGGAAGGGGGTTCTGAAACAAATAGGGAGAGAGTGGGAGGCGGATAGAAGATGGATAGAGGAGAGGATAGGTGGAGAGGAAACAAACAGGTCGAAGAGGTGGGGATGGGGCCAGTAAGG
>NC_063332.1:123044275-123052528 GCF_021869965.1 Rhincodon typus | reverse complement strand
CTGGCCCCATCCCCGCCTCTTCGACCTGTTTGTTTCCTCTCCACCTATCCTCTCCTCTATCCATCTTCTATCCGCCTCCCACTCTCTCCCTATTTGTTTCAGAACCCCCTTCCCCTCCCCCTTTTCTGATGAAGGGTCTAGGTCCGAAACGTCAGCCTCTCTGCTCCTATGATGCTGCTTGGCCTGCTGTGTTCATCCAGCCCTGCACCTTGTTGTTTCAGAAAATTAGGCAGAGCAGAATTAGGACTGAGTTGAGGAGGAACTTCTTCACCCAGACGGTTGTGAATCTGTGGAATTCCCTGTCTAGTGAAGTAGTTGAGGCTACCTCATTGAATGTTTTTAAGGCAAAGACAGAAAGATTTTTTAACAGTAAACGAATTAAGGATTATTGTGAGTGGGCAGATAAGAGGAGCTGCATCTGCAAAAAGATCAGCCCCCATCTTATTGAAGGCGGAGCAGGCTCGATGGGCCAGATGGCCTACTCCTGCTCCTATTTCTTATGTTTTTACGTTCTTCTGGGGACAAAGGATTGGTTGGTCCAATTCCTAAAGAACATGGTCTTGCTCTTGCCTAAAATTACCTTGGCGACCAAGACAAATTGAACTGGTGGTAAATGGTCATGAATGTGCACGGACAGCTGATCCGAGCAGAAAATGGTGACATTTTCCATGTACGAGGACACTTTACCTGCAGGCCCCTGCTGCCTGGAATAGTCACCTCTCTCAGGCTTTCATCCTTCCTGATGGAGAGAGCAAAAGGCTCTATACAACACACAAACAAGGCAGGAGAGGTGGGCAGCCCTGCCTGACTCCAGATCCGATCAGGAAGCTTTCTGATTCCTACCCATTGATTGAGATTGCACTAATGATGTTGGTGTAAAGCAATTGGATCCAGTTGTGGATTCCCTCCCCAAAGCCCATTTTGGACAGCATGTCCCACATGTAGGTGTGCGATATCCTGTCAAAGGATTTCTCCTGGTCCAGGCTGATAGGGCAATCATCCACCACCCTGATGCTGCACATAGGCGATCGTATTCCTTAAGAACACAAGGCTGTCAGAGATCTTACTGCCTAGTACAGGTTTAGTTGGGGTGCATCACAGATCCCAGAGTAGACCTGACTCGGTTGGCAATGACCATAGACAGGATTTTATAACCTATATTCAACAGTGAAATTGGTGGTCAATTTCTAACGTCCTTTCCCTCTCCCCCTTCCACTTGTAGATGAGGGTGATGATACCTTTCCTCATGGATTCACACGTTACCTGCTAGAAGCATATTGTCGTACACTTCCAGGAGGTCCTGGCCAATCAAGCCCCACAGAATCAAATACAACTCAGCCGGTAAGCCATCACTTCCAGGAATTTTACTCTTTTCAAAGGACTTGTTAGCTTTGGTCAGTTTATCCAAAGATAACAGCTGGTCCAACCTCTCCCACATGCTGTTGTCTAAGACATCTGTGAGAGGGAACCAGAACGACCAGGAGGCTGCACTCATTGTCTGTGGGATTCACGTCATACCGTCTGGCACAATAAGACTCACTGATCCTCAGGATGTCAGGCTGAGATGATGTTACTGAGCCATCTTCTTCCTTCAGACTGCTGTGCACAGGGCTGGAAGAAGAAATGTAAATAGCTCTCATCCTACACCATAGAGTGTTTCCAAATCCGCAAGATTACCTTGGAGGCCTCTGAGGTAAAAAGCGAGGCTTGTTTGCTCTTCACCTCCTGGAGATCCTCCATGGCATCAACCCCCATTGGTTCTACATGCTTTTCTGGAGTTTGGACAGTTTTCCCTGTCTCCTTCACCTTCTAAATACCTTTGAGGTGAAGAACCTCTTGATGCTTCCCTTGACTGTTTCCCAGCAGTCTGCTGGAAACTCAAGGAGGGGTTTCATGCTTCTCCAACTTGTGTAAGGCCTTTTGAGTTCCTCAGTGTGTTCTATGGTCAAAAGCTCCATATTGAGATTCCTTGCTGACCTGCTGGTCATCCTGCAGGTGACATTTGGCCAGCAGGAAGTAGTAGTCAGAATGTTCAGGAGGGAAATCTACCCTTGAGTAGATTGACCCATCTGGCCACGACGGTGTATCTACACTGTGCTCACTTTGCAGAGATGCTGGAGATTCCATTCAGCTCAGTGACTTTAGCCGTTTCCATCAGGAAATTGGACATGGTATCCTGTTTGCTGTCAGCCCCTCTGGATCATCCAGCACCTCAATGATGCAGTTGAAGTCTTTGGCCAGAATGACTGGCCTGGACATCACCGGCAGCAATGGGAGCTGCTGCAGAACAACCAGCTGCTCAGTCTTTACCACCCGGGTGTACACATTAATTCGTCTCAGGGGAGCATTTCTGTACATAACGTCTGCTACGAGGAGGTGCCCTTGCACCACTTCCTTAACTTCAGAGATGGTGAAGTTGCCTCCTCACAGCAGAATACCCAGGCCGGAGGATTGGCAATCGTTTCCCCCCGACCAAATTGAAGGCCCATAGGCTCACAAGCTCAGCCATTTCCTGTAGCCGCTGAGGTGTGGCATTCTGCAGTCCTGCAGAAACAAAAGTTCCGCTTTGATGTTGGCCGGGAAAGCCAAAGTGGAAACATATCGTATACTGGCTATTATGCTATGCGCATTTGTGCTGGCAATTTTCAATACCATGTTAACATTCTTGTTAGATCACCGTACTGTCCAATAAAATAAATACTGTCATGGTGGTTCCATGTCATTCAGCCATAAGGTATTCCCTGTTTGCCGTGTGCCAGCTGAGCCTGGATTTGGGCCAAGGAAGACAGGCTGCCTTCCTCCACTTGGACATATTGAGCGTAATGAGAGAACTTACAACACAACTGATTGCAAGCATTATTTAAAGCCATTACACTATTACAGAAAAAGCAGCAAGTACTCACCCCAAAGACAAGAAAGAGGCACAAGTCACCAAGTAAATGTCTTCTGTTTACTGTTGGGCATGAATTAATTGACAGGGCAAATTTCATTCCAGTTGGAGTTGTGTCTTTAATGAGATGCTTTTATATGTGAATAGCTTCTCAACACCACCTGGTGAGAATATTGATGTGCCACCCAAGGACAGCAAATTCAACTGAGGAAGTCCCTCTTGACGGGAAGAGCCTGCCTCTCACCAGATAAAATTCACCGCCCACCATTCTTCATGCATATTCTGAGTTGGAAAATCCCATCAGTTTTACACAGTACAGTACACAGAATCTTTTAAAAGCAATATTTTCTTACAAGATCGCGTGCCACCGTATTTGTTTTGTGTAAGAGATAGAAGTGTTTTTTTAATCACTTACGCGGTGCCCTCTCTTATGAAAGTATCAATCACTTTTTAAAGGTTCTACAAACGTATCTTCTGTGACATTCATGCTTCCTTACTTTCTGGTTACAGCTGCTTTTCAGCCACATGAACCATTCTAGAATTCAATATCAATTTTAAAATGAAAAGAAGAACTGTTGCCTTTAATTGACTGCCAGAAGTTGTCACCAAAACTCCAATTAATAGGTCTCGCAAACAATTTGAAATTATTAAAATTCAGATTTGTTTCCATTATTTTTCCTGAACCCTATAAGTGTAATGTAGCTTTGACATTTGATTTCTTCAAAAGAAATCATTAAAAAACAAAACATGTCTCTGTGCTAAATAAACTTCTTTTGCCATACTGGAAATGTTCATAATTGTTGTCTTGAAAACAAATTAAATCATAAGTTAGCAAATTTGTAATCCTATAATAAGCAACTTTCCAATTTTACCAGCTTTGAAAAGGGTATCAGCAAGTGAAAAATTGAAAAAAAATGATAAATTTAATCAAGGTTAAAAATACATTTTTAATGTAGCATTGTTCACTAAGGGCATTTTTTTCCTCTTTAAGAACAATGGTTACAAGTAAATCAATGCTAGCAATTTCAATGCAGTGGTGAAGATGATCCCTTGGCGGTTAAGACTCACATCATGTTAGATTTTTTAAAAAGTTATCAGACACTATTTTTAAAAGAAGAAAAATCCTCTTGTCTGCCTTTCAGCTTGAACAACATAAACGTATCTTGGAAGATTCAATTCATGTTATCTGATGGTTTAACAATGCTGAGCCAGCAACACAGAGATTGATTCCAATTTCACTTAACAAAGAAGGATGTAACGGCTTCAATTTCAAACAGCTGCTTGAGGTGGGTCATATTCTGCCTGCTTGTATAAAAGAGCCAGTAAGTTACCAGTCAGATAGATCAGCATTAGGCAGTTTCCTACACAGAAGACTTCACCTTTCAAAGAAGGAAATTTATCTGTACTGTGCATCAGTCTCAGACATGCTGAATAGGAAATCTCAGGCTTCAGTTTGACAGTGCTTTGATAGATTTTATTTTATTGCATGCAGAGTTTTCCCACAATGCCAAAACACTATTTGTGAAGTGTGCTATTTGACTGAGTAGTACAAATGATGAAGAGTGCAATGAGTGGTGGTGTTGTTTCAGCAAGCAGTGAGGCTCTTCATCATGGCCACACAGTTAGCTTGGCCATGTAACACTGCAATATATCAGTGTCTATGACTTAAAGGTGCAGAAAGAAACGTGATTAAGCTAGAGTTATGACAGCAGAGAAAGTTCAATGATCAGTTTAATTTAGGGTGAAATTAATTTTTTTGTTGGTCATGATACTGAACACCAGAAAGAGTGCAAATGTGTCATTCAGAAATGGAAAATGACCTTTATTAGCTCAAACTTTGAAATAGTTAACCATAGTTAAACATGACATGGTACAGCTCTATGTTGCCAGCCAGTTTAATCATTTTTGTTTAGAATATAAGGAATTTGAGCTCCGTAGGCCATTCAGCCCCTGAGCTAGCTTTCCATATGATTAGGGCTGATCTTCAACCTCAACTGTATTTCCCTACCTTATCTCGAATTTGCCTAATTTGTGTAATATTCAAAAATGTAAGGAAAAAGTGCACAAGAAGCATTAAAGAAAATCCAGAGGTGTTCTATAAATTTATTACGGTCAAAAGAGCAATGAAGGAAAGAGTAGGGTTCATGAGGAACTAAAGTGGCAATCTGAGTATGAAGCTGGAAAACATAGCCGAGGTTTTAAATGAATACTTTGCTTCTGTACCCACTATAGAGAGGGTTGATGTAGGTATATAAAACTGTGACATACTTGAAGAAGGTAGCATTAACAGAGAGGAGTAATTAGCAGTTTTCAATAGGATTGAAAGTGGATAAATCTGTGGGCCCATGAGATGTATCTCAGGCTGTTGTGAGAGGCAAGGGAGGTGATTACAAGAACTCTGACATTAATTGTCAAATCCTCTCTGGCCACAGAACTGGAGGAGAGCTAATGTGATACGTTGTTGAAGAAATGATAGGGATAAACCAAGAAATTACAGTGAGTCTAACGTGTGGTCAGAAAACTATTGGAAAAAATTCTGAGGCACAGAATTAATCTCCATTTGGAGAGGCAAGGATGAATCAAGAATAGTCTGCATAACTTTGTAAGAGGGAGATCATGTTTAAGAAATTTTTCAGGAAGTGACAAGGTGTTTAGATCAAATTTTTTTGTTCATTCACAGGATGCAGGTATCACAGCACTTCTTGGCCAGAGGAAAATTGCTGTGGATCTGGAATCAGATGTAGGCCAGACCAGGTAAGGACAGCAGTTTTCTGCCCTAAAGGACATTAATTAACTAGATGGTTGCATGGTCATCATTAGGCTCTTAATTCCAGATTTTTACTGGATTCAGATTTCACGATTTGAACCTGGATCCTAGAACATTACCTGGGTCTTTGGATTAATAATCTGGTGATAATAACTCTAGGTCATCACTTCCCAATGTAATCTAAATAGAGTTTAGTAATGTTTTTGAAAAGATCTCGCATGGCATGCTGGTTAAGAAGCTAAAAGCCCATGCGGCCCAGGACAATTTGGCAAATTGGATTAGTGGAAGGAAGCAGGGGTAGCTGATTTTAGGGTGATCTTGAGACTGGAACAGTGTCCAGTGGTGCAGCATAGTTTGGTGCTAACTCCCTTGTTGTTTGTTGGGTACACTAATGATCTATGTGATCAGAATATGTGATCAGTAAATTAGCAGATTATATGAAAATTGGTGGAGTGGTTAATAGTGAGAAGGAAAGCATTAGA
This sequence comes from Rhincodon typus, assembly GCF_021869965.1. Classification (NCBI taxonomy): domain Eukaryota; kingdom Metazoa; phylum Chordata; class Chondrichthyes; order Orectolobiformes; family Rhincodontidae; genus Rhincodon; species Rhincodon typus. The sequence goes on along the minus strand of NC_063332.1, from coordinate 123,046,389 downwards.
CTAAAGGCAATACTAAACAGACTGGTCAGATGGGCTGAACAGTGGCAAATAGAATTTAATCTTGAAAAATGGAAGTGCAGGGGATCAGAGAGACCTTGGAGTGCCTGTTCATAAATCTTCGAAAACAGCAGGACAAATTGATAAATAGTTAAGAAGGCATAAGGAATACTTGCTTTTCTTAGTCAAGGCATTGAATGGAGCTGTATATAACATTAGATAGGCTATAACTGGAGTTCTGCGTCCGGTCACTATACTATAGGAAGGATGTGATTGCACTAGAGAGGGTGCAGAAGAGATTCACCAGAATGCTGCCTGGACAGGACTGATTCAGATGGGAAGATAGACGAGACAGGCTGAATTGTTTTCCTTAGAGCAGACAAGGCTGAGGCAGGATCTGATCGAACTGGACTAAGTTCTGAGGGACATAGCCAATATAGCTCGGAAGAAACCCTTCTCCCTTTTAGAATGGTCAATGACTAATTTTAAGGTAAGGAGCAAGATGTTTAGAGGGATTTGAGGAAACACTTTTCCACCCAGATGTTGGTGGGTACCTGGATCTCATTCCCTGAGGTGGGAACTCACAAGAAATTTAAGAGACATTTGGATGAACATATTAAACACCATACCAGACAAGGTTACAGGTCAAGTGCTGGAAAATGGGATTAGAATTTATGGATGTTTGATGGATGGTGGGAATACAATGGGGGCACATTTTCCATGTTTGACTCTACGACTCCACATTATTACCCTTTGTCTTAAATATGCTTAATGTCTGATCGGTCACAATTCCGTGTGGCAGCAAATTTCAAAGATTCCAAGCTCTTTGAGTGATGAAATTCACCCTCATTCAATGCCAAATGTCTGAGTCTTTTTAAAGTTGTGCCCCTCATAGTACTCTAGCCCACACAGAAGAACATCCAGGCAATAACACATAGACTAGTGTTGCAATCCTTAATCTTTAATCCTTATTTTAAAAATTCCTGGGGGAGAAACAGACATGTCTACAAGAGGAGGCTTTCCCCTGAAAGGGATAATAATCAGTGCCCTCGTTATCTCATCTTGTTAAGTCAGTTTGGAGGTTCCTTGCCACTTTGCAGGTATAACATTCCATTCATACAGGACTTTGGAAAATAGTCACAGAATTCACAATCACAGTTTATTTTCCTGTAGCAATCTTCTTTTAAAACAAAACACATTTTTAGATTAAAGATATACAATGTTTATAAATACTTTGGCTTTCTGTTCCATCGTCATCATCTAAGTATATTCTTGTTTAGTTAAGATTTAGATTTAGATTTATTTATTTATATTTATATTTATTTATTTGTCACATGTATAGGAATACATAGGCACAGCGAAAAGTGCACAAAGTCTCCATTCACCGGTACTCATTTGGTTACAAAAACCAGAATTAAACGATTTAAACAAAAGATAAGCAAGGAAAAAGAATAGTCCAGATCTCAGAAATCCAATTCCCATCTCCACAGTGGTGCAGGCACCAATCCAATCACTTAGATGCCCAGGAGTCCACTATGGCTGCAACGCAAAAGGCCTGCTCTCACTGCCGACTGCTGCTGTCCCACCGGCCCACTCTCAACACCACTGCCTCAGTGGCCCACTCTCAACGCCACTGCCCCACCAGCCCACTCTCACTGCCATTGCCCCACCAGCCCACTCTCGCGGCCACTGCCCCACTGACCCACTCTCATCGCCACTGCCCCACCGACCTGCTCTCACCATTGCTGCCTCACCGGACCACTCTCATCGCCGCTGCCCCACCGACCCCGCTCCCACCACCACTGCCCTACTGACCCACTCTCACCAGCACTGCCTCACCAGCACACTCTCACCGCTGCTGCCTCACCGGCCCACGCTTAACATCGCTGCCCCACCGGTCCCACTGTCACCGCAACTGCCCCACCAACCCACTCTCACCGCCAGTGCCCCACCGACCTACTCTCACCGCCACTGCCCCACCAACCCGCTCTCACTGCTACTGCCCAACCAACGTCACTCTCACCGCCACTGCCCCACCGAGCCCACTCTCACCGCCACTGCCCCACCGACCCCACTCTCACCACCACTGTCCCCACTGACTCCACTCTCACCACCAC
>NC_063332.1:123044013-123044265 GCF_021869965.1 Rhincodon typus | reverse complement strand
TTCACTGGCACTGCCCACCGGTCCACTCGCACCAGCGCTGTCCCACCGGCTCTCGCTCGACACCGCTGCCCCACTGGCCCACTCCCACCAGCCCACTCTCACCACTGTTGTCCCACCGACCCACTGTCACCACCGCTACCCCACCGGCCCCACTCTCACTGCCACTGCCCCACCGGCCCGCTCTTACCGCCACTGCCCCACCGACCCCACTCTCACCACCACTGCCCCACCGACCCACTCTCACCACCACTG
>NC_063332.1:122840716-123044003 GCF_021869965.1 Rhincodon typus | reverse complement strand
CCACTGCCCCACCGACCCCACTCTCACCACCACTGCCCCACCGACCCCGCTCTCACTGCCACTGCCCCACTGAACCACTCTTACCGCCACTGCCCCATTGATCCCGCTCTCACCGCCACTGCCCCTCCAACCCCACTGTCACCATCATTGCCCCACTGGCCCGCTCTCACCGCCGCTGCCCCACTGACCTACTCTCACCGCCACTGCCCCACCGACCCACTCTCACCACCGCTGCCTCACCACACCATGCTTAACACTGCTGCCCCACCGGTCCCACTTTCACTGGCACTGCCACACCGGTCCACTCGCACCAGCGCTGTCCCACCGGCTCTCGCTCACCACCGCTGCCCCACTGGCCCACTCTCACCGCCACTGCTCCACCAGCCCACTCTTACCACTGCTGTCCCACCAGCCCACTATCACCACCGCTACCCCACCGGCCCACTCTGATCTCCGCTGCCTCACCAGCCCACTCTCACCGCCGCTGCCCCACCGGTCCACTCTCATCACTGCTGCCCCACCGACCCCACTCTCACCGCCACTGCCCCATCGGCCTAATCTCACCGCCACTGCCCCATCGGCCCACTCTCACTGCCACTGCGCCACCGACCCACTCTCACCGCCACTGCGCCACTGGCCCACTCTCACCGCCACTGCCTCACCGGCCCACTCTCACCGCCGCTGCCTCACCGGCCCACGCTTAACACCGCTGCCCCACCAGTCCCACTGTCACCGCCACTGCCCAACCAAACCACTGTCACCATTGCTGCCCCACCGACCCACTCTCACCGCCGCTGCCTCATCGGCCCACTCTCACCACCGCTGCCCCACCAACCCACTCTCACCACTGCTTCCCCACCGGCCCACTCTCACTGCCACTGCCCCATCGGCCCAATCTCACCGCTGCTGCCTCACTGTCCCACTCTCACCGCTGCTGCCTCAACGGCCCACTCTCACCGCTGCTGCCTCACTGGCCCACTCTCACCGCTGCTGCCCCACCGGCCCACTCTCACCATTGAACCGACCCACGCTCGCCTGGAGTGCGTAGGAGACACTTTAGACAATGTGTAGGAGGCAGTGGGAGTAGATGTCCAAGGCAGTCAGTCTGCCACTGAGGACCTCCATGCAGCACTACTAGAAGTTTCATTACCTCACCTGAGCAAACAAAGTCAATTAATGCATCCTTATACGCACCGCTAGCCACACATACGGAGCACAAAACACTCCTTCTTCACTTGCCTATTTGAAATCTACATCATTCACAACTCAATGTTCATTTTCCAATGCTTCATACCACTCACACACTGACTAAAGCTACACTCTTGTTCATACAGATGAGATTTAGAGCCAGAAATTCAACTGTTGAAAATATATCATTCAAACAAATTGCTGCATGTTGACATGCTTATCTTTCTCTTTAATGACTACATTGTTGTACAATCAACTGCTACATCATCAAGCCATGAGGCAGGCGTGATTTTGGGTGCTCAGCCCCAAGGAGGAGGCAGGTGCTGGCAATGTTTGGAGCGGCCGCCATTGAGACAGCAGCCAGCTGAAGCCATCAGGGATGATGGTCCATTCCCGCTAATGTGCCTTCTCGAATCCCACTTCACCTTTATCCCTTGCTCTGCGCAAACTGCTGATCATGCAATCCTGCATTTGTTCCTTCCCCCTTCACACTCTCTCCCTTACTCCAAATTATCTGTGGTTTATTTTTGAGAACTGCCAATGGTCAGCCAGTGGTGCCTGAGAATGAAGGCCCAGAAGGTGAACAGACTGAAAAGGCAAAAACACCAGCACTTCATAAGGTAGCTGGAAAGAGTTGTCATTCGATGTGAAATACCTGGAGGTTGAGCACTTTGTCAGTATTGATGTAGTCTCTAGTGAGATACATTTGCTGTTGAGCAAGCCTTCTTTGCAAAAGGCACAAATTAAACATGACACACAACATGATGAGGTAATTATTTTGGAAGGTCAGTGAATCTGCAGTTTACCCAGTCAGGACATTATTATATCACTTTAACAAACACTGATGTTTCTTTTGTCATTTTGTTCGTTATTGCTGTCTCCTGTGGTTTCAGGAAAAGCTGCCAAGGCTGTTCAAACTGAAGTTTTATAGGGAATGTTGAGTGAGTTGGAGAAACCAATTACTTTGTGTAAACCTTTGTGTAAATTGATGTTCTGACTAAAGATGTGTTGAAAGAGTCTCAGAGACTCAGTCTGCTACTTTGAAAGGACATTGGAGTATTAGACGAAGGAGTAAAATAAAACGAATGATAGTTTGGAGAATTTGGAAAGCAATCTGAATTAAAAGTGCAGAGAAAGCATGTGTCACATGTGGAAAGCCAATAAAGATAGTATTCGCAACTAATAATGAGACAAAGGAAGGATGTGTTCTGAAGAAAAGTGGAAAATCTTGAATCCCATGTTATCACTATAGTCCTATGGGAATGAATACATACTATTGAACATAAGCTGAATGTCAGGAAGACCTTGAACAAAGTGGCATTGATCAAAGCTTGAGTTCAGAAAGATACAGAGAAACAGGAGAAAATGAGAAGAATTTCTGAAGTGAATAAAAATAGTGATCAAATCATCTGAGCTTATTAGTAAAACGACCTCAATGAAATTATTAAAAAAGCTGAAGTGGATTTCAGTCAGCAGAATCAAAACCCTGCAATTCAACAGAATCAGGAGAATTCAATTGTCCTTCACAATGAATGTTGGCTGAAACTTTTTTTGAGACTTTACATAAGATATGTACAGGCAGGGAAAAAATACAGATCAGGAGTTGAAAATGGAGCAGAATGGTACAGAATTTGTTTTAAATGACTAAAACTCTGGAACTAGCACCAGAGCAGACACGGAGGGTAGCCTGATATCCAGCTTTGAAGAAAAGTAGGACTAATGCCTGGGTTCAGAAAAGTATGACAGAGAATTCCTTCGTAAGTTCCAATTCATAACAGCCCAGAAACCCAATGAATAGCTGGCAGTGCTGTTTATAAAAAAGTCAACCAAACAAATTGTGAAATCTTTGCATCCATCGTGAATATTATCCTCGAGTCCAGACATTGTACAATTATATACAGATTTTATACATCAATATGAATGTATTGTCTTTTAACCAAGGTATGGAAAAAAACTGGAAAGAATATACAAAATGGGCAAGAAGATGCCCACATAATGTTATAAAAAAGTGAATCACTCAGCAGTAAAACAAGATCTTATTTGCAACTGCATTTGGATTCCAAAAAGCTCACATAGGCTGAAGTCTGAAAATAAGTTGCCACCTTCAATTGATTTTCTTACAGGTTAAGCCTTAGGATGTGCCTCTGATGATATTTGATCTGCCATCAGCAAACCTACCCCACAAGGAGGGGTCTGGAAATGTTCCCAACATCAGTTCCATGACCTCAGAGACAAATTCTACCTCTGGTGTGTGTACAAAGCCAAAGAACCTAATCACCACATAATTTTATGACTTATGGTTCAGTGATTTAACAATCCCGTCATCTATTCTCAAAGTCTTAATTTTCATAAACTATGTAGAGATGTGAAATGCGCATATGTGAACATTAAATAGTGAAAGAATTCCAGTTCCTACCATCACTAGTCTTTGTCTAATGAAATAATCATTAAAATGGGAAACATAATTGATGAACCAGTCAACTGCAGATTCTTTTTGTTTATTCATTAATTTAATGTGATCATTGCTGGCTAGGGTAGCATTTATTGCCTGCCCCTAATTGCCAGAGTGCATTTAAGAGTCAACCACATTGCTGAGGGTCTGGAGTCACATATAGATTAGATGAGGTGGGGATGGCAGATTTCTTTTCCTAAAGGAATCATGTGTTTTTACAAGAATGGTTACATTGGGCTAGTTTTTAATTCCAGTTCTTTTTGTATCATTGCAATCAAATTTCACCATCTGCCATGGAATATTGAATTTCATGTCCCCAGAACATTAGTTTAGGATTCTAGATCACAAGTGCAGTCACATTACCTAGATATCATCGCCTCTCCTCACAATAGTAAATTGCATGTTGTGTTTCAAGGGAATCAAGAACTACATCAGAAAATAGTGATTTGTTGAAATTCTTTGGTGTGCTATTTGTGGGGTTAGCAACAAATTCCTGTGTGTGCTGTTTATGCCAAGACATTAACTACAATTCATTATCATTATTGAACAGACTTGCACTAAAGTAAACAAATGCTTTGGTTCTGACTTAGACATTGAAGGAGAAAAGATAGTTCAGTGTAAACATTTGATTACTGCATTTTTATATATATTCAGTACTTGAAATATAAAATTATTTTCTTTTCTTTCAGATTCTGACAGACCTGCTGCCATCCACCACTGCAGATTTTCTTTTTGTCCTCAATTAGATACCATTTAATGATTAGATTACCATTATTAACTTCACACTTTTCTTTAAATAACCAAGCTATGCACAACAGGATTTGCCTGTTCCCATTTGTCAAACCAGTCTATCCATACACACATTGAATCAAGCAATTATATCACAAGCCTGTTATTTCAAGATTTGTTGCTGACTGCAGAATCTGCCTGACTGGACTGAACCTGTGCTTATTGAGAAACAGAAATGTCACTGCTTTAATTTACTTGTGTATTAAGTAAATTAAATAACATTTTTGTTACAATGTAATTATTAACCACTTATGGCTCTTTCAATTTCTTAGCCCATGAGGAGCAGTGAAATGTAGCCATCAGGTCAATGAAAATTGCTGCCTTCAGTCACAAGGTACTTAATGTTTGCCTGTGCATTCACTGATTGACCTAATTCAATAAATGCAATGGATAAATTACTTCTGGATTCGTTACTAATTAAGACTGTTACAAGCATGAAAAATGTTTTCATATTCCTGAATGTTAATGGATTTTAATACTAGCAAAAGCAGTAAAGCACTAAGTTACAGCTATTCTACAAAATGTTGATAGTATGTGTTTTTTAATAAGATCCGGCTACAACCAACAACCGAATTTCTTCACTAAGGGTACAATATTAACATAACTCACATATTGTGAAACCGATAGATTTGATACAGCACTACTCTTACATCTTGACTAAAAATATAACACCTCTATTCAATAAAAGAGGTAGACAGAAAGCAGAAAATGATAGACGCAGTTAGCCTAACATCTTTTATGAAAAAGTGCCAGAATCACTATTAATGAATTAGTTGCAGAACAATTAAATAATGTTAGTATAACCAAACAAAGTTGACATGGTTTTATAAAAGGAAATCATGTTTGACAAATTTATTCAATTTCTTTGTGGATGCTGTAAATAAGATTCATAAATGGGAGCTAATACATGTAATATATCTGCATTTCCTAAAGGCATTCATTGAAGTTTCTTTATTCATTCACAAGATGAGGGCATCGCTCGCTAGGCAGCATTTATTGCCCATCCCTAATTGCCCAGAGGGCAGTTAAGAGTCAACCACATTGCTGTGTGTCTGGAGTCACATGTAGGCCAGACCAGGTAAGGATATGCAGTTTTCTTCCCTAAAGGACATTAGTGAACCAGATGGGTTTTTCCGACAATTGGCAATGGATTCATGGTCATCATTAGACTATAAATTCCAGATATTTATTTATTCCAGAGAAAATAATAAACTTCAAATGCAACAACACAAAACAATCATTGTGGGCTGAAGGGCCTGTACTGTTCTATGTTCTAATTCAAATTCCACCATCTGCCGTAGCGGGATTTGAACCCAAGCTCCCAGAATGTCAGCTGGGTCTCTGGATTAACAGTCCAACAATAATACAACTAGGCCATTGCCTCCCAAAGGGCTTTACAGAGCTCACGGAGGTGGGGAAAATATATTTGTGTTTATAGATGATTAACTAATGGGAAGCAGTAGGGTTGGGATAAATGGGTTATTTTCAGATGGGTAAGTACTAATATATGGAATTCCACAGGGATCTAATTAGCAGCCTTGACTACTTAGAATCTATATTGTACTGTGTCACCATAGTCTTGCCAAACTATAGGGCTGCTCTCTCATTAGAGAGAGATGACTGGTGGTGATTTAACCTGAGGGTCACTACACCTCAGGCAAGGGGAGAGGTGGAGGAGGAAAGTCCTTCATGGTACCCTCAGCCCAATACAGGAATTGAACCTATGCTGTTAGCATCATACTGCTTTAGAAGCAAACCATCCAGACAATGGAGCTAAACTGACCTCCAGAGTTGATGTTATTGACTTCATGAGTGTATCATGTGTTTTGTGGCCAACATTGTTGTTAATCCGATAATAGATGAGTTGAAGGGAGGATGCAAAGTGACATTGACAGGTTAAGTGAGTGGTCAAACAAAAAATTGTCAGCTCAAGCATAATGTGAGGTTGTTCACTTTGACAAGAAGAACACAAAAGTGGAATGTTTTTCACATGGAGAAAGGCTGCAGAATGCTGAGGGATCTGGGAGTTCTTATTTTGAATCATGAAATGTTAGCATACAAATACGGCATGTAATTAGAAAAGCAAATAAAATGTTTCCCTTTAATGCAATGGTCACTGGAGTGTAAATGTAGTGAAGTCTTTCCAGAACTGTACAGAGCATTTTTGAGGTGTACCTGGAATACTGGTCTCCTTCCTTAAGGAAGAATGTATCCAAATTCATTGATGAAGCAGTTGAAGATGATTAGGCCTAGGGAACTAGTCTGAGAAGCTCCAACAACCGTCATATGGGTCATTTAACTCTGTTGCCTGGTTACACAAAGTGACACCAACATCATGAGTTCAATTCCCACACCAGCTGCTGTTACCATGAAGGACTCTCCTTCTCAACCACTCCCCTTGCCTGAGCTTTGGTGATCCTCAGTAAGACTATGTTGACTACTATATTCTATGGCTGAAATGATACAGCTCCAACAACCACAACCATCCTCCTTTGTAATTGGTATGGCTCCGTTTAGAAGTGACATTTACCCAAATATCTATTGAATTCAGTTTTCCAAGAGCTCCCTGCTGCCAAACTTGGTCAAATGCTGCCTGGATATCAAAGGCAATCACCCTCACATCCCCTCATGAGGTTAGCTCTTCTGTCCATGTTTGGACCAATGCTGTAATGAGGTCAGAGCTGAATAGGCTTGGCAGAACTCTGCTTTTTGGGCATAGGACTTCCATAGTCAATTTTCTTCATTGCAAGTATTACATTTCCCTTTGCTCTGCTGGTGATTGAAAGTAGACTGACAGAGTTGTATTTGGTAAGGTGGAACTTGTCCTACTTTTTGAAGACAGAGCTTCTGTAGACAATTTTCCATATTGCCAGATGGATGCCAGTGTTGTAGTTGTATTGGTACAGCTTGACAGGAAGTTGGGGTGGGGTGCTGCAAGTTTCCATTTTATGATATGCAAAGTAGTCTTGTGTTTTAGATTCACCAGGTATATGCTTCATGTTTAGGTTTACCTGGTGCTACTCCTAGCATGCCCTGCTGCATTCGCCATTGAGCCAGTTTTGATCCCCTGGCTGAATGCTAAGGGTAGTTGGGGATATTCAGAGCCATGAGATTACATATTGTAGTTGAATAGAATGTTGCTGTTGCTGATCGCCCGTAGTGCCTCATACATGTCCAGTCTTGAATTGTTAGATCTGTTCAAAATCTAATCCATTTAGCACTATGGTAATGCAACAAAACACAATGGAGGATATCCTCAATGTGAAAGCAGGATTTAGACACCAAAAGGACTATGTGGTGGTCACTTTTATCATACTATCATGGACAAATGCATCTGTTACAGGTAGATTGGTGAGGGTGAGATCAAGTTCATTCTTCCCTCTTGTTAGAACATAGAACATAGAACAAAGAACAGTACAGCACATTACAGGCCCTTCAGCCCACGATGTTGTGCCGAACTTTTACCTGAAACCTAATGTCTATCTAACTTCCACCGCTACCTTATACTATCATCCATATGCCTATCTAATAGCCACTTAAATGTCCCTAATGAGGCCGACACCACTACCCTCTCCGGCAATGCATTCCACGCCCCTGCCACTCTCTGAGTAAAGAACCTACCTCTGACGTCTCCCCGATATCTACCTCCTTTCACTTTAAAACAATGTCTCCTCATAAAAGCTACCTCCACCCTTGGAAAAAGTCTCTGCCTGTCTACTCTATCTATATCTCTGATCATTTTGTACACCTCTATCAAGTCACCTCTCATCCTTCGTCGTTCTAAAGAGAAAAGCCCTAGCTCTCTCAACCTTTCCTCATAAGACCTTCTCTCCATTCCAGGCAACGTCCTGGTAAATCTCCTCTGCACCTTTTCCAACACTTCCACATCTTTCCTGTAATGAGGTGACCAGAACTGGACACAATGCTCCAGATGTGGCCAAACCAGGCTTTTGTATAGCTGGAGCATAACTTCACGGCTCTTGAACTCAATCCCTCTATTAATGAAAGCTAACACACCATACGCCTTCTTAACAACTCTATCCACCTGGGTGGCAGCTTTCAGGGAACTGTGGACATGAACCCCAAGATCCCTCTGCTCCTCCACACTGCCAAGAATCTTTCTGTTAACCCTGTATTCTGCTTTCAAGCTTGTCCTTCCGGAATGAATCACCTCACACTTTTCAGGGTTAAACTCCATCTGCCACTTCTCAGCCCAGCTCTGCATTCTATCAATGTCCCTTTGTAACCGAGAACAGCCCTCAGCACTGTCCACAATGTGACCCACCTTTGTATCATCCGCGAACTTGCTAATCCACCCTTCCACTCCTTCATCCAAATCATTTACAAAAATCACAAATAGAAGAGGACACAGAACAGATCCTTGTGGTACACCACTCGTAACTGAGGTTGGTCCTATGCCACTTGCTATTGATACAGTCTTTCAGACTCAGCTAGTTCGGTCACTGCCGATGTTACCAAGTCACTCTTGTTGACGAATGTTGAAGTCCCACAGCTAGAGTACACTCTGTGCCCTTGTCATACTCAGTGCATCGTCCTATTGGCGCTCACCTTGACAAAGGACTGGCTCCTCAGCTGATTGTGGCACTAGGGAGTAATCAACAGAAAGTCTCCTTGCCCATGTTTGACCTGATGCCTTGAGACTTCATAGACTCCAAAGTCTTCCAGTGGTACCACTGTACCATGGTGGTGTGAGGAGGTTTATCCTTAAAGTATGCTTCTTTGATCATGACTGTGTCTGGCTGTTGTCTGAGTAATCTGTGGGAGTGCACTCCAAATTTTTATGCAAGCTCTCAGATATTAGTAAGGAGGCATTTGAAATGACAACAGCTCTGTGTATGTTGTTATCAGCCCTGACCAGTGCTGCATGGTCTGTCTGGTTTCATTTCTTTATCAGACTTTGATGCAGTTAGATACAACTGAGCAGCTTGTTAGACCATTTCAGGGGGCACTGAGGAGCCAACCACATTGCTGTGGGTCTGGAGTTACATGTAGCCCAGACCTGATAGGGATGGCAGGTTTTCTTCCACTGATGAACTTATGCAAAAACTGATGCTCTATTTATTATCACTCATTCTGCACGATTGCACAAATTCAAAGTGACTCCTCTTGCATGGATTGGGAGCTTAGCCAATGGCTTGTTGGATAAATACATTAATATATGTGGCATGGGAACGGAAGGTAAGAAAGGCAGCAGCTAGGAAACTGAATTAGGGAGGTGGAACATGTCAGAAGATTCATAAACCAGGTTGCTACCCAGTCAACAGGATCCTATTTATGGGTGAACACATGTTCAGCTTGGCTTTAAGGTGCCCAGATTGCTTGGCTGATCACATTGGGCAGTGAGATTTCCTTTATCACCCTTGGAATGATACCTCAGCAAAATGGATCCGGAAAAACCTTTTAAAAATAGCGATGGAACATTGCAGCAGTAATGAGCTTCAAGGTCCTTCTCGTCTACATTTATGTGCGTTCTACCTTTTCTTGTCTATTTCACTTCACCTTATTTGTTGTACCCTTGAATTCCATTTACCACTTTACTGCTCACCTGACCAGTTCATTGATATCTTCCTGCAGTCTTCAACTTCCTTCCTCACTATCAAGTACAATTTTTATGTTGTCTGCAAACTTCCTGATGATGTTCATGAACACTGAGCAAGTCATTGATACGTACCATTAACAGTAAAGGATACAGTATTAAAACATACAAAAACCCACTGAAAGCAGTCTTCCAGTCACAAAAACACCTCCTGCCTACTACCCTTTGCTTCTTGCCAATGTCGGATTCATTCTCTGACATCAGTTTCCAGATACGTTTGTAACACATTTAGCATACTTACACTAATTGCTAATTGACTGTTGTTGACAGCTTAATAAATCTATTATAATTATTTGAGATTTGTTCGTCCATCAGTAAATTTCATCATGCATCAACAGCAGGGAGAAGACTGTCTGTTAGAATAATCCTTGCATGCAAAAAACAAAATTAAGCTCATTACAAGTTATAATGATGTCCATATATCAGAAAAACAAGTTTATGCATCATCCAAAACTGCCAATGGGACCAGTGTCTTGTAATCACTCTTGTGTGTCTATGCTTTGATAATTGAAGAGATGACGAATATACTACCGCTAATGGTGCTCTGAAAATTGTATCTGGTTGCTGCTTCTTTTGTATCAATACAATTAGTCAAGAGATCTTCATCAAGCGGGATCCTGCTACAATTATGTCTTGTCATTGCCAGCAATGTTTATGAGTTGGCAGGAAACAGTACTGCTCAAACACTGGTGTTAAATTGATTTATTCCAGTGAGTCCGGTCAGAGAACTCTGACCCAACACCAACTATAGGAAGGCCATTACCTTTAGAAAAGACTTCTGCAAAACAAATCTGTTTTATCAAGAAATATAGCAATATACACAAATAGTTCAAAATATAAATGAACCACTGTTTGAATGGTTGTCATTGCTTTCCCATTAATATAAATGCACAATTTCGACAGTACAGATGCAAGTTGCTGCAACATAGTTCTGGAATGATTTATCCAGAAGCAACTTGGTCTAGCTGCCAGGTGTTTTTAAAATTGAAAGCAGCATTTCTTTTTAAAATTGTTGTGAATATCTTGAATCTGACTCGTTCACATTTTGTTCATAAGGGAAGAGTTTTCAATAGAGAGTAATTGAATATTTCTTACTCCTTACATTCACATTGGGTGAAATTTAATGCGTCCCTACTCCTCGGACAAATTCAGAGGTGGAGTGCCTGTTTGACTGATTGGTCCGTAAATGACTTCCTAATTTGCATCAATTAAGCCCAGGGCAGGAAGCTTAAAGAGCAGTCTTCTCATCCAGAGGCCCAATGAGGCCTTTAAGTATTCAGCCAGCGGTAGGTAGTCAAATTGCCACCTGGGAAGGCTGCCCTTACCTGGTCTATTGGTTAAGGAGTGGTCTGTCATTGACAGGCACCCTATGCACAAGCAAGGCAACTAGCATCAGAAAAAGGGACCTACTGAAAGCTATATGCTTTACCTTTGCTTCAGAATCTCCTCTCTTTCACTGGTGACCATCTCCTGCAATTCCCATCCTACCCACACTCACCCATGTCTATGGATTCATCAGTCCGTCCTAGACTCCTCCCTGGGACAGATTCAAGACCAGACAAATGCTCCTGAAGACTATTTATTTACCAGTCAGCAATTTTTCTGCTAGAATTTCAAGTCTGGCTGGTCCCAAATATATCCATTGAAGGAAAAACGAGAAATCCACAGAACAGAAGTGTGTCACATGCTAAGATATGCTACTTTTTTATGACTCTTGCTGCTATATTTCGAAAAATTTACAGGCACTATAAGCACTTGAAAGGGTTGAAATTAGTCAAAAGCCACAACAAGATAAAAGCAAACTTTGTCTCACAACTTCCCAGTGCTCCAATGCTAACAATTCCATGAAACTACTAATACTAGTTAAGAATGCAAATCTTTTTGGTTTAAGATTTTTGTCAATTATTGCCATCAAAATGAATTTTTCAATTTTAATCTACATTTAGGATCACTTAACCTTGTGCAAATTAACACATACCACAAGTTTGCACACCTTATTAGCCATATGGATGGGCCACTGATCTGCAGAGATGATAAACAATCTGATCGTTCTGTAGATCCATCTGGTTTTGATAAGTCTTTAGCCAACTGTAACAGATATTTCAGTCAATCAATTTATCTTGCATTGAATTGTATGGAGTAGACGAGGCTATTGATTCAGAATAAACAGCAAGATAACAGTAAAGATCTGAAAATTGGTTTGATATGTTCTCTAAGCACATAAACAGCATTGAACCAACAGTGAACACCTCAAATCAGAAAACTCAAGGCCAGGTTAAACATGGCCTTCATCAATATTTTGATACATACAGTAAGTGACCACAGGCAGCTACACATTTTTATAAAAAGAACATTCAATCATTTGCCTTACCCCACTGAGACCTGTAAGTTAAAATCCCAAGAGGCAGGTATTACAAATATACAAATAAAGTACACAAGTAGGTCACTTCTGCTCAATCGTTCAATAAAATCATGCCTGATCTGATTTTAATCTCAACTCTACATTCCTGTATATCCCTGACAATCTTTCATCACCTTGGTAAACAAGAGCCTATCCACATCTGCCTTAAAAATATTTAAAGATTCTTCATCCACTACCTTTTGAGGAAGGGAATTCCAAAGAGCCACACCCCTCTGAGAGAGAAAAAAATTGTTTCCTCATCTCTGATTTAAATGGGTGTTGCTTATTTTTAAAACATGACTTGGGGCAGCAAATGGGACTGCGAAGGGGAGAGCCTGCATTGTGTGAGATTTTGGCTCTTGGAAATACTTCTCTTCCTTCTGGTTCAACAGAATCAATTTCTGAACTTAAACAAAACCAAACTGTTTTATTTTAGCCACAGAGACAGACCACTGACACATCCTAAGCAGAGCAGCGTTATCTACCACTCAGTTATTGCCAATGGATTCTGGCAAGCAGACCAGTTAACTGATTTCCCATGACTGAGATCACAACAAAGGGTTGTTACTCTGACGACAAACACCTCTGCATGATTCAGGCTGCCAAGTGGCCTGATAAATTAAACAGTAGCCTGAACACAATTTCACATTGACTTTGAAACACCTCACTGCTAAACTTGTCACCGTTGTTCTCATTTTACAACTGTAAAGTAGATGCAGCCCAAGCCAATTTGTATTGACCTTGCCTTTTAGTTGTGTCATCTGAGATTCTACGGGGACGGGATAATCATATACTATCACACAAATAGGCATTTGAATAGAAATTCTTTATGCTTAGACTCAGTGTTGATTGCAGCATTTGCACCAAATGTGAAAGTAAATCCTTTGAGCTGAAATATTATCAGGGCCATGGATGAATTAATATTATCAGTGCCAAAATTCAAAATAATATTAAATAAAAACTGGAAGAACTGCGGATGCTGTGTATCAGAAACAAAAACAGAAATTGCTGGAAAAATCTCAGGCTTGGCAGCATCTGTGAAGGGAAATCAGAGTTAAAGTTTCGGGTCCAATGACCTTTCCTCAGAACCAAGTTGTAAATGTAAGTGGTGGCAGTGAGGGAGCTGTTTTTTTTAACCGAGGACTGTGCTTATTGCTGACGGACACGGCTTTTGCTGAGGGCTGTGTCTTTTGCTGAGGGGTAAGGGCTATGACCCAAGGCTTTTGCTGTGAGCTGTGGGCCATGGTAATCAAATATATCGCCATTCTTTCACTGTCACTAAGTCAAAATCCTGGCATTCCCTCCCGAACGGCATTGTGGGTCAACTCAGAGCATGTGGACTGCAGAGGTCGAAGAAGACACTACCATCTTGAGAACAATTAGGGATGGGCAATAAATGCTGACCAGCCAGCAATGCCCAGTCCCACAAGTGAATAAAAAAGATGGGTAAGATAGGGAAGAATGCGGGAGCATCTGCTGATGGGAAAGGCAGCTAGAAGAGGGGTGATGGAGGAAGAAGTATACTGCCCAAGGGACAGGGGCTTGCAGAAGAGGGTGGGGAGAAGTAGGTTTCAGGACTAGGGGGAGGTTGTAAGCTGGGAGGTGGTTTGGAGGGGATGCTGAATGGGTGAATGTGAAATGATGCTTAAGGCTGTATAAGTTCAGGAGATGTTATATAAAGAAAAATGACAATGGATGCTGTTGTAATGAATACTATGTTGAAGTTAAAGCTGAGACTGAGATGAGAAAGTTATAAAAACACTGGTAAATGCCTGGTTAAAATGTTCCAATGTTGTATATTTGACATACAAATACATTAGCCATGACCTCACCAGTCTGTGGAAGATGTGATTAGGGCGAAGGCTTTTTATGTGTCAAGCTATATGTCAGTTATTTGGAAACAGATACTGTAAATTTATGCCTTTTGTTTTATGCATTAGACTTGGCTAAATCCTTGCACAGTCAAGGCATCTCTGTTTCAGAGATAGTACGAACTGCAGATGCTGGAGAATCTGAGATAACAAGGTGTAGAGCTGGATGAACACAGCAGGCCAAGCAGCATCAGAGGAGCAGGAAGGCTGACGTTTCAGGCCTAGACCCTTCTTCAGAAGAAGGTTGGCCTGCTGTGTTCATCCAGCTCTACACCTTGTTATCTCAAGGCATCTCTGTGTTTGGCATCATTGTCCTCCTTCTCTCTTCCACATTCTTCTCTTCCCCTTCTCTTCCCCTGCATCATTCCAACACATTACCATCTTAAGAACCATACGTCCTGGAGGGCCATGTTATAGCGTGAGTAATAGACATCACATTGGTCAATATTCTTCCAGGAGTAAAGCCATCAAGCTGATTCTGGTGAGGGAAAAATGAAAAGCTTCAGCACATTTAGTCCCAGAGGATGAAGCAGTTATGGCAGTAACCAGGAAAGTGAGCACACACATGAGGGAAGAACTATGGTGTAGTTATAGACCTGTTGGACTTGGTGGGACTGGAAGCACTTGCTGTTGACGAATCTCACGATCCAACAGCTTGATGGCCCAATGGATGATAACCTGTTCGGAAGGGCCATTCAGCCTTGGACATGACTGCCCTTCCTGCCTGCAAGGCCCCTTTCATCAGGAATTGAAAGTAACTACCCAAGAAGGGAAAAAAATTAAAAGAACAATAATGCTTGGAAATTAATGCTCTGGATGTATGGGAGCATCATCTCCAGGAATATGAGTCAAACCTGCACACTTCATTCACCAGTTTCAGTGACTTTTCCATCCAGGACCCAACTCTCACAAAAGCAGAATCGGTGACTTGCAAGATGCAGTGCTGTACTGCCATTTGAGAGACACCAAGGTCTGCAGCTGATTTCCTGAAGAAACCAAAAGACAAAGATGTTCGAGGCCATGGTGATCAACTAGGCATTGTGAGTATTACTGCGCAGTGTGAGGTTTTTCACCGTGAGTGAGGTAACTGCACAGCAGATCTGACACAGGGGTGAATTTTATGGGGTGTGGGCTGTGCCCACTCAAACCTGGTAACAAAGTCAGCTGTAAGCTCTGTAAAGACTGTCTCTTTTCATTTTTTGTGTTTATTTTTATTGTGTTTTGGCCTGCACTGAACACAGAATGTACTGCTGAAACTATGAGGGAATCCTGAGAAGGAAGGTCATAGAATATTAGACTTTGAGATCAGTCTAGGCACTTTGATCAGGGAGAAATCTGTGCTACAAGAAAGAGGGAAGCACACAGGCAGTATGGGTGGGGATGGGGAGGGACGGGGGGCAGCTGCAGGAATCTGGAAGGTTTGTCATGAATGGAAGTCACCTGGATGGCACATGGGATCACCCAAAATGAGTAGCCCTCCTCCCCACCCCACCTTCCTCTTCACCTTTTGCTCCAAGTAGAAAAAGTAGTGTGTTAGCCATTTCTTTTCTCTGTCTGCCATAATATAGTGGCAGAGGCACTGAATTGGCAACTTCAGATATTAAGTGTGAGGGGGTTGGTGCATGGGGACCTGTTCAGAGTGGGCTAGAAGGCAGTGAGCTAACCATCCAACTTATTTTACATCCACCCCCAGTCCTGCCTGCAAATATATCAGCGGGGAAGGGAACATTAATATCCCCCAGATTACTTTGCGCCGAGATAAAAATATAACATGATAGAGCCCTCAATAAATTAAACCTCGATTTTTTTAAAATTAGTTTCTCCAGATTTGTGTCAATTGTTTATGGCACAATAGTGAGATATTGAAAATCTCACAGTACGGTGTTAGCCAGAGGAATTTTAACAAAAAAATCAAATGCCAACGTTAGATTCATTATGCTAAATGAAGTAAATAACAAATGTTCATGTTTACTGACTTGGGAACCAGGAATTACTCATTGAATGTTATGCAGTTGACACTTTTCTGCTGCATGATATCAATGGCTTGGCTAAACAATATCTATAATATTGAAGGTAAAACAAAATGAGGTAAGTGGTTTTAGGCAGCTAGATGTAATCCCCGCAGTCCTTGTAAAGCCCAGCAGTCAGATTTGGCAGCAGGTTAAAGCTGAAGGAATATTGGAATTGATTATATAATATTCAATTTTCATAAATATATGGAAGCATTAAGTTGTACTTAAAGGCATTGAACCTACCTTCCAATTGTGTGTCATGTAAATCCTATTTAAAAAAAGACAATTACTCTTTGTGATGTTAGAGTACAAGCCTTTTAAGGTACTTATATGACATTCTTCTGCCAACTTCATTCTTGCTGGAGGTGTAGTTTTTTTAAGACAAATTAATTAATACTCCTGCTGGACAAGGTGGCTGATAAATTTCAAATTGTCTTACATTAAAAAGAAACTTCTTGAGTTTACATTATAATGAGCTGTTTTATTAATGATTATGACACAGTATTTTCATTAGCTAGCTTATCATTTTGCTAGCTTTGTCTAAAGATTATGAGGGAGAATTTAACTTACTGTGTGATACACTAATG
Organism: Rhincodon typus; assembly: GCF_021869965.1. Taxonomy (NCBI): domain Eukaryota; kingdom Metazoa; phylum Chordata; class Chondrichthyes; order Orectolobiformes; family Rhincodontidae; genus Rhincodon; species Rhincodon typus. The sequence goes on along the minus strand of NC_063332.1, from coordinate 123,027,086 downwards.
GTAGTGACTAAGTTTCACACGATACACACCACCATTTTTTATGTTAATTTGAGTGAAGAAGAACGCAGGGTGAATTGTCTAGCATGCGGATGATATATATTTGCAGGTTTCCCACCCAACTGGGGAAATTTAAAATAGGACTATAACACTCTATATTTCTCAGATAAACCTGCTGAAAAAGACTATGGCCTTACTTCTCTTGGCTAAGTCCATCAAGCTTATAGGAGGGATTCTTGTCATGCAGTCCAATGAGATTACTTGCCATAATTTACCAAGATTGCCTCATTAACTATTGACCCCATCCCATTTCATCCCTCATGTCCAATTCTAGCCCTAATTCTCCACATGCTAATGCCAGAGCAATTCACCTCTCACTGAATATCTGACAAAAGACCAGCAACAACAGTGCCCTGGACAACCACTGGCTTTCAGAAGCTGCCCTGCTCGGTCAAGTGTGGAGTCTGAAGATGTTGGTGAAGGGGAAGATGGTGTCTAGATTCTCAGACAGGGACCTGGGAGTACTGGTTGAGGGATGGTGCAAAGCAGGGGAGTACTTTTGACGGAGGACTGGGAGAGGAGACCGTGGCACCAGACCCTGGTGAAACGCTGCGAGGTAGCCACCCTGTTCCTGTAAGGAGGTCAATGATTGCTGTGCTGCACCAAAGTATGTGCAATAGCCTTCTTTATGCTTTCTCACATTCACTCTATCTCTGCTGTTTCACCAATATTCTTCATTTTCTACCACTCTCACTATTAGGTGCACTGTCTTCCCTACCCCTCTCACATCCCACCTAATCTCCCACATCACTAAACCTACATGAACTCTCCACTGCCTCCTTACTCTCTTGGAGCACCTTATCACTTTTCCACTCACTCCCAGTTTCACCTCACTCAAACTCCTTTGTTTTTGAGTCAGCCCACAACATGGCAGAAAGGAACTGGATAGGTGGGAAAGTGCTGAATATTGCTATCCTCAGCCCCTGCAAAGAGAGAACTCTGGCCTTCACAGGAGAAGATCAAGACCATTCCTGTGGGGATGCTAAAACATCCATTACCCAACAACCTGGAAAGTACCACACTTCATTCTACTGTAACTCTCACATTAACCCTGTTGTCACTATCATTCATTGCACACCACGTCTAACTGCTGGCTACAATGCCTTCTCTCCCTTTGGCCTTGCACGTGTTGCCAACTTGTCTTCTACACCCATGGTGGAATGGGTTACTCTCCCAGAAGCCACCTCCTCGAATTCTGAGGATAAGAGAACTGAGAGTATTACAAGGTTCTCAAAGATCAACTCAAGGTAAGATTTAACTTAAGGATTTACAAGTTCCAATCATGCCACACAGACAGCAACACAAAGAATGTTCACAGTATTGGTTTTTAATGACTGTGAGCCAATAAGGACTGAAGATGCTGGAAGCCAGAATCAATAATCGTGGAGCTGGAAAAGTACAGCAGGTCAGACAGCATCAGTGGAGCAGGAGAGTCAACGTTTTGGGTCAAAACTCTTCGTCAGGACTGGGGAGGGAAGCCCAGAAATAAATAGAGGGAGCGCGAGTGGGGCTGGGGAAGAGTAGGTGGGATGATGATAGGTGGATGCAGGTAAGGGGTTATAGTGATTTGTCAGTGGGAAGAGTGGAGCAGACAGATGAGTAGCAAGATGGACAGGTTAGGTCAGGTCAGGGAGGTGGGACACAGGATAAGGCTGGGGGTTGGAGGGATTTTGAAGCTGGTGAAGTCAATATTCAGGCCCTTGGACTGTAAGCTCCCAAGGCAAAATATCAAGTGTTGTTCCTCCAGTTTACATTTGATCTCATTCTGACAGTGGAAGAGGCCAAGGAAAGACACGTCACCAGGGGAGTGGGGGGAAGAATTAAAATGGATGGCAACCAGAAGATCAGGTTGATTGGTGCATGCAGAGTGTAGATGCTTCACGAACCAGTTCCCTAGTCCGCGTTTGATATAGAGGAGACCACATCGGGAGAAATGGAAACAATAAATCAGGTTCAATAAGGTGCAGGTGAATCTCTGCTGGATCTGGACGGATTGTTTGGGGCTGAGGTGAGGGGGGAGCTGTAGAGGCAGGTGCTGCAAATCTTGCATTTGCAGGGAAAGGTACCGGATATGGTGGAAATGTTTGTGGGGAGTATAGAGCGGATGAAGGAGTTGCGGAGTGAACGGTTCCTGTGGAAAGCGACAGGGTAGGGAAGGAAATATCTTTCTGGTGGTGGGGTCTGATAGTAGGTGGCGGAAATGTCAGAGGATGATACATTGGATTCAGAGGTTGGTGGGGTGGTACGTGTAGACTAAGGTGACTCTATCCTTATTGTTGTTGGAGGGAGGGGATTTGAGGGCAGAAGTGCAGGAAATGGGGGAGATGTGGTTGTGGGCATCCTTAATTACAGAAGGGATGAACGTACAATCTATAAAGTAGAAGGATATCTGGGATGTCCTGGAGTAGAACACCCAACTCACTGACTTCCACAACTACCTCAACTACACCTCCATTCACCCACCCTCCTGCAAAAAAGCTATCCCATACTCTCAATTCCTGCACCTCCACCACATCTGCTCCCAGCATGAGGCATTCTATTCAAGGACATTTCAGATAGACTCCTACTTTAGAGAACATAGTTTTCCCTCCTCTGTAATTAAGGATGCCCGTAATCGCATCTTGCCCATTTTCCGCACTTCTGCCCTCAAAACCTGTCCCTCCAACAACAATAACGATAGAGTCCCCTTAGTTCTCATGTACCACCTCACCAACCTGCGAATCCAACACATCATCCTCTGACATTTCTGACACCTGCAATCAGACCCGCAGAGACAGTTCATTTCGCTACTCCTTTGCCAGCTCTACACTCCCCACCAACTTCCCCACCACATCCGGCACCTTTCCCTGCAACTGCAAGAGGTGCAACACCTGCCCCTACACCTCCCCCTCACCTCCATCCAAGACCCCAAAAATCCTTCCAAATCTGGCAGAGATTCATCTGTACCTCATCCAACTTGATTTATTGCATCCCTTGCTCCTGATATGGTCTCTTCTATATCAGGGAGACCAAACACTGACTCAGGGATCAGTTCGTGAATATCTGCACTCTGCATGCACCACCCAACCTGATCTTCCGGTTGCCATCCATTTTAATTCCCCCTCCCACTCTCCTGGTGACATGCCCATCCATGACCTCCTCCACTGTCAGAGTGAGGCCAAACATAAACTGGAGGAACAACACCTGATATTTTGCCTTGGGAGCTTATAGTCCAAGGGCCTGAATATCGACTTCACCAACTTCAAAATCCTTCCAACCCCAGCCTTATTCCCATGTCCTGCCTCCCTGACCTGTGCTAACCAGTCCATCTTCCTTCCCACTGACCAATCACTGTAACTCTTTACCTGCATCCACCTATCAACAGCCCACCTACCTTTCCCCAGCCCCACTGCCCCCATTTATTTCTGGGCTCCCCTCCGCCTCCCCTGTCCTTCGAAAGGGTTCAGCCTAAAACGTTGACTTTCCTGTTCCTCTTATATTGTCTGATCTGCTGTGTTGTCCAGCTCCACACTTATTAACACTAAGAATGTATTGGCCACTTTGTTAGACAATGCCACGTGCGTGACTTTTCTGAAGACAACCTTGCCAAAGAGGTTCCTCGAGTTAATCATCATCTCTACATCATCCCTACACAAATCAAAGTCTTTAGGTGGGATCTTTTGGGGAAGAAAAAGGACTACGCTATTGACTCAGTACTTGATTATGGATAAATGAAGCCATTGTGGTAGGCTAACAATGATTAAATGTGTTAGGCGCAGCCAGCACTATTGTTACAGTCAGCAATGTGTCCCAAACCAACAAACTCTGAAACAAATATAGTGCACCTGCCAAAAGCTATCTTTTCTTGAGATCTGTAAAGCATGTGGCATCAAGGGACTTTGGGCACACACATGTGCAAATCTATTCTGAAGGCCAAGCCAGATCCCAGAACAAAATACAGTTAACCAACAAGATGAAACAACACAGAACGCTGGCAGCGAGGAAAGTGTTATGAAGGTACTCAAGTGCAATCTCACCAACAAGGTTCAGAGGTGATCAAGTGAATAGCAAACATCAGAACGTGACTAAACATTCCATATTGTGAACCTCACGTACCGTGGCATTTTTACAAGAGGACAAGAAAATTTTAGAACCACTTACATCATATGTCCTGAAAAGGTAGGATGACATACTCAGTAACACTAAAATTGGTAAAAGAGCTAGGGAGGCCACATTACCACTGCACATCCTGAAAGAAAAAAGATTCAGCAAGTGATGCTCCATGCTACAGCCTATGAGGGAACATCTCACAAAATATAATGGTTCAGCAATTCCATACATTGGCAGAATTACACTGCAGTGGCAATATGAAAGCCTATCTTATCTTCCCAAAACCTTATAATTGGCAAATATCAACAGTGGCAGTGCCAGAACGACCAGCAAGTACACCACAGAACTTAATACATCACAATCCATCAGATTCAAACCACACCTACTGTGGAGGAACAGACTACGTATAATGCAATTGGATCAGTCAACAATCTCCAAGGATATGACTTTGAAATGAGAAATGAGCCAAGATCCAGGTCAGTTATATCTGATGCAGTGAGCAGACTACCCAACATGCACAAAGGCCAAGAGATTCCTCTTGATCTACACATTGATGCTCTAGACTATGAATTTGTTGTCATGGTTGAAATAATTGTTGAAGATGAATAACTCTAAGATTTGCAAAACATCATTAACCAGAGATATCTTGACAGTATTAAAGAAGTACCTGAGAAGACAAGTTGATTTTTTCAAACAGATGCCAACTTGGCACATCATGACAAGTGATTTTCAGGTGCAAACAAGTTCTAATACAAAAAGCATTATGCCCAGATATCATTTCCATATTACATCAGGGATATATGGGCATTGAACACAGAAGACAGCTAGTGCACGAGTCTGTGCACTAGCCAGGGATGGGTCAATATATTCAATGACTCATGAATGCATGTGAAGCACACCAAATGTATTGAACCTATCAATACGGGGACACTTTACATCCACCTGTGTCAACGACTACTTAGACAAAAGAACCAATAGACATATTCAGCGTGCAAGTGGGAGATTATGGCCTGGTGATGGATTATTTCTCTAAATTCCATTCTTCAAAGACTTTGCAACACAATGTCACTGACAGGATGACTCCTATTTTCAGTTTGTTCCATAACCCAGTATGGATAATATTTGATATAGCAGACTGGCAAACTGTTTCGAGATGAGTACTGAATGAGGAGTCACCCATATCAAATCATCATTCCACTTTTAATGCTCACATGGTCTATCGGATTGTATGGTATATAGTATCAACACAATGATCATTAGTTGTTGAACAACAAAGCACAATCTTCACATTGCATTGTTGCATTTTCATGCAATACCAATGGAGAAGGTCTTACCATCCTACTTGTGCTGAAAAGTCAAGTGTGAATGACTTTACCAGTAAGCAATTGTCTAACCATTTCAAGTCATGGGATATTCTTCAAAGACAAAGGGAAATTAACAAGATACATGTTGGGTGAACTATCAAAACTGCACACAGAATACAAGTTAGGAATACAAATTCAAATATTTGGATACCAGTAAAGATTTCTAAAATTTGCAAGTAACCTTGATTATACAAAGCAATTACGGATCATGTTGTTAGGTCATGAAGGAACAGAAGTCAGTTCAGACCAATGTATGGCACACCAATTATGCATGAAACAAGGGAAGAAGAGCTCTTCAAAGATGATGATGGGGTGATGTTGAGTGGCAGAAATCAGTAGCAAAACAACCAAGTTGTCAAAGAAGTGCAACAGTGAACAATACGTATCTCTCCAAATAGGTAACCCATCTCCAGAACAAAACAAGTTGTTAAACCTCCAAAACAATGCATTGAAATTTAAATTTTTAGTCCATTAAATTCTGTTTTATCTATTTTCACAATTCTCAAATTGACAAAACTTGCCTATGTAGGACCATGTATGTCTGTTTGAGATGAGTATGTAAGTATTTAGCTTTGGAAAAAAGGTGATGTTCCATCGTGTTACATGATCAGTATGTCAATATACATTTAAGAGACATGCTTGTTATATCATCATTTGGCATCAGAGCATGTGATATGACAGTATAAAGTTTCATACTTTACCTTACCTCAGATCACTTGAAACATAAATACTGGAAGCATACTCCTCCGTTGTAAACTAATAGCTAAGGTTAGACCAGATATTAATGTGCCTGTGGAATGTAATATTTGGACATTATAGCTGGTTGTAACAATATATGTTGCATTCTCCAACAGCACAATTTCTATGCATTTTTTTTGTTACGGGAGATAATATAAGCACTGCCACACCAAGTAAACACCCTATTGGAGGCAAACTCATGCAATTTCAATCAAAAAAGTATGCTCCAACAAATAGTTACATTTTAAAAATCTTTTTGTAAAATTAATTTATTCAACAATTGAAACTTTATAAACAAGATTAGAATTAGATTCTAAATCAGCTGTTAATTTAAGAGAGCTCTCATAGAGACCAAACAGTGGATAGGTTGAGCTGGTCATTATCTTGAACTTGTTATGAAAGACTGACCTAAAAATCAAGTTTTTTAAAATTCACTTGCAGGATGTGACCAATGTGAAAGATGAGAAGCAACAATCTAAAAGGCAAAGGAAGCTACCTTTCAAAGTATGATGATAAACCAAAATATGGAATTTGAAACAAAATCCAGAGTAAAAGATATACAAAATACTCAAAAACTTAAGTTTTGATTTTAAATAAGCTCCGATTGAAAATGATTAGCTATGTATCCCCCGAAATAGAAAGAATTTAACACTGTTTGAATGGAAAATCTTCCTAAAGGACCCACAGCTAACAAAATTAGTAGTAATAGAAAATGCTGGAAATTATCAGTTGCTTAGGCAGCATTTAGTTACAGATTTGATAGGCAGGATTTTAACTGCAAAGAGGAGAAAGGTTCAGGTTTGGATGGAGAATGAAAACCTTGATAAGTGGCATAATTGTGACTATTTCCAGGTTTAAACCAGTTGAGGTTGCAGTTAATTGGAGATTCCCCAGTGAGCCATGCAGTAAATAATTAAACTACTCAAGAAAGCAATTATCTTAAGATTTAAGCATTTCTTATTAATAGTCAGTATTCAGGTCTCCTGAGCTGCATGGAATTTATGAGGGTCAACAATGATGAATCTGGCATCGGATCAAAGTTGTACATTGAATCCTGTCATGATGTACCTGTGCTGGTTCCACCAGCAGCTGTTAGGTATGCTCATGCAAACCCTTTTTCCAAAATGACATCCTGCACACTTCTCGTCAGGGTGTGACCAAGCATTCTGAAACTCCAGTTCTGCTACATAGCCTAACTGGGCCCCACTAATGCTGCATTCTGACCTACAACCCAAGGTACATTGTCTGTCTCGACAGGACCCTTTCTATTTGAGCTTACAACAATTTTTTGCCCGAGACACTTTCAACTAGTTATCTCCTTACTTTTTAATAACTTATTTCATTGTGTCAAAAGAAACTGGCCTTTTCTATTGCGTGATTCGCATACCAATAAGGAGTAAAGACTTTCAATATATCAACAGGTATCTTCGCAAACTTCCATCCAGGTTGACAAATCATTTATTATTTATTTTAGAGGAACAACAAATTCCAAACACATTTTTATCTATCTTTTGTCCAGGAACCTTTTCTTCAATTGGTGTCAGTATTTATAGTGTAATAGCTAATAGCAAAATCCTATGGAAAAATAGTGAAAGATTTAGTATTTTGAGGAATGTAGAACATTACAGTCTTACATTCCAAGTTTCCTTTGTCATTTTGTATGCACATTTGAGGTTATTTGAAGAGAATATTGTCGGTGCTATTTGTTTTTCAGGAAACGTGATATAATCTGAATGTAATATATTGCAAAACTTTGTAAACAAACGTCTTTTAAATTCTATGAATTAATGGACTAATTAGATTAATGGACAATACCTGACTGTAAGTGTAAATGTTTCTTCATTTTAATAACACTGTTTAATTAGGAGTGTGAAAGTAAGTGAAAATTTAATTAAATCTAATCATTCACACTAATGAAAATAGATTTTATATTGTAAATAATGGGCAACAACATCAGGTGCATGCATTTTCCATTAAATTCATAGCAAATTAAGCATTGTGTTTAACATTTAGCAATTAATTGGTTGCTAACTCATGCAGCTCATATTTTATTCAGTTGCTTTTCTCGCAAAGATGCTCAGAATGAGACATTAAAATTGCCACACAGTATATCTGTTATCCTGTTGTTCCATAGTGTTTCACTTTAATGCACTTCTGTAGTTTTTCTTTATTTTCTGTACCCTTTCGGGTCATCCTGTTATTTCTTGAACATATTTTCAGTTTGCTCCATTGCAGACACTCACAACCTATTTCATCTGAGCTCTGCAAGTGACAGTGTAAGGGGAGGGCATCACTGGACAGGAGAATGGCCCTGACAGACAGATTTGTAGAGATCCAAATTTCAGAACAAGAGAACTTTTAACTATTCTGGAGGACAGCAGATATCTTTAAGCCCTCATTTTATTTTCACCTTCTATGTCAATACATAGTAATTGATTCCATACAGGTATTGTTACAATGTTGGAAAGTTTCCCACTCCTCCAGAGCTGTTCATCCATATAAAAAGCCATAAAACTAAGTTTTATTTGATTTCTTAAAAATACGTTGCACTTTTGACTTTTGTTTGTAAACTAGATTTTGTTTTAGTCACAATGTATAGCTCGGTCTGAAATTTGATTAATACGTTACTTATCACGTTGGTTAAACCATGACTTTTATTTGTAGTGAACTGCATTAAGATGCAGAAAATTAATTGTTTTCAAAGTGCCAACTTCATCTAGTAGTATTCTCACCTCAGAGTTAGAACCCACTCCAGTGGTATGAGCACATAATGTAGGTTAAAACTCCAGAGCAGTACTGAGGAAATATTAGAGTTGCTATCTTCCGGATCAGTTGCTTAGTGTATGATCTTTCAGTCTTTACAGGTGATGTTAAAAAAAGCCTGAAGATGAGTGGAGTTCTTCTCCTGTGCTGACCATTTGCTATTGCTCAAATTGTTATTTATTTCATTGTTGTTTGTAAGATCTCCAAATGTGCAAATTATGGACCATGTTGTCCTAGTTACAATTGTGACTATGCTTTGAATGTTCTACAAGGAAGTCTGCAGGTTTTTCAACACATTCATTCTATAACCCTAACTAGAGTGAACAGAAGATCCAGAACTTTGGCTGGAACCTCATGTCTTGACTTCGTTGAGGAATACCTGCTTGACTATCTTTGAAAGTGGAACTCCCAGTTATGCAAAACCAAAATATTAGAGATGGAAAGGTCAGACTTTGTTGTTCATATTCTATAATGACTGCTTACTTACATCAGGCTTTGGACTATGTGGTGCCTAATCTTCTCCATGTTCTAATATCTGAAAAAAAGGGGCATTATGGGTAAGTTGGGCGTCCAAGCTTCTAATACAATGTGCAGTGTAGACACATACAAACATCAGAGCCTACATGTGAAATATGCATTCATTTTGTTGCAGATCAAATTGCCTGTCTGATGCCTGTTCTAATGTTTCAGCTATAAATAGGAATGCCCTCAATGCTGCTGAAGCAGAATATCCAAACCCTTATGTAGCCTAACCAGTAGTCCTTCATGGGATTACTTAAAGGCGGAGCAGATAGGTATAGCTGGAGCACCTTTCAGCTTAAAGGTAGGCTGGAAGATGAATGGCCTTTTGCTGATTGTCTCCCCTCCAAGGATCGAGAAGTGTGCAGCTACCTGCAGGTTGCTGATGGCTGCAATTCACCAGCATAATTTAACTAAGGCCTGAGGCCTAATAACAAGCACAGCTTGGGCCAAGCCATTGTAGTGCAGAGGATTGTTCACTTCCATTTCCCTCCCAAATACCAATACATCATTTTGTTCACAATGATAATAATTGCCCATGCAGAGGATTAATATTTTAATGTAAATATTCATGAAGAGAATAATCATAGAAACTTAGAAATTAGGAGCAGGAGTAGGACTTCCAACCTGATCTGCCATTCAGTGCAAATATGGCAGATCCTCTATCTTCATGGGATAATCCTGAATTCTCCCCATTCATCTTGACACCTTACACAGCTGAAAAGCGCCTTTCCTTGAACGTTTTTAACAAATTTGAATCAACATTTCATGTATAAGGTCTAGAAAATGAGCTGACTGCAAGAGCAATTCCTTTCAAAGTGCAGTCAAATGATTACAAAAGAAGAAACCCAAGCAATTATAATGGACTGAAGGAGTTATCTTTGGAAAGTTCATCTGTTTATTCGATTTATTGATATTAGTGTCATAGGCTGCTCTTTTGTCATGCCCAAGTATAACATAAATATCTTCAACACTGAGTACTTATTAAATCTACAGGAATGCTACTGTATTTTCAATTGCCATTTGTATTGCTGAACATAGTATGTAAATGATCTGGAACATTTTACTCTTCAATAAAGCAATTGTTCCATAAAAGATAATACTGCAATGATGCGAAGTAGGAAAATGAATGCAACCAATTGCCAATTATCTGATGCTGCAGTGTTGGAATAGTTGGTACTCTGCCCATTTCAGAATCTTGTGGAAACTCACATACGAGAAATTTAACTACTCAAGCAGAATTTTCAGATTATTAATGGTCTTTTAATCCTTCAGAATGGAGGACAGTTAGGTGATTTAGCTAGATGGCTAGCATGTGGATCAGATTAGTGACAATGGTATGGAAGTCACTATTTACCTCTTTTTACCCTACCCATGGCAAATATCTGAACATTTCACTCCACAAATAACTGCTAAGTTTCTGCTTTCAGACAGAGAATTGAAGAAGAAATATTGTGGTTGGGAAGTTGGCACACATTTCCAACTGGAAGTATGCTACTTCCATATTAATACAACAGGTGCTCTGATGATAAGAGCTGATGTTGGGAGTATTTTACGTACAGACACATTAATTTAAATCAGTGTCTTTCCTCTTGCAGACATGTTCCTGATTTTTGAATGCCTCATCACCTGTCTCACCATGTGCCAGTAGGTCATATTGCTTTTCTGAATGTGGATCCAAGAGTAACAAAAACAGAAGTTGCTGGAAACATTCAGCAGGTCTGGCAGCATCTGTGAAGAAAAAATCAGAGTTAACGTTTCGAGTCCGGTGACCCTTCCTCAGATCCAGCTCTGAGGATGACTCACCGGACCCAAAATGTTAACTCTGATTTTGTCTTTATAGATGCTGCCAGACCTGCTGAGCTTTTCCAGCAACTTCTGTTTTTGTTCCTGATTTACAGCATCTGCAGTTCTTTCGGTGAATCTAAGAGTGTTTCCCTTGATCCAACATTGGCTGGTATCTATTACCTTACCCTTGCTTATTCCTAAACCTTGCTAGGCTAATGATTCTGTCATCCTGTCCCAGGTTAATCTTAAGCAAGCACAAGGCTTACTGTTGGAGCTGTACCCTCAGCTTCCTAAGCCCTAAGACACTATAGTTCCATTCCTAAAAATCTTCACTTAACTACGTCTTTTTCTACCTATAAGACACTCCATAAAACCTACATGTTTGAGTGGCACTACTTTAATGTTTATTTTTGAGTCTTGGTGCCAATCGTAGTCTCATTAAAGTACTTTGAACTGCCTGGGGATGCATTATGACATTAGAGGTGCTATATAAATTCCAGTCATCATCATTGTTGCTGATGATACACGCAACATTCTATTCTTGCCAAAGGTGGACTATTATTTTAGGAATGAGCAGATACAAGAGGAACAGCCAAATAAAGCAGTTTTGCACAATTTAAACACTACGTTTATGATACATGTGCAGAGACTGAAGAAAGTGCAACTGACTAGAGTTGACACGTTGTCTTGTTAATGAATTATCATTTTATTTGCGACTGCGTTTTGGATAACTTGTGTAACTTGTAACTGCAACTGATACTGAAAATAATTTATTTTTGATGCAAAGAAGGGTGTTTGGAGAAATGTATCTTCCAGTTGAGGGAGATGAGATTGTGTATGTGTGCCACGATTGCTTCTCTGTTGTATTCACACATATACTTCTGCCCAGACTGTACTTTCGATGATAAATGCACACGGAGACTCATCATTTCAAAAGCTTGCTGGGACAGTGCCTGATTGTCCTGTTTAAACACAAATGTGTCTGATTAATCATGAAGTATTCAGTGAAATAGGATACAATAGGATAATTGGTAACAGGTTCCTGCCTGGCTATACCCATGAGGGGACAAAATTTACTGAACTTGCAATGCCAGGCAAATGATTATTAGGATCTATCTGTATCAGGCCCTGGTGATGAGGATTTCAGATTAGTTATCTGCTGTCAGAACACCTATAAACTACCCTTTACACCAACAATGACAGTCAGCTCGAAACTGGGGCATGCCTTTAGGTGTTTTGCAGAAATGCTAAATGCTAATTCATGAATCTGATACCATGGAGTAGTATAAAAGGCTATGCTACTTCACAACTTTATAATGCAGTACTACCTCCTCTATAACAGTCAGAAAATAGGAGTTCAGTGGTGCGCAGTTCTATCACATACAGTGAAACTCATACAACAATAACAACAAGAACAACATGCAGTTTTGCAGAAATAAAAACAGAAAGGTCTGGGGTAACTCAGTAGATCATAGAGTCATAGAGATAGACAGCATGGAAACAGACCCTTTGGTCTAACTCATCCATGCCGACCAGAAATCCTAAACTAATCCAGTCCCATTTGCCAGTATTTGGCCCATATCCCACTAAACCGTCCCATATACCCATCCAGATGCATTTTAAATGTTGTAATTGTACCATCTTCCACCACTTCCCTTGGCAGTTCATTCCATACATGCACCACCCTCTGCATGAAAAAGTTGCGTCTTAGGTCCCTTTTACGTCTTTCCCCCTCGCCTTATACCTATGCCTTCGAGTTTTGGACTCCCCTACCCGTGGGGAAAAGATCTGTCTATTTACCCCATCCATGCCCCTCATGATTGTATAAACCTCTACAAGGTCACCCCTTAGCCTCTGACACTTCAGGGAAAATAGCCCCAGCCTCTCCCTAAAGCTCGGAGCATCCAACCCTGACAACATCTTTGTAAATCTTTTCTGAACCCTTTCAATTTTCACAACATCCTTCTTACAGCAGGGAGACCAGAATTGAACACAATATTCCAAAAGTGGCCTAACCAATGTCCTGTACAGCCGCAACATGACCTCCCAACTCCTACACTCAATTCACTGACCAATAAATGCAAGTGTAACAAATGCTTTCTTCATTAACCCTCTCCACCTGCAGCTCCACTTTCAAGGAACTATGAACCTGCATTCCAAGGTCTTTTTGTTCGGCAACACTCCCCAGGACCTTACCATGAAGTGTATAAGTCCTGCTCTGATTTGACCTACCAAAATGCAGCACCTCACATTTATCTAAATTAAACTCCGTCTGCCACTCCTTGCCCCATAAGTCCATCTTATCAAGGTCTTGTTGTACTCTGAGGTAACCTTCTTTGCTGTCCATTACACCACCAATTTTGGTGTCATCTGCAAACTAACTGACTATACTCTTTACATTCATTTCCAAATCATTTACAAAAATGACAAAAAGCGTTGGATCCCAGCACCGATCCATGCAGCACACAGTGGTCACTGGCCTCCAGTCTGAAAAGCAATCCCCCACCACCACCCTCTGTCTGGCAACATTTATGCAGAGAGAAACAGAGTTAATGCTTAAAGTCCTGCATGACTTATCTTCATCCGAGGTAGTGGAATCCCAAGCGGCATAACTGCTAGACCAGGCTTGCTACCAATAGTGAAGGAACCGACAAGGGGGAAAAGCCTATTTGACCTCATACATGCATCTGCTCATAACAGCACTAGTAGTTGTGACAACCACACAGACCTTGTGGAGACAAAGTCCTACCTTAACTTTGAGGATACTCTCCATCATATTGTGTGGCACTATCATTCTTCTGAACAGGATATCTTTCAAACTAAGCATTCGTGAGGCAGTGTAGACCATTAGCAACAGCAGCAGAATTGTACCCCAGGCAATTACCACCTCTTCAGCCTTCTCTTAATCTTCAACAAAGTAACAGCAGGGAGTATTTCTTATTCACTTCCCAAGCTGTTCTCACCATCCCCTAAACACTGCCTACCACACATATCGATTGGAGGCTACAACCCAGGAACAGAGACTGGGAGAAAACCTAGACCCAGTCACTATGGTTAAAGAGAGACCTGGCACTTCGTAACTAAACCAGCGGAAAAGCTAGGCCCAGAAACTTAGTCAAGTGAGAGAACCGGAGCTCAGTAACCAAGGCCGGTAAAGAGCTGGGGCCTGGTAACCAAGACCAAAGAGTCAGCGCAAGCCCAGTAACAGAGCGAGGGCAGGTGCTGGAGCCCAGTAACAGGGCTAGGATAGGAGGCAGGGAGGAAGCTGGGGCCCAGTAACTGAGGCTGGAAGAAAGTGATGTCCCAGTATAGCTGAATGCAGGGAAAGAGTTGGTGCCCAGTCACTATTTTCAGGGAGACAGTCAAAGTCCAGCAACTGACACAAGAAAGAGCAGTAGGGCCTTACAACCAAGGACAGGGAGAGTGACACTGAAGTCAGGCAGCTATGAGAGCTGGGGTCTAGTAACTGAGTCAAGGCAAGGCCTGGGCCGCAGTAACTCAGACTAGGGAGACAGACAGAGCCCAGTAACTCATGCTGTAGTCCGGTAGCCAGGGCTAGTGAGAGAGACAAGTCAAGTAATCGTTGCCTAGCTAGAACTGAGGTCTAGTAACTGATAGCAGTGAGAGAGCTGAGGGCCCATATATGAAAGTGAAAGAATGCAAAGACCCAGTAAAAACAGCCACAGAGATGATTACTCACCCTTTAAATTTAATTTTCCATATAATGTTCTGTTTCTACTTCTGGAGTACTCATTGTTCAATTCCAAATCTAGTCCAGAGCTGTAAATAATTACAGGAAGTTGCCCTTATTGCTATAATTAAGCACAGTTGCAAATAATGGTCTTAAACAGAGCAGTTCACTTTAGCCCATGTCAAAACCTGTTTTTAGCAATCCAGTGAAACTGTAGACATATCAGAAAGTCTAAGCTCTTTAATGCACTTATATTTTACAATGCAGCATAATAACTACTATGCAGAAAGTGTTTGATTTATGATTAAATATGCAAAGTGATTGCAAATAAGAAGATTTACTACCGACTTTGATTGTATTTTCCCATCCAAACAAATGGTGTCCTTTTCCTTCTCCAAGTCATTCTGTGCCTTTTATCTGTTTATAAAGAAGGCCAAGTTAAAAAAAAAGCAAATTCCACACTCAAGTTCATCAACAAGATTGAAAACAGTCAGTGAGAGATGAAAGCAGATCAGGAAGCAATGATTGGGCAATGACAAATTTGTGGAACAGTTTCGAGGGGCTGAATGGCCTACTCTTGTTGCTATGTTCCTGTGAAATGTTTCTGTAAAATGTAAATAAAAGAAAAACTGAGGGAGGTATTGAATTCTGACTATGAACAGAAGTTTCCCTTTCTTGGTTTGGATGGGCGACAAGTAGGCTTACAACATCAAAGATATGGTAGCATTACACAGCACCTATTTTGTTAATGATACCGACAGTGGGACATGAAGTAGCAGAACGTACAACCACCAAATAAAAAGCAACAGTTGTCTGTAACAATTAGGGTCAAAGAAGGAAAAGGGTAAATTGGCTAAATTAATGGCTCTTTACTTAAATACACTTAGTATTTGGAACAACATTAATAAACTAATGGCAAAAATAAACATTAAAGTGTATGATCTTATCACCATTACAGAGAAATGGGCATGAGGAGATCAAAGCTGTGAACTATATTTTCAAGTGATATGACTTTTCAAAAGGACAGGCAAAAATGAAGGGTGATGGGGGAGTTTTGTTTTTATGACATAGAATAAGTATGAAAGCAAGAAATGGCCTTGGATCACAAAATGTAGAATCAACATGGGAGAGAAAAGAAACAACAAGGGGAAAAAGATGCTTGTGGGTGTAGTCTATAGGCCCCCTAAACAGTAGCTAGCCTGTAGCATAGAGAATAAATCAGGAGATAATGAGGGCACAAACAAATGGCAGCATATTAATCAGGATGACTTCAATCCTATTGTAAATTGGAAAAATCAAACTGGCAAAAATAGCCACGAAGATGAATTCATAGAATGTATTTGGGACAATTTCCTAGATAGTGTGATTCCAACCAGGGATCAGGTGATTATGGATCTGGTAATGTATAATGAGGCAGGTTTAATAAATGATCTCAAAGTGAACAATTCCACAGGAAACAATGAGGATAACATGAAAGAGTTTGGTTTTCAGTTTAAGAGTAAGAAACTTAGGTCAGAAACAACTATACTAAACTCAAATAAGGGTAATTATATAGCAGTGAGGGCAAGCTGGCTGGTGTAGGCTGGGGAAGAAGTTTAGCATGAAAGATAGTTGAGAAACAATGGCAGATGCTTCAGAAGATATGAGCTAATGACTCACAGCACAGATAAATCCTAATGAAGAAGGAAGATTCTAGGCAGAGAATAAGCCTACTGTGTTTAAGCAGGGAAGTTAAGAATTATACGTAAAAGGAAAAAAAGGCAATGTGGGAAAATATTACAGCCTATTACTAAGGATATAATAACAGAGAGTATTAGAAATAGATAATATAATCAAGCAGAGTCAGCATAGCCTCATGAAGGGAAAACCACGCCTGACAAATTTATAATAATATTTTGAAGCAGTAACAAACAGGACAGATAGACTAGAGTCAATAGATGTAGTATATTTACATTTCCAAAATGATTTGATAAGGTTACTTATTAATTTAAGAGTCCATGGTTTTGGACATGGTGTATCAACACAGATAGATGATTACTTGTTTAGTAGAAGTCAGAGTATTATGATAAAAGGAGCATTTTCAGGATGCCAACCTATATATAGAAGAGCGCCACAATAATTAGTGCAGGGGTCACAATTATATACGTGGAAATGATGATGTCGCCACATTTGTGGATGACACAATTGGTGAGAAGGCAAGTGGTGAGGATAACTTGGCAGATGGAACCTAATCTGAGAAGATGTTAGGTTATGCACATTGGCAGGAAGAATAGAAGAGTTGAATATTATTTAAATGGTGAAAGACTGCAGAATGTTGTAACGCAGGGAAATTTGTGATGTGTCTGTTGCGAGCCTTGCCTGTAGTTTGCTAACTCATTGGCCAATCAGATGCTGGCAACTTGTCGTCCGAAAGTCTGTCAGAAGAGGCCTCCTCTTCAGGTGATCCAGTGATGAGAAGATTGGTCTTTCTCTTCATTTTTCAGCAGCAGAGAGAGAGGCGACAGCGAGGACCAGGGGGCTGCCTGGAATATATTTGGGCAGCGGCTGAACCCGAGACACTAAAAGTGTAGTGTCTCCCACCCGCCCTCCACCTCTAACCTAAAAAAAAGGACTCTGTGGTGTGTTGGTAAGGTAAGGTTTTTATACTTCTTCTATTTCTTCTGTATTGTGTAATTGGTTAAAAATTTACTTTCTTTTTTTATTTATCTATTAATTGGTTATTTGAAAGGACCATAGCAGAGAAGTATTAGAAAGTATTTAACTCATAAATTGAGATAAAGTAATAAAGTAATTAACTAAGTAGAGATGGCTGGGCAGGTGATATGCTGTAACTGTATGATGTGGGAGCTGGCTGATCCCATTGTGAACGGCAGTGACCACATCTGCAGCAAGTGTTGGTTGCTGGAAGAACTCCGGCTCAGAGTTGAAGATCTGGAATCTGAGCTTCAAACACTGCGGCACATCCGGGAGGGGGAGAGTTACCTGGACGCTTTGTTTCAGGAGGCAGTCACACCTGGTAGATTAAGTAATTCAAATTCAGTTAGTGATCAGGGACAACAGGGTGTGACTGCAAGTGAGGCAGGCAGGGGGATCCTGAGTTCAGGAGTGGAGGAGCCTCAGCTTTTGACCTTATCCAACAGGTACGAGATACTTGCTCCCTGTGTGGATGAGGAAAAGGGCTGCAGGGAGGATGAGCCAGCTCACCGCGGCACCATGGTGCAGAAGGCCATTCAAGAGGGGGGAGCAAAAAGACAAGTGGTAGTTATAGGGGATTCTATAGTTAGGGGGATAGATAGTATCCTTTGCAAGCCGGATCGGGAGTCCCGCATGGTGTGTTGCCTGCCCGGTGCCAGGGTGCAGGACATCTCTGACCGGCTTGAAAGGATATTGGAGCGGGAGGGGAAGGATCCAGTTGTTGTGGTCCACGTTGGGACTAACAACATAGACAAGGCTAGGATGGAGGACCTGTTTGGGGATTATCAAGCACTAGGAACGAAATTAAGGAACAGGTCCTCGAGGGTCATAATCTCCGGATTACTGCCCGAGCTACGTGCAAATTGGCTTAGGGATAAGAAAATTAGGGAAGTAAACACGTGGCTAAGGGAGTGGTGTGGGAAAGAGGGGTTCCATTTCATGGGGCATTGGCATCAGTTTTGGAACCGGAGGGATCTGTACCAATGGGACGGTCTCCACCTGAACCGATCTGGAAACAGTGTTCTTGCGAAAAGGATAAATAGGATGGTCACTAGGACTTTAAACTAGTGAGTTGGGGGGAAGGGAAAGGGAAAACGACAGGGAGTATGATGGTAAATAAAAAGGTAAGCAGCAGGTTAGCATGTGTGCAGGAGGGTTTAAGTTCAAGGCAGACTATGAAAGAAGCAAAAAGGAAGGATAACTCAGGAGATATTATTAGAGATGTTGGAAATCATGAGGGTAAGAAAGCTCGCATAAAGGCACTTTACCTGAATGCTCGTAGCATTCGTAACAAGGTTGATGAGTTAACGGCACAAATCATCGTGAATGAATATGATTTGGTAGCCATTACGGAGACATGGTTACAGGATGGTCACGACTGGGAGTTAAATATCCAAGGGTACCAGACTATTCAGAAGGACAGACAGGAAGGTAAGGGAGGTGGTGTAGCTCTGATATTCAAGGACGCCATCAGGGCGGTGCTGAGAGATGATAGAGATTCCATGGAGAATGAGGTTGAATCCATCTGGGTGGAAATTAGAAATTCTAAGAGGAAAAAGTCACTGATAGGCGTAGTCTATAGGCCACCAATTAATAACATCACATTGGGGCGGGCAATAAACAAAGAAATAACTAATGCCTGTAAAAATGTTACGGCAATTATCATGGGGGATTTTAACCTACATGTAGATTGGTTGAACCAGCTCGGTCAGGGTAGCCTTGAGGAGGAGTTCGTTGAGTGTATCCGTGATGGTTTTCTTGAACAGTATGTAATGGAACAAATGTGGGAGCAAGCTATCCTAGATCTGGTCCTGTGTAATGAGACAGGAATAATTAATGACCTCATAGTTAGGGATCCTCTTGGAAGGAGTGATCACAGTATGGTTGAATTTAGAATACAGATGGAGAGTGTGAAGATAAAATCCAATACCAGGGTCCTGTGCTTGAACAAGGGGAACTACAATAGAATGAGGGAGGACGTGGCTAAAGTAAACTAGAAACAAAGATTTTATGGTGGGACAGTTGACGAGCAGTGGAGGACTTTCAAAGCAATCTTTCAAAGTGCTCAGCAAAAGTATATTCCAATGAAAAGGAAGGACTGTAAGAAAAGGGGTAATCTGCCATGGGTGTCTAAAGAAATAAGGGAGGTTATCAAATTGAAAGAGAAGGCATACAAAGTGGCCAAAAACAGCATGAAACTAGAAGATTGGGAAAACTTTAAAGGTCAACAGAAAGACACAAAAAGAGCTATAAGGAAAAGTAAGATAGAACATGAGAAAAAACTAGCACAGAATGTAAAGACAGATAGGAAAAGTTTCTATAAATATATAAAACGAAAAAGAGTGGCTAAAATAAACGATGGCCCTTTAGAGCATGAGAAGGGGAATTTAGTTATGGGATATGATGAAATGGCCAAGGCATTGAACAGATATTTTGTATCGGTCTTCACAGTGGAGGACACTAATAATATGCCAGTAATTGACAAAGAGACGAAGGTAGGTGAGGACCTGGAAACAATCATTATTACGGAAGAGGTAGTGTTGGGCAAGCTAATGGAGCTAAGGATTGATAAGTCTCCTGGCCCTGATGGAATGCATCCCAGGGTACTAAAAGAGATGGCGGGAGAAATAGTAGGTGCACTGGCAGTAATTTTCCAAAATTCGCTGAACTCTGGGGCAGTCCCAGCAGATTGGAAAACAGCAAATGTGACGCCACTGTTTAAAAAGGGAAGTAGACAAAAGATGGGGAATTATAGACAGGTTAGCTTAACCTCTGTAGTGGGGAAGATGCTCGAGTCTATTATCAAGGAAGAAATAGCAAGGCATCTTGATAGAAATTGTCCCGTTGGGCAGACGCAGCATGGGTTCATGAGGGACAGGTCATGCTTGACAAATCTTTTGGAATTCTATGAAGACATTACGAGCAAGGTGGACAATGGGGACCCAGTGGATGTGGTGTACCTAGATTTCCAAAAGGCCTTTGAGAAGGTGCCACACAAGAGACTACTGCATAAGATAAGGATGTATGGCATTAAGGGTAAAGTATTAGCATGGATAGAGGATTGGTTGACTAACAGGAAGCAAAGAGTGGGGATAAATGAGTGCTATTCTAGCTGGCAGTCAGTGACTAGTGGTATGCCTCAGGGATCGGTGTTGGGACCGCAATTATTTACAATTTGTACAGATAATTTGGAGTTGGGGACCACGTGTAGGGTGTCAAAGTTTGCAGATGACACTAAGATGAGTGGCAAAGCAAAGTGTGCAGAGGACTGTGAAACTTTGCAGAGGAACATAGATACATTGAGTGAGTGGGCAAAGGTCTGGCAGATGGAATACAATGTAAATAAATGTGAAGTCATACATTTTGGTAGGAGTAATAGTAAAAAGGATTATTACTTGAATGGTAAAAAGTTGCAGCATGCTGCTATGCAGAGGGACCTGGGTGTCCTTGTGCATGAATCACAGAAGGTAGGTCTGCAGGTACAACAAGTAATTAGGAAGGCAAATGGAATTTTGTCCTTCATTGCTAAAGGGATTGAAATTAAAAGCAGAGAGGTTATGTTGCAGCTGTACAAGGTGCTGGTGAGGCCACACCTGGAGTACTGCGTGCAGTTTTGGTCTCCTTACTTGAGAAAGGATGTAAGGCACTGGAGGGGGTGCAAAGGAGGTTCACTAGGTTGATTCCGGAGTTGAGGGGGTTGGCTTATGAGGAGAGACTGAGTAGATTGGGATTATATTCATTGGAATTCAGAAGATTGAGGGGGGACCTTATAGAAACATATAAAATTATGAAGGGAATAGATAAGATAGAAGTAGAGAGGATGTTTCCACTGGCAGGTGAAGCTAGGACAAGAGGGCATAGCCTCAAGATTAGATGGAGCAGATTTAGGACTGAACTGAGAAGGAATTTCTTTACCCAGAGGGTTGTTAATCTATGGAAGTAGTTGATGCTACTTCAGTAAATGTTTTTTAAAAAAAAAGTAGATTTTGTTTTGAACAATAAAGGAATTAAGGGATATGGTGAGAACACGGGTAAGTGGATCTGAGTCCATGAAAGGATCAGCCATGATCTTATTCAATGGCGGAGCAGGCTCGAAGGGCCAGACGGCCTACTCCTGCTCCTAGTTCTTATGTTCTTATGTTCTCTTTTACTTTTTGCGGGGTGGGAGTAGTGAGCAGAGGGGAATCTGTAGTGGGGAGGGGGGAGGGAGATGAAGGCAAGGCATGGTGACTTTCAGAGGCAGTGTCCTTGCCCTCTTATGTGTGGTAACGAAGGCCCACCATTCCCATGCCCCAACAATCCAGTCAGTATGCAGAACTGACCGTTCAAGAAACTAGCCACCTTTGTCGTCTCTTGGAAGACAGATAATCAAGTTGGTGGCAAATTGAAGCCCTTGGGTGACCTGTTAATTGACCACTTAAGAACCCTAACTGCTGATAAATCAAGAAAGCACCCAGTGAACCGTCTCACCCCAATGGACACCTCTCCATGCCAACCTAACTAATTACTCCCTTTCTTACAACTTCTCTCGTCATCTCCAGGGAAAAGATAATTATATTCAATGTGTTAAAGATAGGCAAAATCTAATTAATCTTCATTTCAGGGAGACTTCAAGGTGATGAAACCCATCATGCATTTAATGAATCATTCACACAGAAAATTTTGCTGTGTTTTATTCAGGGTGAGCTTATTATTAAGCTCACATCAAGTTCTTATGCATTTGATTTTAATGAAGTCACTTACTTTTTAGGAAGAACATCCACCAATTTGGTTAAAATAGCACACTAATTAATTTGATACAAACCTAGTGCTCTAAAAATAACAGTGGAGAGTGCAAGAGGACACATCTCCAGCCTTACTTTTACTCGATCAGTTTTGTCCGTCACAGGAACTTGTTGAGTTTGTATAAAACCCACTCTGAAATATCAGCAGAACCTTGAGTTCAGTCAGGGGACTCTTGACTGGGGCATCAATATTTACAATTTAGTAACCAGCCAATGGTTTATTTTTCTGTTATCTTCCTTTTGGGTGAGATTCTATATGAACTTAAAGAAAGCAAACATACAGAAAACATTGAAGGCAGAATCTTGCCAGCCCCTTACTGATGTGGGCAAGGGAGGGAAATATGGGAAAATCAGAGGAGATATCCGGCAAGGCCCTTCCAAAAGTTGAGATGGAAAAGTATTATTTTCCAACAAAGTCCTGGACATTGAAATGAGATTCTCATTCAGAGGAGCGAGAGCACTATTAGTATGGATTATCAGACATTATCACTCATTATCACTTAAGCCTACCTCAGTAATATCAATTGGATAAAGACTGAGAATTTCCAACATGGAAGTCCCTGAAAAGCAACTCCAGCTCACTACCTGCTCCTTCAGACCTCCATATTGGACACTCAGCAACAACATTTCAGGGCACACTCCATGGGCAGTAGGCGCACATATCTTACACCCAAGGACTTTGTCATCTGACACATGCCAGCCTTACTGCATCATTATGGTCCATCTCTGATCAACTTACATGACACTTGTGCACTACCCTGCTGCAATTTGATGTACACCAGCACCTCTCATTGGACTGTTACTGGAAGGAGACTTTACATGCAGGGATAGCCAGCCAATTGACTGGACCTCAGGGATTGATGTTTGCTGCCTGACCGCTTACTCACCTTGTGTCTGTGCTCACAGCATCCTTGTTTGGCCTTGCATTTTGGCCCCTCAGCCAGACCTTGAAAACTCGCACTACTACTGCCTTGCCTTGCTGTTTAGCACAGACACAAATACAGACAGCATGTCATGGTTGCCAGCAATTATTAGCGAAGGGGGTGCTTGAGTTACTGTATGGTACCACTGTATGTCAGTGTTACATTGGCACCATGTGCCTGTCACAGATTTATTAAGTGACAATTGCCGCAAGAAAATATCAATGAGTTCAATTCTAAGGGGAGTATTTCTCAGTCAAGTCCATGTAGACACCCCTCAGTCAGGAGGTCCCTCTATGATAGGTCAAGTCTAATAGGTCCAGGGGCTTGGGCATGGTCAGTTAGCTGCTTGGAACCCTTAGGGCCAGAGGATCTATATGTGCACAGTCCAGGGGTTGTAGTGGGGAGGGGCTGACAGCTCCGTGGATCCAATGCACAGTCGGAGCATCATGGGAACAGAGTCAGAGACCTGTCCAGTTATCAGCTAGGGGTCTTAACACTCATTTGTTTGGGCTGGAACATTGTGTCGTGCTAAGAATGGGTATGCTCTTCACTTTCAATGTTGTAGTTGTGGCTAGACAGAGACCTATACACACAGACGATGGTAGAAAATGAGCATGAATTGACAAAAGTGAACTCATGTACAGAGACGTGTCCCTCCTGACACCTACATGTCCTCAGAGATCTCCTTATTTCTTCCATTCCCATCATGTCCCTGTGCCACCCCTATAGAATTAGATTAGAAGTAGATTTTATTGTGACATGTACTAAAGTACAGAAGTACATGAATTCAGTGAAAAGTGTACAATATCGCCATTCCCGTGCCATCTTAAGCCCAAATGTACAAAGTCTTAGTGGTGCCTCTTGACCTTAGAGGTTTGGTTGAAGTAACTCCAGAGGCATTTGTATAGAAGACCCAAACACGCTGAGTGTACCCTGCTCAGTGGCTGATGCACTTCTTTGGTCTGACTTCCCACAGGACTCTGGGTGGGAGGCAGGATAGAGGCACAGTCCTGGCCACCTTTGGGGCGTCCTGAGAGAAGTCTTCTGAATGGATGCCTATATCTGGTTCCTCTTTTGGCTGGGTGCCTACGGGCACTACCCCGACTCTTTGCGAGGAAGGGTAATCAGAAGTGAGCTCAAGGTCCCTCGTCCCTCCGTCACTTTGCTGTTGGCAGTAAGCACCAATGGATGCAGAGATGAAGTGCAAGTCTGTGCCCCATACCCAGCAGATTCTGAGCATGCTGGGTATGGCAGTCCATGGCAGCTGCCAACCTAACAACGGAGGCAACCAGACACTCACATGCCTAAAGCAGCAGGGCCCCAGCCTCATTGCTGTAGTTTTGTAACCTTTGTGTTGGTTTGCCCATTGCCACTGACAAACCTACCTGCTGCTCTTTACTCTGTTTGTACATTCATGTGTAGTCACAAATTGCTGACAAAATGGGGTCCTCTCCTGCCAGGGGCTGAGCAGGTGATAGGTATCTGGCAGTCCTCTGAGTGTTAGAGGCCTGGGGCATTTCTTTCCCTGCAGAAATATGGCAGCAAAGTGCTCACCAGCAGGTTGCCCTAAGGTAAAATATTCACAGAGGTATCAGTACCTGAGCTGGTGGAGAATGCAGGAGGCGGCCTTGCAAATGCTTCCTCTGAGGCACTGTGTTCTCTTTCTTAAAAGGCGATGGCTCATGGGGCTGAGACCATGGACATCTCATTCTGCAGGAGACATAAGGCAGAAAGTGTCACAACCAAAGATCAGAAGTTGTAGTATGATAATAACACATTCACAGGGGGAGTAATGGGAGAGTAGCACAACAATGAACAATGTTCCTTAATTGGTTGCTGCAACATGGCTGTCTCAGCATCTCTGCAGGAATGGTCCTGACCGTCACTGGTGAGAGCCAAGACACTCTCCTTGTAGTGGCCGAGGAGACAAATATCCAGCAGTCCACCATTCATTCTGCATCTTTCAGCCTTATTATGTGTCTGTTTTCACTTGCGGTGAGACAAAGGCAGTGTCTGAATAAGATGAAAGTGGACAGCACAGTTTTAAGTGCTGGTGCAGATGGAGGTAATGTGCTGCGGTGTCCTGACTGAGTGAGTAGGCAGCACATAGGGCATGCAGGGTTAATAATCTGGAGGTTCAGGGGCGAGAGCAAGGGAAGATGTTGTATGCAAGAACAGAAACATAGAAACTAGGAGCAGGAGCAGTCCATTCAGCCATTCTATATAATCATTGCTTAACCTCTATTTTGATGCCATATTCCAACTTTCTCCCCATACCCCTTGATACTTTTAGTTTCTAAAAAAAATTATCTCAATCCTAAATGGCCTACCCTGTATCTAAGACTGTGTCCTCTCGTTCTAAAACATCCTCCCTGCACCGGGTCTGTCCAGCCCTGATTGAATTTTGTATGTTTCAGTCAGATATATCTCACCATTCTAAACTCCAGTAAAAACAGGCCTAGTCAGACCAACCTGGCCATCCCCGGAATTAGCCTAGTGAACCTCCACTGCACTCCTCTATGGCAAATATATCCTTTCTTGGGTAGGAAGACCAAACTGCATGGAATACTCCAGGTTTGGTCCCACCAAGGCCCTGTATAACTGCAGCAAGACAACATTTCTGAACTCAAATCTTTTGCAATAATGACTAGTCTATCATTTACCTTTCTAATTGCTTGCTGCATCCTGCCTGTCTACTTTCATTGACTAGTGTACAAGGACAACCAGATCTCTTTGTACATCCACATTTCCCAATATATCATAATTTAAATGGCACTCTGCTGTTTTGTTTTTCACGCTGAAGTGTATAATTTCACATTTAGTCATGTTCTATGCATCTACCATGTGTTTGTCCACTCACTCAACTTGTCTAAATCACCTTTAATCGACCGACAACTCACAATCCCGCCGAGATTTGTGTCATCAGCAAACTTAGAAATATTACATTTGGTTCTCTCATTTATGTCATTTAAATATATCATGAATAACTGAGGCTCAAACCTTGTGATCCTTGTGATATACCACTTGTCACTGCCTTACATTCAGAAAAAGACCTATTTACTCTCACTCCCTGTTTCCAGTCTTTCAACCAATCCTCAAGCCATTCCAATGTTTTACCTCCAATCCCATATGCTTTAATTTGCCCCCAACCCCTTATGTGTGATATTAACAAAAGCCTGTTGAAAATTCAAATACACCACATCCACTGGTTCGCCCTTATTTATTTTATTTGTTACATCCTCAAAAATGTCCAGGAGATCTGTTAAGTATGATTTGACTTTCAGAAATCCATGCTGACCTTCACCAGTTGCATTAATACTATCACATCCTTTATAACATATTCTAGCATTTCCCTCACCCCTGATGTTAGACTAACTGGTCGATAATTCTCCAATTATTATCTTCGTTCCTTTTCAAACAGTGGGGTTCAATTTGCCAAATTTCAATCTGTAGGAGCTGGTCCAAAATCTAGAATCAATAACCAGAATGGTACAGCCTGAGTCTTGATGGGAGATGCGTGCAGCAGCAGAGATAGAGTGAATGTGAGGTAGCAGAGAGAAGGTGATGGCACTTAACCTAGTGTAGCAGAGAAGGAATTAAATGGAATGGTTGCACATTTTGCCAGATTGAGTACACTGCACTGACATGGGTACCAACTTCTGAACAGGCCTGCAGGATCTGGTGTCCTGGCCTTCTCTGCTGCTGCTGGGGAGAGAGGACATTCCTTCCTCTGCACCAGCCTGTTCACCAGGATTTCCAGATCCCTGTCTGCAATGTGGGCAGCCAATTTTTCCTTGTCTTCCATGTGCAGGTTAAATCTCTCCACTTCTGTACGGCGGTTCTGGGCTGCTAGCACTGACTGGGTGGGTATCAGCCCAAATTGTGCCAGCTCCAGGGATATTCTGCCAGTGGTGAGTACTTTTACCTATGACTAGTGGGAAAATCCGACTAGCATTGGGCAAGCAGGATGCCAGATGGGTGTGGAAGTGGTTAACAATTTGTGTTTTAGGCGAGAGCGTGAGAAACCTTGCTAGGCCTTGCAGAGAAAAACCCTCCCTGAAATACGATGAAAATGACAGTTGACCAATTTTTTGGTAAGATTTGGCCCTATGTTTCTTTGAGTACAAAAAATAACACAGCCCCTTTTGAATCACTCGAAGATTTATCAGCAGACTGTGATATAGCATTGTCATAATTTTCCATTCAGTTAGTCTGACTTCTTGATGTCTGGGCCAGTAAAGCCACTACATAATATTATTATCAACTTGGAGATTCACCATTATGTAACAAATAATGTACAAATAAATCAGCCAAGACTAATGTCCTGGGTTAAGCCTGGATAGGTTTTTAATGACTGAGATGAGTTCAAAACCTTCCTTCTGCTTCAAAAAGCTGGCCTGGGCAATTTCAAATTCTTAGCAGTTTTGGCCTGTTTCCTGTCTCCAATGAATGAAGTTTGAGCAAAACATTATTGCCAATCTGTGGAAAATTGGGTAGCCACCCAACCAGCAGTAGGCAAGAGGCTTACTATTGAAAGGTCATGCAGAAAGAAAGCAGGACAAGTCAGGGAGGGAGGTCGGCTCATCTCTCTCATCTGGGTCCTGAGGAGCACTCAGGTTCCTCCGTATTCGAGAAAGTGTAAACACATTACCTTCAACTGAATCTTTGAAATTTCTCTCAGGGTCCAATGATGTTATTTCACTACCATCTATATACATCAATGTGGACTCTACCCATTCAGCAACTTGGGTCAAAATCTGGAGTGGCAGGATCCTTTCTGTTGGTAAGGTACAATTAATATGGGCAATTTTACCCATATTCCAACTAGTTTCTGCCAGATCAGGAGGGTTAAAATCAGGTCACCCTCCCACCTTTGAGTAGAAAGCAGCACTGATACAGATGACTTGGTACTGTGAGCAAAGAAATAGCTATTTAGGCAACGTTTCTTAATGGATAGCAAGAAATAGGTTCTCAACTGTAGGAGCTAAATAAATACAACAAAAAAAATTACTGCAGCAAAGAAGCAATTTCAAAGAAATAAAACAAAATAATATTTCCCATACTTTATACACGTTCATATCAAAGCACATAAAATTTAGAGCTAGCATCACTCCAGTCCAAAACACAAGTGACCTAGTAATTGAATAATTCAAGTATGTCTACACATAGACTGTTTTCACATTGACAGGCAGAGATGCAGAGAGGTTTTAATATTATTTTGCCAGAATACTGCTCTGAGGCAATTTTTCAACCCCTGGAGAACAGTGATAACCTCTAATAAAGGCCAACAAGCAAAGTACAAGGGACTGAACAGATGGCAGCATGGTTGCTTACTCTCAAGCGCAAGCTTACTAATCAGTGTCTAAGAGACCTAACATGCTTCCTGTCACTTTATTTAATAAAGCTGTTTCTGAACACTTTATCCTTCAAAATTTTGACTGTCTTAAACTGGGTGTGCAAGTGACTGTTACAGCTTGCCTTGTGTTTCGATATTTACAAGGTACACAGGAAAGAAACAAGACACTGATTTTCAGCCTTTCATCGGAAACATGGACTGGGACATTTCATGCAGCAGCTCCTGTTCTCTCACCATTACCTGACTGTGGATATGAAGCAGAAACTACATTGATGGTCTTTCTGCTACCTTAGCTGTAAAATCTGAATACATCAATGCAGAGCAGAAATAAGTTATTTGCCCCTGCGAGCCTGTTCTGCCATTCACCCCAGGTCATGGCTGATCTGTGTTTGTTTCAACTTCCATATTCCCATCTATCCACAATCAACTTTGATTCACTTGCTTAACAAGAATCTAACAACTTCTGCCTTAAAAATATTCAATGACTTTACCTCCACCACCTTTGAGGCAGTGAGGTACAAGGTTACATAACCCTTTGAGACTTTTATTTCCCCCTAGCCTCTGTCCTGGAAAGGTTACCCTTAGATTTAAAACAGTGCAACACCACAAGAACCATCCTTTCCTTGTTTACCTTGTCAAGCTTGTTTAGGTTTTTACACACTTAAATCAAGTTACCGTTTCACTTCCAAACACCAGTGAAAACAAATCCAGTCAGTCTGACATTTCCTCACTAGACGATCCGTTCAATCCAGTAATTAGTCTAAGAAAGCTCCTCTGAACTGCTTGCAACACGTTTTTTAAAAAATTCATTCATTGGATGAGGACATCGCCGGCTAGACCAGCATTTATTGCCCATCCCTAATTGTCTAGAGGGCAGTTACAAGTCAAACACATTGCTGTGGGTCCGGAGTGACATGTAGACCAGACTAGATAAGGATGGCAGTTTCCTTCCCTAAAGGACATTAGTGAACCAAATGTATTTTTTTCCAGCAATCAACAATGGTTTCATGGTCATCATTAGACCCTTAATCTAATATATTTATTGAATTCAATTCCCTACCTGACATGACAAGAATCAAACCCAGGTACCCAGAACATTATGTGGTCTCTGGATTAACAGTCCAGTGATAATATCACTAGGCCATCACCTCCATTTGTATCTTTCATAAATAAGGAGACCAAAACTACACCAGTATTCAAGACGTGGTTACATTGAATTCTTTTGTAATACCAACAAAGCAGGATAGCTTCCAAGAAATTATATCCAACACAGCACTACACACATGAGAACATTCGTCAAAATATTGTTGGATGATGAAAGTGTACAAGATGTAAAAATTGGCAGTAGTAGATCATCAGCCTGTAATGCCATGGTGATTTTCAAAGGTAGAGTGGGATATTCATGGGCAAGATGCATGATGGGTGCGTGTTTGTCTAGTGAGATATATAGTTATTGGAGTAAAAGGGTGGGAATTTTAATAAGCATGCTATACAGCTGTTAGGTAATTGACATGACCAGAGAAAATGACATTTTCATCTGGTATCTCCATGAAGACCCAATCTTTTGTGAATTAGTATCTATCTCAAGGTCATTTTTTGACATCTACCAGTGAACAAAATACCTTGGCCATGCTGGTTTCATGCTGGTTATAAGCCACCTAAATTTTAATTTAAAACTAATTAATTTTCTGAATCATCTACTTCTAAATCATAAGTATGGAGTATTAAACTTGCTGTGGTCTTCAAACAGTCCCAGAACATCAGTGTTCTAAGTAATATATTTAATGAAACCTGTCATTAATTTTAGAATTTCAGTAATATCTTGGGTTTACACATAAATTTGAATTGCTTTAACAATACAATTACACCTTCTGAGGTTTGAAAATGCATAACCTTTCAGAAATGTCTAGTTTAGACTAACCCTAGAGCGAAAGTTTAGACTCACGATTGCCTCGGGTTTGTTCATAACGTTCCAGCATTTTAATGGTTATCATTGTAATGCTCATACAATTTGTAAACCTGCAAAGGCTTGAAATTGTAAGATTGTGAATAGTCAGGAAGTTGCCTTTGGAAGTAAAATTGCCAGAGGTGAGTAAAAGGTGAGTTTACTTAACTTTTTCGCTGTAGGTTTTGCTAAGCATTAAAAGCATACATAGAAAAACACAACTGGGGTAGTGGATTGTCAAAAATATGCTTCTACAGTTACAGCCCACAATGATACTCATATTTTTTTCTCAGCATCTAGAATGTGCAATTGTTCAAAATAACCTTTGGCTGTCCTACACTTATTCCCGTTACCAGAAAATTCTATCCTCTGCTGTATCAGTGTGAAGGCGTTCTATCTTATAGCAACAGAAGCAGATGATCTTTTGGGCAATAATCCAACTCTCAGTATTTTCATTTTTATCTTGAGGAGGGGAGCCCCTTGCACTCACAGTTTCACTTCTCTTGCCTAGTGGCTGGCCTTCCTTTCAACCTCCCACCTTCTGGGATTTGTGGGGGTAATGGAAAACGTGTTTCCCTTGAGGTGAGGATTTGTGGAGAAACTCATAATCATCAGACCCTCTGGCTCTTTTGAGAACACTCAGTTTTCCATCTTTGTTCTTACAGAGTTAACAAGTGAGTTTTTAAATTCTTCAAGGAAAATAACCACCCTGAGGCATTCATTAATGGTCTCAAATTTAAGAGCCTGTGTGATGTAAGCTGTGTGATTTGTGTATCTTCTAATAACACTAATTTTACTGTTTTGATTTTGACTTAGTAGAATGTAGCTTCAGTCTGTGTCAACAAAGGGGTTTAGTGATTATCTTGTAGTTATTTCTATAGACATTTCTAACTCTAACCCTAACATTATCATTGTCCTAGCAATTTTCCAGTTGCATTTGCATTTAATGAATGGCAAGTGATGGCAGGGGATGGCAGATTATGGTGGACACTGTTAGCAATGGGTCTCACCTGGTCACTAGTTACAGGGTTAATGGCAGGATTCTTGGCAGTGTAGAGGAACAGAGGGATCTTGGGGTCCACGTCCATAGATCCCTCAAAGTTGCGGCCCAAGTTGATAGGGTTGTAAAGACGTATGGTGTGTTGGCTTTCATTGGCAGGGGAATTGAGTTTAAGAGCTGCAAGGTTATGCTTCAGTTCTATAAAACCCTGGTCAGACCACACTTGGAGTGTTGTGTTCAGTTCTGGTCACCTCATTATAGGAAGGATGTGGAAGCTTTAGAGAGGGTGCAGAGGAGATTTGTCGGGATGCTGCCTGGACTGGAGAGCAGGTCTTATGAGGGAAGGTTAAGGGAGCTAGGACTTTTTTCATTGAAGCAAAGAAGGATGAGAGGAGATTTATTAGAAGTGTACAAGATGATGAGAGGCAAAGATACAGTGGATAGCCAGAGACTTTTTCCCAGGGCAAAAATGACTGTTATGAGGGGGCATAATTTTAAGGTGATTGGAGGAGGGTATAGGGGAGGTGTCAGAGAGTTGTGGGCTTGCAGAATGCACTACTGGCAGTGACAGTGGAGTCAGATACTTTAGAGACTTCTAAGCGACTCTTGGATAGGCACATGGATGATAGGATAATGTAGGGCATGCAGGGTAGGTTGATCTTAGTAGGATAATAGGTCGGCACAACATCGTGGGCCGAAGGGCCTGAACTATGCTGTACTGTTTCTATGTTCTATGTTCACTAGGTACCCCTCCAGAGTCTCCATGTCCTCTTTCACCTTGTACTAATTGACAGATATTCTCCTCCTATCCCCCGATGTACAGATCCACCATATTGAACTTCACCTCCAGCTGCCCTCCCTGTCTCATTAATTTTGGTATTATTTTTTACTGGTGCCCACCCTGCTGCTTTCTGATCCCCTTTGGATGCCATGGTGGGGGTTGCTGCAAATAACCACCTCTCCCAAACCCTACCAGGTCCTCTGATGCTGTTCTCTATAAGCCCACTGTATCATTGTCTTTGTCCCTGCCTCTATAACTGCCTTGTTTATCCCTCCTTAGTTATGACTCCACCACACTTTCTGGTAGTGTTTCCCCTCAATTATCATTATAGACCTCACTGAACCCTCCTCAACAATCAATGGTTGGACACTTAGATTAATATTTGCCCTAGACTCTGACCAACTTTGCCCAGCATTCCCCAGACAGGTCTGACCAGATTCCTGACGGCACTCTTTGCAGCTCCTTGACTGATGATACCCAGTTCCCCTGAGTGCTCTCCAGGTGACTCTCCAGGGCTGACTGTTCCCACTCCCTGGACTGGAGTCAGACAAAATTCAGTAAAATAGTTACTCAGGAAAACTTATACTGTTAAATACATAGTCTAACTAAGAAACTGACCTCATACTTAACTCACTCAGCCCTAACTGTACTACCCTCAGACCCATTCTACACCTCAGGCCCCGACCCAACATAATCTCGGGTCTTGGTACCACTGTCTAGGGATTCGACATCCTGCGAGACTCGGGACCCAAACCACCCAGCACTCAGAGATCTGAATTGGAACTTCACCCCACCCCACCCTTACCCCACTGCCAGTTCTGATATAAATCCCCACATTCCTGGGCAGCTCAAGACTCGAAATCCATTCCCCTCTCTCACTGCACTAGCCCTGACCCAGTCGAGACCAGACCTGACGTCCCTGCCTCTGGATTCGACCTGACACCCCCACCCCACCCAGCCCCTGCAGGACTCAAACCAATCCGACGACCCCAACTCTGCCTGCCCCCACTGGACCAAACCACCAAGACCCAACACCCACTCTCCCTCTCAATCTGTCCCATCCACCTAAACTCACCCTGAACATTGCCACATTGCAGTCTGGCACCCTATCCTCTTCCCAACTGACATTCACCCCACCTGGCCCCCGTAACCAGTTGGCACCCTACCCCCTACCCATCTGGCATCCTACATTTGTCACCCTACACCTCCCCAACTGACACCAACCTAGCTGGCATCCTGGTACCCCTCCCAGTTGCATCCTAGTTACCTGACTCTATCTCCCTAACACATCTGACACCTTACTCCCTCACACCTTACATCTTACCCAGCCGGTGTCCTACTCACCTGTCAATCCACTTACCTGGCCCCATATACCACCCACTCACTCCACCCCACCTGTCTGACACCCTAACCTCCCAGCTGCCCAACATCACACTTACTTTATGTACTTACCATTTGACAGCAACTGTTAAGGTGGCTCCTTGGAGCTTTACATTTCAGAATACAGCAGTCAGCTGCCTGCTATGAAAAGGGGCCATTGTTTGCCTTTCTCTGACAGTTCTGTGTTACGAAAGAAAAGTCAGAATGAAAGTATGTCCGCACATTTCTGAGGTAGTCCTGAGGGGAATCATCTCCCAGAAAAGCGGAGGTCCCTTTTTCCACAAAAAAAAAGCCTGAATTCACAATCTGCATGAGATTGTCACTCGTCTGAAAATCCAGCCTTATACTATCCTCGTTCATGTTTGAACGTTAAATAATTACCAATGGAGGGAATTCAGGTGGACTGTGTCACAGACATATCATCCTCCCCATTTGATCTTTCTTCTCTGTATCAGTGCTGAAATATAAAAGAGGAAATTTCTCCCTCATAGATCCAAAATATGATACAGTCAGGAAAAAGATTCATAGGAAGGGGATAAGGTCAGCAAAATTTCATCTTCAGGGAGTTAGAGAAATGTGTTTGGCATCCCTGCAATATGTTAACACACTTTGATTATCAATAGAGCTGTAGTGCTCTTTCTTATTCCCTTTGAAATATTAATATATATTATTCAATAATAATTACATTTGAATTTCCAGATTTCAATCAACTGAGAGCAATTGCTGTTTTTGTTCCTTCAGCACATAATTCTAAATCAATGCGAATTAATTTATAAAAATCCTCAGAAGTGTTTGTCCTTTATGAAAGAAACAAAGGTTGACAAGATCAGAAATGGGCTTTGTTTTTCTAAATGAAATATAAATATGCACCTTTATATTATCCATCTCTCCCGAAAACCCACAACTCCACACCTACCCA
Source organism: Rhincodon typus (assembly GCF_021869965.1). NCBI lineage: Eukaryota > Metazoa > Chordata > Chondrichthyes > Orectolobiformes > Rhincodontidae > Rhincodon > Rhincodon typus. Next base: position 122,992,295 of record NC_063332.1, on the reverse strand, counting down.
ATACAAGTGGTAAATTAATTCAAGCTAGACTGGTATTCCTTATTCGAGAGTATCAGTTAAGGGATTCAGAAGTAAGAAATAATTGTTAAATAATTATATGCGATAAATATCCAGACCTCTCTTTCCACCTTGCCTTAATACTTGTTTTAGTAACTAGAGATTAATTGTGGGCCAGATTTTCTGAAGATGGCAATCTCACACAGATTCCCACTTTGGTCCTTCTGTTTAATGAAAGAAGAAAGCTCCATATTTCCATAGAGTCCCAAAAGTGTGGAAACAGGCCATTCGGCCTAATGAGCCCATACCGACCCTCTGAAGAGCATCCTACCCAGCCAGATCCATCCCCCTACCCTATCCCTGTAACCCTGCATGGTTAATGCACCTAACCTACACATCCCTGAACACTGTGGGCAATTTAGCATGGCCAATCCACCTAGCCTGCACATTCTTGGACTGTGGGACGAAACCATGGCACCCGGAGGAAACCGACGCAGACACGGGGAGAATGCACAAACTCCACACAGACAGTTGCCCAAGGGTGGAATTGAACCTGGGTCCCTGGCAAGTTTCTGCTCAGGGCTTCCTCAGAAATGTGGAGCCGTAGCTCCATTCTGATAGTTCTTCCACGGCACAGAGCTGCCAGGGGAAGACAAACCATGCTCCCTTGTCAAACAGTTTAGCTACTGAATTCTGAAATGCAAAGATCCTGACAACCACTCTGACAGCTGCAACTATTTGTACATGAGCTATGTGTGACGTTATGGTGCCAGGTAGGTAGGATGACAGTATAATTGGGTAGAGGGTAGGGTCCCAGGTTAGTAGAGTGATTGGTGAGTAGAGTGCCAGATAAGTACATTGCCAACTGGTAAGGATGCCTGTGAAGGAGAGGGTAAAGATCAGTAGGAGGTGAGGTACCAGCTGTGTAGTGAGCCAGGTGAGCAGGGTCCCAGCGGGAAAGGAAGTAGGATGCCAAATGGGTAGGATGTCATAGTGCAAAGTGGCAAGGTAAGTGATGCAGTAGTTAGGTGTGAATGGGGGAAATTGGATCTGCTGGAGAAGTGTTGAGTCGATTTAGATGCGGCCGGGACTATGGGATGGGTGTCAGGTTGAGATGGGCTGGGTTTGGCAGCGGGGTAGGAGATGGTGGTGGAGGTGGGGGTTGGAGTGGGCGTGTGGTTGGGTCCAGCTGAATAGAGGATCAGAAGATGTCATGTTTAGGGAGAGAAAGGGGACTCAATCCCTCGGCCATGGAGAGTTTTGAGTCAAAGTCTGTGGGATGTAAGGAGTCTGAGGGAGGTGCAATTCGGAATGAGTGAGGTAAGTACCGGACAAAAACAAAAGTTGCTGGAAAAGCTCAGCAGCATCTGTGGAGAAAAAATTCAGAGTTAACGTTTCGGGTCCGGTGACCCTTCCTCAGAGGTAAGAATGGGGTCTGTTTCTTAGTTAATTAGGAGTCAAGCTATGTATTTAACTGGCTAACCTTACCTGAGTAACTTAATTTCATTGAAACCATCCCAAATCTGTAATTTAGATGAAAACTTCCTGAGGGCTCCAGGGGTAGGTGAAATTGAATTTCCCAGGGTAACAGCTGCCTGGCCATCTAGTAAAAACTATGCTTGTGTTTTGACTGAAAACACATCTTAACCACAAAGCACTGTGACTAGTACATGTTTATCTAATTCAGTTTCTCCAAGATGAATGTGCAAAACAGCAAAAGAAAAGATGGTAAGCTGAGGATGTTTCATTTATCAGCCAACAGCAGCACTGTAGAGATATCAAAAGTGAAACAGATTGCAATCTTCTAAAAGAATAATAAATTATAGCCCGAATCTTTCAGTTTGAGTCAGAATCTCTATTTCTGACCCAGATCAGGCAAAGGTTACATATTTACACACATCCAATTTTCCATGAGTGACATATCAGGATAGAAGTTCTCATGGCAGGAGTAGCTACGAGCAAAAACTGCAGTTGCCAGTGGAAAAGCTTGCAGAATTTGATCAGAGTAGAAATCCCCACAGAGAGATTAGCAGCAAGAACTTTCATGGCAGCCAGGAAAATGGAAATGGCGACATTATGTGAGGGGGTGAGGTGTCAGGTGAATGAGGAGAAAGGGAAGCAGGTAGGTAGGTGAAGATGTTGGGTGGCAGGTGGGCGATGGAGTAGATAGACAGGTGTTTGGGTGAAGGGGAAGGGTGACAAATCAGTGGGTGAAGAATGCTGAGTGGATAGCTGAAAGATTAGGGTAGCAGGTGAGTGGTTGAGGGGCTAGGGTGTCAGTGAATGGTGTGGGTCAGAGTTGTCAAGTTGAGTTTACTGGTAGTCGGGTGACAAGAGGGTAATAAGGACTGGTCAGGGGGCTGATGGGATTGTGTGGAGTTTACTGGGATCTGTAGACTGATGTTCACAGGTCTGGTCGGGGACTGGGTATATCACCTTCACCTCTTCAAAATGCTTAGTTTTGTGTAATTGTAAACTACACTTTGTTTTATCTCTGTAGACTTATTCATAACCCCGTGCACATTGCATATCGTAGATGTTTTCTGTTTATGTAGATGTACATGAGACATGTTTTTATCTTTGGAAAACAAAACAAGATGCAGTGTGTACAAGTGACAAGATTGACGGTCTCTTGTCAGAAACTGTGTAAGAACCATAAAGGGGTAGGTGGTGTGGGGTGTTGGTTATAGAGAATGGAATGTTACTTTAATAATAAAAACACAGAGATCCGGGGACAAGGCTACAAGCTCCATCACAGCAGCTGCTGGAATTCAACTTAATTAATAAATCTGGAGTGTGTAATAAGAGCTAGTCTCAGCAATAAAATAGAGAACCGTACAGTACAGGAACAGGCCCTTCTGCCCAACATGTCTGTGTTGCCCATGATTCTAAACAAATCCCATCTGTTTGCACATGGTCTGTATCCCTCTATTTCCTGTCTGTTTTTGTGTCTGCTTACCACTTCCCTGACAGCGCATTCCACGCACCTACTATACTCTGTGTAAAAAATTGCTTCATGCATCTCCTTTAAACTTTCCCCCTATGACCTTAAACCTATGCCCCCTCGTATTTGACATTTCCAACCTGGGAAAGAGACTCCAAATATCCACCCTATCCATGCCTCTCATAATTTTATAGACTTCTATCAGGTCATCCCTCAGCCACCAACACTAGTGAAAACAATCCAAGTCTGTCCAACCTCTCCCTAAAGCTAATAAACTTCAATCCAGGCACCATCCTGATAACACAGTGCGGAGCTCGTGGAACACAGGAGGCCAGGCAGCATCAAAGGAGTGGGAAAGCTGACACTTTGGGTCGGGACCCTTCTTCAGAAATGGGGAAAGAAGGATCCCGACCTGAAACATCAGCTTTCCTGCTCCTCTGATGCTGCCTGCCCTGCTGTGTTCCTCCAGCTCCGCACTGTGTTATCTCTGACTCCAGCATCGGCAGTTCTTACTACCTCCAACATCCTGGTTAACCTCTTCCGCATGCTCCAAAGCCCCCACATCCTTCCTATAGTGTGGCACCAAAAATGCACATGGTACTCCAAATGTGGCCTAACCAAAGTCTGACTGAGACAACAAGGTGCAGGGCTGGATGAACACAGCAGGCCAAGCAGCATCACTCCAGCATCTGCAGTTCCTACTATCTCAAAGTCTGACTGAGTTGCGCCATGACTTGCCAATGTTTGTACCCCATGCTCCAACCAATGAAGGTAAGCATGCCGTATGCCTTCTTTATTCTTTATCCATTGTGTTGCCACTTTCAGGGAGCTATGTACTTGAATGCCAAGATCCATCTGTGTATAAATACACCTGAAGATCCTTCCAGTATACTTTCCTCTTGCATTTGACATCCCAAAATGCATCACCCCATACTCGTCTGTATTAAATTCTATCTGCCATTTCTCCACCCAACCTTCCAGCTGATCTAGATCCTGCTGCATCCTTTGATATCCTTCCTCACTATCCACAACTCCACCAATTTTCATGTCATCTACAAACTTACTAAACAGACTACTGACATTTTCACCCAAATCATTTGTATATATTACAAACCACAGAGGTCTCAGCACTGAATCTTGCAGAATATCATGCGTCACAGTCAGAAAACACCACCCCGCGCTGCCCCCACCACAACTAGATCTTCTAGAGACCATGAACCTTTGCTGATCGTCAGAAAAATATATCTGGTTCACAAATGTTCTTTAGGGAAGAAAATATGCCATTCTTACTTGGTTTGGCCTTCATGTGACTCCAAATACAGGAATGTGGTTAATCCTGAAGTGTCCTCTTAAACTTTGTAGCAAGCCACTTTGTTGTAACAAACTGTTTTGAAGACAAGTAACAATGAAACCAGTCAGTTCGCCTAATATTTGTTCAGACGTTAGAAATAATAATGTAAAACCTAGTCTTGTCAAACCATAAAGACCTCCTAACTAACTTTTGGGTGTTTGAGCCAATATTGGGAGAGCTGTCTCACAGATTAGACAAGTAACAGCCTGACATAGTCATCTTAATCATTAAACCATACCTTACAGACAATATCCCGGACACTCTCATCATCATTGCTGGGTATGTGCTGCAACACTGGCAGGAAGACTCCCCAGTACAGTGGTATACAGTTAGGAAGGAGCCGCCCTCTGAGCCCTTAACATAGAAACTGGACCCCAATAAAGTCTTATGGCAACAAGCACACTTTGGCAAGGAAACTATACTTCAGTGGAAAAGCTAAGACTGAATCATTTGCGACCAAATTCAGCCAGAAATGCAGAATAGATGACACATTTTAGCCGCCTCCTGTAGAGATCCTGCCTCACAGATGCTGTTCTTCAGGCAATTCAATTCATTTCACCTAACATTAAGAAATGGCTGGAGCTGCTGTATACAGAAAAGGCTGTGGACCCTGACAACTTTACAGCAATAGTAAACACCACCACATGCAAGATCCCCTCCCAGCCCACGAACCATCCTGACCTGAAACAATATTGCCACTGTTCCTTCATTGTCACAGGTCCAAAATCCTGGAACTCCCTTCCTAATAGCTCTGTGGGTGTATCTGCACCACATGAATTCCAGCAGTTCGAAAGATGGCTCATTATCACCTTCTCAAAGGCATTTCTGGATGGATAATAAATGTCCAGCATTGTCCATATCCCATAAACAATTAAGAAAGTGGAAAGTCACCAAAAGTAGTACAACCATGTCTCACGTGATTTGGGAGTTATGATTGGTGGTTGACTCCATAAGAGATATATAAGCATACTTCTATACCTGTGCTGCACATATAAATCTATGTATTGCATGTATATAAAATAAATATAAATATAAATAATATAATAAATGCATATATATTTATATATATATTCAAGTTTAAGATATAACAAGAACATGTGCATTTGAAATATAGCTTTTGCATTACTGTAATAAAACATAATTGTAGTGTTTGAAGTTTTTGGCAAAAATGCTATGTGTGAGTGTCGGACAGTGCTCGTGAAGTTCTTAACATGGAGTACACTAAGGTAGCAGCTGAATGCTTACCTAGTCTGGCTGCAGATATTTTTAAATTTCAGCTGTACAGAAAACCTCACCCACTGAAGACCCCAGGAGACTGAAAACCTGGATATCATCACCACATAGCAGTCTGCTGGCAGACCAAAGGGGCAAACCGAATAGACATGGGCTCAGAGTGGTTGAATGCTCTGACAGCAGATCAGAAATTGGGGAAAATAGCGACACTACCATTTCTGTCAATGGATTCCTGCAGGAACTCACCTTGTGAAAAGGGAACATGAATAGCCCCGCGGCACCATCTGTGGAGTTGTGGCTGCAGAACTTTACAATAGAATTGAACTTTTAAAAAATAGAGTTTTAAAAATGAATCAGTTCTATTTATTTATGTCAGAGTCTGAAAGAAAGAACGACAGCCTGCGCAGAAGCAAAATTAACGAAAAAAGGCAATCTTGTGAAGACATCATATCTGCAGAATGAAAACCTGTCAAGAAGACTGTATTTGAAAATACATTGACACCTTAAAAAAATGACATTTCCATATCCACAATTTGGAAGGCATTCAGATGTAGTGCTTGAATTCAAATTATTTCACAAATAGATGCCTCCTGGAATAATGAATGGACAACCTAGAGCAGCAGGCTGTTAAAATTGAGCTTGCACCATGCAATAAGGAAGTGCATTGGATCAAAACATCAGAATTAAGGACTGAAGATCAGAAGGACTCTGATGAGATGCACCCAGAACATCAACTCAAATTAAAGTTCAATGTTGGGATCCATATGCCAGAGCTGATGACATGCCAACAATAACGCTGAGTCTATTGACTTGTTTGTTGGTAGGTGCTGGAACAAAGGTCAGGAGTGGGACCAAATTACTGCAGATGCTAGAATCTTTACCGAAGACAAAAAGTGCTGGAAATCACAATGGGTCAGACAGCATCCATGGAGAGAGAGAAAACTAATGTTTTGAGTCTAGATGACTCTTCATCAGAGCTGAGGTGAAGTGTGGAGGGGGCAGCATTTACGTGATGGTGTGGGAGTATGACCTTTCAGACACTGAATTGTCTGAATAGATTTTAGAACCACTCATCGCATCTACTTCAACACTGCTATTCAAAAGAAAACTACTCAAGAACAGCAAGCACAGAAACAGTGCTCTCTCTCCATATCTCTTGATGCCTTTAAAATCCAATAATATGTCTCTTTCTTGGAAATAATCAATGACTTGGCCTCCATAGCCTTCTGTGGAAGATAATTCCACAGCTTCGATATGTTTTGAGTAAAGAAATCTTCCCTTGTCTCAATCCTAAATGGTCTGGCCCATATCTTGAGATTATGCTTCCTGGTTGTAGACTCCCCAACCAGGGGAAACATCTTCCCTGTTAATTGTCTCACTATTAAAAATTCAATTGAAGCTGTTTAAAAATATAGCAAAGGCACAATCATGAAATATTACTTCAAACCAGTATAGTGCCTTGTAAATTTGCAATATTATCAAAGCCTTACAAAGTGTTAACATGTTGTTTCTCTGTGCACTGAAGTCACCATGACCAGGCTGACTGTTTAAAATGCCTCACGAATCAAGTGCTTTGGAATGATAACCTGATAGTACAGCTGTGGAAATTGGATTGGATGCACCAATAGTTTTACTCTGTGAACACATCTGGGCTAGCTGAATCAGGAGTTCCAGTCTGTCAAGCTTTATGGATTGGCACGGTACAGAGGTACAGAAGGTTGCAATGTGACATGCAATGAGCCAGTTTGAGAGCTGAAATTGCTCAATCTGGGCAGGTTTAACACAATTGAAGATACTGTGGAGACAGTTAAGATTAGAGGACAAAAGATTCGGTGGAAGCTGACAGAAGTAGAGGGCTAATGGTGCCAACAGAAATCTTCATTTGCAAATTAGAAAACTAAATGGTGATAATTGCCAAATAAAGGAACATTGCCACTTAGTGGTTTGTGCGAACAAAAGTTTTCAGTGCATTGATCCACATATGAATTTGAGTGCACAGCATCAGTAAATCTGAAAATGCTCCCTGTATGGTCAATCTGAACAAAATAGTTAGAGACAGCTCTTATGCTAAGAGCTGAGATCAAAATGAAAAGAAAAATTGAAATGGCCAGTCCAGGCTTTAACATCTGAAAATTAACAGGCAGATCAGAATGACTCTGCTCAGTTAAGAGACTTTCACATTTTCAACAGTAAGAAATGTACCTCCTTCTTAACAAGCCAAGAAGAAGGTGTTATGTAACAAGAAATCAGGCCCATAATTAGCTCGGCCAGGCCTATAACCAGCTCAGTTACAAGTGGAACAGAAGGTCAGAGGCCTCAATCAATCCATGGGAACTTGACACCTTTCTGAAGTTACTGGGGTGTGAGGCCAAGCTAGATAGTAGGAGACCAAGACACTCAAAGGTGCTCCAACTGTCAGACAGAAACAAAGTCAACGCAAATAGTTACGTGGTGCTATCAATCCGACACACTTCCCCTGTCATGGACAAGTGTGAAAGGCGAAGAATTGGATGTCGAGTATATAGATGAGGAACAGGTTGATCTGAAGGGCAAACTGGCGATTATGTAGTAGTCTCAACTCTAGACTAATAAACAAGAGACCCACAATAGATAGTGAAATTCAAATTCCAGGAATCAATCTGGAAGTAAAAAGCTTATCAAAAGGTAACAATGTCAACATTGTTGATTGTTCTAAAAAACCGTAAGAATGGTTCGCTAATGTTCTTTTAGAGAAGGAATTTTTGGCATCATTGCATGGTCTGTTCTATATATGACTCTGAGATACTGCAATGTGGTTGGCTCCTCAGTGGCCCCTGAAATGGTCTAACAAGCGACTCAGTGGTATCTAACTGCATCAAAGTCTGATAAAGGAATGAAACCAGATAGACCACCCAGCACAGGCCAAGGCACCAGGACGGATAGCAACACACACAGAGCTGTTGTCATTTCAAACTCATCCTTATTAATGTCTGGGAGTGCAGTCCCACAGATTACTCAAACAAGAGCCTGACACAGTCATAATCAGAGGATCATACTTTCAGAATAAACTCCTTCACATCGCCATCACTGTCACCAAAGGTTGTGGTACAGTGGTACACAACAGGATGGTGTTGTCTCAGAAGTCCTCAACATAGACTTTGAAGCCCATGAAGTCTCATGGCATCAGATCAAAGATGGACAAAGAAACCTCCTGACAATTAACCCCTACCACCCACTTCAGTAGAAGAACCAGCCCTTTGTCACAGAGAAGTCAAAGAATGTGAAGCCGGAAAAGCACAGCAGGTCAGACAGCATTCAAGGAGCAGGAATGTCAACATTTCAGGTTGGAACCCTTCTTCAGGACCCAAAACATTGACTTTCCTGCTCCTTTGATGCTGTCTGACCTGCTGTGCTTTTCCAGATCCACATTTTTTGACTCTAGCTTCCAACATCTACAGTCCTTTTTGTCTCTTTGTCAAGGTGAACACCATAGGATGATGCACTGAGTGTGACAAGGGCACAGAGTGTACTCTAGCCGTGGGACTTCAATGTTCGTCAACAAGAGTGACTTGGTAACATCAGCAGTGACCGAGCCAACTGAGTCTGAAAGACTGTATCAATAGCAAGTGGCAAGGGACCAACAAGAGGGAAGAATGAACTTGATCTCACCCTCACCAATCTACCTGTAACAGATGCATTTGTCCATGATAGTATGATAAAAGTGACCACCACATAGTCCTTTTGGTGTCTAAATCCTGCTTTCACATTGAGGATATCCTCCATTGTGTTTTGTTGCATTACCATAGTGCTAAATGGATTAGATTTTGAACAGATCTAACAATTCAAGACTGGACATGTATGAGGCACTACGGGCGATCAGCAACAGCAACATTCTATTCAACTACAATATGTAATCTCATGGCTCTGAATATCCCCAACTACCCTTAGCATTCAGCCAGGGGATCAAAACTGGCTCAATGGCGAATGCAGCAGGGCATGCTAGGAGTAGCACCAGGTAAACCTAAACATGAAGCATCTACTTGGTGAAGCTATACCACAAAACATATTTGCATGTCAAAAGGCAGAATCAACATGTGATAAACAGAGCTGAGCAATCCGACAACCAATGGATCAGATTTAAGCTTTGCAATTCCTGCCACATCCAATTGTGAATGGAGGTGGACAGTTAAACAACTCACTGGAAGAGGAGGCTTCACAAATATCCCTAGCCTAAATGATGGGAAAGATCAGTGACTCTGTGCAAAAGTACTCTGAAGCATTTGCAAACACCTTTGACCAGATGCAAGAAAGGGATGATCCATTTCATCCACTTCCTGAGGTCTACAGACCCAGCTAAAGGCACTGACACTGCAAAGAATATGGGCCCTGAAGGTATTCTGGCATTAACAATGAAGACTTGTGCTTCAAAACTGTTTGCCTACCATTGATTGTCAAGCTGTGCCAGGACAACTATAACATTGGTATCTATCTCACAATTTGAAAAAGTGCCCAGTTATGTTCTGTACACATAAAGCAAGATGAATCCCACTGGTCCCATTACCGCTCCATCAGTCTACTCTCAATCATTAGCAAAATGTGGGAGATGTTGTTGACAGTGCTATCAAACAGAACTGTCTGAACATAAACTTGCTCACTGATGCTCTGTTTGTTTAGGTTCCATGAGGTCCACTCAGCTCCTGAACTCATTACAGTCTGTGTCAAAGCATGGACAAAGCTGAACTGAGGAGGGGAAGCATGAGTGACTGTTCTTGACATTAACATAACATTTGACAAAGTATGACATCAGTGACCCTCGCAAAATTCTGAGTAATGGTACTTGGAAGGACACTTCTGCTCGTTAGAATTTTACTGAGCAAAAAGGAAGGTAGTTGTAGTTGTTAAAGAACAGTCATCTTCATCCCAGCTCATCACTGCAGGAGTTTCTCTGGATGATGAAGTCAGCGATAGGGATGTTCGCTGATGATTACACAGGTACAACAGCAGTCCAAATGCAGGACAACATTCAAGCCTAGACTCAGAACTACCAAGGGGCATTATGTTCCTGTTAGAGTGAAGGGTAAGGCTGGTAAGATTAAGGAACAATGGATGAATAAAGATATCAAGGTTTTAGTCAAGAATAAAAGAGAATCATATTTTAGATGTAGAAAACTGGTTTCAAATGAATCTCTTAATCAATATAAATAGTGTAGGGGCATTCGTAAGAATGAAATCAGGAAAGCAAAGAGGGAATATGAGATCGCATTGGCAGATAAGGTTAGGGATAATACAAAGAGATTCTACAAATACATTAAAAGTAAGAGGGTAAGTAGAGGGCCCCTTAAAGATCAAAGAGGCCATCTTTGTGTTGAACCCCAGGAGATGGGAGAGATATTAAGTGAATATTTCAGGTCAGTTTTACTGTGGGGAAAAGAATGGAGGCTCAACAACTCAGCAAATAAATATTGATGTTTTAAAAATTGTTCGCATTACAGAAGAGGAAGTTCTAAAGGTCTTAGAGAATATAAAGGTGGATAAATCGCTGGGACCTGATCTGATGTATCCAAGAACACTATAGGAAATAAGTAAAGAAATTGTGGCCCCTTGCAGAAATATTTGCATCATCTATAACTGTGGGTGAGGTGCCTGATGACTGGAGGGTGACTAATGTTGTGCCTTTGTCTTAGAAGGGTTGTAAGGAGAAACCAGGGAACTACAGAGTTATGAGTCTGACTTCAGTTGTGGGTAAGTTGTTTTAGGTGATTCTAAAAGATAGGACTTATAAACATTTAGAGAGTCAAAATTTGATTAAGGTTAGTCAGCATGGTTTTCTCTGAGGAAAATCATGTCTCAAAAACTTGTTTGAATATTTTGAGGAAGTTGTCAAAAGATTGGTGAGGGCAGAGCAGCAAACTTTGTTTATTTGGACTTTATTAAAGCCTTTGACAAGGTTCCGCATAGTAGTCTAATTAGTAAAGATAGGTCACATGGGATTCACGGTGAGCTTGCCAATTGGATACATAATTGGCTTAATAGCAGGAGACAGAGAGTGATGGTAGAAGGTCGCTTTTTGGACTGGAGGTGTGTCACCTGTGGTGTTCCATAGGGATCGGTTCTGGGTCCTCTTTGTCATCTGTATAAATGGTTTGGATCTTTACATAGAAGGCATGGTTAGTAAGTTTGCAGACAACACCAAAATTGGTGGTATACTAGATCATGAAGAAGATTTTCTAAGATTACAAAGAGATCTTAATCAAACGGGTCGATGGTCTGGAAAATGGCAGATGGAGTTCAGTTTGGATAGATGTGAGGTGTTGCATTTTGGTACAACAAACAAGAGTAGGGCTTATACAGTTAATGGTAGGGCCTTGGGTAGTGTTGTAGAACAGAAGGACCTGGGGTGAAGGTACATAATTCTTTAAAGCTTGCGTCACATATAGACAAGGTGGTTAAAAAGGCATTTAGCACGCTTGCCTTCATTGCTCAGTCCTTTAAGTATAGGAGTTGAAAAGTCATGTTGAGGTTGTACAGAACATTGCTGAGGCCTCTTCTGGAATATTGTGTTCAGTTCTGGTTGCCCAGTTATAGGAAGGATATTATCAAGCTGGAGAGGGTTCAGAAGAGATTTACCAGGATGTTGACTGGTATGGAGGGTCTGAGTGATAAAGAAAGGTTGGATAGGCTGGGACTTTTTTCACTGGATCGTTTGAGGTTGAGAGGTGACCTTACAGAGGTTTCTAAAATCATAAGAGATTAAATAGGGTTAACGGCTGGTGTCTTTTCCCCAGGAAGGGGATTTCAACACTAGGAGGCACATTTTTATGGTGAGAGGAGAAAGATTTAAAGTGACACGAGAGGCAAATTCTTTATGTAGAGGGTGGTTCTCGTATGGAATAAACTTCCTGAGGAAGTGGTGGATGTGGGCACAGTTACAGCATTTAAAAGTCACATAGATAAGCATATGAATAGAAAAGGTTTGGAGGGATATGGGCCAGGAGCAGGCAGGTGGGACTAATTTAGTTTGGGATTATGTTCAGCATGGACAGATTGGACTGAAGGGTCTGTCTCCATGCTGTATGACTCTAAGTAGCATTTGCACCAGAGAAGTGCTAGGCAATGACCATCTGCAGTAGGACAGAATCCAATAATCACCCCTCTGACATTCATTTGTCATACCATTGATGAATCCCCCATTATCAACATCCTAGGGGCTTAACATTGACACTGTGTTGAAGTGGGAGACTGTGGCAAGTAACTCACCTCCTGGGGAAGCCTATTCACCACCTACAAAGCACAAGTCAGGAGTATGTTGGAATGCTGTCTACATGCCTGGATGAGTGCAGTGCCAACAACACTCAGGAAGTTCAACATCATGCAGGACAAACAAGATCACTTGATTGGGACTCCATCCAGCACCTTCAAAATTCACTTGCTCCACTACTAACACACAGCAGCAAGTGTGTGCACTACCTGCAAGATCCATTGCATCTACTCACCAAGGCTCCTTCAACAGCGTTTTCGAAATGTGCAAACTCTATAACCTAGAAGGACAAGGGCAACAGATACATGAGAACAACACCACCAGCAGCATGTTCCCTTCCATAATAGGCAATGTCCCAGTATTGAACTATATCACTTTTCCTTCACTGCTGCTGTGTTAAAATTCTGGAACTCCCTCCCTAACACCATGCCTTGTGGGTTGACTTATACACATGGACTGTAGTAGTTCAAGAAGGCAGTTCATCCCCACTTTCTGAAGGCAATAAGAGATGGGCAGTACTGCTGGTGAAGCCAGTGAGGACCAAAACCCATGATAAATAACAAAAGAATGCCAGCAGATCAGAAGTGTTGTGAGGATGGTTACATTTCTGAATAAATTTTAATGCTCACAAGATCTGTTTGAATATAAACCTGCTATAGGTTTTTGAGATTCTTAGTTATGTCTAATTGTAAGTCAGGTTTTGTCTTACTTATGTACAATTAGTCTGAACCACAACCTTAAAATATATTGTACTTATGTTTTCTGATAAATGGGATTTTTATCTTTGGAAAACACAGGCTGGGGGAAGGCAGTAGCAATGGTAGTTGAGGGCTTACTATAAGTGAAGAGTCACTAAAGGAAGTGATATGTTTTACATGACTAAGGAGTTGCGTAGACTGACTAAGATGCTTATAAACATGCCAATGTACTGGTGGTCTGCATATATATTGCAGGCTTAATTTATAGTGAGGAACTGAGGTATTCATCACATACAATAATTATTATTATGATTCTTGTATCAGTTACACAGTAAACAATGACCTAGATCTTTCAAACAAGTGTTGGTCATTTAAGCAGCATAGACTGGAGATGCACATCAGGGCTATACAGAAATCCTGATAGAACTGACTATGTGCGAATTGTTACACTTCTGATGGGAAATTGCCCAGCTTCTGGAACCTTCCGAGAAAATCTCCTACTCCAAGTTAGGGTTAGAGACTTCGGAGGCGCCTGACTCACTTTCCTGAATAGTTACCCAGGAAACTTTAGAGGGATTAAAACCCACTCCAACACTTGGGTAACTGCAAACACTCCTTCCCCACTGAGTGAACACAGACCTGATCAACTCTCCCCATCCCCACACTCGTTCCTGACCCAACCTGTCCTGAGTGATGCCTGGACAACCTCCTCCAACATGCCCCCAACCATGACTAGAGTGTCTCAAGCCAACATCCCCCATCCCTGTGATCAAACCTGCCTTGACCTCACCACCCAACACCTTCCTGCTGAACCAACACTGTCGCACCTCTGATTCCACTGCACATGTTATTCATATCTTCTCACCAAACCTGAGAAGATTCCACCAACCGATTCTCACCCAACCTGACCCAGTTCTTGCTTGACACACCCTACCCACCTGCCAGCCTACCTAAAAGCCTGCCTAGCAAGGTACCACCCTATTCTCTAATCTGCTTACCAAAGGATGCCATCCCTATTACCAAACTTTCCCATTCATCCACATTCTTTCACTAAATATCATGGATGTCAAATAAGAAAAATAGATTATACTTAAATTATTAAATAACAATAATTTTCACCATTTAAAGGAACTGAAATAAATAAAAATCTGTGTGATTGTGCAAAATGCTAGTGAAGTTTCAGTGAGATATCAAGAAATATGCATCTCTTATTTTACTCTCACCAGTATGATAAATGCACATATTGAGAGATGAAAAGTTGCTTACAACTCTCCAGGTTGGAATGAAAAAATGATGCAGACACTGGAATCTGCAAAGGAATGGTCTATCGACAGTAACCTTTGAGTAACAAAGGTGATAGAAAGCAATGCACTGATAATACTTAAGAAACATGCTGGAGAAATTTCTGAGACACAGTGTGAATCATCATTTCAAAGGCAGGGATCCAGGACATTCAGCTTGCAGTTCCTGAGGCAAGGTGTCTGTTTGTGTTGATTTTTTTTTGAGGTATCAACATGACGTGTTGATGAATCCTCCAAGTTGTATTTTCATAAGGTCCCACTTCACAGTCTGGCTGAAAAGTAAAATCACAGAACCCCCATGGAGTCAAAGTAGACCATTCAGCCCACTAAGTCCACACCTGTGAGGGGCATCCCACCCAGACCCACTCCCATAACCCTGCATTCCCTGTGGTTACTCCAGAAAGCCTGCCCGTTGTTGGACTGTAAGAGGAAACTGGAGCACCTGCAGGAAACCCGTGCAGACAAGGGGAGAATGTGTAAACCCCACACAGACAGAGGCCTGAGGCTGCAATCGAAGCCAGGTATTTGGCAATATGAGACAGCAGTGCTAACCATTGAGCCACTATGTTGCTGCTAAGACCAGTAGTGCTTGGGCCCCAGCTATTCACAATATCTACAAATGAGTTAGATGAAGGAGCTAAATACAGTATACAAGATGACAGAAAGCTGAGTGGGATGGTGAGCCATAAGAAGGATGCAGTGATGCTTCAATGTGATGTTTGATGAGTTGAGTGAATGGGTAGATGCATGGCAAATGAAGTATAACATGGATAAATGTGAAGTTATGCACCCTAGGAGCAAAAGCAGGAAGGCAGATTGTTATCTGAATCACAATAGGCTGGGAAAATGTGCAATGAGAACTGGGTGCCTTTGTACACCACTCACTGAAGGTTAGCATGCAGGTGCAGGCGGTGGTAAAGAAGACAAATGGTGTGTTGGCCTTCATAGTGAAAGAATTTGGGACAACAGCAGGGATGTCTTGCTGCAATTATACAGGACCACAATGAGATCACTATCATAGAACAAAACAAACACCCTCAAAATATATTAACAAGGTAGCCTAGATCCTAACTTCTTTTCTTATTTTAAAGGTAAGTGTAAGGCATTGCATTTCAGATGCAATTTGACTTGTTTAAATTACTCAACTTTAAGCAAAATACACTTTATTTTTACACTGCAGTTAAAATACAGACAAAATAAAAAGAAAAGAATTGGCTTAACTGTAAATCTATCAAAATGCTTAACAAAATGTATACATATAAACTACTCCTAATTAACTGTTCCAATGCAGTAACACCCCATAAAAACACCCTGGGCAAAGGCAAATTCAGTAAAATAGAATGTCGTGCATTCAATTCTAGCAGCAGGAAGAGAATCCAAGCTTTTAGCTGTAACAAAGAGAGGATTCTTGCCAGGGAGCAGCGAGTTGCTTACTCAGGGGGATTATTGCTTCTAAATTATTTTACTAATGACATATTTCAGCTCATTAATTTGCAGTTTCTTCTCTTACCAAATGCACCAAAAAAACTAGACACTGGCAACTTCAGCTCGCTGGTGCTCCAATATGGACCTCCATATGGGACACCATGCATCAATAACTCAGGACATGGGCACTGACCACATGCCAGCCTTGTCCACTGTCCTTGGTATTTGACATGTGCCATTCTCTCATAACCCTCATGGCACATCTCTAATCCAATATGTTTTTGCACTTCAATGCTGCAAATCAAGGAGGAGAGTAATGCTGTAGCAAGAACACTGTGAACTTAGGAGCATGCACCCAGCTTGTGGAGAAAACTGAGCTGCATCTTTAGTTTATTCACTTGCTATCATTGCACTGACTCATAGCTTAGCTGGATGGTTCACAGCATCCTGCCTTTAATTGCTTTGCCTTTTTGTGATTTACTACCCAGCTTGATTCTTTGTGCCATACTGGGGACTGTCTTCCTCCCAGAATGAGAGAGAAGCAGGGATTAAGGGTGATTAAAGTGGGTGGCACAGCTATTACTGTTGGTGCGGGTGGGAAGGTGTTCTGAACAATGAGCAGGCAGCTTAGAGGGCATGCAAGGTTGGTAGTATTGTGTGGACTGGTGTGGGAGGGGTACTTGTGGGGGTTGTTGTGAATGACAACATGTTAGGGAAAGTGTTGCGGGCAAGAGTGAGATTGTTTGAGCAAGAACCTTCGAACCTTAGTGGGAGGTGTGTGCAGGAGTAGAGATACAGTGAATAAGAGGATCAGAGAGAAGATTGCAGCACTTTCACTAGCAGAGTGGAGAAGGTCATTGACCTTTCTGCGTCGGTGTTGAGCATTCCTTCAGATGGCAGATGCTGCATTGAGCTTGGTGACAACCTCAGACCAGATTGGAATGGCATGCTATATGGCCTCCTCTACTAGTCATAAGGAAGACAAAGTCCCAACTCTGTACCATCGCATCCAGCAGGACTTTCTGGTCCCTGCCTGCAAGGTGAGGTACCAAACTTCCCTTGTCTGCCCTGTCTGGGCAAATATGAGAAGCCGTGCAGGACAGATTCAGTAGTTAGTTCGTCATAAGGTATGGCAAGAGATCTTGTTAAGCAAGAAACCTTCCAACAAAACTGACACTTAGCCAAAGGAACAAATGATTCAGCTTTGTGCCTTACTTCTATACATCTTCTAGAGTTGACCTGCAGATAATCACATGCAGAAAATTTGTCATGGCTAAACATGGGGTGACATGCTGGCTCAGTGGTTAGCACTGCTGCCTCATCGTTGATTCCGGAGTTGAGGGGGTTGGCTTATGAGGAGAGACTGAGTAGATTGGGATTATATTCATTGGAATTCAGAAGATTGAGGGGGGATCTTATAGAAACATATAAAATTATGAGGGGAATAGATAAGATAGAAGTAGAGAGGATGTTTCCACTGGCAGGTGAAGCTAGGACAAGAGGGCATAGCCTCAAGATTAGAGGGAGCAGATTTAGGACTGAACTGAGAAGGAATTTCTTCACCCAGAGGGTTGTTAATCTATGGAATTCCTTGCCCAGTGAAGTAGTTGACGCTACTTCAGTAAACGCTTTTAAAAAAAAGGTAGATTTTTTTTGAACAATAAAGGAATTAAGGGATACGGTGAGAATGTGGGTAAGTGGATCTGAGTTCACGAAAGTATCAGCCATGATCTTATTGAATGGCGGAGCAGGCTCGAAGGGCCAGACGGCCTACTCCTGCTCCTAGTTCATATGTTCTTATGTTCTTATAGTGCCAGGGACCTGGGTTCAATTTCACCCTCAGGTGACTGTTTGTGTGGAGTTTGCACATTCTCCCTGTGTCTGTGTAGATTTCTTCCAGGTGCTCCAGTTTCTTCCCACAGTCCAAAGATGTGTTGGCTAGGTGGATTGGCCATGCTAAATTTTCCACTGTGTTCAGGGATAGGTGGATGGGTCTGGGTGGGATGCTCTGAAGGTTGGTGTGGACTTGTTGGGCTGAAGGGCCTGTTTCCACACTGTAGGGATTCTATGATGATTGCCTTTGCCTATAAGGAATTTGTTGTCACACAATACTCATTTTTAAAGATAGTAGGAATTGCAGATGCTGGAGAATCTGAGATAACAAGGTGCAGAGCTGAATGAACACAGCAGGCCAAGCAGCATCAGAGGAGCAGGAAAGCTGACGTTTCGGGACTACACCTTTCATTTTTAGCACCTTTTGCTTAGCTTGCTCTCTGTGTTGGCTTAATGAAAACCACTTTGGAGTGTCCATAATTTACAAAGTGAATAGACTCCAACATCATCTTAAGGAACAGATTGTTTTTCTCCTCTCAGGATTTGTGTGCAAGTCTTTACAGTTTCTGCTTTCAGCACAATTTGGATAGTTACTCCTAAATTTAATCTGCTTTGGACCATAGAATTCTAAAAAAGTTTAATTCAAGAATTCCAACAGTAATTCTGTTTCTGATGAATTCTCATTTCAAACATCCATATTCACAGTTATACACTAACCTGTAGAGGTAATTAATGAAATTGTCCATATATTCTCCTGGAGACTGAACTCATCTCTAAAAGTTTGCTTATTCTTAAAGTTTAGCTCTTCTCAAATTGACATAAATATCAATTTCAAAACATCTTTAAATGTATCTGACCTCCCTTTGATATTCTGGAAATTAATAATATCATATCCAATCAGACCCACTGAATACGATAGAGTATTTCCTTGCTCAGCTTCTGACTCACTTTATAATTTGAGTGAATACTGAATCTTAAAAATTGTCACGGTCATGATGCTCATTGTTGAGCACTCAATGGTCATTCCTAGATATTTTTTAATGCCAGTATTATACCTTTTTGATTTCTTTTCAATCTGGTTATTACATCTTGTGGTATTATATTGTTTCAAATCTGTATCATTTTAATACTGCTTGTAATCTGTTGTACTTTAAGCTTGAATGCTTGTATTTATCAATGCAGTTTTAAATTCAATTCCTGAAGAGCTTCTAGACTCTGCACAGTACTTTCTTTGCCAGTCCTTTTGAAATGAATTCTTCAATAATGTATTAGATTATACTCCTGGCTGTTCTGTAGTGTTTTACTGTTTTCAAGCTCATTTAAATCTGCTTCTCTGTAATACTTCTTAATGCATTTTTCTGCTTTTCAGGCTTTTCATGCATTGTTAGCGATCAAAATGGTGCCTTCCCAATTTTTCCAGGATCTCTTTGCATTCTGCAGACAAAATTGAGTTTTCTAGCATCCTCCTGGACAAAATAGACATTTTCCTGCCATTCCTACTCATTGCACAATGCATTTTCTTCTGCATGATTTTTTTTCAAAAAGGATCTGTGTCTGTAGCCTTTAGAAGCCTTTCCACCAAAATTGGCATTTAATTATCGAGTCCCAGAGCATTTAAATCATTAATTTCTCCTACTTTTTTTCTTCTGCTAGACTCATTCAGTATGTTTATCTACATTTGCTCTGTTCCAGCTGCAATAAATTCAAAGACAAAAATAGAAATTGCTGGAAAAGCAGGTCTGGCAGTATTTGTGGAAAGAAATCAGAGTTAATGTTTCGGGTTGAGTGACCCTTTCTGAGAAAAAATTCATATGTCTTCCTAATTCTACAGTGCAAATGAGTTCTATAAGACTTCTCCAACATTTAACTGTCTTTTTGACTTATGTCTCTTGGAGCCTATTCTCAGTAGTGGCAATGCTCATTGTCATTGGTGAGAATATTCTGTTACATTTTCCTTGCCTTCTTTATCCTGGTATTTGTGCTGTGTTTCATAAAGCTATTCTATTTTCCCTCAAAGATCACTAACTTTACCTTCTGCAGAACTTAGTTGCTGCTTATAGGTGCTCTTATGCTAAGATCTCTGTATTTTCTAAGAGTTCGCTCTTTTGCCTAGCCTATTATTTTGTCTCTGTGCTTCTTACCAGCTTCTAAGTTATGTTTTGTCTTTAGACTGCTCGATTATCTTTTTGCTGCTTCATGGCAGCTGCTACATCTGTCTTAAATTGTGCTTCGGTAATTGTGTATCTGTACCTTCTTCAAGCAATGATGCTTTTAAACTGTTAAACTAATTTGCTCGTTTTTTTTCTGGGTTTGTAGCTTTCTCCTCCTCAAGGTGGGGGTCAGATCTATACCCATCGGTGTATTTGACTCCTCCTGGTAGATTGTGGTATTTGCAACCTTGAACAGTATATGATAGTGGGTAAGGCTTGTTTGAGGTAGTTCATTACCAACAATGCTGCTCTGTCTTTGGCTTGCCTTGGGACTATTTAGTTATTAGTATTCTTAGAGAACAAGAAGATTTATTGCAAGATAGCAATAACTAAAACTACATTTGGTCAGGCATAATTACTATCACCTTCGGAACCTGGTATGGATACATCCGCTCCCTCCAAAAGCTATAATAAAATTTCTTGTCTCTGCCCACAGACTGTGTGACATCATTAGAATGGATGGAGCTAATGGAATATTAACATTAACCATTTCAGAAACATTATGTTATGCAACATAGGGCTGGTAGTGATCATGCCTAGGGATTAGTGACCAGGACCAACTAGCGTGGTTTGGGTGTGAGATTGAGTGAAACTATCTTGCTGTTTAATCACATCAATAAATGGCCTAATGTATGTTTCAGATGTAGGCACTGCATGATGCTTTTTTTTGCCATATCAATACGGAGGAGAGCACAAGTTCAGTTTATGATGACAGTCCTGTTTTTTTAACCTTTCACATTGAAGGCTGTTTAGCACCTGAATTTTGAGTCTTTGAGGTTCTGTGTTCTGAAGCCAATATAATGGACTGAGCTGTAAGTACAATGACAAGAGGTAAAAGCAAGCAATCCTTTTACCCTGTTATCTGTTTCTTACCATTGTTCTCACACTTTGTTTTCTGTCTCAATTGCCTAAACACCCCACCAGCTTATTGTTCACATTTTCATCTCATTTCAGCAACTGAGGCTGTGAATATGAAAAGGAAGTCAGGATTCTTGCATCCCTCAACTGTGATTTAATCTGCAAAATAGTGTTATGTGATTAAAAACCCACAGAATTTCCATTGATAGATCTGGATTCCATTCTCATGTTATTGCTCCTGTCTACCTGGTGCAGTCACACAGCAAACAAGATTGAATTTAGAAGCATATAATCTGATCCTTCAGGTTTACTGTGAACACAAATTAATGTTGACTAACTTTTCCTCATTATACTTGTCCAAGTGTAAAACTGTTGTTAATGTGTCATTTAATCATTGACTTTTTTATGAACTCTGTAATATAAAGATCAACAGGTGAGTTGTGGAATTTCAAAACAAAATATTCCAACAGCATTTAGCACCTGAAGCAAAGACCATGCAGTGGTATGATTGCATCCCTATCTCTCTGATGTGCAGAATGAAGAAATATGACACTTTAATGTAGTGCTTCCCAAATACTTTCCCATTGTGAGACCCCATTTTTATAATTGACATGAACCATGAGAGTGGCAGTGGAGGGATATACCTGTGACAGCAAAATGGATGTTGTGGGTTTGTGAGATGGTGTATAAATGGGGTGAATGATTCGTCCCCAGTGTCTCTAGGTTAACAGAGTACTTCCATCTTATCAGGACTTTTCAACGCAACATTCAAGCTTCAAATTCAGCCAATTAAACAATTCCCACTTCAGCAAAAATTTTGGAGATTTAAAGGAGCCATACAGGTTACAACACTTGGTCGGACCTAAACAGCAACCATTGCAACTTTGGATCTCATAATCCTCAAAATTTTGGGCCACAACTCCATTGGAGGCTGTGATCCATGTTTAGGAAGCTCAACTTTAATGATTTCAAGCATCCATTTATGTTACTAATGAACACTGGAGATGGCCACAGTCTTAAAAGCATTTCCAATCAAATTGGAATCTGTTAGTGGCATTGCTCCTTTCAGAAGCTACTGTGCTTTAACAGATTTAGAATAGCAAGAGTGTAATTTGATGCCTGCAATACAAACACATCTAAAGTCTTGTTAATGCATGGAAACTGGAGCCCAATTAGTACTGATCAATGCAGGTGATAAAAGAGCACTTAATGTGAGATTGAGTTCTTGTTAAATAGTGAGCAGAGAATATTACCAATGACTGACAATATGACTCTTCCCCCAGGGAAAACTCAATTGTTGTTGTGAATGCTTTGGTTTTGAAGGGTATTCGTTATCCCTGAACTTCAGATGGCTTTCCTTTGTAGACATTTGTATGATGGCTGCATTTCTGTCACAAAGACACAGTGGCAGCAATATGTACCATACAAAATGTAGACGCAATGCAGTAATTCATGAAAGTTCCCCTGACAGTATCTTCCAAACCCACAAGCTCTACCACCTTAAAGGTCAAGGACTGTTGATGACTGGGAACACCATCTCTGCAAGTTCCCCTCCAAGGCGCACACTTTCCTGAATTTGAACTATATCACCAGCCCTTCAAAGTAACTGAGTCAAAAACTTAGAACTCTCTTCCTAGCAAACATGCGAATGTCCCTACAAGCCAGAGACAGCAATGGTTCAAGACAGCAGCTCACCACTACCTTCTCCAGGGCGATTGAAAATGGGAAATAAATGCTGGCCTAGCCAACAACATCCACTGAACAAGTAAATACAATGTAATTGTCTGATAAGAATATTACAACATCCTTGAAGTCATTGATTGTTCTATGCGTTGTATCTGTCTTATTTTGTATTGCCTCAGGTGACAATAACATGACTGTAATATTTTAACATGACTGATCTGCTGCCAAATCTTCCATATGTACAGCTCTGCTCATGACTGTCAAGTATCAAAACAACTTTTACCTTTTACATTTCAGACTAATGCATGATGCCTCTGGGAACATTAGCAACATAAGACAGAAACTGTAAATAGTCACATAATTAAATTACTGATACTTTGCTGAGTTCTGATGAAGGGGCATCAACCTGAACTGTTAACCCTGTTTTATATTACACCAATACAATCAGACCTGGTTATCATAGAGTCATAAGTTATAGAGTTGTACACCATGGAAACAGACCCTTCAGTCCAACTCATCCATGCTGACCAGATATCCTAAATAAATCTAGTTCCATTTACCAGCATTTGGCCTATATCCCTCTGAACCCTTTCTATGCATTTACCCATCTAGATGGCTTTTAAATGTTGTAATTGTACCAGCCTCCACCACTTCCTCTGGCAGCTCATTCCATACATGCACTGCATGAAAAGATCGCCCCTTAGGTCCCTTTTAAATTTTTCCCCTCTCACCTTAAACCTATGCCCTCTAATTTTGGACTCCCCTACTCTGGGAAAAAAGACCTTGGCTATTCACCCTATCCATGCCTCTCATGATTTTATAACTCTCTATAAGGTCACCTGTCAGCCTCCAAGCTCCAGAGAGATTAGCCCCAGTCTATTCAGCCTCTTCCCTATAGCTCAAACCCTCCAATCTTGGCAACATCCTTGTAAATCTTTCCTGAACCCTTTCAACAGTAACAATTCTCGATACTTTTGTTTTGTTTCTGATTTTTTAAAAAATTATTCATTCGTGGGATGAGGACGTCACTGTATAGGCAGCATTTATTGCCCATCCCTAATGTCTTGCTTGTTTGAGCAAGCAATTCTACTTACTTGCCCATTGGCAGTAGCAGCATGTACAATTTTGGACAGTAATGGGATTAAAACCTGTGTGTCATTACCTACACAATGCCTCATAAAGAAAGCTTCAATCCTCTCAAAGTGTAACTTCTTTGCAACAATAACACCACATTTTCTAGGGTAGTAGCATGTCAGCTACCTGCAGGATGAGTAAGCAGTGAGAATTTAAATGGGTAGTTAATCAGGTGGATTTCTTTACATGTGTAAGCATTCCATTCGAGTTTTATCCTGCACTCAAAAGCACAATAGAGAAATACCTGTCCTTGCAGTTCCCTTTTTCCCAGCCATTTGACATGTGGCCTTCATTGGAAGATAGTTCCTCATCCCACTAACATTTGAGTCACAATGATTGTTTTGCAATTAGGGCATCCCTTAGAGGCTATGATACATAACACCATTATGTATTCAAAGGCTGATCACAGAATTGAGGATGAGCATGTTCCATCCAGCATAAGGATCATTCAGCATAACATTACACCTACTCCCAAAACTTTGCCAAAATCTTTGTTCGCACACATATCTTCACCGTGTTCACAATGTTAAAAATCAAGCGTGGCATTTGACACCGCATCAGATGCTTGGTAGATGTGGGGACATTCTGAAATAAAGTCAGGCTTAGGCTTAAAGTGTTGTGATAACCTGTTTTATATTGAACAACTTCACCCTGCAAAGAAGCATCATTATGGAGGTTCCAGAGAATGAAACACGTTCAATTCAATGAGGGAACCATGTCATTACAGCAGACTAAACATGTAGCCCAGCAGCTTTTACAGAGTTACTGCTGTTGTGAAAGATGGTGGTCAGATCTTCTTCTGGCAGATCCCTGTTCCAAACAGGGGTGCCACTCACAAAGTCATTGACTCCTTTAATTCCTTTAACCCTTAGCTGGTCTCTCAAGCTCAGCCCCGCATTTTCATCAAATCTCACACTGGATGCCCTGAATTTACCTTCAGTCCAGCTACTATAAACCTTTTTGCTAATCTGTTCAAGGGTATGGGTATCACTGGCTGGGCCAGCATCTATTGTGTATCCCTAATTGCTGTTTGAACTGACAGGCTGACTCGGACCATCTCAGAGGGAAGCTAAGAGTCAACTACATTGCTGTAGATCTGGAATCAGAACAGATTCGGGAACTGATTTCCTTCCCTAAAGGGCATTCATGAAACAGGTAGATTTTTAAAATCATTAACAATGGAGTAGCTTTTAATTCCAGATATTTGTTGATTCATAGTTCGTCAATTGCAAAGGTAAGATTTAAAGCCATACCTCAAACCATGAATTAGCCTGAGTCTCGGGATTACTAGTTCAGTGACAATCACGTTATACAACTATCTTCCCTTCATTCAGAAACAAAAACAGAAGTTACTGGAAAAGCTCAGCAGGTCTGGCAGCATCTGTGGAGAGAAATCAGAGTGAATGTTTCAGGGCCAGTGAGCCTTCCCCTTCGTTCAGCTCCACCTCTAGCTAACAGCAGTGGCTACTGCTTGAACCTGGTGCTATTGGGACAATTTGATTGGCCACCAGCTCTCTAAGATAGGACCTCCTCCTCAGATAGGGTCAAAAGTCTTTTAATTAATGTTCTGCCAAATGTAAAATAGCTGCTGTGCAGCCTGCTTTCTCATGGGCAGTCTCCTGACTGACATTTTAATTTGAGATTGGGGATTCAGTGCAGAAACATGGAGTTCAATAAAATACAGTCCAGGCACAGGCCTATGTTATGATCATGAGACAGGCATTTCAAATACTTGCGGGACCAGCTATCCTGTTTTGTTAATATGGGAGTCATGCTTTCTTGGAGATTTCTGATGGCACTACATTCAACGTTACTTAGGACGATATGATTTGGCTGTGGGGAAAAAAAAGTCATCCAGTTCAACTGACTGAAAGAACACACGATTCCCACTTAACGTATGGTTCTTCAGTGATAAAAACGACTTCAAATTCTGCACCTGAAATTTAGTATCACATCCTGGGTACAACATAAACAGAAATCATCACATCTGTGTGGATTTTAATAACCTGGCCCATCACTCCACAAAGCATTGGCGAAAAACAGAGCAACATCCTTCTGATAAAATTAGTAATTTCATTTCAAACGAATCCCTGAGGCAATGGAAAACTGGGAGCAGCTGTGTCAAACTTGGTTATAATTTGTCCTCCGTGGATACTCATTTTGACTTATTAACAACAAAGATGTACTGAATTATATGGTTGTAGCCAATCGTAGCAGATCGTTCATTAGCATAGAAGCACCTCATTAGCATAGTATTAACCTTTGCTTGTAAAAGATAACTTACTCCTTGAAGTCACTGTCTGCCAAAGCCATGCTAATGTGAGCAGTGAGTTCCAGTGAATAAATTGTATTGATATCATAATAAGAGAGCCAGTTTGAATTTCCCATGGATGCAACTTGGGCACATTTTTTGATAATAGCAAAGAGAATTTGTGAACTGAACTGCCTGTGATAAATTAAAATTATACAAAGCTTATATATTCAGAAATAATTGAGGTGGGAGAGTGTTTGTGAAAACAACATACACGGCAACAAGATTTCTCTCCACCCATAATCAGATGAGACACAGAGTGGCCATAACCAGCCAAGATTTTGACAGAAACAATCAATCAAATGAATCCTGTTCACATGTGGAATTTAGTTTTATTCTGTTACAAATGACTCATAAGAGACCAAGTAAGCAATTCAGTACTTCAGTTATGAATAGCTTATACTTCACTTTAATGTATTTTTTCAGAATGTTATTTTATGATTCCTTAGAGAGTCAGTATATCTATGGGTAACTGCAGTTGGTTGATTTATGTTTTTAAGGAAAAGAAGCTTTTTGGTCCCAGTGGATTTTAACATTGAACATCATTGAATTTATTATTCTTATTAGGTTATAGCAAGCAGAGACCCACAAAACAATTGTGGTGAAATTAGTGTCTTTATTGCCATTATATTTTTGTCATTCTCTCTTCCTTGCCACCCCATCCTTCCCATTGCTAACTCTTTCTTTCATCTCTCTCATTCTATAAACACTCCATTTCTTTCAACCATGTCAGGTCATTTCTATTATATCATCTCATCCATTCTTCCTATGCATCCTCACCAAGACCCACATTATACTTCCATGCATTATTTCCACACCTATGCTATACTCCTAAACCATTCTTCCCCTTCCATGCTGTCCTCCTTTCCCATGCCGATTCCACCACCTTACAACTCTACCACTGTGCTGAAATCTCCACTGTCATTACAATGGTCCCCATGCTCCCTCATCATGTTTTTCAGGCTTTTCCTCACTGCTTCGGCTGTAGTTGTGGCTAGGGAGCCATGTTTAAGGGCTGGCCAGCTGCAGAGTGTCTGGCCAATTAGAAAAAGAGATAACAAAATTATTCAAAGTAGATAAAAAGTAGAATAAGGGGACTATGTTCACAAAGTATAAACTTCACTGTATCTATGATCCTGAATTAATACAATGCACAGCTGACACCTTGCAGCCCTCCACATATCTCATGTGCCTCTGCCAGCTCCAGGCTCCATGCATTTAATCAGTGCATCAACCAAAAGATTATTGCAGGGAATAAATTGTGCGTTATTGTTATACATTCTGACTATTAAAATAGAACAAAAGCTAGCCAATTCAACTGCAGAGTAGCAGAACAATGGAAAGGATTATGGAGGCTGCAAGGAATGTAGGTTTTATGTATGTCACACATTTTAGATTGGTAACCTGGCCCTTTGAAATATTCTTTTATGGTTAACAGTAATCCAATATAGTCTTGGGATCAACAAACTTCTCCTGCTTTGACTGTATAGTTTTTTTTACAATATTAACAGAACACGAAGGATTAAAAAATGTGGTGGAATAAATGCAGTACATAACAAAGGAAAATCTTCAAATATATTGCTGCAGTTTTATATCATCTTTGTACTTGTCTTCAATTTGCTTTGTCTAACAAAATGTTAGCAAAGCCACTGTGATATTTTTGAATCCCTGGACTAGCTATTGGCACCAGAGGGACAGGTCTTTTATAATTCCATTGTGTGTTACTTGAAATCAGTAATAAAGCTCCACTTTAAGGGTATGAAATCGGCCGAAGTCAATATTCTTAGTCAGATGACAAAGACATGAATAACATCATTCAAACTCTATTAGTTATTTTATTCAGTAAGGCCCTATGATTGCCTTGTGTAGGCTTCCAACTGCATATTTAGTAATTCTATAGATCGTGCCTTCATTGTAAAATCCCAAAGTCCATTCTATACTTTGATCTGTCTTTATGTGCAGAGGTTTTTGACACCAGCCTTAAATTTGCCTTTTATTAGTTTGAAACTGTGCCACTTTGTCCTACTCTAATATTTAACTCAGGCATGGCTTCTCCAATGATTTACTAAATGAGAAGTTAATTTAAAATTAATCACATAAAAGTAATAAGATTATAATGCCTGTTAATCAAATGCTAATTGTCCATTTAATTACATTTCATAAATTTATTTTCTCTTAACTGTGTAGAGTTTACCATGCTGAATATCATAAAACCATTGCTGGTAAAACTAGAAAGTTGTTTATAGACCTACTTTATGTAATATTTACTATCTTGTGTGCCTCTCCAAGATCATGTCAATAATAAGAATCATTCTTATAAGCCCAGTCAGAACTGCATCCAAAGTTTGATATATCTATACCGATGATCATGTCTCAATCACCAGAATTTAGCACAATGCCTAACATCTGGTCTGACCAGAGCTCTACAGTACACTAATGATAATGTAAAATACTATTTTTTTGGGAAAACAAAAATCAATTTGAATTAAGTTATGTAAATGGCACAACAAAATAAGGTATTAATATAGCAAACAAATTAAGAGACAGTTTAATTAAATAGTGTTAGAAGAGTAGACCGTATAGAATTCTTAACTCCCTTTGACATCTACTTGATTGTTAATCAAATATTCATCACTAGTAACACACATATAAGGATGTAATCTGCTGGTTATAGGTGAGGTCTACGAGGGGCCATCTCAGAGTGGGAGGCTATAAATGATGGGTGTATCTTGAATCTTTCATCACTTACTTGGGAGTCAGAGAGGAATGGGACCTGCAAGGGGATAGCTTGGATAGGGCAACTAGCAATCATGGGTGACTCTTGAGGTACACAACATTTACCTGTGAATTGGAAAAGCATCAGACCTAAATAATGGATGAGTGTGAAGGTGTATACCACCTACCTGTTAGTTGGAGAGGCACACTATTATGTGGGAAGTCATAGACCCCACCAGCGTTCTAGATGACCACATATGAAGAAGTACTATCACCTGCAGAAACCTAGCCTCTGGGTTTCGGAAGTTCCACAGCAACTGGAATCATGTAGCACGTTCACAGGGTTGAGAGTTACGTGGATAACATGATCAGAGTTGTGGTCACTCTCCAGCTGAAGGGCCTGGAGGTGATCTGGTCTTGTGACTGCCACACAGTCCAACAGAAACAGGCAAGTGTTGGAGGAGACCCCTGCTCATCTCTTTTTCTCTGTTTTTAATGCTGATGAGGATATGGTACAAGTGCCTACAATCAGAGGCAAGTTCGTGGCAATAGGAACTCTACAAGAAGGGAGGAAGAAGAAAAGAAGAACAAAAGTGATAAAGAGTTCATTAGTTAGAGGAACAAAAATGGTTTTTGTGTGGCTGTAGATCATCCTGGTGCTAGGGTCAAGGACATTAGAAAGTGGGAGAGAGAACAGGCAGATGTCATGGTTTACGGTGGTACCAATGACTTTGGCGGGAAGAGAGATGTGGTCCTGCATGCAGAATTTAGGGAGCTATGTAGAAAATGAGCAAACATCACCTCAAATAGAAAGATAAGGCAGATGAATGAGTGGCTGGAAAGATAGTGCAGTAGGGAGGACTACAGATTCCTGGGACACTGGGAGTTAGCTCTGGGGGAGAGTGTCTGCACAAGCCAAAAGATTTGCATGTAAACGGAGCTGGGACTGTTTTCCTTATGTGGAGTTCTGCTGGTGTTGCTAGGAGGACTTTGAACAGACTTAGCAAGAATAGGAATCAAGATGATGTCAGACCAATGGAGAAAGTAATTCAAAATCAGGGTTACTGTGCATGTATGTGAATGCATAGAATACAGTCGATAAGACTGGACACTATTTCCAGCGTGTCATGAGGAAATATGAAGTTGTGGTGATAAAAGAGACCTGACTCAAGGAAGGTGAGGACTTAGTGTTAAATATTCGTGGCTATATGGTGTTCAGAAAAAATAGGAAGTGGGGAGGGGTGTCAGTATTGAATGAGGAGATCTTTGCAGTTCTGGATAAGGAAGGCATCCTAGAGGTTCAAGTAGAGAATCAATATGACTAAAACTAAGGAATAAAGAGGATAACAGGGTGCAATTGCTCAGTGTAGTTTATAGACCACTGACTAGTGAGAAGGATGTA
The DNA here is from genome assembly GCF_021869965.1 of Rhincodon typus. NCBI lineage: Eukaryota > Metazoa > Chordata > Chondrichthyes > Orectolobiformes > Rhincodontidae > Rhincodon > Rhincodon typus. Next base: position 122,961,963 of record NC_063332.1, on the reverse strand, counting down.
CATGATGAAATCTGCAGGGATGTTACAGGGAGCAGCCAACATTTTTGAGTGGAGGCCTTTAATTACCTGCACGTAAACTGGGTCAGTGGTAGCATTAAGGATAGTGAGCAGCAATCAACCCGAGATTACGTTCAGTTCCAGTCCAACTAGAAAGGATGCAGTGTTGGAGCTGGCTTTTAGCAATGAGGTGGGTCAAGTAGATTAAGTGCCAGTAGGAAAACATTGATGAGACAATGATCATTGTATCATAAGGTTAAAGATGATCATAGAAAAGGATAATAGGCAATGTAGAAGAAGAATAATTAACAGGGGGAAAGCAGATTTTACTAGGGTGAGAACCAAACTGGACCAGGCAGACCAGAACTAAAGCTTGAAGGGGTAAATGGTGGCCGCACAATGGGATACATTCAAGGGGAAGATGGTTTATGTGTAATCAAGTTTTATTCCCTCAAAACATAAAGGGAGGACAAACAAATTCAGAGCTCCCCCTACTCGTCCATGCTGAGCAGGTTTCCCAAACTAAAATAGTCCCATTTGCCTGCTTTTAGCCCATATCCCTCTGAACCTTTCTTATTCGTGTACTTGTCTTTTAAATGTTGTAACTGCACCTGCATCTGCCACTTCCTCTGGCAGTTCAAGTATATGTACTGCCCTCTGTGTGAAAACATTGCCCCTCAGGACCCTTTTAAATCTTACCCCTCTCACCTTAAAAGTATGAACTCCCATACGCTAGGAAAAAGACCTTTTCTTTCACTTTATCTATGTCCCTCATGCTTTTATAAACCTCTATAAGGTAACCCCACAGCCTCCTATGATCCTGGGAAAAAAATCACAGCCTATCCAGCCTCTCCGTATAACTCAAACCCTCCAGTCCTGGTAATATGCTTGTAAATCTTATCTGCATCCTTTCTAATTTAATAATATCCTCTCTATACCAGGGTAACCAGAACTGTATGGCACTGGGACCAGATTAGAAGCTTCTAAGCATACTCAAAAGAAGTGAGAGTAGAAATTGCAGGGCAATGACAATATATTTCAGTTTTCCAGGTGCACTCCGGGGAGCGGCAAGAAGACTGGAGATTTACAGATATTACACATTTGTTTAAAATAAGATTTTCAGGATAAGCCCAGAAATTACAGAGCAGTCAGTTACACTGAAATTATACCCAAATGTTAGACTTTAACTGTGTAAAGTTCTGGTACCGCACTGTCGGAAAGTTCTGAACAGCTTGGAGAGTGTGCTGACGAGGTTTAGAAAATTAGTTCTAGGGATGAGAAACTTCATTTGTGAGGATAGATTGAACAAGCTGGGACTTTTCTTCTTGGACAGAGGCAAAGAGGAGATGTGATAGAAGTTTCCAAAATCATGAGAGGTCTGGATAGAATAGACAGGGATAAATAATTCCCACTTGCTATGGGATAAAGAATAAAAAGGTTACAAATGTAAAGTGATTTTCAAATGCAGGAAAATTGATGCAAGAAAAATATATTTTCATACAAGTTGTTTGGGTTTGGAATGCACTGCCTGGAAGTATGGTGGAGGCAGAATCAATTGAGGCATTCAAAAGGGCATTGGATGATATTTGAATGGAAACACAGTCTTGGGGAAAATTCAAATAAATCGCACAAAGTCATCGCAGAACCAGTGAGACATAATGGGCTGAATGGCTTCCTTCTGCACTGTAACAATCCAGTGATAACAATGCAATTTGATAGTGCAGATGGAGATCCTGAAGCTCAGGACCATGGTTTGATCCTGAAGTAAAGGTATATGGAAGAAAGGCTTATAAACAAGGACAGAGTATTTGGATTCAGAAGGGATGGGAATTTGGGAGCATTGGGAATTTCTGGGAAATCAGCACTTGGGGAGATAGAATCTAGCAGCCTATTTAGGAGGATATTGATAGGGAAAGATCCACAAACTTTCAGACCTTACCAAGATAAATGCAAGGTTCAGGATTTTAATGGATGCTCATCTACGGTAACTAGATCTAGCTGCGCTGGGGAATTGATCTTTTGTTTGGAAATGAATGTTCAAATTATTGTCATGCACTTGTGCCAGTCAAAAGCCGAGTACACATTATTATCTTGATCTCATTTGCATAACTTCATTCAAATTGAGTTTTTTTTCCCTGGAAGAACTACTTCAAATTCCCATTAGTGAACTGTAAGGCTCAGGTCAGAGCAAATCTTCGGCACTGTGCCAAGTTCTTGTGGACTGAATTGTCTGTGTAGACACATCAAGCTTGGCAGGCAATTCAAAACAAATCTATAAAAATGAGCCATAAGGTACAAACTGGGACTGAAAAGAGTAGAGGGTTACAGAGTTGAACTCTGTCAATATCATGAATAGCAGCAGTTAGTAAATATTCCCACCTATTCACAAATGAAAATTAGAAGAATTGTGTAATGGAAAGCTGAGTTAATGGGAAGAATTTTGTGGAGGTGGTAGGGGTCTCGATTGTTGCTGGATAGTTGGTGAGGGCTCTGTGATCTCTTCTAGGGAAGGCCCAATGTATTTGTGCCACACAGGCCCTTGACAAACCAGTAACAGGTCTCTCCCCCAGCTCAAAAATCCAGGGAATGGAAGTCCCACACACAAAAACTGTAGGTTAGCGAAAGGCTGACAGCTCTTCTGTACTCAGCATCTCTACCGAGGGGACAGTGCCTGCTGTCAGTAGTACATCCACCCGAGGTCTGAGATTCAGATGGGACCTGAGTACAGGTGAGTGACAGCAGGAACGGGGTATGAGGGTGGAAGCCACAGTGCAAAGTGATAGCAGCAAGGAGAGGGTGGCTCTTATCTGACTCACCCTTCCTCATGTTGAATCCATCAATCAGGCACTGAGTGCCTTTGAAGTAGGGATTCCCCACCTACGCTCTGCAGTCCTTAAGCAAACACAAGACTTGCTTCACAGACACCCCGTGTGATGAACATCCTGCCCATTGGGTTAGTACCAGCATATGGGATGAGGCCATTCAGTGGGCACTAAAGGCACCTTCAGCTATTCCAACACAGCTTAAGTTGGGAGGTGGGTATCCATACCTACCACTTTCCCACCCCCAGCACCAGCTCACCCCCAGCACCAACTCACCCCCAGCACCAACTCCCCATGATTCCACCCAATTAACACCATCACCTAGAGTCAAAATTAATCCAAATGCACGGATGAATTTTCTAAATCTTTGCAAATATTGGACAAGAGTGTCACTGATGTCGATCAGAAGTTAATTCTCTCTCTTGATCTCTCAACTTTGTTCAACTGGGATCTTTAAATTAGTAAATTGTTTCTAACTTTACATGGGTCAAGGAGCAAGACAGCAAACCTCTTTCATTTCAGTGGAGCAAGCATCTTGAACATCCTCAAAGATAAGAAAGATCATGATAATGGATTCCTATTTGTGACTATTTCTGGTAATTGCTTTTCCTTTAATAGGCCAATAAAGACTGATTGTATCCTGAGAGTTCTGATAGAATGGATCTCCAGCTGTTGGTATTTTACCTTCAATGTTAAAAAATGACAGCAATTAATTTTGTGCCGTCATTTTCTCAGTGGTCCGGGGTTGGATTTCGCGCATAATCATGTGATTCACTTGTCATTATTTATGCAAGTGAGATGATGGAGGTGTTACTCGGAATCATATGGCCAGTGGGATAGAAGTGCTCACCACTGCTGGGACCTTCTGGCTTCCGCACCTCTGGCACCATATTCAAAGCTCAACGGGATTCTACTTCAGACACTGCAAGCTGGGAACCATTCCTCACACCATGGACCTCTCCTCTAAACACCAATCAATCGCAAAGAAGTAATCTATGCTCCCACTGCTTCCCGACTTTATTTATTTATTCATTCACGGGATGAGGGCATTGCTGGCCAGGCCAGCATTTATTGCCCATCCCTAATTGGCCAGAGGGCAGTTAAAAGTCAACCGCATTGCTGTGGGTCTGGAATCACATGTAGGCCAGGCCAGGTAAGGATGGCAGTTTCCTTCCCTAAAGGACATTAGTGAACCAGATGGGTTTTCACAACAATCAGCAATGGATTCATGGTCATTATTAGACTCTTAATTCCAGATTTGTTTTACTGAATTCAAATTCCACCATTTGGTGAGGTGGGATTCAAACCCAGAACCCCAGAATATTATCTGGATCTCTGGATTAACAGTCCAATGATAATACCACTAGGCCATTGCCTCCCCTGCTTACCCCCACTTCATGGAGAAAGCTCTCAAAGCTTTGGTGGACATGGTGATGGAGAGGAGATCAATGCACTTCCTAGATGACCATAACAGGAGATGACCCCATCAGACCTAGGTAGCCAAGGCAAAGATAGCGGAACAGATCAGTGCTAACTCCATTGAGAAAAGGGAGACCCATCAATACAGAAAGAAAAACAATGGTCGCTGATGTTTTACAATGGTTGGTGGCAACATGTTCTCTCTGCTACTTCACACTCACAGGGCCAGCATTCTAACTCTGCCACTGTACAATGCATCTCAACAACAATTATAGACTACAGTGTTCAGCATCACATGTATCATGTCCTCTCAACAGCTCACAGTCACCTTATGCTCTCCAACTACTATGCCTTCCTGCCCTCTGCGCTTCCAACTTACTCACTGGGGAGACCTCACCAGTTATCCTCCTAATGCTATCCCTATCCTTATCCCTGACCCTAACCCTAACCTTATTCCTAGCCCTAACCCAGTCATATGGTAACTAACAGGTCCTGCATCCATTTCTATCATATTTAATCCTTCTCTTCTTCTCACTTTTTTATTCACTTGTGTGATGTGGGCATCACTGACTGGCCAGCATTTATTGTCCATTTATTGCAAGAAAAGCTGACTCTCAACCAAGAGGTCCAAGATGAGCGGAAGTTAATGGGCATCAGGCTCCTCAGTCCCTATGAGGAGAACCGAGTGAGACTGGTTGAGGAAGACAAGGACCGGTTGTGGTTATGGGGGCATAATAATGAGCAATCATATCTACAAACTCCATTGTGCTGTGCTACATTCTAATTACCACCGATGCCAACTCATTCTTGTTCTACGTAAGATTTTATTATTTTGCTCCAGCTAATTCTCTCTTTTCTCTTATGCAGACACTATCAGGATCCAGAGAACCTCCATAAGGAAGACACTATAGTTTGGACTGCTCAGTGATAGATCCACCTCACAGAAAGAAGCCTGTGGGCGCTCAAAAGATGCAATGGCAAAGTCTGCTCCAACTTCTATGTCTGAATTCTTGTTATCTAGTTTGCTTGTGGCAGTGGTACTCTAGGAAGCTGCATATTATAGAGGCAAGATGTGCAATGAATAAGGTCATTAGCAAACAATAATCCCCCTTAATAGGCAACTTGCCACTGCCTACTGAAAATCTTGCCTCAACACCTGAGACTCAGTTAAAAGACGCAGCAAGTTGCTCCCCATTTCGTGATAGATCTCACCAGATCTCTGACACGATTCTGCTACATTTCTCACCATCCCAAAACATTTGGGCTCCTATAAGAGTCCAGCCCTGGCTACAATCTCTCCACACACTGAAGCATTGCAGATAGAGGAAAGGTCAAAAGGAACTTTTCCCAGGATTCGTGTCAACTCATGAGGGAGTGGACTACAGGTGATTTAGATGTCACATCCTGACAAATAGATTCAGAGCGACATAACTTTACTGCTGTGTGATGGAGGAGCACTGTCTTGATGCTGCTTTTTGCCTAAAGATGATATAAGGCAGGACCTGTAAAGTTAAGGTATTCAACCGAAGATATCATTCACACATTGACATTAATTTAATCGGTAAGACAGAAAATAAAGAAGAGCAAACCAACTAATTAGACATGTCCTTTGCACTAAGTAGATGCTGCCTGCCAGATGAGGAACCTAGACACACAAGCAATCAAAGTCCATATCCAGCACAGTCATCCTGGACGTGGGTGGCAATAAGATTGCCTCAGGCCTCTTAGGTTCTCCAAAACTCTACTCTGTCCTCCTCCTGGCTGGATGGCCCTCCTGGTTAATGTGCTGATCCTCAGCATCATCTTCAACCTGAGGGGCTTGAGCTCATTTCTTCATTACGTCTGTATCCAGGACATTCTGCTTTGGTTGGCTCAAATAGTGAAGAGCAGACAATGCCACAACAATGTGGGATACCATTTGTGGGATAGATTGCAAAGGCCTGCCGAAGCAGTCCAGGAATCAAACTTAAAAAACAATCAAAATATTTTGGAGGATGCCTATTGTCTGCTCCACTTACTGGGCTTGCTGGACCCCTCATCTCTGCTATCTTCATCTCCATGTCCTTCTCAGTAGGAGAAAAAACATAAATTACTTCAGATATTTCAGTTCTATTAGAAGATAATCTGTAGGGAAAGTTAGAGAGATCATAGCGAGTTAATGAAGATATGCTTCAGCCTCCACCTCCTCAACAGTCCAAGCTGAATGCAATGGTTTCACACAGAGTGGCAAGAAGGTTTCCCAAGGGAGTCACTGTCAGGTCTCATTAAACAGCCACGAGGAATATGACTTTATCTGAATGCACAGTGAATAACAAAATGTCAGGGTTCCATTGGGAACAGTTTTATGTTGTAGGCCCCAATGAAATGCATAACTCCACCTTACAAATCTCGCTTCCAGAACATAGATCTTGCAGATGGACCTTTCTTGGTGAGGAGTAGCCATCTGCTATATATTGTCTTTCAGTACTTGCTACAATGTCATGGCCAATTGGAAGAATCAAGTTCAACTTTGAAGTGCTTTTTGCTGATAAGACTTGTTGATCTTACAACACACAGTGACAATTGGTGGGCAGTGTAATACTTGTGATTGTTTGAGGCCATAGTCTGTTATCCGCCATTTCTGACAATTACTGACTTCCAGATGAAATTAAAATTGAAGGTAGATGGATATATTTGCTTTACCACTGAAGACCTGATTACTTCAATTGTCTCTTGCAGGGCCTCAAAGTGAATGTTGCAAACACCACCTATGTTAAAAAAAAGTGTAACTTAATCCTTCTAATTCTTGTATGCATTCACAGCCATGTGCAGAATTTATCATGCACTTCGCTTTCTATTCAATATAGAGACATTCCATCTTTGTGTTTATGTGATTGGCCTGCTGGTGACCCATGAATTCACCCCTCTACCAATTCTTCACATTCCCTTTAGTGTTGCGGCCCTTGCAGACCCAATGACCCCTCACCCTCCAACCATTTCTATTGAGCTTCTTCACATTTCTACTTGTCTGCCTGCTGGAGTCAGACAAGCTTGTTGACTGACTGTAGCAGTACTCTCTGCTGTTTGAAGTCCAGCCTCATCCTTTAAACAAGGGTCCACTAAGATTATTCACACATTGCCATTTTCTTCAAACATATGCATGTGTTTGCAGTGTAAGCTGCTGGCACAGGCTGTATTTCTGTTGTTGCTGACCCAGCACTGTTTCCAGTCTTAGCGATATATCCACCCTTATCTGACTGTTACCTTTACCCTTCAGTACTCCCTGTCACCATTAGCTGTCTACTTCTTCTGCATTAAAGACTGTGTAAAACTGTAAAAGCTGCCTGGTTCTAACTCAGCATGATACACCTAAAAAGCAGACAAATCCACAAAGACTGTTGCCTCTAATTAGTGCTAATGACCTTGTGTGCTATAAAACAGGTCAAAACACAGGTGATGGCTGACTCAATGTCAATGCTAAAAATCCTGTATCAATGCACAAGATGCTTGGTTGTCCCTCAGCAAAAGATTTACCTGTCACAAATGTGCAAATCCTGGCTGTCCCTCTGATCCAAGGTACATGCTTGAAGTTCTCAAGTCATATCTGGCTTGAGCCAAGACCAAGCCTAATGGTGTTGTGAGGCTGGTTCTTTGCCAATGCCAGGTTGTGTGGGTGAAAGGTTCAGAAACAGCATGCTCATTACCATTGAGGCACCTTATACAGCTGTGGCTCCATGTAGAGAGCAGTGACAGAGTAGGCACAGCCTTTCTGTGAGCTGCAATGGGCACTAACATGTCTCCAGGTACCCATGCTGATTCACCAGTCAAGCTTTTATGCCATCAAGTTTCTCAATTGGGGAGAGAAAGATTGGAGAGTGTTATTAATACAGCAAGTTGGGGTATTAATGAAATGCAATTGCATAGAAATTAACGTCTAGGTGCGTAACAAGATTCTGAACTCACCATTTAAGGCATGACAGGAGAGTTTTTTCTCAATATTGAGCAAATAATTTTTGGACTGTCTCCTGATTAATTTATTTCACTTGCCATCAGTCTCAGTACCTCAGAGGGAGGCAAAGTTCCACCCATTATTTTTCACTTTCAGGTACTAAAGTTCAGATGAATAGATTTCTTTTTAACAAGTTAGACTACTGCAACTTAAAGTGGATTTTGTTCTCATATAGCTCCAAACATTTTATGAGTTCTGATTATTCTTACCAATCTTTTCATGTGAATGGTTTTAGTTTAAAGATTACTGAAAACTCATGGCACACGATCTATAATAAGTTAACTGGAGCTTAAAATTCAGCATAGATTCTCTGTAATATATTCTAATAAATATTTTTACATTTCTGTGTAATATGGCGTTGCTGGACTATACTTAATTATTTGGCCAGGCAATTTTAATGAGATATCACAATTCTGCCCTTCAACAATTAATTTATCATCCTCATTAAATTATCCTAGGGCAGGAATCAATGATATAACAGTTCCCCTCAATGAATTGCTCCTAAACCATGCTTCATAACTTAACTTAAGATATGCTTTATGACTGTGGACTGTTGTGACACAGATGATGGCCTCTTGTGGCACAGTTATAGTATCTCTGAGCTAGGTGGCCTGGGTTTGAGTCCCATCTGTTCCCAAGGTGTGTAATTACATCTTTGAAGAGCTTGTTTAGGAAAATATGTGCGCACTATGAATCTCCTCAATATTTCCTTCCAGAATGGTGCCCATTCAGTTACCCTCAAATTAAACTTAACATTTTAAATGCTTTTTTGTTCTCATTCATCTCCATTCCCAATATAATTGCTACTAGTCCTTTCTATCCGTCTAAACTTAGTCTCATTGTGCTGCTTCATTTCTCATTCAAGTTGGCAATTGTTTGCTGTGTTCCAAACACCTTCACAATTTAGAGGTGGTTAGTGTAGTATCTTAGTTAATCTAGCTTTGGACTGGTTACTCAGTCAATATGTTCAAACAACAAATAGCTTATTTTATACACTGATATATACACAACTCTCTGTGACTAAGTCATCCACTACAAAGAAATGATAATACTCCCTTTGTCTCTGTCATGTGCCAACCTGCTTCATTATTACGGAAGTGTGATTTCTTCAGCCTCAGGCATTAAACCCTACAACCTTTAATACTCCATCTCCTTCCAAGAATTAAACTTTTCACTCATAATTGCATGCTACTCCATCTCTCCCCAAGTCCCTGCCTTCCCTGAATCAATCTGACAGGAGATTTTATAGCTCTCTCTCATTGTGCTCTTGTCAGGCATGGAAAACCAATCTTGCTCCAAACTTCTTTTTCTTGACTCGGATGGCCTTCATTGAGTTTGTGCAATTCTTTACTAATTCCTGATTCAGACTCTGGTTCTTTCAAACTTTTGACTAATTCTTATCTTTGTTGAATAGAAATAATGTGTCACTGGTCACTTAAATATACTACTTTCTGAAATATGTACTAAATAAGACCTTTATTGAATTTCACTCTGAATTGTTATTCTTGCTCTGCTTTGGTTCCTTACATTTGTTCATTCCATTGCCCTGGGTTAAGTTTCCTCCAGTTATAATTATAAATCTGTTGTCTTTGATAACTGCTCCTATTCTTGAACACATTGATAATCCTGGAGTTCTGGGCATGTGAGTAAATTTTCACACAGAATGGGAAGCTGGGTTCTGAGCTTTCTGTCCATCAATAATCTGATGCTGATACACATTGTAGTGGAGGGACACCTGTAATTTAGGTGTGCAGTTGGAAGGAATTATTGTAGATTTCAAGTGGGAGTAATGCTTGAGAATTCACTAATGGCTCTTGTCTGCCATCTGCCATTGGTGTTAAGAATTTGCCTTAAGAAATGAACAGATGTTTTCAAGAATTAAAACTTTTTATTAAATGCCAGGCCTTCTCCATTTCAATGGACACAACTCCTCCTGTCAGTGGACATGACATTCCTCACCCTGGTGACCTGACCACCCTCCGTTCCCCACTCCAGACCTAATTTCTCTAAACAATGATGTTCTACCTAAACACTTCTTCACCAACCCTCTTGCATCCTGTCACTGTACTCAGCAGGGACCCAACGCCCCAGCTGACACCCTTCTTAACTGGCACCCTACCCACCTGAAACACCTTACCCACCTGGCATCCTACCATCTAGTACCCCATTCCCAGCTGGCATCCAACATACTCTTTGAAAAGAGCTGTCAAGGTAACTGTGTGGACCTTTAAATGTCAGAACACAGCAGCTGACTGCTGTGAAAAAGGGGTGTGGTTTGTCTTCCTCTGATGGTTCTATTATGCTATGAAAGAACAGTCGAAACAGCAGTATGGTTCTACACTTCTGACAGAGACCTGACTGGAATCCTATCTCAGAAATGCGGAGCTCCTTTCTTTCGTAAAAAGTTAAAGCAGGAGAATCGATCTGTGTGTGATTGCCACCTCATGGAAAATCTAGCCCCTTATTCCTTTAGCTCCTACTCAGTATTTAATTCTTTCAGTTCAAATTCCGCAAACCCACCATTTTGCTTTCTCAACATCCTCAGGTTTTCTGAGTTCATGAATTAGAAAGAAAGCATTATAATGAAGAGGATAGAAGCATAGCTGGTTCTTCACGGTCCCTATTGTGGTCTCCATCACATCTTCCGCCCTAAAGTAGAAATGGTCTATGGAAAAAGAAGAATAGAGCCGAGTTGGAAATGAATGTAAGGACATAACATTCAAGGCTATGGGACAAGTAATAGAAAGTAGTATGGGTTTGGAGTAGTTTTTATTAGTGCAGACTCAATGGAATAAAGGGCTCCTTCCGTACTGTATGCTTGTATGATTCCTTGATTCTAGAAGTAAGACAGAAGTTAATCTGATATCATCCACTTGACCTCGGTGCCAAAAATCAAAATTGCTCCAGTGAATGCTCTCCGTTTGCATAATATGTTATTCCACAGATTCAGTAGCAGGCAGTCCATATGGGATTGATATCAGCTGCATGTCATAAACCAAGGAAATCTTATGGGTTTTCAGTGCTACAATTCATGTGACTGAAATGAGATAGAAGTTTAATGAGATTCTAATACTGGCTATAAATTGATTGCGAGGTAATCAACCACTTAAAATTCAATTTGGATGTGGTGTTTGACTGTAAATCATTATATCACAGTTCAGGAGAGCCACAGCTTTATCTTGTTTTGGCTGTCCAGTTAAGATCACTGACATTCTGTTGATTCTCGACTCATTCGTGAAAAATGCTGGAGATGATATTAATTATCATGGTCATCCCTTTCCACTACGCTTGATTACCTCTTTTTGATGAATACTTGTACTCAGACCAACTTTATATTGTCTTGTGTATTATGTGGGCCTGCAGTTGCTTCGCCTGTGTGTTCAAGAAGTTTAGAGCTTAGGATACTGGAAGTGTTCTTCATGCATGCTTTCAAGAAAATTTCAGGTATACCTGTATTTTTGAAATTTGTCCCTCACCTCTTCAGGCAGCAGCTCCTTTTTGGCAAGCTTCCAATTGCAAATAACATTAACAATGCAAAAAGCTTAGTCATGGCACACTCTACTGTCTTTCTGGTGGCAATCCAATTCCCCTCAAAATGTCAGGCCATTGAGTCATTAGATGAGTTTAGAGTGTCATTACATTATGATTTCTGCATAATTGTCACTTGTATAAATGATTACATTTATCACTCAGGCTGTTTTTCAGAGTCTTTTCTTGGATAGAAATTTTATAGATCAATATTTAATGATTAATGTGCTTGAACAATAGAAGAATCCTCGTTCAACACTGACCTTTGGATGAGGGAAAGTGAAGACATACTGGCTGTTAATTCACATGATCTACTGTCTTTATTAAGTCAACTTGCCAAGTAGGTTAAAATGGAAAAGCAATGGCCTTGTGGTATTATTGCTGGATTGTCAATCCAGAGACCCAATTAATGTTCTGGGGACTCCGCTTCAAATACTGCAGATGGTGGAATTTGAATTCAATTTTAAAAAAGTCTGGAATTACAAGTCTAATGATATACATTGTTGACTGTTGAGAAAACCCATCTGATTCAATGAAACTGCCAACCTTACTTGGTCTGACCTACATGTGATTCCAGAACCACAGTAATGAGGTTAACTTTTAACTGCCCTCTGATCAATTAGGGATGAGCAATAAATGCTGGCCTAGCCAGCAATGTCCTCATCCTGTGAATAAATGAAAAACAGGATGTTTGTGAGACTGTTTTTGGACTACTGTATATAGTTGAGTTTTCCCTGCTATAGAAATGAGATTATTAATTTGGAGAGGGCTCAGAAAAGAGTCATAAGAATGTTAAAGGGAACGGAGGGTTTGAGTTATAGGGAGAAGCTGGAAAGGCTGGGACTTTTTTCACTGGAGCCTAGAAGGGTTACCATATAGAGGTTTATAAAATCATGAGTGGCACAGATAAGGTGAATACTGTGGTTGGTTCGCTCACTGAGCTGGTTCATTAGTTCGCAGACGTTTCATTACCCTGCTGGGTAACATCATCAGTGCAGCCTCCGATGAAGCGCTGTTGTGTTTTCCCGGCTGGAATTTAAACTCTGGGGTCTGTTGGAATTGGTTACCTCATTTCCGGTTTAACTTCGCAGTGGTGTATAAATAGAGTCTAATTCTACGTGTTTATTGATGGCCTTCTTGGTGGAGAACCAAGCCTCTAGAAATTCCTGTGGTTGTCTCTGTTTGGCCTGTCCTAGGATCCTGATGTTGTCCCAATCGAACTGATGGTTCTCCTTATCTGTATGAATGGAGATGAGTGAGTACTGGTCATGTCTTTTTGTTGCTAGTTGGTGTCCATGCTAGAGGCTTGATTCTCCACCAAGAAGGTCATCAATAAACACGTAGAATTAGATCCTATAGATACACCAATGTGAAGTAAAAAACAGAAATGAGGTACCCAATTCCAACAGACCCCAGAGTTTAAAATCAGATGGGAAAACACAACAGTGCTTCATCGGAGGCTGCACTGATGATGTTACCGAACAAGGTAATGAAACATTTGCAAACTAATGAACCAGCTCAGCGAGCCAACCAACCACAGCATCCACAACCCGAGCTACAAGTCTACTCAAGAATCTTCGACACCTTTGGGCGCAGTGCATTCAAATTGGCCCGGAAATGGGAAATCTATGCCATAAGGTGAATAGAAAAGGTCTTTTCTCTAGGGTAGGGGAGTTCATAACTAGAGAGCATATTTTTAAGGTGGGAGGAGAAAGATCTAAAAGGGACCTGAGGAACAGCTTTTTCACACAGAGGGTGGTTCATATGTGGAATGAATTGCCAGAGGAAGTGGTAGATGCAGGTACAGTTACAACGTTTAAAAGACAGTTGGACGGGGACATGAATAAACAAGGTTTAGAGGAATATGGGTCAAATGCAGGCAAAAGGGGTTGGTTTAATTTGGGAAAATTGGTTGGCCTGGATGAGTTGGACTGAAAGGTCTGTTGCTATGCTGTATGATTCTGAATCTGTGATTCTATGCGTATTTGTAGGTATCAAGAAGCTAGGAGTTGACTATCTAAAAACATCTGATCATAGAAGGATTAAATATTTTTCACTTACAATGTGAAATAAAGAAAAATAAAATAAAGATCCTGTACTTTGTAAAGCATAGTTCACAACCTCAGGTCATCCTTGGATGCATTACAGCTGTATGAAATATAGTGAAAGGCTTTTATTACGAGTAGTACAGGCAGATCACAGCAAGGATGTACAGATCCAGACGACTTAGAGACATACTGGTTACATTGCAGGTTACATTATTTGAGGCTAGAATCCATTCAACAGTCTGATTACAGCCAGAAAGAAGAACCTGGTCGTGCGTGTGTTCAGGCTTCTGTATCTTCTGCCTGACAGAAGAGGTTGTGGGAGGTCATTACCAGGTGCAATGGGTCTTTGATGATGTTGGCCGCCTTTCTGAGGCATTGAGCCATGTAAATAGAGTCCATGGATGGAAGGTTCGCTTCCATGATGGTCTGAGCTGTACACACCACCTTCTGTAGTTTCTTACGGTCCTGGGCAGAGCAGTTGCCATACCAGGCTGTTAAGCACCCAGGCGGTGTGCTTTCAATGGTGCATCTGTAGAAGTTGGTGAGGGGCCTTATGGACATGCCAAATTTCCTGAGCCATCTGAGGAAGAAGAGGCATTGTTGTGTCTTCTTGACTGGCGCATTTGTGTGGGATGTCCCAAGACAGGTCATCGGTTATCGTCACGCGGAGGAACTTGATGCTCTTCACTCTCACAACCTCAATTCGGTTGATGTAGATGGGGGTGTGTACTCCTCTTTTCTTTCTGAAGTTGATGATCAATTCTCAAGTTTTGCCGATGTTAACAGACAGATTGTTTTCATTGCACCATGTCACCAAGCCCTCTATCTCCCTTTTGTCACTGCTGTAATGACAGCCAAAACACAGAAAGTTCCATTATCGGATGCCTAAGATGATATTAAATTCCATAAGTAAGTAATATGGTTGAGCCACTCTTGAGAGATCTCTGACTGAATTTAAATATTGTTGAGGGGGTAACTGGTGGGCCTCAGAATTCAAAACACTGGTGGCTCAGGGAATCATTAAAGTTATCATTTCTTTCAGCAAACAAAACGTTTTTTGAAACTGAGAGCAACAGGAGCACCCCTCTGATTTCATAGAATTTGCTGTATTCCCGGCTTTTTTTTTTAGCTTGCCCTGATCCTTCCTCCTGAGACTGGCTGTGAGATGTTACTGGTGAGGCAGACAGCCTAACATTAGTCAGTTCACTCAGATATCCTGCTTATGCAGGCATAACCAGTGCTAGTAGGTCTGAGTGAACTGTCGAAGAGGCCAAAGGATGAAGTCCCATCGATCCTCATTCCTTGAATCAGGCTGAAGTCAGGCTCAGGCTACGGCAGAAAATGCAGCTTTAAATGTTATCTGTTATTTTTGTCATGCCAATTACTTTATACTGCAGACAAATCAAAATGAGCATACTTAGAACTATACAACATTTTGACGTTTAGCTCCTAGAGTAGATAAAACTAACCTGCAAACTCTATTTTAACACAAGAACTCACTAAAAACCTTAGGCACTGGATGAAAAACCAATAAATGGTAAACTAACAGTATAAGTTTATTACTCTCAAGCCTACAACTACTATTCTTATATTGACTATATTCATTGTTGCCTCAAAGCCAAAGCTTTCCTGAAAACATTGTTTGAGCAGAATATTTTACAGTTATTGATTGTATTTAATTGATTGCACATCCTGATAGACTGTTGGCAAATGAATGATGCTTATTTTACGGAACAGTGATAGAATTTTTAAAATATTAAGACGCATTTTTTCTTTCCTCTTCATGCATCTTATTCTCTTTCGGAAGAGAACAGTCTCTTCTTACAGATCACCAGCATATTACTGCATTGCAGATCCTTCTAGAAACACTTTAAAACAGTGAATTTACTGCCTTAGAAAGAAAAATGTTATGGCTGTGCTCAAATTGATTATGCTGGTTTGAATTAAGAAACAGTAAATGGTTGATTATCATATTGAGAAAGGGAAGATAGAAAAGTTTGGAGCCATAAGAGATTTGTAATGAAGGCAGATTTGAATGAATTTAGGGCAGATTGTGATAAAAGAAAAACTTGTGCTTAACTTGTAGAGAGAGTTCTTGGAAAGGATTGATTACAATATTTGATTAGCAAGGAATGTAAGTGCTGTATACAAAGCATGAGGAGTAAATAACCTGATGATGTGCGTGTTCTTTTAAAGCAATTACCATACTTAATCGTATTCAGATTGAAAATAAAGAAAAAGTGTCAAAGACATTGGATTTCAAATTAGAAAATTTCAGAGTGTAGAAATGAGAAAATGGCAGATCGAACAAGTGCATCAGATGCAGAAAATATTATGAGAGGGATTGTGCACAGGTTAAATACATTCCTATTGTGTGTAATGGGACTTAATCAAAGGATGGTCATACATAAATAGAGAGGATTAAAAAACAGAATATGAACACCAAAAAAGAAATAACAAAGAGATCATAAATTCAGCAGTCAACATAAAGATAAATAGCAAGAAATTTTAAATGCACATAAAACAAAATCCAGAAAAAAGGGTGGAATGACTGAAAGGGGAGGTGTGGAGTGGGGTGCATCAAGGATTTAAAATTTGAAATTGTTTCAATCATATTTGTTTTTTATTTTTGCAGACAGTTGTGAAAATGGGATTGTGGAGGGACCTGAGTAGGTGGTATAACCACTCCTGCAGATCTTCCTCAAATTAGTGATAAATAATTAATCTAATGATGCTGAATATTTATGTGGGTGGGTAAACAGATGTCAATTTGATAGGGAGTATCATCTCACATTCATTAAGCATACAATTGGGCAGGATGCATGTAACCCAGGCTGCAAAGGGTCTAACTTCTTCAACTTCTTTTGGATTTCAGTTGGTTCCACTTGAACCAGTTTGTTTCATTTTTTTTCCATGGGATGTGGCTGTCATTGCAAGCCCCATATTTATTGTCAATCTCTAAATGGCCTTGAACTGTTTGGCTTGCCTGTCCATTTCAAAGGGCAGTTGGAGTCAGCCAGATTACTGTGGATCTGGAGTATAGACCAGATCAGGTAAAGATGGCAGATTTCCTCCCCTAAAGGACATTAATAGGTTTTTTTTTAACAATCAATGACCAGTGTCATGGACAACATTGCTGAGCCTACCTCTCATTTTCATTAATTGAATTTAAATTCTACCATTTATTATGGATTGGCCTGGGATTCTTGAGTATAGCCAGTGGCACTATCAACATACCTTCCAGAATATCTTAAAATGTGCAAAAACTTAAAATTTAAATTATCTGTATCATCCTTTCAGACTGTATGAAGATTATGGTACGCAGAAGTATCATATATCAGACCCAAGAGCTTTCATCAAAAGAACTCCCTTCCCTAAATTATTTCAGTGAATGTAATAAGACAAGGCAATAGGAAACTAAACCAAACTGAGATTTAGCTGGCAACAGCAGCTGGTTGGTTGGTTGGTTTGTGGAACTGTGCCATCATTCGATGGTATATTTCAGATTGGTTTCTAATCAGCTATACAGCTTGCAGGTAAAAGCAATACAGTGAGAAACTCTTGAACTTCTGGAGGGAAGGTGGTATCTCTCGCTCTCTCTCTCTCTCAAGTTTACATACCTGAAGCTAAAGAAAGCCAACTATTTTCTCCCATCAGTTGTTATAGATTATTGCTTTTAACCAATAATTCAGATGTTATAATTTGCGAAGCAGTTGCTCTATGCCTCCTGTGAAGAAATAAACTATCCTAAAGGAAAAGCTCAAAGACTGGAGGAGTTGGGAAATAAAAGGAACATCCTACTGAATCCTGGTGACTGGTGATAGTGTACTGTTTCCCCAGGGTTATCTTTCTCTCCACCCATTTTGCCAATTCTTTTTGTGTCTGTCTATATGAGTGTGGAAAGCATTTTAGAAGATTAGAATTTTAGCAACTTGACTTAGATGCCAACAGTTCACAGTTGTTTACTTGTGGTTAGAATCTCTTAATAGTTCTTGTTAAGTACAGAAAGCTGGTCTTTTGTTTTCTGTTTATCTGAAATAAATTGGGGACTTTGTGTACTTTGGTAACTATTTTTAATTTTTGTCCCATCATTGAGGATAGGGATATTTGTAGACCCAACTCCTGCAGTGGTTTAATTATCTGCTATCATTTGCGACTGGATAAGATAGAACTGCAGAGCTTAGATTTGATTGACTGGTTGTGTAATTACTTACCTCTGTGTATCATTTGCTGTTTTTGATGTTTTGGATGCAAATAATGTGTTGTAGCTTCACTGCCTTGATATCATTATTTGGTGCTGCTCCCAGCATGTCCTCTCTGCTCTTTATTAAATTGAGTTTCCCTCCTTGGCTTGATGGTAATGGTACAGCAGAGGATGTATCATGCAATGAAGTTAAAGATTGTGATTGTAAACAAATCTATTGTTGCTGATGGTCGACCGCACCACATGGATTTCGGGAGAGAGAAACAGAGGTAAGCTTCCAGTCTGGTTTGTCATCAGAACCGTTCTGACTACACCGACTTGAAATGTTACCTCTGTTCCTCTCTCCACAGAAACTGCCAGACCTGCTGAGTTTATCCAGCATTCTCCTGTTTTGGTTTTATAACAGTACTGAAGACTTTGCTCCAGAACTAGCTGCACTCCTATTCAAGCTGTTCCAGTACAATTACAACATTGGCAGCAATATTAATAATTGCCCAGGTATGTCCTATCTGCAAAAAAGCAAAATAAATACAACCTAGGCAAATACTGCCATATCAATTCATCCTGGAACATCATCAAAGTGATGGAAGGTTTCAACAACAGTTCCATCAAGTGGACCTTTGTCAGCATTAACCTACTGCCTAATGCCCAGTTTGGATTCTGACATGGCCAATCAATTCCCAACCTTATTACAATCTTGGACAAAAGAGTTAAACTCTAGGGATGAAGCGGAAGTGACTGACCTTATCACTGAATCCGCATTTGACAGAGCAAAATTAGAAAAGTCAGAACTGGAGGAATATTTGTTAGTGGATGAAGTCACACCATGCAGAAAGAAAAATTATTGCAGTTGGTGGAGATCAATCATCTCAGTTAGAGTACTGACTTAGAATAGTATTCCAGGCCCAACTATCTTCAGCTGCTTTGTCAATAACTTTCCCTCTATCAAAATGTCAGAAGCAACTGCTAAGATACTAAAACAACCCGTATGCAAATGTAGCAAGACGTGGACAACATTTAGATGTAGGCTGATGTATGGATTGTGACATTTGGACCACACAAGTTCCAGGCATTGACTATTGCCAACCAGTGAGAATCCAAACATCACCCTTTGACATTCAGTAGCATTACCCATCACTGAATCCTCTGGACCAGAATCCTGAAACACCCTTCCTAACAGCACTGTGGGTGTATCTCCACCCAAAAGACTGGAGCCGTTCAAGAAGGCAGCTCACTTGTTTCTTTAGTAGGGGAATTAGGGTTGGACAATATGTGCTGACCCAACCAGAGATACTCACATCCTGTGAAATAATAAATCAAAAAAATCTGGTTCGGGACACGGCTTGAGATTGTTGGGAGTATTGGTCTCCATGTTATTGCTGAATTACATTACAAACAAATAAAGATGAATGATTATGCTATAACATACAGAAGCATTATTGTACAATAATTCAGTTAATGACAAGAATAAAACCTTATGGATGTGATGGAATTAATCTCATGGAGTCCTGACCAATATTTCCTCTAAACTGCACTGTTTGGAGGCTCTGTGTACAATGATTGCACGCACGCATTGACTTCTGAGCATAGAACTCAAAGCTTCACACATCAGGTAATGTAGTCTGAACCAGTTATAAAAATTATCATAATAAATCATTTTAATTGAGAAATTAACACTAAGAAACATTTCATTATATTGATAATTCAACAACCTACTTAGAACTGAACATTATCTTGCTTTCAGATTGCAATGCAGATCAAAACCATTGTTTAAAAATTAAAATATCATACCATTTGTAATTCTTAGTTACAGATATTAATCTCTACTGATTTTTCCCCAGCAATTTGCTTCAATCTATGTAACTAATTTATTTATGCAATAACCAAATCTAATTTGTTGAAATCAATTCACTTGTTTTATTGCAGTTGTAAAATCCCATCCGTTACCCTAATTACATTTAGATTAAGGCTGAATTGCTCATTTTTGTTTATAGTGTTTATTCTTCAAACTCAACCATAATCACTTGTTGCAGTTATATTACTGCTTGTTGAGATAATTTTCTTTAAACAATATGATCAACCATGTCCTTTGGGGGAGAAACCTATATCTTATGTGGGGCTGTGGTCCCTTTAAGAATTGGTCTATTTTAAAAGGGATTTACAGTATAACACCTGGTTGCCAGTAAATTTTCATGTGGCCAGGTTACCTGGGAAATAAACAAGTGAAAAGGGTCAACATAAATAAATTATAGGGTAAATAAATTACGATTCTGTGTTGAAGCAAGATGTAAATTTTGGGTTTTGGAACAAAATAGCTGCAGAAGTAAAAACATCTTACTTAAAATTCATTTGAAATCTGGTGTATTGGCTAAAAGACAGAAAAGCTCTTACTAACTGGCAAACTCATCATGGTGAGTTGCACTTCTGATATAGCCAAACTGAAAGATAAAAGGAGAAAGAGAGACAGAAACAGGAAGCAAAACTTAAATGTGCCTAAACAATACGACTATGGCAAAATCCTTGGCGGAGTCGTGCAAGAGTCTGGCAAGGTCTATCTCAATGTCAGAAACTACTCAGGAGCTGCATTGTTTATGCATCTGCTGGGCATTGAGGTAAGTTTCTCACTAGGCAGTGGCAAGTTGTCAGCTATGGGGGAACACTAGTTATTAAATGCCTTATTACTGCCGCAACTCACCCCATTAATATTTGTTTTTCTATCTTACTGAAATCATCAAACAAGGTAAATGTTGAGAATTCTTGACATGTAAATCAGAGCTGGGGACCTCAGCTCACTGTTTTCTCCAAAAAATCTCTATGTTGGACACTAGGCATCAACATTTTAGGGCACCTTCTGTGGGCACTGACCACATGTACTTCATGTCCACTGACATTGGCATCCAAAAAGTGGGCACCTCTAAGAATCCTCATCTTCAATTCACTTACAGAACACTTTTGCACCTCAGGCTACGCTGGTAGCTAAGCTGTAATGCTGCAGCAAAGACACTGGGCAGACACATCCAGCTCATGGACTGGACCAGACTGCTTCTCCAGGCTCTTCAATCGCTGTCATCGCACTCACTCACCCTGAGTCTATGTGGATACTCACAACATCCCTTCTTTACATTGCCTCAGTATGCTTTTTTGCATTTCCACCCCCCCCACCCCCCCTCAGCCAGAGATACCAGGCTTACAGTCCTACTGCATTGCCTTGCTGCGGCAGACATAAACCCAGGAAGCTTCTCATGGTTGTCAGCAGGCCTCAGTCCAGTCAACAGGGAAAGTTTGTTCATGGACTGCCAGCATAGTAAGTCAAGGTCAGTCTCTGACACTGATTAAGTCTTGGCCAGAGTCATTCAGGCCAGTTGGAGTTAGAATGCTGTCCACATAGGTGGTGAGGAGCTCAATGTCAGGCAGCCCACCATTCATCTTAACCCCACTCCGTCCTATTGTGTGCTGTTTTCCTCCTGGAAAGAAAGATGGGATTTCTACTACTATTTAACACAAAACTGTCTTCACTTGTCAGTACATCATTGGGATGCCCACAGTTCAATTCGATATAAGATTGGCTTTATCGACAACCTCGTAAATAGGACCTGAGCCATTTAATCATCATGTAAATATGATGCTAAAATTAGTCACATTGGAGACATCCTTAGGGGTATTTATAAGCCTGATCAGATGAATCCTTGCTGTATGCCATACAAACTCATGAAAGATGTTAGGGCCATCATTCTTGGTCCTGAAAAATGCTCAGACAGATTCCATTGGCAGCGTAAGGGATCTCTAAATCTGACCAACAGGTGAATCTCGATGTTCCATGCTGCTACTATGCGATAGCACATCACAATTTCTACAAACAGGATGCTGCCATCAAGCCAAAAAGATGTTTTACCTATTGCACAAGTGAGAACCATGATTTATGAATTTCACCGCCAATGTGAAGTCAAATCTGTAAGCTGTACATCCCAATGACTGGCAAATTGTATCTAACAGCATAACCCGTCAATTATTTGTAACAAGCAAGGTGCTGATCCAACCAGCCACCTTTGCTCAAACAACTAACAACAGTGTCCAACATTAGATATGATCTGTGACTGGACAACAATTGATTAAAAAAAAAACACCTGACTGCAGTAAGAATTACATTGACAACCAATTTAGGATTGTCAGATGGACTCACAGTGTTGTGCACTTATGTGTGCTGGAACTATCTATATTTATGAACAGAGCTCTGATCTTTGCAAACGGGAAGCACATGTGCACACACTGCACTTGTTTCAACTCAACAAAAACGGTGACAGAGGTTCACTGTTTATTGTCAGGACAATGCCTTACTAGGTCAATAACTAATCAGAGTCAACCTGCTTTAATTATGATCTAAATAAAACGTGGCAGTTTAAGACACTAGTAGCTAATTCGTTCTACATGAAAATACTTCTATCAGTCAGAGTCTACTTGCCAACCAACCAGAACTCTCACACAGTATAAATATTTTTTCCCCCTTTGATACTTCTCGCAAATTGTCCTGATGAGTTCAAGCTGAAAAGCTCCAACAAAATGTGTCCTTTTTCAGAAATGCTCAAATTCTTTGGCTTTAAACTGTGAGTATTGTAGCTTTGATATTTTACTTAATACTGTGGTTCTCAGATTCTTAAAAAAAATGACAGCTTCCACCCATTTCATACAGCTATTGTTTAAACTGAGTATCCTGTAGTTAAGTGGAATGCAGGAACAGATTACTTATTGATTCCATAGAAGCTCAGACAGTGGCCATTTCAACCCACTATCTGTATTTCCCTTAATACACAGCAGAGCTCCTGCCTAATGTTATTACTTTCTCATTTTATCCTTGCATATTTACTTATGTGATTATCCAACTCCATCTAAATAGTCATATCAATTGAATTGATTGTTTATAATGGGGAGAATATTCCCTACACTAATTATACATTTTCAAAATAAAATTCTTCTGGCTTTCCCTTTATTCTGATAATACTAAGTTTAAACTATGTCTTTTTGTTGCTAATTAACCAACCAGTAAAACTTGTCTTTCATTATTTCCTGGTCAAATCAGTTAGTAATTAAACAACTGCTCAGATGAAAAGAGACCCACTTTTAGAAGTCTCTCACAGTAACTACACCCTGTCACTCCTGTTATCGTCCAAATAAATCTAGTTTCTCTTGGACCAATATCTTTTCAGTAATAGAGTTCCTTCATTGGCAACAAGGGCTGGAATTTTGTCAGAATGGCAGGGATGCTGATGATGGGCCTGAAAGCCAGGCAATCCCACTTTGGTCAGGTGGAAAATAGGCTGGATTTTACCAACCCTCCAGGAAACTAGGTCAGTAGCAACAGAAGCAGGTAAAATGGCAAGGGAAGGCAGGGGTGCAGTGTACATCACTTTCACATCGACATAGAATCCCTACAGTGTGGAAGCAGACCACTCCCATCAAGTCCATACCAACTCTCTGAAGAGCATCCCATCCAGACCCACACCCCACCAAAGTTTTGAGGTGTTGTCATCGAGGTAGTTTTCGAAATTACACTAGCCTATTCAACACAGGTCTCTATATTTAATATAAATACACATGTTCTTTTCCTTTCAGATTAACTAGAAGTTCAATGTTCACTAATTTCTATTTGTCATTCTTTTCCTCACAGCATACAAATTCACATTTACCTCTGGTGAACTGTAGTTTAGAGTTAGCCATCTACCATCCTAACTTGCTGATGTCCTCCCATCCCCTGTATTCTTTGGCACGGTCTGCCTTGCCCACAATCTGTAACAATAAATTTTGTACCATTCCCCTCTTCACCAATGTCTAGACTTTTGTGTCCATAGGGATAGGTTTTGAAAATAAATGATTCTGCAATAAGCTGTCTGCAGCAAGTGAGACTATTCAGGAGTTAACTCACAGAAGGTAGAATACATTGTATGATATTCACGCTTTGAATCTTAATCATGTACAGCTCGCTGATCACAGCAGTCAAACTCAAGTCTACACAGGGATCAATCATTTAGAGAAAAAGTACATTGAGAGAAGATAATTCCTCTGGTGGGAAGTCCAAAATAAGCAGACGGAACCTTAAGATTAAAGCTAGGTCATTCAGGAGTCATGTTAGCACACGCCTCACAGAAAAGTTAGTGGAAATCTGATATCTCTCTCCTGAGATCCAATAAAAATTTCAAATTGTGATAAAGGATTTTGTTAGGTAAGGGTATAAAGTATTAAACAAGCAAGGCATGTCGATGGAGTTAAGATATAGATCAGCCAGGATTTAATTGAATGGTTGAATTTGTTTGAGAGGCCGTATGTCTTACTCCTGTTCCTATATCTCTCGGTGAATGAGTAAACTCATCACAGATTCCTGAAGGCACATCCTTCAAATTTAAGAACGATTTACTAGCGCTGGAGAAGGCAAGAGGCTTTAGTTTTAATCTGGGTGAGATTCTGTGTGGGCAGTAGGTACAAATATCTGAAACTCTTAGCATATTGGGAAGTAAGATAAAACCTGCTGATATCCCTCTTAAAGCCTTGCTGATAGACTGGTTTGACATTTGAAATGTTAAATGGTCATTAACTACACTTTAGTCAAGCATTCAGACTTTAACTCTAAGTGCACATATTTCTCAGCCATCCCAGCACACACCAAGTAAAACATGGTCAGAGGATGGTGGATAGCAGCTGAGCATTTAACAAGCTAGAAAGGCTTTCAATACGTGAATACGGCAGCTGTTGCCTTGCCTAAATTAGAGGCTTCTTTTTTTCTCACAGGCCTTGTTCTGACTCTGTGTTTTTACTTCTTTGGAGTCTACTTCTAGAACTTGGGGTTTTTTGCCATCAATCTGCCCTTCCCTGGAACCAGCTTTCCCAACAGCGTAGGAGCCACTTATGCATTTATTCTACCCTGGACTCAAGTGAGGAACAAAAAGATCAGCAACAAAATAGGCAACAGGAGCAGAAGCGATACCAATGGAAGTAGAAGTAACTTGCTCCGCAACATCTTAGCAATTTCACTGGGTTTATGGAGACAGTGCTGTGGGCAAGATTGAGATATCCTAGAGAGGTGTTGAAAAAAGCAGGAATGGGGCTAAGCAGGTGTACATCTGGGAACTTGAAAATGTAAGCTATCTTATGATGATGATTCAGACAAGGCTTTAGAGAGAATGCTGGAAGACAAATGTTCTGATATGGATATTCATATTGATCGACATTACAAGATCACTGAAGAAAGCATTTTGGCATTGGCACAGGACTAGCCAAGGCTGAAAAAGTGAAACTACATGTAAGGCAGCTTTCAACTGGATCAAGAGTGAGATCTCATCATCTTTGATTATTTTTGTACCTTTGAAATAACTCTTTTTAACTAATGTAGAAACATAGAAAATTGGAGCAGGAGTAGGAGTAGGCTGTATGGCCATTCGAAATAGTTAGGAAAGTAAGTTGCAATGAAGAAATTAAAACTTTACAATTGCATGTGGAAAGGTTAGGTGACTAGGCCAAAATTTGGCAGATAATGTGTAATGTGGATAAAGTGTGAGGTTATCCATTTTGGTCAGGGAATTAAAAAGGCAACCTATTATCTAAACAGTGCAATAAATTCAGCGTGCTTCAGTACAGAGGGATCTTGGTGTCTTTGTGCAGGAATCACAGAAAACAAATATGCAGGTAATAAGGAAGACAAATGGAATTGTGGGATTTATTGCACAAGGAATAGAGTATAAAAGTAGGGAAATGTTGCTGCAATTATACAAGACATTAGTGAGAATATGCCTGAAGTGTTGGGTACAATTTGGCTCCACTTACTTGAAGAGGGACGTAATTGTACTGGAGGCAGTTCATAGGAGGCTCACTAGATTGATTCTAGAGATGAGAGGTTGGTCTTCTGAAAAGAGATTGAGCAATTTAGGCCTATACTCTCTTGAGTTTAGTAGAATGAGAGGAGATCTAATTAAGGTATGTGAGATGTGTAGCACAGTGCCTCAGTGGTCAGCACTGCTGCCTCACAGCGCCAGGGACCTGGGTTTGTTTCCAACCTTGGGCGACTGTCTGTATGGAGTTTGCACATTCATCCTGTGTCTGCGTGGGTTTCCTCAGGGTCCTTTGGTTTCCTCCCACAGTCCAAAGATGTGCAGGAGGATTGGCCATGATAAATTGCCCATAGTATCCAGGGATGTGTAGGTTATGTGGATTAGACATGGGGAATGCAGGGTTACGGGGACGGGTATGGTTGGGATGCTCTTCAGAGAGTCAGTGTGGACATAATGGGCTGAATAGCCTGCTTCCACGCTGTAAGGATTCTATTCTATGGTAAAGGAGATTGATAAAGTAGATGTAGAGAGGATGTCTCCTCATGTGGGGCAATCTAGAATGACACATCATAGTTATATAGGGAGGTGGTGGAGGGTTGTTTTTCAGGCTGGAGGCCTATGACCAGCAGTGTGCCACAAAGATTGGTGCTGGGTCCGCTGCTTTTCATCATTTATATAAATGATTTAAATGTGAACGTAGGAGGTATGGCTAGTAAGTTTGCGAAAAACACCAAAGTTGGAGGTGTAGTGGACAGCAAAGAAACTTATCTCAGAGTACAATGAGATATTGATCAGATGGGCCAATGGCCTGAGGAGTGGCAGACGGAGTTTAATTTTGGATAAATGTGAGGTGCAGAATTTTGGAAAGGCAAATCAAGGCAGGACTTATACACTTAATGGTAAATTGCTGGGGAGTGTTGCTAAACAAAGAGACCTTGGAGTGTAGGTTCATAGTTCCTTGAAAGTGGAGTTGCAGGTAGACAGGATGGTGAAGAAGGTGTTTGGTACGCTTACCTTTATTGGTCAGTACATTGAGTACAGGAGTTGGGAGGTCATGTTGCAGCTGTACAGGACATTGGTTAGGCCACTATTGGAATACTGCATTCAATTCTGGTCTCCCTGCTATAGGAAGGATGTTGTGAAACTTGAAAGGATTCAGAAAAGATTTACAAGGATGTTGCCAGGTTTGGAGGGTTTGAGCTATAGGGAGAGGCTGAATAGGCTGGGACTACTTTCCCTGGAGCATCGGAGGCTGAAGGGTGATGTTGTAGAGGTTTATAAAATCATGAGGGGCATGGATAGGGTAAATACACAAGGTCTTTTCCCTGGGGTGGGGGAGTCCAAACTAGAGGGCATAGGTTTAAGGTGAGAAGGGAAAGATATAAAAGTGACCTAAGGGGCAACTTTTTCACGCAGAGGATGATGCATGTATGGAACAAGTTGCCAGAGGAAGTGGTAGAATCGGGTACAATTACAACATTTAAAAGGCATCTGGACGGGTACGTGAATAAGAAGGGGTTAGAGGGATATGGGCTAAATGCTGGCAAATGGGACTAGATTGATTTAGGATATCTGGTCGGCAGGGATGAGTTGGACCGAAGGGTCTGATTCTGTGCTGTACAGCTCTATGACTCTATGACTCTTTTAGAATAAGCAGAAGCAGATTTTAATTAGAGATGAGGAGAAATTACTTCTCGCAAAGGGTTGTGAATCTATAGAATCACTATCCCAGACTGAGGTTGTTGCTGGGACATCGAGTAAATTTAAGTGGAAGATAAATTTTTAATTAGTAATGGGTTGAAAGGTTATGGAGCTTGAGCAGGAAAAGGGAGTTTAGGTTGAGATGAGGTCAGCCATGATCATATTGAATGTGGAGCTGGCTTGAAGGACTGAGCTGCCTATTCCTGCTCCTGCTCCTAGTTCTTACATCTGAACCTGCTCCATTATTCAACATGTTCATGGGTGATCATCCTACTATGTAGCCTGTCCCTGCTTTCTCCCCATGTCCTTTGATCTCTTTAGTCCTAAGAACTATATCTAACTCCTTCGAGAAAACATTCAGTGTTTTGGCCTCAATCACTTTTTGTGGAAGGGAATTTCACATGTTTTGGTGCCAGTAGAATAAGGCATCACTGAACTGGAACTTCATTTTTTTTTCCAACATTACTGTCAGTAAAAACAGATATTTTACTGCAAGCACTTTCCAGATGTCAGCTGACTGGTGATATTACCATTCATCACAGACCCTGTTCTTATCATTGCCTGACACTATTTCTTCTGGATACATTAGCCAATTAGTCACAAACAGAAATGCCTCCTTTGCATCACTGTGCAGCTCCTGCCTGAAATTTATCCAGGAATATAAGCCTGTTATAATGCTTCTAAGGTTTTGGAGTAGATTTGTAGCTCAGGTTGTGGGTGTTGAGGTTGGTTGGCTTGCCGAGCTGGTTTGTTGTTCCGCAGACGTTTCATTACCGTGCTTGGTAACATCCTCAGTGCAGCCTCTGATGAAGCGTCGGTGTGTTTTCCCGCCTGGTTTTTAAACTCTAGGGTCCGTTGAGATGGATTGCCTCATTTCCGGTTTTCCTTCATAGTGGAATGTATATGGGGTTGAGTTCAATGTGTTTATTAATAGCATGCTTCGTGGAGTGCCATGCTTCTAGGAATTCCCGTGCTTGTCTCTGCCTAGCCTGTCCCAGGATCTTGGTGTTGTCTCAGTCGAAGTTGTGGTTCTCCTTGTCCATGTGGATTGAGATGAGTGAGTACTGATCGTGTCTTTTTGTAGCCAGTTGGTGTTCATGTACTCTTGTTTGTTAATTTCCTTCCTGTTTGTCCGATGTAGTGTTTCTCGCAGTCTCTGCAGGGGATCTTGTAGATGACATTGGTCCTGTCCATGGCGGGGAGTGGGTCTTTAGTTCGGGTAAGCACTTGTCGTAGGGTTGATGTGGGTTTGTGTGCCACTCTGATGCCCAGCTGTCGTAGAAGTCTTGTGGTGAGTTCTGACGTGTTCCTGATGTAGGGTAGTGTGATGAGTGTGTCGGGGCATGTAGAATCTTTCTGCTGCTGTTCGTGTAGGCATCTCCTGATCCAGTTCTTTGGCTATCCATTATCCTTGAACACTTGGAAGAAGTATTCTCCTTCCTCTTGGCGTAGTTCCATGTTGCTGCAGTGTGTTGTTGCCCTTTTAAATAGTGTTTGCACGCAGCTTCGTTTGTGTGTGCTGGGATGGTTACTATTGAAGTTCAGTACCTGGTCTGTGTGTGTGGTTTTAAGGTGTACTTTCGTTTGCAGTTCCCCATTTGTCTTGCGCGTCACCATGATGTCCAGGAATGGGAGTTGTTTGTTCTTCTCCTCCTATCTGGTGAGGGTGTTGTTTATAAGTTTGTGTGTTTCTTTTAATTTGGTCCATTTAATGATGACAAAGGTGTCATCTACGTAGCGTATCCACAGTTATAATGTTTCATCTCACCGATAAGGCTTGTACTGGTGAAGCTTTTTCAGTGATATTACCATGTGACTTGCCCAGGTAGACTTGCTGGACTGGAGGCCTGTGACCAACAGTGTGCCACACAGATTGGTGCTGGGTTCATTGCTTCTTGTCATTTATATGGATGATTTGGATGTCCATATAGGAGGTATGGTTACTGAGTTTGCAGATGACACCAAAATAGGTGGCATAGTGGACGTCAAAGAAGATTATCTCAGAGTATAACTGGACATTGTTCAGATGGGCCAATGGGCTGAGGAGTGGCAGATGGAACTTAATTTAGATAAATGTGAGGCGCTGCATTTTGGTATGGCAAACCAGGCAGGATTTATACGCTTCATGGTAAGGTCTTGGGGAATGTTGCCAAACAAAGAGTCCTAAGGGTGCAGGTGTATACTTCCCTGAAATTGGAGTTGCAAGTAGACAGGGTGGTGAACAAGGTGTTTGGTGTGCTTGCCTTAAATGGTCAGAACATTGAGTATAGGAGTTGGGATGTCGTGTTGCAGATGTTTAGGGCATTGGTGAGGCCACTTTTAGAATATTGCATACAATTCTGGTCGCACATCTATAGGAAGGATGTTGTTCAACTTGAGAAGGTTCAGAAAAGATTTTCAAGGATGTTGCTGGCAAATGAGACTAGGTCAGATTGGGATGCCTGGGTCGACACGGAGGAGTCAGACCGAAGGGTCTGTTTCCATGCTCTATGACTCTATGATAAAGACATTTCACATTAACGGAGGCATTTATCAAATGAAGTGCTTCATTTAGATTATATAGACTTACTGAACCAGAAGGCAACAGCAGGTTATGTTCGTAATCTGGAGAATTAGGTGTGCACTACTGATTTGTTATTCAATCATTTTCAACCACTCCAATTTGCCAGTTATTTGTAAATGATTTAATAAATCTAGGTTTTTTGGACAAAATATAAACAATTAAAGCAAAACTGGGCTTATTGAATAGCAAATTTAAAATGTTTATTAAAGAAAAGATACACTTAGCAATCTTGGGACAATATCGTTTACAGCTTTAACCAGTTGTAGTTTATTGAAGTGCAGGTCTCTAATCTTGATTTCAAACTCACTTGTGGGGATTGAAATATAGGTCTGATTCAGAAACCTCTCTATTTTGGCTAGCAACAAAACCCAGCAGATCTCTAGATTTAGCCTTTCGATGAGCAACAAACCACACTAATAATTTGTTCTAGCTGTTTTTAGATGTTTGTAATTGGTCCTTAATTATATCTTCCAATTGATAAAACTTGGTTGAAAATGACAGTGGAATATCATGCATAAAAAACGATGGCTCCTTTACCAGTTTTAATTTGATTTTGAACATTTAAGCCAAGCTTTTACAAGGCAATAGTTACTAGTTTATCAGGGTTCCAAGAGATTCTTTTGCTTAGACATGGTCTTGCTGAAGCTATGCTTTCCAGAGATGTCTATCTTATTACTGCACAGAAATAAGTTAAATGAAAATGCAATCTTTGTAATATAATTGTTACTTACTTTATGAACAAAGGCCCCCTTCAGCCTGCTCTGCCATTCTATCTCCACACCATTTTCCCACTCTGACACCATATCCCTTGATCTAGAACTCTATCTAAATCTGTCTTAACCATTCTTAATATCTGAGCTTAATATCTGAGCCCTCTGTGATAGAGAGTTCCAAACTTTCGCTTCTCGTTGATGAAGAAATTCTCCATTCCTCAGACCCGAATGACTTGCTCCATATTCTGAGACTCTGTCCCCTGGTTCTGTACTTTTCAGCCAGGGAAAACATCCTTTCTACATTCACTCGGTCTCGCTATTTCAGTATTTTAAAAGTTTCTATAAGATCACCTCAGATTCTTCGAAACTATACAAAGTAGATGCTCAGCCACCTCAATCTTAATTCACTACCAACTTATTCAACAAACATCATTTTTGAAACTAGCTAATACTTAGTACAGTCATTTAACCAATGTGTTAATGCAAAATACGAAATAAAGGGTCCTGAGTCACGGTGGTAGTGTACCAGCCACTGAGCCAGAGGGTCAGGGTTCAAGTCACACCTGCCAAGAGGTGTGTCCTTACTTATCCAAAGTGGCTGATTAAAAAACTTTAAGAATAAAAAGTGATCTCTTCAGCCACATGCTAGGACTAAAACGGCTTCCTTGACCTTTTTAGTTATTATAATGAGTGTAGTGCAAAACTGGTCAAATTAAATTAAAAATAGATAACACAGTGTGAAGCTGGAGGAACGCAGCAGGCCAGGCAGCATCAGAGGGGCAGGACAGCTGTCGTAAATTTTTTTCTGAAGAAGGGTCCAAACCAAAACGTCAGCTTTCCTGCTCCTCTGATGCTGCCTGGCCTGCTGTGTTCATCCAGCTCCACACTTTGTTATCTCAGACTCCAGCATCTGCAGTTCTCGCTATCTCAGAAATTAAATTAAAATCCGGGTACCTTACATGCATGAATGATGGTAGGGAAGGGACTGTTTTCCTTGGTCCTTTATTTTGATGGAGAATGATTTCAGCATTCCAGTGTCCTTCTAAAATAATGTTTGTGTTGCTTAGGTTTAGAGCATAGTAGAACTGGGTTCTCTAGGCCACTCTCTGACGCGGATAACAGACCAAGACCATCTGTTCAGCTGGTGATAGTGCGGCGGGGAACCAATCATTATTGTTTAGGCCTTAGGGGGAGCTGAATTCAGTTGTTTCCGGGTTCACCATTTTATTGGAGCTGAGGCCTATCAACAAGCCCTTGCCTCAAAAAAAGGCAATTATGATGAACTGGTTATGTCAGGTCAAGGAGGTAGGGCTGAGAGGGAGGGTTGGTTATGGGATGAGGCCGGGGGTGGGGAGATTTTGAAACAGATAAAATCCACATTAACGCCATTGGGCTGTAGGTTTCCGAGGTATAATATGAGGTGCTGCTCCTCCAGTATCACAATGACGCCACCCGGAAGTTGGAGGAGCAGCACCTCATATTCCACCTCGGAAGCCTACAGCCCGATGGCCTAAATGTGGACTTTACCAGTTTCAAAATCTCCCCACTGCCTGCCTCATCCCATGACCAACCGTCCCTCTCATCCCCGCCTCCTTGACCTGATACAACTTGTCCATCTTCTCTCCCACCTATCCGCTCCTCCCACCTCACTGACCAAGAAGGGTCCTGACCCAAAACATCAGCTTTCCTGCTCCTCTGATGCTGCCTGGCCTGCTGTGTTCATCCAGCTCCACACCTTGTTATCTCAGACTCCAGCATTGGCAGTTCTTACTATGTCTGAATTAGGATGAACTAGTTCTGTTAATCTTCTGTAGTGCATCCATAAAAAGCAATGCTAAAAATCTGCCTGGGACTTTAGGATAGAGGCAGTAAACAAATTTAAATACGGCAGGACTGGTAGAGAAATCATACACACTTCATTAATAGGGACATAAAACGCAAGAACTGTAAAGTTGTCCTTAAATTATACAGGGCACGAGTTGGACCTCAGTTGCAGTGTTGTGTACGGTTCTAGATGCCAAACATTAGCAATGATGTGGAGTTGCTAGTGTTGGACTAGAGTGGACAGATGACACCAGGCTATAGTCCAACAGGTCTGGACAGAGTAACTAGGGAGGAAACGTTTCCGCTCATAAGTAAGATCGAGAACCAGATGGCTAAAGATTTAGAATGTTTTGAAATGAAGCAAGTATGAGGAGAGAAAAAAAACTTTTTCATACATTGAAAGTTAGGATCCAGAATACACTGCCTGGAAATGTGATGGCCGAAGATTCAATTGAGGCATTGAAGTGGGCATTCGATTATTATTTAATATAAACATGTGAAGGGTTATGAGAAAAAGGCAGGAATTTAGCACTAAGCCAAAACACTGACAAAGCCAGTAAAGACAGCTCCTTCTACACAGTAATAATTCTGTGATTCATAATGATTGTTCTCGCTCCAAATTCTTCACTGCAACGCTGCTGAGATGTGTCAATAATTCTACAGGGCTTGGCAGGATCTGGGTAGGGACTAACTTGAGAGTGGGGCTGATATCTTGATATGAATTCTGTTAGGGTTAAGTAAGCATACCTCAAGCCTGAATAAACGAGAGCTCTATTTTGTTTAATTCTTGCAGGCTGCTTGCACTGAAAAGACCCTCAGTTTTGATTGAGTTTGACAGGTTTCTTACTGGTTCACATACACATCACATGTTTTCCAGGTGTAGCTGTGAAGTGTTCCCTACGCTGAAACATTTATACATAACTGAACAATACATAAACGAATGTATAATAGGGCTAAGTAACCATTCAGTTACTTGGTTCTAGGTGAAAGACAGTTTGTGTGTAACACTTTGGATGATCTGCTAATGACATTGACTTCTACTATTCCACGTTCACTGCATCAATATATCAGGGTTTGTTAAACTGCTCGCATTACTTATTGTGATTTTCACAAATAATGAATCGAGACAAATATGTTCAGACATACATTGAATGTCTGCAGCATTCTGTACAATCTGGTTAAAGTTTTTTTTTCCATTGAACACAAAGCGAAACTCTTGGCAACTTCTTGACATTATTCACTGCTAGATTGATGAGTCAGTTATTCACAGCCACTGCTGCTCAATTTCTTTCACTTAAACTTCAATTTTCCTGGATTACAACAGTGGTTAGACTTCAAAAGTACCTCAGTGGACAGAACACACTTTGGGACATCCTGTGGTCATGAAAGGCACTACATAAATGGAAGCCTTTCTCTTTCTCTTCAAACCAGTTGTGCAGGCTCTTGGCTGAGAAATTACCATCTGATTGTGATGAGCAGTATGAGGGTGAAGCTTGTCCTGTCATGATAGGGACAGCTCTAATTAAAGAGGCCTCACCTCAATGAAAGAGCACCTGCGAAACCCTTAGAGATTAATATGAACAAACAATGACAATATTTTTAAATGAATGTAATGTTAATCAGACCGGTCTGAGATGCTTGTTAATCTATATTTAGCAAACAATTTTTTACTAACTGCTGATCGCCATAATTTTTTCTGGTGATGCCAAAGCGGTAAGTGCTGATAAAACACAATTTTCATGGAGCAGTACACATGGGCTCTTTAACCCATCTCCACTGACTGTGAAGGGTGAGCTGTTTGACGCACAATGGCACATTTGCAGAATAGTGCAGAAACCAAGTGAGAGGATGGAGCGATTCTCTGACACAGCAATTAAAGTCTCAGTGCAGGTGATAAAAAAGGGATGATGTATTATACCTGTCAGGGAACAATGCACCCTCACTCTGCTACTTCCTCTCTCCTGAAGCCTCTAGTATTCTGTCTGTAAGCTTCAGAGGGTCTTTGAATACTAAAACAATAGACTTAAGTTGTTGACTTCCAAATTCTATATTTATAACAATGGGGTGCTCAGTTGTAAGAAGAAACAAGTGACTGGAATTGATGAATCATGTAGAATTGATTAAGCAAGGTTTTATAAATACTTAAGAGGAAGACTAAGTTGTGTTGGTTCATTGCAGGATTTGGGACCTTGAGGCCTTCTCGTGTAGTATCTGACCACATCCATCTCATTCACTACCTGCCTCTATGGCTTCGCTCTCAACCAATTTCCATGCTATCTTACCACATACCCTTCCTGGGAAAGCTCAGAAGTTAGCGAATATCCGCCCAAAGGTGCAAATGCATCACTTGTGTCCATGCCATCTTTAAAAACTGTGCAGTGCTCCCAGACAGGTGCTGGCATGCTGAAGCCACCCTGCTCATTGTAGGTCATGTCCACAGGATGCCAGAGAAGGAGAAGATGACACTTTCATGAACCAACTGGGATCTGGAGGTGTTGGTGGATGGAGCTAGTGCAGAAGGCGCCATACCACCAGATGCTGCCAGCCTGGTCTGAGGTTGCTACCTGGATAAGTGCTGTACCAAGTGTGTGAAGCAACAGCCAGAAGTGCCAAAAGAAAGCTCAATGACCTCCTCACGCTCTTCTCTCGGCCACCTCAGAAGTACTCTATCCCAGTCACTACATTTACCTCCCACCAAGGTTCATGCTGTACCACTCTCACTGTTGCCTGCAACATGTTCTCTCACTCACTGATCTGCCCTCAGCCTCCCACATCACTAATCCTGCAAGCTTCAGCGCCCAGCTGGTACATCTCATCACTCTTCCTGCACATGCACCAGCCTAACAGTTGTGCCATCCATTGGCATCTGACTCATTCCCCCCATTTGACCCATTTCAGGAGAAGACAGGCATGACAGGGCAGCAAGACGCCGATGAGTGGAGAGAGACGCTATGTCAGGTTCCATATCCCCTGAGAGGACAGGATGTTGGCCACTGTGGAGAAACCAGGGACTGCCCTTGCTGAGATGCAGAAACATCCATGTCCCACCGAAGCAGTAAGTACCCCTCTGCATGCCACTGCTACTCTCCCATTAAGCTCAGTATAAACCTCAATTATTGGATATCTGTTCTAACCATTGGCCCTCTCTCTCTTTTGTCTTGCAGATCTGGCAAGCCTACTCTCAACCTTTGTGTCGAAATGCCCATCTCTGTCAGAAGCACCATCCTCAACCTCTGAGGACAAATGTACAGAGGCATCAGAGGATGCTTTAGCAAGGCTGCTGTCTGCACACCCCACCAGCCCAGTAACTAACACCTTGATGGGAACCATCATGGTAGAGAATGAGTGTACACAATCTGGTGAGCCCCTCACTATGACAACTAAACAGGCAATGGCCTTGGAATAATCGCCCAGGCCACTGGCTCTCAGAGACTGCCACAAACCAGGTGCCGATTCAGGCCCAGGGAGGAGGGAATACTGGGGTGTTGATAATCAGGGACTTTCTCCAAACACATAGGGAGAAGCAGATGCATCAGGCAGATACATGGACATAGAATCACCAGTTTATTACAGCAGAAGAAAGGCATTTGGCCTATCATGCCTATACTCAAGGATCATTACCTAGTGCCAATCTTCTAATTTCTCCCCATACACTTACACATTATTTTTGTTCAAACAACCATCCAACCTCTTGAATACCTCAACTGAACCTGCTGCCACCACATTTCCAGAAGGTGAATTCCATACCCAAACTACTCACTAACTGAAGATGTTTTCCCTCAAATCACCCTTGTTTCTTTTACAGATAACTTTGAATCTATGTTCTCTTGTTCTTATTCATATTACAAGTAGGATCAGATTCTTCCTATCTACTCTATCCAGCCTGCTCATAATTATGAAAATATCTATCAGATCTCATCTTAGCCTTCTCCTCTCCAAGGAGAACAGTCTCAACTTCTTCAATTGACCAAACAATCAATCCTCATATCTGAAGTTCTTCATCCCTGGAACATAGAACATAGAACAGTACAACACAGTACAGGCCCTTCGGCCCAAGATGTTGTGCCAGCCTATTATCCTACTCTAAGATCAAACTACCCTACACACCTTACATTTTACTATCATCCATGTGCTTATCCAAGAGTCGCTTAAATGTCCCTAAATGTCTTGTAAATGGTTTCTTCATTCTCTTCGATGCCTGCAACCCCCTATCCCCAAGACTAAAGTGCTGAGCTCACTGCAGCAGCCGCAGCCTTTCACATATGTTGGATGCTGTGTATCTTGCTCTGGCCTGAAGGTTGGTCCCAGGCATCATGGAAGTGGTTTGGAGCAAGCAGTGAGCTGAGTCTGCCAGGTAGGTATTTCCTGGGGTTCCCTTGTTGAGTCTTCATGATGTCAACGTTATTTGGTGAGTTGTTAAGGTGACAATGTGAAGATCAATGAGACAAATTGTGGTATTGAAAATGTGTTTTATAAACTATAATGAGTGTTAATTAGACCATGCCACACTGCTTGAGAAAAGCATAAAAGATAGAATAAAATGATCTCAATGTTGAGACTTCCTGTCCAAATCAGCCACACATCCTGCCATAGCCTATAACACTCAGCCCCCTACAAGTTTCTGCCCTCTGAGTTTCTGTCTTTCATTTCTAATTCTGACAATGTCTTATTGTCTATAAAAAAAACAGTTTGACCTAACCATTTTCATTGGCTCAGGTGAACTGTTTTCACCTCACCTCTATAATTGTCGAGACTAAAGGGAATGTATACTTCTATATCCTTGGCCCCAGGACCTAATGATTCATTATGTGAACAAATTACAATTTATTTTTTGTGCAAAGCTGTAGGCAATCAATGTTACATCCTCTTATCAATATACTACTCCAACTCCTAAATATTCCAGGATATTCACCTAAATATTCCAGGATACTAAAGCAATTAAGAACAAATATGTCTAGCAGGATATCAGATGTTAAGATCTTTCAATATAGTTGCAATTGTAGCAATTAATAAACTAATAACTAATAAAAATACCTGGTTCTTGTTTATAGATAGTGTTTGAGAACTTTTAGGAGGGTGACCAATATGGGTTTTGTGGCAGAACCATACAAGATTCTGGTGAGGCACATTGTAATGTTCAGAATAACTCACTGCATCTTTTACGTCTCCGCTGGGTGGTGTCATACGTTTCTCACTAGGCAGCAGGGAGTTGCCAAAGAAAGGTGATTATAGCTTGTTAAATGCATTGTCAATGACACAACTCACATCATTAATATTCAGCTTCCTATTTTACCAAACACACTGGAAAAGCTAGATGTGGAAAATTCTCGACATGGAAATCAAAGTGTGGACCTGGAGACTTTAGCTCACTGCTGATTGCAAACAGCCTCCATTGTTGCTCAGCTCCAAACAGGCTGCATCTCAGGCTAATCGATGACTCTCTTGGTGTTTGCTTTTAGAGCCTGCTTGCATGGTCACAGCATCCTTGCCATGCCTTCCCTGTTCGCTTCAGGCAGAGCCAATGGTTATCACTACTGTGTATGAAAATGTT
Organism: Rhincodon typus; assembly: GCF_021869965.1. NCBI lineage: Eukaryota > Metazoa > Chordata > Chondrichthyes > Orectolobiformes > Rhincodontidae > Rhincodon > Rhincodon typus. The sequence continues at coordinate 122,923,791 of NC_063332.1, read as the reverse complement.
TTTTGTGCGGACACACAGACACTCTACTATCAATGGGGAATCCTCTGGGGGTACAGGTGACTTTTTTCAGCACAACACACTGAGACATCAATCTTGCACTGACAGTTGTATTGGCAGCCTGTGCAGTAAACCGATAGCACTTGTATTCAATCAAGTGACCGTGTTGGAAAGTGGGTGGAGGTTAGTCCTCCATCCAGTAAAGCTGGGGGCTGCTATCTGTCAGAGGGTCCCAGTACTGTCAGTAACGGGCACAGTCCATGGCATTGGCCAGAATCAGGCGTCTGTTCAGGCTGGAAATGGTCAGGGGGTATGTCTGACTGCAGCCTGGGGACAGGGCAACAGTATCAGCAGAAGCAGTCGGGTCAATCATGTATCATCAGCTGGGAATCTACAAACACAGTGGTCAGGGGTCTGGTCAGTGACATCTAGGTGTTGTTTGTTGACATTGTTCAGGGGTCTGAGTGATACTGTTCTGAGGGTCTGTCCATTGTTCATCGAGGGTCTGCAAGGTGGGGAGCGGAGCTGTGGCTGTAGAGGCACTGAGTAGATCAAAGCAGTGGGGGAGAGACTTAAAGCAGGGGAGAGAAAAGCAGAGGCATATGTAGAGGTGGGGGCAAAGATGGTAACAGGGTGGAGGGAATAATCCAGGTAAATGGGGGTGTGTAACTGCATTGAAGGGTGTGGTAGGCTAAGGGAGGGAAGATTATTGACAGTGACTACCACTATGGTCTGCACAGGGGGAGAGTAAAGGACTAGGCGTGGGCATTGTTAAGGTGAAAGGCTGGGGTTTGGCGGCAGAAAGGACACTTGGATGCAAAGTTGAATGTGATGAGTCGCCATATGCAGACATGGGTGAAAATGGGCTGTCAGGGTAGTGTGAGATAAAAAGTACATGGTGACTCTAAGGAGGGGACTGTATCTGGTGACCAGACAGGGCCTAATGTTGACAATGCAATCACTTGCTATTCTATAGATGCCAAATACAACTGGAAAATTGTTGGGTCAGCACCTGGGGTCAGTGCCAGTTTGGTGGGTTGAAGCATGGGATACATGACTGCTGGGCATTAGGATATTGAAAGAGCAAATAAACGATGCATGAAAATAAAACCTCAAGTTACATTTAATTTCCAAACATTTCTTCACCCAGTTGCAATGCATGCAAAGCAAACGTGCTTAGGGTTCAAATGGTGGTCAAAGGTGATTTGCACCATGTCACTGGCACTTTAGCAATGCAGACTTTAGTGGCAATGACTTAAGAAGTCACTTGTTGAACAGTGGGAGGAGGGGATCATTGCTGCGTTGTAAGGGTGACAATGGAATCTATTGAGTTCAATGAAAAGTGGAATGGTTGATGTGGATCTGTGATGGGAAAGGGGTCAGATTGCAGCAGAGGCTCCCTTTTTGAAGTAATGTGTTGGTTACTCAGCTGTCATGGCACCGACACCCAATTGGTGCCTACGCTTCGAATTGTGCCATGATGCAGCAGACGATGTGGCTGCTGAAGATGCAGTTCTGTTGCTTGGAATGGTCCAGGAGGGGGTGGGTTTGCTTCACTATATTTTAGAGAGAGCGTGCTGCAACATTGAGCTGTCCCGTACTCTGCACACTTGGAGCAGGCAATGAAGAACTGGGAGATGGAACCTGTATTCCAAGGAGAAGGATAAGGAGATTGGGGAGGAAGAACATCTCCTTGTGCAGACAGAGCTCAGCTGTGCAGGACCTGATGGACCTGCAGTTCCAGTTGATGGGAGCTGGGTGTAGCAGACCATCATGGACTGTAGAATAGTTGTTGATCAAGTTGCTGGTATTTGATTTCCATTGAGGAAGCAAACTGCAGCCTCTATTCATTGTTTATATTCACTTTTGTTGGATGTAAATAAAAGCTCATTTTTGAATTGCCCAGTTGCTTGACTGTAGGTGATATTTCTCTACTGGATAATGACAAGCTGTGGGTCTCCTGTGGACAATAGGGGCAGAATAATGGTGAACTCCAGAGGCTGACTAGAAAGGATATAGCTAAGGATGGCTAAACTATATGGGTTGGTAGTTAAACAGTAACTAGAGCGAGAGAATGGGTTAGTTGTGCGAGGGATTGCCAGCTGTGCAAGTTACGTACTTCGAGCAGCATGTCTTTGTAACTCTGGTTTCATTATGTGAGATGTTATGCTGGATTGCCAACTCTTGTCTGGATGCACAGTGTCTTTTCAAAGATGGTTTGGGTGCAAGGGATACTGGTTTTTCCAACAGATACCTGCTGAGTGGCGAGTTGTTCTGGGAATGTTGTGTGGTAAGATGGAGATGGAAATGAGTGAGATGAACCCTATAAGCATTGGGTAATTAATTAATGAGTTGAGTTCAATAAGACATAGTGAGAAATCTTGCTAGGCCTCGTGAAGAAAATCCCTCTAAATAATGCAACACAATTGGCATTTAATCAAAAAAATACATAAAATTCAGCCCAAGGTTACATTTTAAATTTTACAGTATACAAAATCCTGATTATTATCTTGAAGCTGAGAAACAAGCCTTAAGTTATACCTAATGTAAGTAAAACAGACACAATTGCGTAAATGCAATTATTTTTGCACCTTTAGATCATCAAGGCTAGATATTCATAAGTAACTACATTAACTATAATTGCCTTGAGACTAAAAATTTAAGCTCATTGTTTAAAAATGTAGCTTAGGCAAAAATAATACTTCAAGTCTACAAATAGCAATAACAACATCTTATATGCCTGACCTCTCAGTCTCCTGATATTTTTTGGCTAGACCAAGGGAAATTCTTAGCAAGATGCCCATTAACAAGTAGTTCCTTTCTCCTAGTAACTTCTAGAAAGTAAAATTATACAGTACTTACACTGTACAATTACAGTTACTGCTTTTAGGTGATGCCTCAGAGAATTTCTGGATTTAGTGTTATATTAGCGCGGGTCAAGTCTTGGCAAAATGTCTCAGAAAGTTTCCCATTGACTTTCACTGGTTTTCTCCAAAGATCAAACAGAAATTGATATGTGTTTTATCTCCAGCAGGATACCTTAATCTGATGTGAAAATGGTCTATATTATCTCCTGGAACGAAAGAATTTAGATATGGGTTGTGTGGTATTGAAAGCTCCCACAAATACTTATTACAGCTCATTGATAAAAAAAATTATATTCACTTCATTGTCTGCACTAACAGCATGCTTCTTTCAGCACGTCAAGCTTCAAGTGGCTTGAGTTAAAATGGAATCAGAGACCTTTCCACCCTCAGGTGATGTGAATCTGGGATTTGAGAGTCATTTCTTTCAATTATTAACCCTAATACATTCTGATCTGCCTCATGATCTACCACAGATGCTGCGTTGGATTTTTTTTCTTCTGCAGAGTATTTGTACTTGGTAATGTAATACTTATATTAGATCCTCTGAGATAAGAACTAGACATAGGTAAGGTAGTACTGAAGATTCCAATCAAAATTTATTAACAACCCATTCCTTTCCGTTGATCTATGCACCCTTCTGCAACAGACATTATCAAACACACAGTGATACAGATATGGCCTGGAGCCTGGGATGGACACTCACTCATATCGATGTGATCTGACACCATCCAAAATGCACGGATACTGATATGATCAAAAACAGGAGTGTAGGACATTGTGGCAGATTATATCTGTAACAAAAGAAGTATCAGAAAGGCACTGATACAGATACAGTCTGACAATAGTTTGCCAGTAAAATACCCTGTTAAATCTACTTTTGCTTCATGATTCAGTTCCACTGCTGCTGTCTGCCCTCCCAAAATTGATTCTACCTGCCAACTGTTATCCAACATCAACAGCAAGCTTTCCACCATCCTGTTATCAATGCTGCTGTATGTACCAACTTCAGGGCCTGCTCCAGCCTTTCACTGCTCTTATCCTTCCTAAAATCAGTTAATGTTCTATTATTATTAACATATATGTAATACAAGGTCAAAATACCCTTCTTGTTACAGAAATGCAAAATAAACATCTTCTTTTGAAATTAAAGGATTGAGAGTTCATTTTGTTCATCCTCCATTGTGCTGGCAGCAGCAAAACATTTCAACATGTATAGTTGAACCTTGTAACATTTCACTCGGTTGTTGGAACAAAGGTCGTTTCTCAATAGTGTTGAACTTTAAAAGCTGATTGATAAGACATGAATTTATTCTATCAAAATTTGAAGTTTTATTTTACTTATGTTTACATTGGCCAAGAACTTGTCAAAAATAATATGAGCTCAAAGTCACTTAACCATGAATAGGATAACTTCAGACAAGGATAAATGTGCAATTAAATGCTACCAGCAAAGATAGTTATCAAGTTGTACTACTTTCATTGTTATCTCCTGAAATTCTATAATCCTTCCTGATATATCCGTTCTTTTAAATCTGGGCTCAAGAATTGCTGATTTTAGCAACTCAACTATTAATGGCCTTGGCTTCAGCTACTTGGGCTTTAAGCTTAGAATTCCCTCCCTAAAGCTCTCTGTATTTCTATCTTGCTTTCCTCTCTTAAGACGAATCTTAAAATCTACCACTTTGACTGGGCTTTTAGTCATCTGCCCTAATATTGCCCTAGGTATGAATAAAGGAAAAAAAAAGGTAACTGCACATAATACTTCGTTTGATAATGCTCCTGTTAAACGTCTTGCAGCTTTTTATTACATTAGAGAAACTGTGGTCACAAGCTGCTATTCCTGTCGAAATCTGTATCTTTCTGTTTGACTCACTATGAAAAATGTACTGAATAGTGTAAAGTTGTTGTTTTTGGAATGATAGAATTGAATTAAATCCATTTCACCCTGAATATCTTTTTAACAGTATTAGAAACTTGATTTTCAGTTTATTATTGTGCTTGTAGCTTTATAAACTTCATTCTAACTGTAGTCTGTTCTGAACTGCATGATATTACCAATGTTACTTCCTCTGTCACCGAAACCCTCAATCATCTTCAGCATTTTAATGTGCTCTGAACAAAGGTCAAGTTCATGAGTAGGACATTGGGCAACAGCGACATCGACAACCTATGAAAGATCTTAAAAAGAAAGCAAAGTTGTTCTTTCCAATACTGATTGTCGAATAATTGTCAAATCAAGCCTCAGACATATTCCTTTGTTTGCAGAGAATAGATGCCTGCTTATGAATGCATGTTGCTTCTAACTTTGGGAGCTTGGCTGATTAAAATTGATTATTAGTATAGTTATCAATATCATTCTATGCTGAATGGTTTTACAATTAAAGGGAGATGGCAGGCTACATCTGGGTCAAGAGTTTCACACTTCTCAGGTCACTGAGATAAGGGGTCAGTCAGATATCTGCAAAATAGGAACTGATAATATAATTCAGGTCTTGGAGACAGAAAGGACTGCAGATGCCGGAAGCAGGTCAAACAGCATCCAAGGAGCAGGAAAGTCAATGTTTCAGGGTGCAACCCTTCTTCAGGACTGTGAAGGGAATCCCAGAAATAAATAGTGGGAGGGGTGTTGGTCTGGGGAAGAGTAGGTGAGATGGAAGTAGGTGGATGCAGGTAGCGGGTAAATGTGGTTGGTCAGTGGGAAGGGTGGGACAGACAGGTGAGTAGGAAGATGGCAGGTGGGGGTGGAGAGATTTTGAAGCTGGTGGTGCTGGTAGGAGGTTATTATGGTTGGTCTGTGAGAAGGGCGGAGCAGTTGGCTCTGCCTGTTTTTCAGTTCTGAGGAAGGGTCACTGGACCTAAAACATTAACTCTGATTTCTCTCCACAGAAGCTGCCAGACCTCCTGAGCTTTTCCAGCAATTCCTGTTTTTGTTTCTGATTTACAGCATCCGAAGCTCTTTTGTTTTTTTAAGAAAGTAATGTGTTTTTTTTAGCAGAATGCTAGAAAATGCATTTACTATGAAACAGTAAGAATACTCAGCAGTATAACTGGTTACAGGAGTCCTTTATTATTGCAAACTATACATACAGTAAAAAAAAATGCAGCATAGCCTTTTCATTTTGAAATGCAAATTCAGTTTATAAGGAAAAAGAGAATGGAAATGTGTTATATTATTTGTGGTTTTTTGTTAGTCCAGATTTCAGAAGAAACATTTAAGAGCTGACAATCATATGTTCTAAATAAACAGCACACAATGCAATGTTATGTTAGTAACTACAAACAACTTTGATTTTTGTTGAAAGAGGACTTAAAAGACTCAACTCTAATATGTATCAAGGCGATGGGATTCCAACATGTCTATACAATCAATTAACATGCTAACATAAATACAGGGCAATTTAATCTATAGCAAAATTGTTAAGTGCTACTGCTACACATTTCTGGCATATATTTATAGTCCATAGGATGACTGTTATAACTATTGAAAAATTAATTACTTAAAATTACTTTTCTCTTATTCCACATTTGCAGCTGCAGTACTTAGCTGTGATCGGGCATGATTAAATATTTCCTGAACTCCTATTTTTCATACACAAACAAGATGTCTATTTTTAAATTGAAAGGCACATCGCAATGTGACTTCTATTTACTTCAAACTACTAATTAAAAGTATATATACTTTTAAAAAGATGATTACATTTTATTTGAAGACAAAAAACATCACTCAGGTAGTCAAGGCATCCATGTTCTTTAGTAATGTTTTAGTCAACCTATGGCAAGAACGGCTTGTTGCCATAACCACCGCTGGCTAAAAATTCCAACTGCTGCAAATTTCACCATAATAATGTGCATATGCAAAAGTTAACTAAATGCTGACAAATTATTCTTTTGGTTACATAATGCCTTTGCCATCTGAATAACCAACACACTCTAAAAACAAAGCAAATCAATGCTATGACTCATGTTTTCAGGGTCAATGCCAGGAGCAATGTACACAGGTCATTTGTGGAGGAGGAGCCTAGGCTTACTGCATCACAATGTGGCCATATACGATGACAGAACACAATTCAAAGGAAGTTGATTTTCAAAATCATAGTTGAGGTTTTTACACGTGTTTTAGCATTGTATTTCATTTAACTGGCTTGGATTATAATTATCAATTTATGCTTTCAAAAATTACAGAGCTAACAAGTACTGCAATAATTTTTAAAGGGTACAGACCTATTTCTGGAGGATCCATATTTGAAGGTATAATTGTACAAAATATACATGTTGACTGAAATATCTTTTGTTCATTTTAACGTGTCTAATAATGGATGAGATTTCACTATAGAAACGTGCAAAATATTAAAGTTCACGACATTTCCAGACTACCATATGTAGCCCCCTACATCATATTCATCATCGTCATCTTCATCATCTTCATTGTCAACTTCTGCATCCTCTTCCTCATCATTGATTACTTCCACATCATCCTCATCATCTGACCACTCATGGAAGTCACCACTGCCAAAGTCACCTGAAATCTCCAGATCACCAACTAGAAAATAGACGACCAACACATTTACTTGTAGGAACATTTGTTCTAAGTCAGGCAACAATTATTTGCTTAATTGTGCTGATAATGTACATAATAAATTACATGAAATGGAATTCTAATCACTATAAATGCTCATCACAAATGCAACTGTTGTTCAAATTAAATAATCTATTATACAAATCTTAAAAAGAAATGAGGGAGTCGATTTCTCTATGTTGGTCAGTAAGGAAATGTACCACTTATACCTGTAGTCAGCCTTGAATATCATTTTATTTCAGGTTTATGGTAAATCAGCTTTTGGTAGTAATGTGTGCTACCATGCTTCCATAACCAAGGCATTGGAGAGAAAATCAAAAATGCCAGAAATACCATTTAATTCACTATTTCTGAAAAGGCTAAGTGACGTTTCTTGTATATCTACAGCATTGCAGGAAATTGAAAGCAAAGTGAAAGCAAGGAGTGTGAAACATAGATTAAGAAGCAATCTGAGGAAGACCAAGACAAAGGTGATGAGTACAGACCTAACTTGGAAGCGAAAATTGAGGTAAATACACATGCAAAAAGGTTCACAAAGCTTGGCCAGATGGCTATAAATGAAGGGAAATATGTGCTGAGACCCACAGAGAATTCAAATAACCAAGGCCAACTTTGTTAGAAGGAATGATGTGTCATCGTCAAAGAAACTGAATTCGAATCTTAGGAAAAGGATACTTATATGCTACATTTTGTCATCTATGTTATACACTATGTCTTAGAGACATGGGCTTAAAACAATTAGACTATTGATGAGTTGAATGCATTGCAGATGTGGACTTACAGGATGATGTTCCATATTCCTTAGCCTTTCTGTCTGTATAGGATATAAGTACTAGAACTGACCAGATAAAAGTGGGACTCGGTGTATAACGTCAAAGTGAAAAGAATACAAGAGACATGGCCAAATTATTACGCCAGTTGGTGGACAGAGGCAATTATTGGAAGGAAAAATGCAACACAAAGTAAGCACTGGTGAACAGTAATGGCCTGAAACTGAGGAAGTCTTTCCATAGATCACTATTAGTATGATACAATAAGTAAATTCATGCTGAAGATAATGAACAAGAAGCTAAGGCCCACATAATAATTTATTACTTACACTCTATAGTGTGAGAATATTTTAATCAAAGTCACTGGTTACCTGTTTCACAATAATGTGTTTCATTCATCTGGAGTATAAACTCAGTTTGTCACTGTTGCATATGATTTTAGCTGCAGGCTCTCTGGTGTATCTGGTGAAACTGCCTTTCCATACCAACCTAAAGGCCTTTAAAGTGTCAATTGCCCCTGGAACTGTGCATGGTTAACTCTCTGGAAACAGTCAATCAATCTTTTTACATGCCTTAAGCTCTAGTATAATTCGAACCAAATGCATTGTATATCACTTCAATTTAGATTTTGGATTTTGTTGTATTTGTTAGCTAAGAAGATTCACATCTGTTTAACATTCTTTAAAGTAAACTGTGGAACTAAGATATAACATAAAAAGAATTTTGACAAAACCTATTGGTGAATAAAAATAGAGGGCTGACTCTCATAGGAGTCCTGTGATGTCAGCTATGGTGAAATGTGTTGCAGAATCAGGCGACGAGTTTGGTGAAGATCATTTCAACATCAAGGTTATTTCACTCCATCTTTATACTTTTCACAAGTGGTGTGGAGACATTCTCATTAAGAGCAGTGATTTGCTAATTGATGGCCATTATTGGCTTGTTAAAAGCTTTGTAAATACCATAATTCGTATCCTTAATATTCAGACTCCCATCTTATCACACTCATCAAATAAGGTAGACATGCGGAAAACTTGACAGGGAACCACAGCACATACTTGGCGGATTCAGTTTGCTACTTCCCCAAGTGATCTACATGTTACACACTGGACAACAACATATCAAGATATGATCCACAGGAACCAGCCGAACTCACTCCTGCTCCTTGGACATTTGCATTCGGAATCAGCCAATCCATCATGCCAATCCTCATACTTCTATTGTGCAATGTCAGTGTGCTCCAGAAATATAGGGTTGCATTGAAGTCCAGACCAGCAACTAGCTCTGAAAAGCTGCAGCAAGGGTATTGCGCACAAGGACAGATGCCCATCACAGGGATGCTCACTTGTTCTCAGTGCTTGCTCACTTAGGACCACTCTGCATGCTCACAGCATCCCTGCCTTGCCTTGCTGTGCGAATGAATGCTATCACACAAACAGGCAACTTGCCTTGCTGCTATGTAGCGCTCAGTCTAGAGAGTGCGCATCATGTAGAACGGCAGGGTGCTAAATCCATCTCACACCTGCACCATGTGCCAGCAGCTTACACACAACAAACACATGGCCAGCAAAAAGGCAGCAATGTATCCAAATCTTATGGGAGCAGTCTTCGATTGGTACCAATCAGTCAGGGGTCCTGGCACAGTAAGCCAATGGCAGTGTGTATATACTGTGCGTGGTCTGGCATCTGGTCAGCAGGGTGGAAGGGGTTAACAGTCTAGGGAACCATGCTTCCACATTCCAGGGAGCGGGCCATCATCAGTCCACTGCTCTGAAGTGAGAAATCGTGGGGGCGGGGACATGGGCTGATGGGGTCGGGGAGATTTATAGGCACCAGTTAGGGGTCTGGATACATTTTGTGCAAGGCAGTCCAGGCAGGTCGGTAGAATGTGGCGGGCCATAGTCAGATTATCGGGTCTGTCCACAGAAAGTAACAGGGGCTGAGGGGAGGAAAAGTGGTATTGAGCCTCAGTAGTTTAGTGAGGGGCTAGGGGATGCAAGTTCTAGGCAAGGACACTTGCCAATTGTAATGAGGAGCAGCAGCATTTGCAAAGGGTTGAGGATAATGTGAAGCATTGCTGGGAATGGTATGTAATGGGGGAGTGAGAAGGGGAAGTAATGCATGGTCAGGAGTAGACTGGCTTCAGGATGGAAGAGGGGCTGCAATGTATGACGGCACCATGCATGGTCCCCTCACTTGCCAGGGTCTGGGTGGGAAGAGTAAGCAGATGTGGGTGAATTTAAATCGCTTGACTGGGGACTTTGTGAAGTATGAATCCCATGAGGTTGATGGGATGAGCTAATAGAAAGGGGATGTGGAGATTTGGGGGCTCATTGATACAGACAAGCTGCCCCTGGGACCGCAGCACTCACTATTGCCTTTCATGATGCTGGAAATTGAAAATGTGCAGTGGGAAGAAAAGGGATGTGAGCCCCCTCGCAGTGGGTGGGGTAAGTGACTTGACCTGTGAAACAGCAAGCTGCTATAGACACCATTCACAAGGCTTTTAAAGGGGAACAACAATGGCTGTCACATTGTAACACGCAACATTGGTTACTTATGAAAGGTAGAGCAAGAGAAAGCAGGTTGCCTATTCCCTTGCCATCTGACAGCACTGACCCCCTCAGTACGTTGCACTGCATGGCACAGCCAATGCTACACAATTCTGCAACAATTACATTACAGACAGAGCAGTGAGAGGCAAGTTGACTCTCCTCAGCTTGAGCTTCCAAGAGTTTGAAGAAAGCAAGTAGAATGCAGTTGGATGGCTGGGGCACCTCCATACTGTCCTGCGTGGAAGCTGCTGAGGAGTCTATGTGTGGCTGTACCTCCAGCTGGATGCCTCCTGGCACTGCCCAAGCTCCTTGAGGGACAGAGGCGCCTGGACTGGGGTAAAGATTCCTGACCAGGGTTGAGCAGGTGGCCTGGTATTTAACAATCTATTGAGTACTGCAGCCTGGTCCATTTCACCCTCGATCAGCTGTGAAACTGTCACTTTGAGGTGCTCACCAGATTGTGCTCTTGCATTTCACTGCATATGGTTTCCCGCCCTGCTCCCACAGTGTCAGTGTCTGAATTGGTGTTAGGGGTGCGGTGGGGGCGTGGGGGGTGGGGTGGGGGTGGTGTGCGCATTGTTGCACAAGGTAGCCTTGCTGATGCTTCCTTCTATGCCTTGGTACTCTTGTCCTCAGAGGTCCATGATGGTGGCTCTTTCTGCAGCCAGTAGATTCTCCGCAGACATCAGGAGTAGGCTTACAGAACCGAGAAGATAAGAGAGAGAGAAGACATCATGGCCAACAGTTAGACGTGGTGTGCAATCAGTGAGTGATAATGGTGTTAATGGGAGCGTACATACTTATTTGCTAGGAAGGACATTGATATTTCAGCTCCCCACAGGAGCAGCCTTGGTCTTCTCCTGTGAGGGCCAGGATTCTCTCCTTGAATGGGATAAGGGCATTGAGGATATTGATGATGGCCACACTCCCCATTCCCTCTCATATGGGCTCACACTGCTTTGTAATGGGCTCTCTCTTCCTGTGGTGAGAGAAGAGGGAAATGTATGAGATCACGGTGGGAGGCACAGCTGTTAGTGTTGATGCTTTTAGGAAAACATGGTGAGTTGTACCAAAGGACTGAGGAGGCAACACTGAGGGCAAACAGGCTTAGTGAAATGATATGCTGAGGGGAAAGAGCAGGTAAAGGAAGGAGTTGCAGGCAACAGTGATAGTGGTAGGACATGAGCCTTGACGGGAGCTGTGTGCAGTGATACTGATAGAATGAGTGTGAGGTGGCTTACAGCAGAATGTGGCACTTACCCTGGTGGAGTGTAGAGAGTCACTGACTTTCTGCATTGCTGGTCATTCATCGCACCCTGGGTAGTGACCTCAAACCAGACTGGTAGGGTCTGGTGTTTTGACCTCCTCTGGGAAGAGGACACCTCTTCATTGCACCATCCTGTTAATCAGGACCTCCAGGTCCCTATCAGAGAATCGCAATATCATTTTCTCCTTTGCTGACATCTTGTGCATACATCTTTGATTGAGTAATGTAAATTCATAATGCTAGTATTCTTCCAAGCATTTTAAAGATGTGAGCCCAAGAGCTGCTGGACTTTTGGTGGATATTTACTGAGTGGTGAGCTGTTACAGGCACATCAAATAGTAAGATGGTTTGGAATCAGATGTGAGAGACACTACTGGGGTGTGGTAGGCAACTAATAAGGCAAGTTTGGTAAGACATCGCAAGAAAGCTCAAGGCATTATGGCAAGAATTCTTCTGTCAAACCTGATGCAAATTGGACTTAGCCAAGAAAAGTAAGATTCAGCCCAGAAATTATTAGTAATTAGCAGTATTCAAACCAATTTCTGAAAAACCAGCACTGCTACACTGCAAACCTCTTCACCAACAAAATGTAGTAATAGCACAATATTTTTTTTTTTGCTTAATTTAAGCAAAGATGAGACAGATTCTTGTAGATGTTTTAAATATTAGCATATCAGACTAAAGGTTTTGTTTTGGTTTAAGTGCATACCACAATCTGGTGATCCACTTGATCTAGATCCTCTCATTTCATTTCCATATTGGTCAACACACCAGCATTGTCCTACACTGCCGTGACACTGGATTGCTTTATAATAACCATCTTCATCACAAGTTGGAATAAAAGTTCCTGAGGAAACCAAATGCATGTTATGAAGTACACATAAGAACAATTGAAATAACAACAGTATGTGGAAGCCTGCTCCTCGCACAGAAACAAAAGAACCTTAGATAGTAGGAACTGCAGATGCTGGAGAATCCGAGACAACAAGGTGCAGGGCTGGATGAACACAGCAGGCCAAGCAGCATCATAGGAGCAGAGAGGCTGATGTTTCAGGCCTAGACCCTTCATCAGAAAAGGGGGAGGGGAAGGGGGTTTTGAAATAAATAGGGAGAGAGTGGGAGGCGGATAGAAGAGGGATAGAGGAGAGGATAGGTGGAGAGGAAACAAACAGGTCGAAGAGGCGGGGATGGGGCCAGGAAAGGTGAGTGTAGGTAGGGAGTTAGGAAGGGGATAGGTCAGTCCAGGGAGGACGGACAGGTCAAGGGGGCGGGATGAGGTTGGTCGGTAGGAGATGTACGGGAGTGGAATGCCTCATCCTGGGAGCAGATGCGGCGGAGGCGAAGGAATTGGGAATAGGGGATAGCATTTTTGCAGGAAGGTGGGTGGGAGGAGGAGTATTCTAGGTAGCTGTGGGAGTCGGTGGGCTTGAAATGAATATCGGTTTCGAGGTGGTTGCCCGATATGGAGACAGAGAGGTCCAGGAAGGGGAGAGAGGTGTTAGAGATGGTCCAGGTAAATTTAAGGTTGGGGTGGAAGGTGTTAGTGAAGTGTATGAACTGTTCGAGCTCCTCGTGGGAGCACGAGGCGGCGCCGATACAGTCATCAATGTAACGGAGGAAGAGGTGGGGTTTAGGGCCGGTGTAGGTACGGAAGAGGGATTGTTCCACGTAACCTACAAAGAGGCAGGCGTAGCTTGGGCCCATGCGGGTACCCATGGCTACCCCCTTTGTCTGTAGGAAGTGGGAGGAATTGAAAGAGAAGTTGTTGAGTGTGAGGACGAGTTCGGCTAAGCGGATGAGGGTGTCAGTGGAGGGGGACTGGTCGGGCTTGCGGGACAGGAAGAAGCGGAGGGGCTTAAGGCCATCTGCATGGGGAATGCAGGTGTAGAGGGACTGGACGTCCATGGTAAAGATGAGGTGTTGGGGACCGGGGAATTGGAAGTTCTGGAGGAGGTGGAGGGCGTGGGTGGTGTCACGGACATAGGTAGGGAGTTCCTGGACCAAGGGGGAGAAAATGGAGTCGAGATAGTTGGAGATCAGTTCGGTGGGGCAGGAGCAGGCGGAGACAATGGGTCGACCAGGGCATTCAGGTTTGTGGATTTTGGGAAGGAGAAAAGAACCTTGTCAGCTTCATGAACCTGGAATTGCCTTGGATGGTCTATGATGACAAGTTAAATTCTATTTTTAACCAAGAAGAATTCTGAACACTTGCAATGAGAATGTGCTACCGACATTTCCTCAGTATTTACTATTGTAATTTATCAATAAAATCTGCAGGCACTTTTCTTAAGAGATTAATTTTTAAGTGTTATTTACTACTATAAAAGACAATCAAGTTCAAAAATTTTGGCATGAACTCTGGTATTGGCAGTGTCATCTTGCCATGGAAGAAATGAGATAACTCAATTCACAGCTACAGACTTTTCTGGCGCCAACTCCACCTTCCCCCCTCAAAAAAATTGTCCTATCTTCTAAAATCATCTGTACTGAAATCAATTAGATCGCTCAGTCCGAGCTGATCATTTGCTTTGAAATGAACTGTCAGCAGAATATCTGAATGGTTTTTCACTCATGGTATGCATTGCATTAAGTAGCTTTAGAGCACTTTTATCCCCATCAATAACCCATTGTCATTTCCTGAGAAGAAAACTCAGAATTGCTGTGACATTAGCACATACATTTCCAATATTTCTCTCTGCTGATTTAGCAGATGAGTTAACTTATTTGAAGTAAACAGGTTAATTCTTCGTAAAGAGTTCAGGAAATAATATTTTTTCTATTTAATACCATTAAAACAAAAACACTAATATGTATGTGACAAACATGAAATCACAATAGTCTGATCAGACCACAGGGCTGCTCTCTCATGAGGGAGAGATGACTGGTGACGGTGATGGAGGTGAGAAGCTGAGAAGGAATGTCCTTCATGGTAACCTCAGCTGGTGCCGATATTGACAAAAATATGCACTTAATATTTAAATAAAATGTATAATGCAACCATTTAATAACTAATACCCTTTATTTCTTCCAATTAACATAAATTCATTGCATGATTAATATATTGGAAAGGTTAAAATAATTATTACGATATGAAACATATCCTATAACAATTGGTAACTCATCTTAAGAAGTTTTGTTGGTTCATTTCTTTTCATGCTATTACCATTGTTTAAATTAAGAAGTAGTTCAAAATAAAACTCAGAACTCACCAAGCAATTTCTTTCCTCGTTGCTGTCTTTGAATATTGTTTAGTTCCATCTGGCAGGGTGGCTCTGGAATGTATTTAACATGTTATGTGAAAAGGTTGCCACACGATCAAACATAAAACTACAAAGCTGCATCCATCAGATATACATGAGCAAAACTTACAAAGTACTTACACATGTCCTAATTATTCTGTACTGCAGTAAAATGAGTATATTTGTTTCTAAAATTAAAATCTGAGACAACGGTAAGGTTTCGTACAGAACAATTTTTTCTTTAAGTTGAATACTAGTAGAGTATTGGAGCATGTTGGTATTAATTCACTGGAAACACTGGGGGAAAGTTTGTTCATGTGAAGTTGCACTATACAGACAATTACCTGGTGCAATGACTCATTATCAATAGGGTTCCCCGTTAATATCAATAAGGAAACAGTTACGATGCGCATGCATTCCCTACTAAAATAGTTGAGAAAACACACAGAGGTTGCCCTGCTCAGTGCCACTTCAGTGAGCAACTGTTTCAACAACAACTTCTATATTGATAGCACTTTTAATGATCCAGCCCAAGATGCTTCAGAGGAAGTAATTAAAAAAAGTGACATCAAGGAGAATTAAAGCGACAAAAACTTTAATCAAAGTGATGGCTTTTAAGCAGGCTCTTCCCCTGTAATTTAAATTGCTGTTGACTGTATGACCTAGAAAATCCACCATAATTACTGAAACAGAATTAGTCATTTTTTGCAACTAGTTTTGAGCTGGTTACTCACACTTTTAAAGTTTGCAGTGTCAAGTATGATTCCCTTGTGATTGGATGTTTCATGCTACATCCTCCACAAAGTTCCTAAAAACCTCAAGGATTACAGTCCAGTATAGTGCAGAGATGTGTCCTGCTCCCTCATCCACCTCCAAAGAGGAATTTTAATGCTACCACATAATTCTTACAAAGGGTGGTTAGCTATTCAAGTGCTCTTTATCAAAATTTGGTTGCAACCGTACTACTGACTTCCAATTCAACAATGGACAGATATGTACAATAAGATCAAATGTCCACGCACTGAAGCTTTACCTAACTTTGGGCCTAAAAATGGGAATCATTGCAATCCCTCGATTCTGGAAGAGGGACTTCCATCCCCTGGAATAGTCCCCTTACATTGACAGAATGGCAAGGATAGGCACAAACCCCAAAAAAGCTTTTCAAGGTCAGGACCTGGTATGTATGGATCACAGCCAGCCTTACACACTTCCACTGAACATATATCAGGAGACTGATGGAACAGCAATGCAGCTTCAGGCTCTCTCTCTTTTATCAAGCAAGGTTGTTAAACGCACATTTTAAAGGTTTTCTTTGGCAAACTTTTCCTTTACCTTGTTGACTCAGTTTCTACATTATGACAATGGAAGGATTATCCAAAGAAATAAATTTGATCAAATTGGCAGTACTAAATAGAGAGAAAAACCATCCAACATTTACAAATGGCTTTAGGGGTAAAAACCTTCCCAATATATTTTTGGGCTTATTTCTCAGATTAGTCTTGCTTAACTTTGACATTTTACTTGTTAGGTTTTCATTTCTTCACAAAGATAGCTGTGAAGGCCTTACAGAATTAAAGTAATAGAACAACTAAACAGAAACACAGTGCTTACAAAGCTCCAGCTGGCCAAAATCAATTTGGAAGATAAATAAAGGTCACATCAAAGAACTTGTAATTTGAAGCAAGCAAGCAACACATGGTGTTGCACATTTCTAGCAAAAGTAGTTTCCACTTTAATAAGCGCACTCAAAATATGGATAACAAAATCAATAAATAGCATGTACAGAAAAATCTCTTCTCATCTTCTTGGGATCAAGGATGACTTACTTCCACTCCAGTTGGCTGGGTTCTGAGATGGCTGATTAGTCCAATGTGCGATCTGCAGACTCTGTCATATCTAGGACAGATGGCTATGGAAGGAATGAGTAGGTGAGTTATTTGAAAGTTAATGCTTGCTCTGGTGTCTTGACTTTGCCTTTCATGTTGCTGACAAAATCTCTCACTGTGGTAGATGCACTTTCAAATGACGGTTTTCCATTTTGGTTGGCAACAAGCCAAGGTATTTCATGAATCAGCAGGAATGTTGAAGTATCCGCGAATGCTCTGATGCCACACTGAGAGGTAAGGGGAGGGGAGTTCATTAAGGTCAGGGAGGCAGCTAATGCTCACTGGAGAGAATATTTTGAAGAACTCCTCAACCGAGACTCTGTCATTGTTTTGAACATCTTCAATTCCATTATTCAATGCCTCATCTGTCACTGTCTCAATGGTCTGAAATGGAAGGTGAAAAAGCCATCCAACAGCTGAAAATCAACAAATTCCCTGGAGAAGATGGTGTCCCTGTGATTCTGAAACATAGCAGTGATTCACTCCTGGCATTGTTACACAACCATATCTCCCTCACCTGGGAAAAAACAAATTACATGCCAGAGGATCTCAGGGATGCTGTGATCATAACATCATTCAAAAAGAGACACGTCTGATTGAGATAATTACTGAAACAAAACCCTGCCGTTTGTCACAGGGAAGGTGATTACAAGGTTCCTCCTCAATGCCTCCTTCCAGTAGCTGAGGACTCATCAAGAGGTCAACAGACATGATTTTTTACTACGCAGCAGATTCGAAAAACATACAAGGTAACAGCACAAAATGACCTTTTCTGACTCTATCAACTGCTAAGGCTGATGGGAGTATCTTTCTCAAATTTACCTGTCCTAAAAGGTGCATCACCATCTTCCATCTACTCCATGATGAGATGCAAGAGATGATCCTTTACATGAAACCACCTCAAACTAAATCTCAGTGAAAAGTGGAGTCAAACAAGGCTGTGTCAATACAGCAATACTCTTCTCTATTTTCTTTGCTGCAATACTGTACCTCAACTCCAGTAAATCACCACAATAATAGAGACAATCTACTGAACTGGCTGGAAGTTGTTCAACTGCACAATTTCAATACAGAATCAAAACTTTTCCAACCTCAATCATTGAACTTCAGTATGCAGAAACGCAATAACTAGACATATGTGAGGAATACAATGAAATAAAGCACTAAGTCGTATAGATCTCTATTATGTTTTCAGTCAAATCTCATAGGGGCGAAAAAAAACAGCCCTAAAATTAATTTCAAATGTTCTTATGTGAACAATGCTGGAAGAGAGTTTTACTATTTTCTGTGAAGCCATGCAAATTTCCTTTCTTTTTTCTTATCAATGGTTTTGCGAGGCATTAAGTTTCAGAAAATGTAATTTATGCTCAAAATCAAACCTAGAATTCTAGTCTGAGAATCCACAGACACTGGCTTTTGTTCATGAATTATCATATATTTTGTGTGGAAAAGGTGGCAGGCAGTAATTGCTCTGGCATCTTTGGACACACCTCCCTTGCTGGCATTTCTACTGGTAAGACAACTGGAATAATGGTCTCTCAACTGACTGCACTCCATGCTCTCAGGTCTAACCCTGTCTCAAGCCTGCTGACAGGGTTGGTGCTGCTGTTGTCTGGTGTACTGACCACTACGTTGCAGAGGCTGAGTGCCAGCTCTCAGCTATCTCCTCCTACCTCCCCTGGACCATGGCCCCACCATTGAACACCAGGACATTATTTCCAGAATGTCACTAATCTCATTTCATCTGACGATCCCGCCCCCATACATCCCACCTGCTCCCCCCGCCCCGCCGACTGTCTCCAAGCTCATAGTCTCCCAACTCACTTCTACCTCCTTCCTAAAACCCACAAACAGGATTGACTGGGGAAACCATTGTTTCTGCTTGCTCCTGCCTCACAGAACTCATCTCTTCCTACCTTGACTTGATTTTTCCTCCCCATGTTCAGTCCTTTCCCACTTATATCCATAATTCTTCTGATAGTTTACATCAGTTTCAGAATTTCCAGTTCGCAGGCTCCAGCCATCTCCTCTTCACCTTGGATGTGCAATCCCTTTACATGGCGGCACGGTGACTCAGTGGTTAGCACCAATGCCTCACAGCGCCAGGGACCCGGGTTTGATTCCAGCCTCGGGCGACTGTCTGTGTGGAGTTTGCACATTCTCCCCGTGTCTGCGTGGGTTTCATCTGGGTGCTCCGGTTTCCTCCCACAGTCCAAAGATGTGCAGGCTAGGTGGATTGGCCATGCTAAATTGCCCATAGTGCCCAGGGATGTTGAGGTTAGGTAGGTTAGGCATGGGAAATTAGGGGAATAGGTCTGGGTGAGATGCTCTTCGGAGGGGCAGTGTGGACTTGTTGGGCCGAATGGCCTGTTTCCACACTGTAACCACTCCCATTCCCTGTGGTTGACTGGGCCCTCAAGCGGTGTCTAACCCACCTCCCGTGTTTTGGCCCTCACTCACTCTCTTCCCTCCCACAACAGCAATAGGGTCCCATGTATCCTCACCCGCCATCCCATCAGTATCCACTTCTAAAAGATCATTAGCCACCGTTTCTGCCACCTCCAGACGCACATTTCCCTTCCCTCTTGTCAGCTTTCCACAGGGACCATTCCCTCCTGGATGCCCTGGTCAATTCCTCCATTCTGAAAATGTACCCTACAGCCCCATGGCACCTTCCCATGCAATCATACAAGGGGTAACACCTGCCTGTTTACTTCCTCCCTCCTCACTCTCCAAGGCCCAGACATATATTCCAGATGAAGCAGCAATTTACCTGCACGTCACTCAATCAAGTCTCCTTTATTCACTACTCACAATGTGGTCTCCTGTACACTGGGGAGACCAAACGCAAGCTGAGCGACTGCTTTGCAGAATAACTATGTTCTGCCCACAAAAATGATCCGGAGCTTCCAGCTGCCTGCTACTTCAGCACATAACCTTGTTCCCTGGCCAACATCTCTGTCTGGGGGTTGCTGCTGTGCTCCAGTGAAGTTCAGCACAAACTAGTATATTAGCACCTCATTTTCTGCTTAGGGACCCTATAGTCTTCTGGACTCAATATCAAGTTCAATAATTTTATTGTCTGAGTACCTTCTCTCACTTCCTAACACCAAATCCCACACACCAGGCCTTGTCAATACATAGGCTGTTACCACAACCAACGCATTGTCAACTACTATTAATAGCCACTGATGTTCCCAGGCTGACTTTTCCTATTTCTTTGTCTGTCCAACTTTTATCCTCTCTCTGTCTGGGCTCCTTCTCCACCTATTGGTTACTCCTCCCTATCCCATCTTCAGAATATATACCAATCTCTTTCTAGGTACAATCAGTTCTAAAGAAGGGTCACTGGACCTGAAATGTTAGTTCTGCTTTCTCTACGCAGATGTTTACAGACCTGCTGAGTTTCTCCAGCGATGTCTGTTCTTCATTTCTGATTTCTAGTACCTAAGGTTCTTTGGCATTTTTGGAATAGTGGTCAATGGTTCAATGTAATGCAGATGAATGTGATTCTTTGAATTTTAAATGTTATTTAAACTGTGGTGTTTTGGGTTAAAAGAACTTTGAACTTAATAGAGGACAAATGTAGGTCCTTCGTAATAAGAAACATAAGTTATAACCAGGACCGAAAGATAAGACAGACTAACTCAATACATATTTGGTTCTGTCTTCATAAAGGACGACACAAATAATACTCCAAAAATATTGGGGACTTCAGGGTCTAGTGAGTGTGAAGAACTGAGGGGAATCAATATTAGTAGGAAAACAGCGTTGGGGAAGTTGATGGGGTTAAAGAAAGATAAACCCCAATAATGTACATCCAACAGTACTTAAAGAAGTGGGTATAAAAATAGTGGATGCACTGGTTCTCATCTTTCAAGATTCTATCAACTCTGTGGATTGGAGGATACTTAATGTAACCCCACTAGTTAAAAATTCTGGTAAAGAGAAAACATCAAATTATAGACAGGATTGTCTCACATCGGTAATAAAGAAAATGCCAGAGTGCATTATAAAGCTTTAATAGGACAGCGCTTAGAAAACAGTGACAATCAGTCAGGGTCAGCATGGATTTATGAAAGGGTAATGACGCTTGGCAAAACTACTGGAATTTTTCAAGACCTCACTGGTAGAGTTAGGTGAAGTCAGCAGGTGTAGTCTACTTAGATTTTTAGAAGGCTTTTGAAAGATCTTGTACAACAGATTAGCATGAAAAATTGAAGCACATGAGATTGGGGTTAATGTGCTGACATGAATAGAGAACTGGTTGGCACACAGACACAAAGAGTAAGAATAAATGGGTCTTCTTCTGAGTGGCAGCTAATGACCAGTGGGGAATCTTGGCAATCTGAGGGGAGTTTTTCTTCAGTCTTCAATTAAGTTGATGTATCTCATAGTTGCAGCGAGTATAGGAATAATTGTGTGGTTTGGCAGACACATATCTAATGAAGCAGTCTGGTTTTCCTTCTATAGAACTACATTAGAGGAAAAACAATTTCTCAAACAGACATGCTGCAACACAGTCTGATCTGTTGACTTTGTGACATTCATTGCACTGAGACAAATCAGTAACCTTGAGAAGAGGTGCAAGAAAATGCCCCTTTGGAATTGGAAACAATTTAAAATATAACTCTGTCCTGCTATCTGTACAATTTGAATTTGACGGCACACTACAATTCAGATGCTGCTAATGCCAATTAATTCAGATTGAATATTTATTGCTTTTATTTTCTCTAGTTTTCAACCTCCAATTTTAATATCAAGTAGTCTTTTCATTCTTAGCATCAACGAAAATTATTTCACCATGACCCCTAACTGCAGTAATATGTTTATTCAGTTTCAGCTATAATTAAGTTGCTAATTCTATTTGTTCCTTTGAATTTTCTCTTCAATAATTCAAGGCTTGGACCTAACTTTTGAGCAGCAGAGAAGGAATAAAAGAGCAATGAGGATAAAGAAATTAGAATATGAGAGGAAGCTAGTGATAAATCTAAAAATGGATAGCAACAGTTTCTGTTCGAAAAGAAAATTAGTAAGCAGAGTATGTGGTAGTCCTCTGGTGTGAGAATCAGGCACTAATCTTTGATAACAGGAAATTGTGAATAAAATGAAGAAATAATTTGCTTCTGTCTTCACTACAATGGATACAAAAAACATTCAAGATGCATTGCTGATCATTTTCTAAAAGTTACTAGATACAGGAAAGGTCCCATCAGACTGGAAAGTAGCAGATATAACTTCTGCTCCTAATTCAAAAAAGCAGATAGCAAAAACAGCAAACACTGAGTCAATTAGCTTAATGTCTGTCATGGGAAGATATTAGAATTGATCATTAAGGAGGTTATAGGTGGCTCTTCCAAAAATTCAGGGTAATCAGGTA
Organism: Rhincodon typus; assembly: GCF_021869965.1. Lineage (NCBI taxonomy): Eukaryota > Metazoa > Chordata > Chondrichthyes > Orectolobiformes > Rhincodontidae > Rhincodon > Rhincodon typus. The sequence continues at coordinate 122,901,254 of NC_063332.1, read as the reverse complement.
CAATCAGAACGGTTTTGTGAAAGGGTAATCAGGTTTAACTTCTTTTTGAGTTCTTTGAAGGAGTAACATGTACTTTGGATGAAAGGGAGTGTGTAGACATATTATACTTAGATTTCCAGAAGGCATTTGATATAGTGCTAAACCAAAGGTTATTGTGCAAAGTGTTCATGGTGTTGGGTGTAACATGTTAGCAGAGATCAAAAATTGGCTAGTTGGCAGAAAGCAGAGAATATGCATAAATGACTGCTTTGCTGATTGTCAGGATGTGACTAGTAGAATTCTGTAAGGGTTTGTTATTGGGCCTCAGTCTTTTATAATTTATACCAATGTCTTAGATGAGGGAAGTGAAGACATGGTAGCTGACACAATGCTAGGTAGGAAAATATGTTGGGAAGAGGATATAATAAGGTTGCAGTTGGATGGAGATAGATTGAATAAGTGGGCAAAAATCTGGCAATGTGGAAAACTGTGAAATTGTTCACTTTGGTGGGAACATTTTAAAAACCAGTGTATTACTTAAATAGAAAATGACTGCAGAATTTTGAGATGTGAGGGAACTAGATGTTCTATAAAAATTGAGTGTATGGGCACAGTAAGTAGCTAAGAAAGCTAATGTTTATTACAAGAGGAGTTGTGAATAACTGTAAGGATATCTCCTTCATTAATATGTTGGTGAGATCACATCTCAAATATTCTGTGCAGTTTTGGTCTCCTTAATTAGGTGAGGATGTAAATGTATTGGAGTTGGTTCAGAGGAGATTTGCTAGTTTAACATCTGAAATGCTTGGGTTGCCTTATTAGGAAAGATTAGGCAGAATGGACTTGTTTCCATCGGTACTTTGAGGAATTAAGAGTGACTTGGTTGAAGTATATAAGATCCCATATGGTATTAACAAGGTGGACAAGGAGAGGATGTTTCCTCTTATGGGTGAGTCCAGAATTAGGAAGAACTGGTTAAAAATACAGGTCACCCTTTTAAGACAGAGATGAAGATAATTTATTTTCTTCTAGACGATTCCCTGACTTTGGAAATCTGCTACAGATGTGATGAAGATAATGTCTTTGGATATTTTTAATGTGAAATTAATAGATTTTTGTTAGGTAAGGGAATCGCAGTTTATTGGGGGTAGATAGGAATGTGAAATCTGAAACACAAATAGATCAGTATGATTTTGTTGAATGGACAGAGAAGGCTTGAGGGGCCAAGTAGTTTACTTCTGCTCCTAATTTATATGTTTGCACGTATGGGCATAACAAAGGCAAAAATCTGGTTACACTCCATATTCACTTCATTATTTAATACCTTACTTTCTTAGTTGAATTGGAGAGTTGTGGAATTACTTTTTCTTTCTATTTAATCAATAACTATTGAATTAGGGATCCCATAACATCAAAATATCTTTGGTGATAACAGATTTTGGTCAGGTGATTTAAAAAGAACATTAAAAATTTGTATTACTTTTATAAATCTGCTTTAATAAAGTTGATAGTATTTAAATGATCCTTAATATACCAAAATTAAGTAAATTAAACATCAAGAAGTAAAACCATGATAGGTAATATTACCCATAACAAAATACCAAAGAACTGCAGATGGTGGAAATCAGAAAAAAATCAGAAATTGCTGGAAAAGCTCAGCAGGTCTGGCAGCATCTGTGGAGAGAAAACAAGAGTTAATGTTTCGGGTCCGGTGAGCCTTCTTCAAAGCTGACTGTAGGTGGGGAAAAGCTGGTGTGTATGCTAGAGAAGGGGTGGTGGGGGTGAGGTGAACAGTAAACAATAGGTGGAGAAGGAGCCCGGAGTGAAAGAGAAAAAGAAGTTGAGCAAAGGAATGGGTAAATGTCAGCCTGGGGAATGAATTGCTGCTAGTGGGGACCATTAGTGGCTGACAATGTACCTTACCCCTACGCCCACACACCAGACCCTGTCATCACATGGCCTGCTACCACAAACAACCCACAGTCAGCCACTTACAGTCCCATAAGCAAGTACTCATTCTCCCAGGTTGACCTTGATCCATTCCTTTGTCCTAACTGTTGTACTCTCTGGGGTCCATCTTCACCCATTGTTTACTCTTTTGCCCTACCTTACCCCTTCTGCAGCATATACCCCAATCTTTTCCTAGATGTAATCAGTTCTGAAGAAGGGTCACTGAATCCAAAACATTAACTCTGCATTCTCTCCACAGATGCTGCCAGACCTGCTGTTTTTTTTTCTACCAATTTCTAATATTACCCATACTTTCCCAAGATGTGGTTTTCTTTTGTTTAAAATCAATTAATGTTAAAAGGTACTGTCCTTATAATTCCCCTAAAGGCCTGTAAACATCCATTTTGACACTGATTAAAATCCAGACTGATCAAAATGCCATAGACCATTTTTCATTTGAATCATTTGAAGCAGTTACTTGTTGTACATTATTACCATTCATTATTGCCATGGTATAATGATGGCAAGTTCAACTTTAAAGACACCATAAAGCAATCATCAGGCAATTGACTGCACTCCCGTCACACTGAATGCTCTAATTTTTAATTGAAAAGCAAAAGACATATATATGCAACAGTCTAAAACTCATCCTGTGGCTCTATTCTCTTCATATATCCGTGTATGTTTCTCTTCAAATTTTAATTCATTTGGTTTAAAAACATTTCATTATATCTATCTCAACCACTCTTTATGGCAGAACATTCCCTGCCTTGACAGTTCTTTAAGTCAACAGATTTCACCTAATCTCTATTGAGAATATTAAAGTGATAGCCACTTGTCAATAACTCACCAACCAGAATAAACAGTTTTTTTTATAATCCTTCATAAGTTGCCATCAGGCCACAGCAAGAAAAAGTAAATGATTGGAAATTCATTATTTTAAATGAGACAAGCTGCCTGTGGAGGTACAGCAAATGCTGACAATTTAACCTGGAAATATTACAATTTACACTGCATACAATGTATGCACTTCAGACCCAAATATCAATCATAAGTAATTTCATTTTATACCATCCAAATCTTTTCTCTCAGTTGTAGTTTTCCATTCTTGAGAACAGTCCAATGAATCTATGCTCTAAGTTCTTAAAGGCTTTGATGTCTTTTTGGGTGGTCTAAAGTTGCACAGTGTTCTGTAATCCAACCACTGCTGTGCACAAATGTTTCAAATTTTGTTGATCCAGATATAATAATTAATTTCTGGAGCTTGCAGAGGAACAAAAGCAGCATTCATTTTAGCATCGCATCAAGGAGTACAAGCAAAACTGCTGATAACTTTCATAGGAAACCTTCTAGTGGCTGGCATTATACCTTTGATGTGGAGATGCTGGTGTTGGACTAGGTTGGACAAAGTTTGAAGTCACACAACACCAGGTCATTGTCAACAGGTTTATTTGAAATCACAAGCTTTTGGAGTGCTGCTCCTTCGTCAAGTGAAATGACTTTAACTGACGAAGGAGCAGTGCTCTGAAAACTTGTGATTTCAAATAAACCTGTTGGATTATAACCTGGTGCCATGTGACTTCTGGAATTCTACTTAACAGACAGGAAATTAATTGTGGCTGATGCAGGAGAATCATTGCAGCCGTGTGCTTCATTGCTTGAGGTGTCCTTGACCTAACCACCTGCAACTGTTTCATCAAATGACCTTCCCTCCATGTCAAAGTCAGAAAGTGTGGGTGCTGTGGTTCAGATTCCATAGAATTCCATTCACAACTCTTCTGATAATAACTCTGCCAACCTCTCCAAACTTGGCCTGAAGGCAGTGACCATTGCAACAGTGCCTCCTATCTTATTTTGGCACCACTATTGCTGATTCTCCCAACATCAACACTTTGCAGTTGCCATTGTCTAAATTTTGAGCCAACACCATAGTTACAACAGCAGGGTAGTGACTGTATATTCTTCAACGAGGATTCAACTCCTGACTAGTCATAGCATATTATCATTCACAAGGTTCAGTCAGGAAGGTGATGAAATATTCACAACAGGGCATCAGAATGAACAGAGACAGCACCAGTGCATTGAATCACAGTCCTGAAGCTCAGATGGTTAACAGCAACAGAAAAGTTGATAGGGTTCTAGTAGAATATTTTAAACTGATGACAACTGAAAGACAGACAATGCATCTGTTGTGGTCCACCAGAAAAATACAGTTCTGATGGTAAGCAGAGTTTGAGCTGTTGAAAAGACAAAAAAGGCAGGGTTGGGGGGACGGCCAATGCGTTCTGTGCATCTGGCTTCAATTTGTAGCTTCAACTTACAGAGCAAACTGAAAAATATCCACTTTGGAACAAGAATTCTCCTGCAGTAAAGTATAGAAAGTGAGAGGCAGGAGGCGTCTTGTGGCGCAGTTGTAGTGTTGCTACCTCTGAACCAGGAAGCCTGGTTCAAGTTCCATGTATTCCAGAGGTACATAATAACATCAATGAACAGGTTGATTAGAAAATATTTAGAAGACTAAAGGGAAAGAATAAAGGCTGGCATTGGATAAAAGAAGATAAGTAGATTAAAGAACTGTCAGCATGGAACCCATTTTCTTTCATCATTTGCTATGACGTGCTCTTCATCCAAGTCTTTGCCTGCACATAACAGGCATTCATCATTGTTTGCATGCTGTAAAATGATGTTTACTCACAGGTAAATATGAAACTATACACTAATATTTATGATTATTTATTTGCTTGTCACATCTTTATTTTACCCATACATATATTCCTTAAAGTAGAGACACAGGACCATATCTAAGGTTCTTGCATGAGACTATAATGGAGTTGTGCAGAATGATCGACATGGGTCTAATGATTATCTCAAAGAACCCAACTGCGCTCTCAATCAAAGTGAAGGTCACAATAATCCTAACATTCTATGCATTCAGATTCTTTCACAATGCCATACATCTTGGACACATTGTCAGTGTATCCCGATGTGTAGCATCACTTTATACATTGAATGTTACAGAATCTTTATTCAAAATAACATCAGAATATTTGGTTGCCAAAGAACTTGCACAATGAGAGAAATGTTTGCTGTGATAGACTGGTTGATTTTTTTCAGAATAATGTGTACTATTGATGCCAACTGGTATCTTCACTGACATGGCATTGTAAATGAATAGAAATGGTTCTGCTTCTCCAACATTTAGGTGTTTTATTATCACTAGCATCTCACTGTGCAGAAACGATGGGCCAAGTGGCCTCAATCTGTATCCTAACAATTCTATGATGCTGTGACATTAGTCTGCTAGCTCACATGATCCCTTTGTTTTAATGTCAGGGTCTTGCTTAAATACCTGGTTATTTGTTGGACTGCTTCGAGTACCACTGACTACAACGCTGAGCCTGTGACACCCTTATCTAAAATATTCTACACAAGGGCTGTTGTGCTGTTGGAAAGTGAGTATCTAGAAAAATACTGCATTTACTAGTACAGTCAGACTAGTGTGCTCACCTAATAAGGACAATTACACAGTATGAAGAAACAGTGATCTAAAGTGGGTTAGAAAAGTAGACTGTGGGGAAAATCAGTGGAAGAGCACTAGCAAATGTTTAAGCAGATATTTCACAATGCTCAGGAAAAAATTATTCTGGTCATACCAAAAACTGATGAGAAGGATAAAATACCCACACTTAAATGAACTAAACGGAAGTATCCAATAAAAAACTAAAGCAGGCAAAGGGCAAAATTAGTCATGGCCAGAGGATTGGTAATCTTTTAGGAACCAGCAGTAGATGACTAAATCAAAACTATTAAAAAGGCAGAAAATTGGTTATGGATTTACTGGCATTAGAGGCAGTTCAAAAGAGATTCATTACACTAATTCTTGGGATGAGGAAGTAGACCTATCAAGAACAGATAAATAGATTAGACATTTAATCATTGGAGTTTAGAAGAATGAGTGATCTGATTGAAACGTACAAAATTCTGAGAGGGATTAACAGGGTATATGTTGACAAGATGTTTCCAGTAGTGGGTGTATCTCAAACTAGGGGATATTGTTACACAATAAGGGGGCACTCATATAAAACTGAGATCAAAGGAATTTCTTCTGTCAGAGAATGTCTGGAATTCTCTACTACAGAGGGTTGTGGTAGTTAGATTATTGAAAGTATTTAAAGAGGCGTTTGATATACTTTTGAAATATTGAAGAATTGAAGGTCATGAAAAGATGGCACAAAAGATGAGTTGAGGCCTTGGGAGGATCATCTATAATTTTATAGAATGGCAGGACAGACTTGAGGGGCTGAATGGCTTACTCCTGGTCCTTCTTCTTATACAGAGAATCTGCATCTAGGGGTCACTATTTAAAAATAAAGAGATACCCGTTTAAGAGATGAGAATTTTTTTTGTCTCTCAGATGACTGGGGGTAATTGGAAGTCCAATTCTCAAAAGGCAATGAACGTAGAGTCTTGAGTACTTTTAAGGCAAAGATGTATAGGTTCTTGGTGAGCAAGTGCATAAAAGGCTATCGAGGGTATTTGGGAACATAGAGTTGAAGTTAAAATTAAATCAGCCATGGTATAATGAAACAGCTGAGTAGGGTCGAGGAACTGATCAGTTTACTAATCCTACCTCATGTTAATAGAATCATAGAGTAATACAGTATGAAATATGAAAACAGGCCCTTTGGCCCAAATTGGTCCATGCTGACTATAGTGCCCACTCAGTTAGTTCCAATTGACCACATTTGGTCCATATCTCTCTAAACCCTTCCCATCCATGTACCTATCCAAATGTTTTTTAAATGTTGCTATTGTACCTACCTCAACCATGTTCTCTGGCAGCCCATTCCGTATACTTCAGATACATTCTATATATTCCATATAATATGTTTGTATGACAAGGCTCTCACTGATGTTTCTTTCTCACGAGGACTGGAATCTGACCATTAGTCTACATTTGTTACAAGGCCCTGTGGAAGATTTTCTTCTTCATGAAAGCTCTGTATAGATGTGAATGTGTGAATATCCTGTCAGGCAGTGGTATCACTTGGTAGCTTCAATTTCTGGTCTCGAATCCCACTGCTAAATAGCTATAGGTACACACAATACTGCAACAGATGTCAGATAAATCACAGTCAATCTCATAACTCATTGATCAAAACAATTGGCTGCACATTCCATACTAGTGTTGAGGCATGGAATTCTCACAGCAGCGCAACACCTCTATATGGGACATACTCCAAGGCTTGCACACAACTGACACAGCAAGTAAGGAGGCCTGAAATGGCCAGGAATACTTTGAAGCTTTCTCTAATACCAGTGAAAGCATCACTGGTATTTTCTTCACATGCCCTAATGACTTTCATAAATAATCCATTATAGGAGGCTGACTACAAAGGTTCTGCATACATTCCGTTAATGTCTTTCTTCTAAAAGCAGAGTACAATCAGGGTTCAATAACTCCTCATTCACAGCTGAGGCTTGAAGACTTTCTGATCCTCAGCTAAAGTAATTTCCTCTTCCAGGATGTCCTCATCCTGAAAGGCAGCTGTATCATTTGGCAGCCTCTGTGCCAGTCCTCTTAGCCCAGTACTAGAATCATGATAGGAACTCGCAATGTTTCAACAGATCTCGGATAAATCCCTATCTGGTATGGTATCTCTGATTGAAACAAGTGATTGCACATTCCACCTAGTTGTCCAAGGTTATTTGTAGATTCATGGGATGCCTGCATGGCTCTGTGATTTAGCCAGTGAAAACAAGATTCCCCAGACAATGTGAAAAGCACTGTAAAATAATTGAGTTTATTTTCAGTCATGCACTGTTTGCTATTTTCAATTAATTTTAATTTTGTTTTATAATGCAAAACATGCACTGGGATTTTAATTTCATGGATGTTTATCATTTACAATAGCATCCAATAGAAATATTGATGTAAACAGTATTTGTAACAGCAATATATATTAAAATAGAAGAAAGAAAATAAGATCTTAAGTGCTGAAGAATATCACTGACATCAAGCGTATTTTATAAAATTCAGATAGGAATCATAAAAACAGAAGTTCCATCAATAATGGGCAATTACATTGCAATAAATTCAGAAATCAAGCAATAGGGGTAATCTTGTGAGGATTTGCTGTCAGCGAAGATTCACTAGACAAGAGTGTTGTTGGTCCATCTCTGACCTGTAACTGAAACCACACGCTGGCAGTGGAGTCTTCCAAACTTGCCACTAACATATTATTAACCCTGTGATCTCTCACCTTGATTTTTCTCACCTTGATTTCTCTGAAAACAGTAGCACCACTCATTGTTGGAGATGCGACCATCTCTGTATGTATCACATGAATTGAAAAATGGTTTCATGCACTGATCATGGTTGTCAAAATAAATGCTTCCCAGTTCTGACTGATCAAGCAGTAGGTCATAGTTTGTGTCCAGTCTGTTAAACATCCATCCAAGTGAGTCCTTACAAATGGGTAGAATACTGGTGTCAAATCCTAAGGAACAGAGGGGAAAGAAGCAAGTAAGTACTTTGATTGAATAAAGCTCATTATTTGTCAGTTACTGACATAAGAACATAAGATTTAATGTGAATCATTAAGATTAGGGACAATTGCATTCAACAAATACATAGTGGAATGTCGTGTAACAATAATGCAACAATCAAATTCAGCCAAACTTAAAAATCATGGTTGACCAACTAAATATGCTACTAATTTCAAGCATTTTTTGTTGCTTATGATATCTTCAGAAAATCAAGAACCTTTCAGGATGGAGAAATTTAGAAGAATAATAGCTAACAAAACTGGATAATAATAATCTTAAGTATGCTTTGGCAGATGTATTGAGGTTTTATTCTATATTACTCAAACTAGTGCAAAAGGAGTCCATGATTAGTTTTCAAAATAAGGATGAGATCAATAGTGCTCACAATTATTTGTATACAAATCCTACAGTAACCTCAGACTTTAGATGTATGGTTTATTGTGGAAATCGAAAAGTCACTGTATTGTTTGTGTCACTCTGCTGTTAACTTTTATAAATGCCATCTCACTGCCTGGTCCACTAATCAAATAAACTGAATGGCATGAACTTACTTTATTTGTATTGTAGATATAAACATTTTTGCACTCTCCGAATCCAATCAATCTTTCCCTCCTTCATTTCCTCTTCTACTACTTCCTTTGAGATTGAAATCAACCATGCTAATTTATACTTTCCTCTTTGTTCTTTTGCCGTTTATTTCATAATCGTTTAATCTGTTCATTTTAGCTCCTAGATAACCAGTTTCCTTGCTGGATTACCAGTCTGCACGTTCAGCAAACAGCCAGTCTTAATGTGCATAGGCAAGTTTATTTAATAACAGATGCCATTAAATGTTGTGTAAATTATGTCCCATGATACTTTTAGGATCCTAGCTGATGGTAACAAAGGACAAGTCAGATCCCAGAGCGAGTCCTGGTTTGATAGACCCAAAGGTTTAATCTTGCTATTTGTTTACTGCAGTAGTTATATTCAAAAGAGGCTGCAATGGTACTTTTAACAAAGAACATAAAAGTTTATTACACACAAAAGGAAAATAAAACACTATATTACACCTATTTGAAGCAGTCTCAATATAAATATCAAAAATAGAGATTCAACAATTTTACTCTGAAGTACAACCTAATAAATACTTAAACTTCAGTGAAGGTTATCCTGTCTCCACTTTATAGTTCCTTGTTTAGTTGGCACGGATGTAATTAGTTTCTTCTTGGAAAACTCCTGCAGCCATTTGATGCTATCTTCTTCAGTTAATGTCTCTTCCTGAGACCTTTAATCAGGTCAGTTACTGTTTAATATATTCCACCAACAACAACATGCTTTCCTAAGCAAGGCAGCCACACTACCTGATGTCAGCAAATCTAAACAGTGGAGGCAAGTGGGGCGTAATTAAAATGCAGATTCATTTCAAACGATTCAGATAAAGGCAGTTTAGGTAGAAATCAATGTTGGGAATAGGCCTTAAAAGGGCATAGTTGTAATGGGCATTGGAAAGATCTTGGGGAATGGAATGAGGAAACTGGGATGCAGAGGGGAGATTTACAATGATGGGCGCAAGGGAGGCAATAAAGGATGGGAATTGTAACTTAATGTGCACTGGAAAGGGAGAAAGAACAGGTAAATTGTATAAGGGACAGTGTAATGCGAGGTTAGGCACAGCGGTCCACTTGGGAGTGGTATACAAACATATATATGAAATAGGAGCACAAGTAGACCAGTTGGCTCCTGAAGCCTGTTTCACCATTCAATATCATCATGATTGATTTGTTTGTGTCCTGCTTTTCACATTCCTCTCTATTACTGATATTCTTAGATTCCCTAGCCTAATAAGAATCTATCCACCTCAGCCTTAGAAACAATCAATGACCCAGCCTCCTCCATATTCTGAAGAGGAGTTCTAAGGTCAGACACCCCCTGAGGAGAAAATAAAAACTCACCCCTCTCCTGAAAGGGACATCTCTAAATTTAAAATAGTGCACCCTGCCTTGTGCTCCAGATCACCTCCAAGTGGAAACATCTTTCCACATCCTCATTGTCACAACCATTCAGGACCTTATACACTTCAATCAAGTCAACCCTTTTCCAAAACCTCAGCAGAAACAAATCCAACCTGTCCAACGTATCCTCATAAGACAGCTCACTCATTCCAGAAATCAAACTAAGGGAAAAAGCAAGAATATCAAAGAGATAAAGTGAAAGGGCTGATAGTTTCAGGGAGAGATTAAAGGAAAACAGAGGGGATGTCAGAGGAAAGGAGAAGGCAAGCCTGTGATGGGAGAAAAAGTGTATGGTAGATGAAGGGAAGGATAAAGGGTGAAAAAAATCAAATGAAAAGTTAACCACCACCTCTCTCCTAAATCAGCTACAATGAATGTGCAACACTAATGGAGGGGTTCCAAGATCTGTTTGCATATGTTCCTGCACAGTGCAAACACACACCTAAGTAAGGAAATCAAAATAGAAACTAAAACATACAACATTGTGAGTACTCAGCTGTGTCTAAGGGAAACATTTATTGCAGGATAAGGGTGAATTTGTCCTATCACACCTAATACCAACTTCTTAATCATGTCTCATCTAACGTTGGGACGAAGGGTTCCTGTATTTCATCAACAATAGTGACGGTGTTCAGCGTGTAATTCCATGCAGGAGTATTCATAGGTTCATATATCTGAAAGTTAAAGACATGGGGATGAAACCACTGTGCAGGCTGTAGATTTCAAGGTTGTGAGGCTATATCATAAGGATAATGAAAGCCACCAAGAATCAGATTAAACTAACAGCGCAAGCATGGAAAGAAAAAAACCATGAAGATCAAGGGTCTTACACAAGGTAGAGCAAGGAAAGGGAAAACCAGTCACTGGTCATGGAGAACGTATCTCACCAGGCTGTGGGGCATGTGCTTGATCAACTTAACACTGGCAGCTATACGAACTGTGATTAAGGAAGAGGACAAAGGAGAAGATTAATGAATGTCCAGTCATAGCATTCACCAGAGCCATTACTGAAAGTGTATTCTGAACATGCTGTTCCATTACCTGGACCACTGAGGAGGAACACTTCAGTACTTGTCTGACTGTGCCTCCAGAGTAACAACTATCTGCTGTGTACCACTCAACGTAGATCTATAATGGGGTGAAAACTTTGCAATAGGGTTTAGATTGGTGACTGGTACATCTCCATTTCTCATTCTCCTCAGAAGAGGAAGAAAGGGAGATGATACAATAGGCTACGCAGATGATGAAAACACCGAAGAAGCCAAGGCAGCATTTAGACAAGGCCGATATTTAGACAGGTTGTGGATGCTGTAGTTGGTTTGCTTGCCGAGCTGGTTCATTAGTCTGCAGATGTTTCATGAAGCGCTCTGATGAAGCGCCGTTGTGTTTTCCCACCCGGTATTTAAACTCTGGGGTCCGTTGGAACTGGTTACCTCATTTCTGGTTTTACTTTGCAGTGGTGTATATGTAGGCTCTAATTCTATGTGTTTATTGATGGTCTTCTTGGCGGAGAGCAAGTCTCTAGAAATTCATGTGGTTGTCTCGTTTTGGCCTGTCCTAGGATCCTGATATTGTCCCAATCGAACTGGTGGTTCTCCTTATCCGTGTGAATGGAGATGAGTGAGTACTGGTCAGAGTTTAAATACCAGGTGGGAAAACACAACAACGCTTCATTGGAGGCTGCACTCATGATGTTATCCAGCAGGGTAATGAAAAGTCTGCGAACTAATGAACCAGCTCGGTGAGTGAACCAACTACAGCACCCACAACCCGAGCTACAAATCTACTCAAGAACCTTAGCCAAGTTATGGTTGCTGAGGCGCCACCTAGTCAACTATGAGAAAAATATTTTACACATTAAAGTCATATTGAGTGCACAAGAGTCCACTTTCAGTACAACTTGAAACTTACACAAATAAAGCTCTTTGTGTGACAGTCCTATACATTCTTGCAGAGTGGCTCAAGGGATGCTGATCGTCATACAAGCTCATGTGTACATCATGAGGGGCAGTGCAAAGGACTCTCAGGCTGTCGTTATCGGTTATCTTTGGAAAATGGGAACTGAAGCTAGTTGTTTAGGTTTGGGAGACAATCAGTATAATTTATTCCTCTACATCTCTGTAATAGGCTTTTGGACACTGAGATTTGAGACAATATAAACACAGCCCCCATGTAATCCTATGTAACTCCATCCTGAAGCTCTGGCCAGGAAACTGAACAGGAGGTTATTGATTCAAACAGAACTTAACTTCCATTTAATGCAAATAAAATGCCTTAACATTTTAAAAGTATACAACAAGCCTTACTTGAAGGCTAAAAGGGTTGGGGTTAGCTCATTTGGTTTGAAGGCTAGTTTGAGATGCAGGTGGTAGCCAAGAGTGAGGGTTCAATTCCAGCTCCACCTGAGGTTGCCACAAAGGACTGCCCTTCTCAACCTCTCCCCTCAACTGAGGCATGGTAATCCTCAGGTTAGACTACCATCAACTCTCTCTTATGAGAGAGTGGTCCAGTAGGACTACAGTACTTTTACTTTATAATTGGCTTATAGTTGATTGTGCACATATGCTAACACAAAGTCATTCATCCTCAAACCTAGCCTCTATCAGGCTTATCGGCCTTGTCTAAATATGCCCTGGGGAACTTTCTAGTCCTCCAAGAGTCAGAGACCTTGGTCATTTCTTCTTCATGTAGCTATAAGACTTGTGTCAATGCTGTGCTCATCAGAATGTGACCCCAAGCTTCATCTAGATTGATTACACACTGAGGTGAATTATTCAGCACGTGTGGAGAGTGGACAGGAAGGCATTGACAGCGTAACCTTGCAGGCTCACAACTATTTCTTCTCAATAGTGTGGTTTGAGGGGCTGGTAGAGATGGCCCTGTTGCTGTTCCATTTTTTGGTCTTTGCTTGAGATTGGGATCTTGAGGCTGCACAGAAAATCATAAAGATTTATTTGTGTTGTTTATTTGTTTGCATTGCCACCCTTACTCAAGGCTTTATTAAAGTATTGTACTTGATATCCAGCATATTGGAGGCTGTCTCATGGTCCCAATCTCCCCTTTAGCACAGATATGCTCTTCTTGCTCTACTGCTAGTTCAGTGGACTGCTCTTTGAAAGCAGTCAGGAGCCTAATTTCAGGCATCCTTCACCTCATCGCTCCAAATCTGGGCACATACAAGCTTATTTTGCACATTCCTCTCCTGCAGAAGGACAGCAGCATTAAGAAATATTTACATTTGTACATAAGCATTATGCCTGGATTGACAGACACAGACAGAGATATCAATCCCAGAGCTGTGACTGTATGTCTGTGTTTTGAGTGAGAAGAGTGTGGTATGGGGGAAGTTTGTGTGGAAAGCTTTTGAATGAAAGATGGTTCAGTGTCATCAAACAGCTACAGTTTATGAAAACAAATGAAGCATTATAGATGTGTGTGCCTTAATTATCCATGAAGTGTTTATCTTAAGGCTGTCTTTTGTGGTCGCGTCCATGTCCTATGCAAGACTTTGGTGAAAGAGTGATTTAAAAAGATAATAATAATTATTAAAATCTCACAGGTATTCAATGACTTGCTACACCTGGGAGTGTGCAGACTGCTTTGTGCAGTATTTATTATTGTGCATCTTTATCTTTATCTGTCTGTTGCCATCTCACTGTGAATACCTGAGGCATGGGAAAGCCCCAGTTTTCCCAAGCCCAAAATCATGTTTTTTGCCATGAAGTACAATCTCAGATTAATTACTTAAATTTTTCTCCCCTCAAAAGCATGTTTTACTTACTGGTGCCTTATTGCTGTATAAGGGATCAAGCAGTACTGTTCAGAAGGTGTATAGGACTTTAAGACGGACCGTCTGTGTGGAAGGAAATGACACTTAAAAATGGTGACTACCCCACACTCATGTTAGCATTTCAGCTTATATTCAATGTATCCTTTGCAATAAAACCTGCTGCAGAATAAAGAGGTGATTCTGTGATTGGACTTTCTCTATGGTGAATGGCATTTGCAAGTAACAATTTGGAAAATTATAAACTAGCAGTCTTTCAACTTTAATAGATAGAAAGCATGGGCTACATGCTTATGCTTTCCTGAGCTATGCTTGTTGAATGTAAATTATCATTGAAGGGATAGATCACAGAATTATCATGTTCCTGACATCTCAGCTGGCTCTCAGTTCATTCTTTGTCCAATAAGAGACGAACTGACTTCACTGAAGAATATCTACTAACTTCTAGGATACTGGAAAAGTGAACAATAACTTCAAACAAGTTGATACAATGCCATGAAATAATATCATACACAAATAATACATTCCTACTATTGGACTAATTTTAAGCTGTAGACAGTGAGGGAAAGAAAGTGTAACAACTGTAAGGTAGAAGGCATCATTCTGAAGTGTTTCTGCCTCACCAAACCCTGATGTCCCACATTGGAGGAATCCACTTAACACAGGCAGGTAGTCACATAGTGAAAGAGTGAAAGTCAAGAACTTTAGCTTAAAAATGCAGTGTGGTCTGCATATAACCACATTCACGAGGAGGACCTGACAGAAGGCAGAAAATGCCACAGAAGAGGCCAAGATAAATAGATACTTTTAAAACTCATAAGGATTATTTCAGCATAAGAAGGAATGGGAATAGAATTCTTGGATGCCCCAACACTGGCCTCCATCTCCATTCCATTGCAGGTAGTGCTTTAAATAATCCTGCCCTTAGCCCATCAATCTCCAACCTTGTGTTCCCTTGGCCTCCCAGCCCCATTGCTGTCCCCTGCTACTAACTTAACTTCTGCTGGTTTCGGGTTTAAAGTAGTGAAACTGAACTGAAATAAGGGCCAGAGTCAAAATGACTCCCATCCTACACCTGAATCAGCCCTCACCTCCGACGCTCCAGGGAAATTAGTCCCAATCTATTTAGCCTCTTCCTACAGCTCAAACTCTACAACTCTGGCAACATCCTTGTAAATTTCTTCTGAACTCTTTCAAGTTTCACAACATCCTTCCTATAGCAGGGAGACCAGAATTGCACACAGTATTCCAATACTGGCCTAACCAATGTCCTGTACAGACGCAACATGACCTCCCAACTCCTATACTCAATGCACTGACCAATAAAGGCAAGCATTCCAAACGCCTTCTTCACTATCCTACCTCAATACAACACCACTTTCAAGGAACCATGAACCTGGATTCCAAGGTCTCTTTGTTCAGCAACACTCCCCGGGACTTTACCATTAACTGTATAAGTCCTGCTCTCATTTAGCTTCCCAAAATGCAGCACCTCACATTTATCTAAACTAAACTCCATCTGCTACTCCTCGGCCCACTGGCCCATCTGATCAAGATCTCGTTGTACTCTGAGGAAACCTTCTTCGCTGTCAACTACACCTCCAGCTTTGGTGTCATCTGCAAACTTACTAACTATATTTCCTATGTTCACATCCAAATCATTTATATATATTATTCTTCATTAGTGTTTTGGAAAAGTATTTTCCAATTCAATCTGAAATATCCAGTTTTTGTTTTATTTGTCCTAGTCTGAGCTGTTTCACACTTCACATGATCAGCTACATTCTCCCTCTGGGTTTGGATAGATTATGACTTAAATTTGGCAGAAGTATCTGCCCAAGGAGGAAATATGAAGAAATGAAGATGGGTAGGGAGAGAAAAGTAAAATAAAAATATTGCTCTTATAAAGCTTCAAACTTCTCAAAGCACTTTACAGCCAATGAATTACTGTCTGAAGTGTAATCACTGCTGTAGTGTAGAAAACACGGCCACATCAATATGTGCTTATCAAGCTCCCACAAACAACGATATAACTGTTTTTTTGTGATGTCGATTGTGTGACGATGCTGTCACTTCAAAAGGTTATTTTGTCCTTGGCTTTTTTTTGAAGAGAAGTTGTAAAGGCAGAGGCACAAAGCGGTCTACCAGAACCACTACAGTAAACAATGTATGAGGCCTTTTGGTTTTGTTTTAAACAGGTAGAACAATGGAAACAGCTTGAGTGGATGTGGCCACCTCTCACTGACGAGGTTTTTTGGTTTTATTTAGCTGTAGCAGACAGAAGCTGGTTGGGGTCTCAGAAGAGTTGAATGCTTCGATGAACGTTTCTTAGCTACTACTTTCTCTGAAATTTCTCTATGTTTTTTCCTCCTGGATTGGAGGACTGCATGTAAGAATCTGTGTCTGAATTTGCCTTTTTGCCAAGGGGTGTGTTTATGGGATACTACTATATTGAAACAGTTAATTAGTAATAGGTAATGCATCTATTATTTGGTTAAATTTTCCAATAGTTGAGTTGTTCTCAATTCCTGTTTCTTTTGTTTGTATGTCAACCATAGTGTTTAAATAAATTGTTTTGCTTAATGTTGAGTAGTTTGACCAGTCGTATTGCATCTAGAACAAGCACTTCACATCTACCTCTAAAATAAAAAAAAGTTAGTCTGGGCTACCTTCTAAAAATGTTTTGAGGGGTCTGGTCTGGTCCATAAAAATTGAGAGATAAATATTGGTCAGAAAAACATGGATACCTCCTTGTTCTTCTTTAAAATGGTACCATTGGTTGCTTTTACATTCACCAGAGGAGGTAGATGGGGCCTTGATTTAAAGTCTTATCTAAAGGACACCACCAATAAACAGTGCAGTGCTTCTCAATACTGGAGTTTGTTGTATATAGATCCGAAGGAGTTAATACTAACGAAAAGCAGAAGCATCACTTAGTCATATGGACTAGTGTGGAACAGTGCAGGATCTTAAAGGAGTGATACTTAAAATCTGGTCCTCCTCAGTCTCTGTAACAATGTCCATCATATCAATGTAACCTGTAAGTAAGTACGAACATACAATAAACCATATCTTGTTAACCACAAGAGACTCTGCTTGTTAGAGCAGTAAGTGGTTTTCCTCTACTAAAACAGGCCAATCAGGCCCTAGTATTTGCTAGAATATAAGAGAATGCTGGCAACCTCTATCACCTTCAATTGAAGGAGCAAGGATTTTTTGCTGGAATTGCACAGGACCTTAATCAGACAACACCTTTTTTAAAAATTCATTCGTGGGATGTTGATGTTACTGGCTGGGTCAGCAGTTAACCACATTGCTGTGTGTCTGGAGTCATATATTGGCCAAACCTCATGAGGATGGCAGATTCTTTCAATAAAGGACATTAGTGAACCAGGTGGGTTTTTCCAACAATTGACAATAGTTAGAATGAGACTACTCATAATTCCAGAATTTTATTGTATTCAAAATGCATCCTCTGCCATGGTAAGGGTCAAACTTGGTTGCCAAAAATATTATCTGGGTCTCTGGACAAAACACTAGGCCCTCACCAGCCCTTATTCCTGGAGTATTATGTGAAGTTTCAACTGCTTAACTGAGGGTAGATGTTGTGGCTATGAAGGAAGTACAATGAAGGATTACCAGACAGATTCCTGGGAAAGCAGAAATGATATATGAAGAGACACTGGATCAGTTAGAACAATATTCACTCAAATTTAGAAGAATCTAGGGGATCTCACAGAAACATATAAAATTCTAACAGATTTGGACAGGGTATATGCAGGTAGGATTTTCCCAATGAAGGGCTTAGGAAGGGCTTAGATATAGTTCTTAGGGCAAAAAAGATCAAAGGGTATGGGGAGAAATCAGGAACAAGGTACTGACTAGCCATGATCAGATTAAATGGCGGACCAGGCTTAAAGGGCCAAATGGCCTGCTACTGTTGTCTATGTTTCTACCAGAGGCAGCTTGTATGGAAAGATGTGCTGCCAATGCATATTTAACCTAGCCTTTGCACTCCAGCTATGGAATGGGTGTTGAATCGGCAACCTTATATTTCAGAGGCAAGAGTGCTATGAACTGACCAGCTGCTGGCACATAATATTAGTAATATTCTTGACTGCTGTAAAGATTCCAAACCAGGCAGTCCTCAGGAGACAGAAAAGAATCAACAAGCAAACAAAAGTTGCCGTCATTGTACAAAGTCAGATTCACATAACCTCTTGCATACTTGTTGGCTCTAATAGCAACAGATTAAAATCAGGGTTGTAGAAATGCTAATGATGAGGTGATCAGAAACCAAAATTAGAACAAGAACTCTATAAATACCTCACACAATTAATTTCTTCGTCTAAAGAGATATGTGGCAACAGACAGCTTCAGCAAATGGGAGTTGAATAATTATCAACTTGATATGAAAGCAGGCTAGAGTGGAAATAAGAAAAAACCTCAATGATGTGCAGCATGGTTGCAGTGGATTTGAAGCCAAACAAATGTTTGAAAATAATGTGATCATACTGGACACTACTGATTCCTACTCAAAGTTTAAAATCAGCAACTGTGTTTCAAATCATTCCACCTCTCGGACAAGCCTAAATTTGGACAGTGGAGTGCTTAGGCTAGCGTGAAAAGTTCATAATATTCAGGGAAAAGGACTAACAGGATTACACATCAGGCAGAATCAGGACAACACCATGTGAACCTTGAAATTTATTTTATAAAATTAAACTATGCAGGCTTCAACAGTGGTAGAGATCTGTAAATACTTTTATAATTATAAGTAAATATCTCATAGGACAATTTTAAGCTTGTTACAATTACTTATAATTGTATTTTCTGATGCGGGTGGTTGAAGTTGCTGTCAAAAGGATGCAGTTTTTTTTCAATCTTTTGCTGTATACCTGGCTCCAGTTCTTGGTATCATATAACTTAATATGTGGTAGTTAAATAGAAGAATGGGAGGAATATCTGGTTAGTTAGAATATTTGAGGCTCTGCTCTCTTGCAACACGTTTTACTTGCTATTTTTGTACAGCATAGCTTGTACATTGTATCCTAACTTTCAGAATTGTTCCGGTAACATTTGGATGAACTTGCCTAACAAAGCATGACTGGCGAGAATGTTTGCCTGAGCTGAAAAAGTAAGCAGAAGCGACATTAGCTAAAGTATTTATGATGTACAGTGTGTGATTCATATATCTATTTGAAATCATTTTCTGCAGAAGGGTCCCGACCTGAAACGTCAACTTTCCTACTCCTCTGATGCTGCCTGGCCTGCTGTGTTCCTCCATCTCCACACTTTGTTATTCCCAATTTAAGGTTTCTTGTTATAATGGAGCATTGAGTTGAGTTTAGATAAAATCAATGGATGGAAAGATCAGACAGGTATGTAGATATCTTTAATCAACCTGTTTAGTCATGTTGGGTCACATGGCTAGGCAGGTGGGATTTGAACTTCAAACTTCTTGCTCAGAGGTAGGGGCACTACCACCGTACCACAAGACCTTCTTCTTACAGGTATGTATACCAATCTACCTAATTTTCATGCATTGGGTTCATTAGGCTAGGTAAATCTCCCTATACTTTCTAAGGAGAATAATATCAATATGGTATTCACTCTCCATCTCTACCATTACCTTTCCTCTAATCCAACAGCTGCAAAGGAATCAGCAGATTCATGCAGTATTTGACCTTCCCAAGGATTCCTTTCATCAACATTATATTGATTCAGCTACTCTCTCAAGAAATGAATCAATTCCAGCTTTGATTCTTTCTTGAGGAATTTATTGCATTTTTCATTAAATTTCTTTATAATCTTATCATTGAAGTGTCAACACTTTAAGAGATTATTCTCCAATTCTATGTATGCAATCTATGTTCATTAGCTGACTTGTATGTAACCCAAGTGAAAGTAAAGGAGTAGTGATATAATTCCAAAATCTGGATGCTGTGTGAGTTAGAAGGGAAACTTACAATTGATGGCTTTCCCACACATTTGTTGTCCTTGTTCTTTTAGGCAGTGCAGATTATAGGTTTAAAAGGTAGCACTGAAGTAGCTTTGTTGGCTTATTGCAATGCATGTTTTAGATTTACTCAAAGCAAAACTACCGTCATTTATGCAGTGCAACATGATGGTGGAAAACTGAGGCATGAGTGGCACCTAAATGTGACGTGCTTCTCAACACTCTCTAATACTGAAGGGCATATTCCTACAATGTCCATTATCATCTCTAGGTAACAGGTAACCATAATACTGACTCCTTCTGTCATCATAGTCCATAAAATGTTTTTTATCAAGCAAGATGAAGCAGTCTTTGATTGTTTGGTTTTATCTATTTGTATCACTTCCTACTGCCACTGCATGGCATATATTGAAGCTATTATGGACTACTCAACATGGCCCATACGCTCTAATAGCTCCCGCAAATCTCTACTGTCAGTAACATGCAACAACCTAGCAGGGATCTGCAGCATGTAATTCAACCTTGCATGTTCAAAACACTTATTAAACCCCACCTCCAACATCAGCACCCTGTCCTTCACTGTGTGCTTCTTTCTCCACATCACTATACAATTGTTGCATTGTGTATGTATCTGTCCTGATGCTTGCTTCTTGTTGGCGCCCTGATGACTGATGTCCTTCAGATGCATGCTGTTGACCAGTCAGTTCTTCTTGCTCTGTGAAGAGGGCAAACAAGATATTTTAGATATATGATTACAGGAAGAAATTTTGGTATCACGTTAGTGCAATACATACCAGCGCACCATCAAGTTGATCAGGGACAATGTCTCCTCTTCTTATTTTCTCAATTCTTCATTCCTACTACATTCACTTTTTCCCATTGACAGCCTTGCGGAACTTGAACAAAGTGAAAGTCTTGCCACAGGTCAGAATCCATTAAAGGGATGATATAATATAGGCATTTCAAAGCCTGTCCAGATGGCTGGTCATTATTGATTTTTAAGCTAGAGAGGTTCTGTCATGAGGGGCATGAAGATTGGAAATTTCTAGAACTCCACAACACTAAAGGGGCCTCACATTTGACTGACTTATTGGAAAAGCACAGGTGTTTTGTCCACAAGTACTTTGCCCATAATTTTGTTTCTCCAATGTCCATACAAGGAGGAAACCTTTGAGCAATTAATGCATAATTTTCTAAGATGTTGTATGGGAGGCCTAACCAGCAATGGGAAGTCTTGTAAAGCTCCACCCATAGATATTTATGACTGAAAATAAGTAACTGAAGGTAATGAACATGAAGCAGCAATTTTATTATAGTCGGTTCTGCTATAATGCGTGTTCTGGCAACGCAAGTTGGCTATGTAGGGGTGACCTGTACCTTGCTATGTAGGGTGACTTGTACCTGAACACACTAAACAGCCCATGCTTACTTACAAGATGGCAGGCAGAAGCTAAGCAACACCAAATAGCCTACTCACACAGTGAAATACAATGGTACCTATGAACAGAACTGCTAGCAGGTCAACAAAACAATGCTGTACATTCCCATCCAAGACAGTTCTGATAAAAGGATGCCTTAGGACAGATAAATAACCAATTCCAGCTTTATTAATGAAAGGATGATTGTCCCAGTAAATGAATAACGTCGGGTGCTAGATTAGGTCCTCAAGCAGCTGCAAGGAAAACAGCTAAAGTTACTTCGTAGTAAATAGTTGCCCCTTTGAATCTACCAGCAATATTAAATAGCTTCTAGCTAAAAATGCTCTAATCATAGAAGTTGGCTTCAATACATAACCAGGAAACAATACAAGCCTTAAAAAAAACATGTAAGCTTAGATATAAAGATTAACTAGCTTCAGAAGATACCTTCTCATATGCCCTGAGCAAGATAGATTGATCACAACCCATAAATTACAAAATGCCAACAGTAGGAGTAGTTGTGTAACGTTACACTTATAATTAACTTTATAATAGAAGTTAACCTTATACCAATTAGTTAAAACTAACTGACTTTTTATTTTTCCATTATGTATTTCGGACAGTGGGAAAATAAAAGGAGTAACTGAATGTGACACAAGACAGCACCAAAATACAACGGGTAATAGAATTTGAGCTGTCCTTACAGAGAAACAAGCCTGAGAAAATCCCGAAGAAGTACAGCCACTAAACTTTTGGAATGCAAATTAATAAGATGCATGGGAAGATCCCAAGGCCTAGAGATCACAATGCCTAGCTAATACCATAAGATCATGGGAACCTGGGGCTATCCATGGAAGTGCCCATCACTGATTAGGTGTCCCACAGGATTGGGTGTTTGAATTAAGGAGAAAGACGATGACTATGTTGTATTTGATTATTGTAACACAAAATGTATAAAAATGCTGCATTTCTTTGTAAAAGCACAGGGTGTGACATTGATCTATCTTCTGAAACCAGATACGGGGAAGATCCTTTCACCTTCCCCCTGCATAAGCCGGTTTCTGCTTGAATAAGCATCTCCCACTTGCCTGAATCCTGCGTGCCTCCGAAGTCTTTGTCCCGGGTCGGGAAAAATGCTCCTACAGCCATAACGCGACTGATAAACAGGGGAATGCTATTTCTAAAACACAAAATTGTGTTGGCTATAACACGATTCCATCAGTGCACGGAGAAGTATGCGTTGACATCACATGATCATTTTGCAGGCTTTGTCCTGAGCATGCGCAATGTTAGCACCAAAAGAGTCTCCATGCTGGCATCACGTGATCATTTCACAGACTTTGTCGTGAAACACCTTCTGTGAGAGGTACTCTGTGATTTTCATTTTGTTTTGCAAATTCTGCCATGTTACCCACAAAAATGCAAGGATAAAGTGATAAGAATGTTAGCAAGAAGCATCCTGGTGATAAAATTGCCGGTGGTGAATGTAAAAGAAAGGCTATAACTCTGGAAGAAAAGCTAGGATGTTATAAAGCGTTTTGAGTGTAATGATAGAACATGCAATATAGTTCATGTAACAGGAATAAAGCAGTCTACCTTACGCACCATTAGAGACAACGCAGAAAAGATTAAAGCAAGCTGTATTGCTGGAACAAGTCTGAGAGCTAGTAAATCTGAGAGGTCGTGGAGAAAGGAACTTGAGGAAATGGAGTGGTTTCTAAGTGTGTGGATAGAAGATCAAACACAAAAGTGATCTGGGACCACCTTTTTCAGTATAAAAGAGAAAGCCTTATCAATTTATGAAGATCTAACAAAAAAAATTGAAAATCCAGCAGATGTGCCTGTCCTTTAGTGCTAGCAATGGCTGGTTTGCTGATTTTTAAGAACCACTACACTTTTCATAATGTAAAGTTACATGACGAAGCTGCCAGTGCAGACAAAGTAAACAAAATTAATTGACGAAGAAGGCTACAACTCAAATCAAATTTTCAATTTGGATGAGACAGGTTTACACTGGAAGCGAATGCCATCAAGAACTTCAAAACAACAGAACAACAACAAAACCTCCTCCCCCATCAAATCATCTTGACATTTTTTCAGGGTAAATTGTTAAATTTACTTTTATTTCATTATTAGATATGAAATAAACATTTATTCGAACTGTGCTATCCTTTGTATTAGGCTTTTGAGAGATTTTTGAGCAATCTTGAGTGATATTTTTGGTGGTCTGCCTCTGACCCCGCTTTACCCATAGACCCTGTTATTTCTATCGCACAATTTTCTATAACGCGATGCTGCACAGGAACACAATTATCATGTTATAGCAGAACCAACTGTATATAGTGAATATAGTGAGAATGTGTTTTTTCTTTTGGAGAAGAAAATAACTAAAAAGGCCATCAATATAAGATGGTCAGTAAGAGATCTAACAGGGAATTCAGAAGAAAGTCTTTACCAGAAGTTTCAGAATGTGGAATTTGCTACAACAGGTAGTTGTTGAAACAGATATTATGGATTCATTTAAGGTCAAACTAGACAAACATATAAAACACAAAGGGAATAGATGGCAATGATGCTGGAGATAACACAGTGCGGAGCTGAAGGAACACACAGGCACGCAGCAGGAAAGTTGATGTTTTGGGTCAGGCCTGGCCTGCTGTGTTCCTCCAGCTCCACACTGTGTTATCTCTGACACCAGCATCCGGAGTTCTTACTATCTCGCAACGATGGTGCAGTTAGGGGAGAACATGTGGAAGAAAGTTTTGAGTTGAAAAAAACACTTGCGCAGACTGGATTAGTCAAATAGACTTTCTGTTTCATACATCTTACAAAGAGCACAACAAAAATATTTTACTTTTAATGCATCTCATGTCCTTCATTCATTTCTACACCTTTTCATAACTGTTTCACTTATTTCTCTAAACTTGACTATACCAGCACACACTGTATTGGATTAAAACACTTGTTTTACTTGCAGTAACCTCTATATTAGATGTGATCATTTCATCCTAGCATCAATCTGATTATTCACCTGAAACTTCATTCAATTTGTGAATGCTACCCTTTTCAAGTAAAAATAGGGATAACTTTACAAAAGGTGTTATGATGAGACTTGGAAAGTGCCTCCAATATCTTTATTTAGACAATCTCAGTAATGACAACCATGAAACCATTGTCATAAAATCTCACCTGGTTCATTAATATCCTTTAGGGAAGAATATCTGGCTGTTCATACCTGGTCGGGGTTATATCTGACCCATACCCAATATGATTTAATCTTGTGAAACTGGCTGCTGTTGAAAAATTAGCAGCACTGTCATGAAGCAAATGGTTGCAGTAATGTAGTTATACTTTGTGCAATAATGTTTACAATTCTATACACCTCACTTTAACTTTGTGATGTTCATCCACAATGTGAAGTCTGACATATTTAGCAAGAACCAGAATGCCCTGGAAGTCATTAATCCAGGAAACACATTGATCTGAAAGACAAGCATCTTGCTCAGATCAAGCAAACTATACAAGAAGATACTCTTTGATTCTCAGTTCTGGAAACAATTTAGCAGCATAAATGAAACCATGTGGACCACCTGGCATCAACTCAGGTAGAGAAAGTGGCAATGGCACACCAAGCCTTATTGGCTCTGCCAAGTTGTCATTCTTTTCATTTGGAGGATTGTGCCAAAGTTGGGAAATAGTCACTCTGACAAGTCAAACAATAGCCTGCCATGGGTTATACTCAAACTCATATCTTATGGAAATTACACATATCATGCACGGTGGCTTAGTGGTTAGCACTGCTGCCTCACAGTAGTGGGGACCAAGTTCAATTCCAGCCTTGGGTAACTGTGTGTATGGAGTTTGCACATTTTTTCCGTGTCTGTGTGGGTTTCTGCCAGGTGCTCTGGTTTCTTCCCACAGTGCAGGTTAAGTGGATGAGTCATTGTAAATTGCCTCGCAAGATCCAGGGACATGCAAGCTAGGTGGATAAGGCATGTTTACCATGGTGGGGGGGGAGCAGGGAGTGGCTCTGGGATGCTCTTCAGAGGGTCAGTGCAGACTCACATGGGCCAAATGGCCTCTTTCTGCACTGTAGGGATTCTATAATTCTCTGCATGTGTTCCAGACACCACCATAACAATCCCTAGGTATGTCCTGTTGCACTTTGCAGGGGGTGGGGGGAACATTAATGTCCACTACCAAGGATGGCTCATTATCCCCGCAGTGACTGAGTTGCATGAATGTTAAAGAATAATAATTGTTGGGATGTGGCATTTGCTTTTTGTCAATGGGATGGAAATGTTACTGGCTAAGTGAGCATTTATTGGTCATCTCTAATTGTCCTTAAGAAAGTGGTAGTGAGCTGCAGTC
Organism: Rhincodon typus; assembly: GCF_021869965.1. Taxonomy (NCBI): domain Eukaryota; kingdom Metazoa; phylum Chordata; class Chondrichthyes; order Orectolobiformes; family Rhincodontidae; genus Rhincodon; species Rhincodon typus. Next base: position 122,875,247 of record NC_063332.1, on the reverse strand, counting down.
CATGTGGTGTTGGCACACCAACAGTGATGTTACAGAGGAAGGTTGTACGGAGCAGTAGTGAGAGAAAAGTACAAAAACAGAAGTTGCTGGAAAAGCTCAGCAGGTCTGGCAGCATCTGTGAAGAAAAAAATCAGAGTTAACGTTTCGGGTCCAGTGACCCTTTCTCAGAGCTGAAGGTGGCTGGGAAAACGTCAATTTATATGCAGAAAATTAGGGCGATGGGTGGGGTAGGGAGGAAACGATAACATAGAGCCTAAAGAGAGAGAAGAACAGTTGGAAGGACAAAGGAATTGATAACGATCTGAATGGGAGGGTAAACAGTTGTTAATGGGGACTATTAGTGACTAATTAGTGAGAGAAAGGTGATGTAATTCAAATTCAAGATGGTACTTGACTTGGAGTGGAACTTGTAGGGGATGGCATTTGGTTGTTTGTCACTCTAGACGGTAGAGATCATAGGATTGGCAGTGCTGTCAAAGGAGTCTTTCTGAGTTGTTGCAATGCAGCTGTTGAGGGTGCATATTTCTGCAATGGTGCCTATCAAGAAGGCTGTTTTGTCCTGGAATTCATCAAGTTTTTGAGCGCTGGTGGAGCTGCACCCACCCAGGCAAGTGGACTTTTGTTCCATAACAGCAGCTTTGGGTCAGAGTTTATGAGTTGGACATTTTGTATCAAGAGGTGGTCACATCCCCCTGAAAAGGGATCTTCTGACTTAGTCAGTGGTCAGTTAAAGGAGGATGAGACTGAAAATGATGTAGGTAAGGGGATCCAGGCAGCAGGAATGCAGGATCCTCAGTTTTAGCATTGTCCAAATAAGTTTTTTGACGTTCTTACTCCTTGCACAAAGATGGGTGGTAGTAGATGAATTGCTGTCAATTTCCCAAAATTTGGGAGATTTAGGAAAGGTTCCATTAAACTAGAAAGGAGCAAATATAAATCCGCTACGTAAAAAGTGAAGGAGACAAATGTCAGGAAACCTTATGCCATTAGGTTCATATATTTCATGGGGACTAATAACTTGGCACTTAGATAAATGCAATGTGATCAGGAGGAATCAGCATGGGTTGTGAAAAGAGAACCAAATTTAACCAATTTCTTGGAGTTCTTTGAAGGAGTAACACGCACAGTGAAGAAAGGATTGCCAGTGAGAACACTGTACTGGGATTTCCAGAAGGCATTTGACAAGGAGCTAAATAAAAGGTTGTTGCATGAAGTAGGAGCTCATGGTATTGGGATAACATATAAGACCCGGGAGTAAGAGTAGACAATTCAGCACCTCAATCTTGCTCTGCCACTTGACGGATTTAGATTAGATTTTAATTTATTGTCACACATATATAAAAGTACAGGGAAAAATATTTTTCACATGTTAAATGCAAAGTGTCGCCACCCTCCGCTGCCATCTTGAAATTGGAATCAGATGATCATGCTGATCTCATCTCGGCCTCAACTCCTTTCCTGCCCATTTTCCATAACCCTTCAGCCCATTACTATTTAAAAATCTGTCAATCTCCTCCTCAAATGTACTCAATGTCCCAGAATCCAACACACTCTGGGATAGTGAATTCCACAGATTCCTGATCCTTTGATAGAAGTAATCTCTCCATCTCTCTCATATTGGCATGGATAGAAGATTGGATGGCTGGCAGAAAACAGAATTTACATGAATTTTTTTTTTTTAGTGCTGGCAGAATTTGGCAAGTGAAATCTCACTGAGGTCTGTGCTGGGGCTTTAGCTTTTTAAATTGTGCCATGAAAATCAATATGGCTGGCAAAGATGGCTGCTGCCACCTGCACATGTACCCATGTGCACTGCACAGTCCGCATGGGCATGTTCAGATGGCACCGTTAACTCTTGGTGCATGCAGTCTTGGACTACAGTGTGAATAAGCAGTAAGCTTGTGATGGGTTACAGTGATGACAAGGGAATGTCCCTGGCTACGATAAAGAAAGCTTTGGCTGGCAACAGGATTAATGTGGAGAAGATTTGATTCCAGAAGGAAGTTGGTGGTGTAGACAATGCTCCTTCAAAACCCAGGAGAAAGTGGAAAGAGAGGTGAGGAAAACAATAGATAAGCATTTGAAAATATAAAAATCTGAAGCTAGACATCTTCTCAAAGATATCTATGTCTCTCTGAAATAAAATGATCAGTCTCAAAGTCAGGCTCATTTTCAACACAGGTCATTTCAAATTAATACAACTGCAGATGCTGACTTCCATTTGAATTTAATGTTTATTAGATCCATACTTTCTGTGTCATAATAGAAGTGTTTGTTTGGTGTTTCACTTGACCTCTTTAAACATTTATGCTCTTTGCACTACCTGCAGCTTATATGATACACAGATTTTTACAATTTATATTAATGACTTAGATGAAGGGACCGTAGGCTCTTGTGCAGTGGTGGTGCACCTGGGTGACCGAATTGAAGGCATGGTCACTAAAGTTGTGGATAACGTGAAGACAAGTAGGAACGTACGTTATGAAGAGGACATTGAAGGTATGAGATGAATTTGGACAGCTTGAGTGAGCAAAATTCCAGCAGATGTGAGAAAACTTGAAGTTTCCCACATTGGCAAGAAGAATTAAAAAAAACAGAATTACTGAAACAGTGATCACCTGCAGAATCCTGATGTGCAAAGAGATACACATGTTCTTCAGCATGAGTCACAAACAGCGTTTCCTCGAATTTTCTTCCCGGTTATGCGGCCCAAGACCTGATCACAGCAGGTACTTCCGGAATTGGAAGTCAATGCTGCTATTGTGTCAAAATGTAACTAGCTGTGAGGTGGACCAAGTCCACAGCTTAAAACCAGATGACAGAAACACATGGGGGAATGAGGGGTCATGGGAATGGGAGGGGATGGATGTGTGGGCAGTGTGTAGACTGATGGCTGTTTTGAACTTGATATTTTTTTCCTTGAAAAAACTTGATCCAATGCTGGTGCTTTTGGCCCAGTCCATATATGTTACCTGGCAGCCTCTGATTTTGGAGACCCAACCATTCTGCAACAAAAACAACAACTTGTGTGGAACTATCTCCTGACTCTGGTTTGCAGAACCAAGAAATGGTGCAGGAGCAAAACCTCAGGCCACAAAGTCCCTATCAACTAACCCCCACCAATCCCCCCACCGACTATAGTATAAATGTTGCTCCCTCCATGAATTGCCAGAGGAAGTGGTAGATGCAGGTACAGATACAACATTTAAAAGATGTTTGGACAGGTACATGAATAGGAAAGATTTAGAGGGATCTGGGCCAAATGCAGGCAAATGGGACTAGTTTAGTTTGGGAAACCCTGTTGGCGTGGATGAGTTTGACCGAAGGGTCTGTTTCCATGCTGTATGACTCTATGACTCTAAATCAAAGTGGTAGTGGGACAAAATGATTGTCTTGTATAAAAACACTGAATTTTATTATTTTGTTAAAAAAGTGGGATTTTATATCAGAGGTAGTAGGAACTGCAGATGCTGGAGAATCTGAGATAACAAGGTGTAGAGCTGGATGAATACAGCAGGCCAAGCAGCATCAGAGGAGCAGGAAGGCTGATGTTTCGGGCCTAGACCCTTCTTCAGAAATGGGGGAGGGGAAGGGGGATCTGAAATAAATAGGGAGAGAGGGGGAGGTGGATAGAAGATGGATAGAGGAGAAGATAGGTGGAGAGGAGACAGACAGGTCAAAGAGGCGGGGATGGAGCCAGTAAAGGTGAGTGTAGGTGGGGAGGTAGGGAGGAGATAGGTCAGTCCAGGGAGGACGGACAGGTCAAGGGGGCGGGATGAGGTTAGTAGGTAGGAGATGGGGGTGGGGCTTGAGGTGGGAGGAGGGGATAGGTGGGAGGAAGGACGGGTTAGGGAGGCAGGGACGAGCTGGGCTGGTTTTGGGATGCGGTAGGGGAAAGGGAGATTTTGAAGCTTGTGAAGTTCACATTGATAATATTGGACTGCAGGGTTCCCAAGCGGAATATGAGTTGCTGTTCCTACAACCTTCGGGTGGCATTGTTGTGGCACTGCAGGAGGCCCAGGATGGACATGTCGTCTGAGGAATGGGAGGGGGAGTTGAAATGGTTCGCGACTGGGAGGTGCAGTTGTTTAGTGCGAACCGAGCATAGGTGTTCTGCAAAGTGGTCCCCTCCGCTTGATTTCCCCGATGTACAGGAGGCCACAACGGGAGCGGCGGATGCAGTATACGACATTAGCAGATGTGCAGGTGAACATCTGCTTGATGTGGAAAGTCTTCTTGGGGCCTGGGATGGGAGTGAGGGAGGAGGTGTAGGGGCAGGTGTAGCACTTCCTGTGGTTGCAGGGAAAAGTGCCAGGTGTGGTGGGGCTGGAGGGCAGTGTGGAGCGGACAAGGGAGTCACGGAGAGAGTGGTCCCTCTGGAAAGCAGATAAGGGTGGGGAGGGAAAAATGTCTTCGGTGGTGGGGTCGGATTGCAAATGGCGGAAGTGTCGGAGGACGATGCGTTGGATCCGGAGGTTGGTGGGATGGTACGTGAGGACGAGGGGGATTCTGTTTTAGTTGTTATTGTGAGGAGGGGGTATGAGGGATGAGTCGCGGGAAATGTGGGAGACACGGTTGAGGGCGTTCTCGACCACTGAGGAGGGGGCAAGTTGCGGTCCTTGAAAAACGAGGACAGGAGTGGAATGCCTCATCCTGGGAGCAGATGCGGCAGAGGCGAAGGAATTGGGAATAGGAGATTTTTGCAGGAAGGTGGGTGGGAGGAGGTGTATTCTAGGTAGCTGTGGGAGTCGGTGGGCTTGAAATGGATATCAGTTTCTAGGTGGTTGCCAGAGATGGAGACAGAGAGGTCCAGGAAGGAGAGAGAGGTATTAGAGATGGTCCAGGTGAACTTAAGGTTGGGGTGGAAGGTGTTGGTGAAGTGGATGAACTGTTCGAGCTCCTCGTGGGAGCACGAGGTGGCACCGAAACAGTCATCAATATAACGGAGGAAGAGGTGGGGTTTAGGGCCAGTGTAGCTATGGAAGAGGGATTGTTCCACGTTAGCTACAAAGAGGCAGGCATAGCTTGGGCCCATGCAGGTACCCATGGCCACCCCCTTTGTCTGTAGGAAGTGGTAGGAATTGAAAGAGAAGTTGTTGAGGGTGAGGACGAGTTCGGCTAAGCGGATTTTATATCACATTTTTAGAAAACAACAAGTTATGAAATTCACCTTTCAAACAAAGTAAAGCAAGTACAGTGGATCAATTTGCAAACGATTCTCTACACGTACTTTTTTTTACTAATGGAGGATATTTAGATAAATACCTACCTTTGTACAATCTGGCTTGCCACATATATGTGACAAGAGGATTGTATATGGTTTGATCTGTGACATTAATGCAGGTACATAAATGCTCTTGTTATTAATGCACCATTTGGTACATAATCCATGCGAAAGAACACTTTTTGCAAATTGAAGGAAACCTCTGAGATAATAAACCACTGTCCTGTTAGATACTAAATCCCGTGCAGTCAGCACTCTTTTCCCAGCTCATCAAGGTAAGAAGGGAGTGTAATTTCTGAATAAATGCCTTCAAAATGTGGATGCAGCACATTAAAGTTGTAATGACACCCCGTGCAGCGCTCACAGTATGTGGTTTGAAGAGGAGCTTGGGTGATATTTTGTTAACATTGAAAAACAAATACACAGACTGCCAATTCCAAGGTGGCAGACTGGGATGCTTCCTTTACTGAGAAAGTTCTGTAATTCATGGCAACATGAGTGTGGAGAAGTGGATGTACATCTACTGTTATGAAAGGCATATTCTTCAACAATTTGTAGTCAAGATTCACTGGGCAGAGGCGTGTATAATTGTTCAAATACCAATGTCCCAGTTAAGGCAAAAGAAAACCCTTCTGTACTGCACGTTAAGGTTTTCAATTTTCTATTTCTCCGTTTGCAATGACAAACACACACAGTTTCATCTTCATCAGCTTCACATCTAAATGGGATTTAAAAACAAAACTTGCATATCCCTTTCATTGAACCCTCTTACTGCTTGGTGGGCTTCACTTTTTGTTGAGGGAAATCACATTCAAAAATGGTTCTCCAATTCGTTGGTTGTGGATATGCACCTTTGTTTGACTACATAAGGGGTATTGATAAATCATGCAATGCCTCTTGCCATGACTCAGCTTTGGCTCAACCTGCCTCACCATCTATTTTTGAGAGAAAGGAATGCCCATTATGTCGAGTTCTAAAATAACCGTTTTAAAAACTGAGGATTGCTGACGGATTGCTACAGTTTTTGAAGGCAAGTAACCTGACACTGGTATTTACACAGATGCTTGTTCAAGCTGTAGTTGAAATGTAGTTTACAGACAAGCTACAGCAATGGATATGGTTAAATAGAAATTTAGCCGCAACAAGTAGCTGAATGGTCTATGGACTGATGACCAGTTATTGACAAAGGCCTTCTGCCTGCCAACATATATGGGACTGGTTCTCAGGTGAATGAACAGCTTGGGGCTGCGAACAAGATAGTGAGAAGCATTCAGATCTTCACCCACTTAGGTGTTCTTTCTGTTTTCTGCAGTAAAAGTCTAAGGAAAACCAGTTAATTTAATATGCAGCACATCCCGTAAGCTGTGACTTTTAATTAATAAGAATGAACTAGCCACCCTTTGCTTCTTTCAAACCAGTGAAAGCATCCAGAGATGGAAAACCAAGAGGCAGCGTTCTGATCAGCACAAGAATCATTTCAACAGATCTTGTGAGCAGGAAACACAGAACTGCTTTCCTCGTCTTATTCTTTGCCAATAATACTCACCTCCTTTTCTAAGTGAGACAGAGTGAGTTTATATGGGGTTAGAGTTTTAACTACTAATGTTATATGCTGATAGCTATTAATTATTTACATTTAGCTAGAATCTATTTACTTGTAATAAATATTTATTCTTGTCAAGTACAGAAATCTGGCCCTGGTTTTCTGTCAACTTGGGTCTGAAAAATGAGCACTTTGGGAAATTCTGTGTATTTAAAAAAAACTTTAACTTTTGTGACAACTCCAGGAATAAAAAGGCTTAATTCCTTATGCATTGCCCCATAAGGCACAAGGGCTTGGCCTCCACCTGGGCCTGTCAGAGCTGACTGAGTGGGTGCTGCTCCAGGTTTGACTGTTTTTGGTAAGATTTTACCATGGGTCAGTGGGGATGTAGCATTATTTCAGGGAGGCTTTGAGGATATCCTCGAAGCATTTACTCTGCCTTCCTGGTAATCATTACTGTGCAAAGGTTTAGAGTAGATAGTTCGCTTTGGGAGTCTTGTGTCAGGTATGCAGACATTGAGGCCTGACCCATACAGCTGATTGGCTATGGTCAATGCCTGATTTTGGTGATGTTGGCTTGAGAGAAGACACTGCTATTTGAACATCTATACTGCCAATGGATTTGCAGTATTTTTCAGAGCATCTTTGGTGATAGTTCTCTAAGCTATGTCTTTGACATACAGGAAGGCTGGTAGCACTTCTGTCCTGTAGACTAGGAGCTTAGTGCGGGGTTTAAGGGCTTTCAGCTTTGATGTCTGCTCTCACTGAGAGGAGGATCCCAAGGTACAAGAATTAAACCATGTCGCCTGGTGACTTGCCTTGGATCTTGATTATCAGAGGGGAATGAGAGCAGGCTGGTAGAGGACCTGTGCCTTCTGGATGTGTAGCTGAACGGCATATGTTACTATACACCACCATGAAAACGTTAACAACGGTTTGGAACTCAGCCTCTGAATGTGCACGCACACAAGCACCAGCAACATTCTGCAGCTTGGTCACAAAAGTTGGGGTGGTTTTGTTTCTGAACTGTAATCTATGTAGGTTGAATAGTTTCCTGCTGATCCTGTAGACTAGTCAATAAATGGTGAAGAAAATGGACAACAGCTTTGATGTGATGTCACAGCGTTGCTTGAATTCAGTTTACACTTGTATTGGGGTTGTGGTGGATCCATTGGAGATGAATGTCGTGCAGCAGGCAGAGGATGGTGACGAATGCATGCAGCCAAATTTAAAAAGGACATTCCATAATCTCTTATAGGTGAGAGAATCAAAGGCCAAAGAAAATCTTGTATAGAGATCGCTGCTCATCTCTGCAGTCTTTTTGGACTTGTTTTACGGTGAGGAGTAGGTCCATTGTGCCTCAATGAATGAAATCTGTGCTGCGGCTACAGGATGATTTTTCAGCCATTGGGAAGAGGTGATTGAGTATTAATTTGTAATGACTTTGCCTTGATTGACACAACAATACCCTTCTTTGTATTTATTGCAATCAGTCACTATTAAGACATATCAGCAATTCCCAGTGTGGTCTCTTTCCAAATGGGGAAGCTGAGAGACTATTTCTCTGCCATATTTAGTACATTAATGGGATTCCATCTGGCCAGTGTCCACATTGAATCCCAGCTGCTGGATGGCCTTCTCAACCTCATGTCAAGCAGGAATTGAGTGAGATGATGGCAAAATGCTATGGAATGATATCAAGGTCGCTCACGTTGAGGACTAAGTTTTGGTTGAGGAGAATCTCAAAGTGCTCATTCAAATGATATTTGTGCCCTTACTGAATTTGGCACAATTGTAAGTGGCATTTGATGTGCCGTTGGTTTTCTATATGTTTGCTTATGTAACTCAGGGTTCTTGTTGAGCCAGATATCTGAAAGTGTGTTAATAAATCATCTCCACTAATATGACATTTCAGACTTAAATAGAAATTTTGGGTTATATGCTTACTAAGCTTACTATTGTCCTGCATACAATCTGATTGGTTGACTGATCGATTAACAGACTGGCTGCTTGTAACAGATAACTGATTGAATGAACAGAATAGGACAGGAAATCTTTTACTGCAGTATCACATGTCATGATGTCTTTTAGCTATCTTAAAGGTATAATTACAACCCTTTTCTTCCCCTTTGAACAATATGAAACCTGTTTTGACAAATATATTCAAGCATGCACAATAATACACTAACTTTAACCACTTTGGTGGATGTACAAAATATGACCAGATCTAGACCTTATACAATTATCATAACATGGCTGTGTAGCTCAACTCTGAGATGGTTATGTCATTGTGGATGATGAATGTCATGTGTCATGAAGTCTCATAGTTGTCTAGTGTGGTACTCACAGTATTAGAGTCATTGTCTTGTATGATGGATCATTGGTCATATACAACTTGGATATGTAATCTGTTTTGCCACTGGATCTGGCCATTGTTTGTGACAATGTCAAATGACCTGGCTGGACATAATGTACTAGTATTTTTCCATGGACCCAAGTATGTGAATGAAGATCTTGATCACTTATGCTTTGTTCTGGCTTAAGTTGGGGTAACTTCTGCATATGAATTGATCATTTTCTCCCTTCTGTCCAAAATGTATCATCTACTTATGGCTGTTTGACGAGAGTGTTTGACAGAACAGCAGTGCGGATTTGTCTTCCAAACAATGAGAACTAACAATGAAGGCAACCCATTGCCTTGAGGAGTAGTACATAAATTTAATATGTTATCTAAAGAGCTTTGCAAGTCAGCTTGAATTCAGCAATTATTAACTTCACTGTTAAGAGCTGTGTATTCTGTAAAACCATCAGGTTAAGGATAATGAAGAGATGAGGAAATGGAATAAATACCCCACTTCCTGCCAATAGATAGACTTATGTGCCAATCTCTTGTTTTTCTCTGTGCCAATTTGACCTGTCTATATATGGTCAAGCATATCTTAGTCTAGACGTTTTGGAATAACCACTTGTTTGCCTTTGAAAATCATATTTCTAGAGATTCCTAACTCACCTTGGCCACTTGCTGATGATGATCTTCTTGAGCTGTTCCAACTGGACCTTATTGAATGTAGCTTGGTGTATCAATTCTGCCTGACTGACCAAAATGACTGTGATCAATGTGATGATAGTCTTTGAACTTAGGTTCAGTAACATCCACATGTAAACCTACAGAAGTCTCGAGAACATTTGTTTTAAGTGGGATCTGGTAGTCAGCTAAGCGCACCAGGAATAGTCATCTGTGAGGCTAGTTTGCACTGTACTGTGAAATTGTATCCTTGGATCTACACAAGTAGATGTAGTCTTGAAGGTGCATTTGCGGGATGGTTTCGACAGATCATTTCCAACAGTTTGTGATCAGTATAAATAGCAAAATGCTTGCTTATTAGGTATGTGTGGAACATTTGTATTCTAAACATAAGAGCGAGATTTTTCCATTCTATGTTGGAGTAGTCTACCTGAGCTGTTGCAAGGGCTTTAGAACCAAATGCAATAGGCTTGTCATCCTGTGAAAGACATGCTCTGCAGGTCTTGCTGTTATGTATCTATTTGTAACATGGAAGCTTAGAGGATTATAATATTGAATAAACTTGATGTTGCTGTCAGGAGTCTTTGTTAATGGCTTGAGTTTTCCTAAGCACTTGGGCTTCTTGCACAAATTTGCTTGCATATGTCACAAAATGCTGACCACTGTTTTGATGGATGAGACAATACACATCTCATGCAAAGTTTAGATACTTTACTGATCTTGTTAAAGATTAGATAGTTGTTGCAGAGTCAAGCACGTGTATTCGGTCAGTAGCATCTACAATTGATTTGGAGTTTTATTCTCCTTTTAGCAGTATCATATTTAGGTTGCTCCAGAAGTACTTTTCTGAAGCATTTGATAGTTGTAAATGTAAAGGCTAGTTCTACCAGCTTTGCAGTTGTTAGTTTCACTGAAATCACATCCTGTACCTTTTGCATCAATATCTGTCTACAAATTGGCCAAGATGTACACCTGGATTAGTAGTATGATATGAACTCAAGACCACAAATTATGATGTTGACTCAGGCTTTAATTTGGCCATTTAAACTCTGAAAAATTTTATCAGGTTCCATATGGATACCACTCGAAATAATAGGGGATTTATTCTTTTCCATCCTTCATTTCCCACAGCAATAAGAATTTTGACAGAACTGAAAACAGAAAATGTAAGAAATCACAGTGGGTCAGGCAGCATCCATGGAAAGAGAGAGCAAGCCAACGTTTCGAGTCTAGAAGACCCTTCATCAGAACTTTATCAGAGCAGAGTTTTAACAGCCCTCTTTCTTTATCAGTTATCTATTGGTCTATAAATTGATGCTTAATTCTTTTCTTGAGGAACTGAAGTTTAGACAGAATGTCACTGGAATGCCTGTGTTTTCAAATGTTTTCTTTCTATTTTTACCGTGCCAAAATGTGTTCTTTAAAAATTACAAGTATACAGAAGTTTTGTGTTCCAGAATAATGCTTCTTTTATTCTGTGTTGGCATCTTTCTTTTTTTCTTTCTTTGGCTTTATGGCACCCCCACAAAGGAATTTAAGTCTCTAAAGTTGGGAATGAATCCCTGACCTTCTAACTTGTGGATGAGAGTACTACCACTGAGCCATGCCTGATATAAAAGGCCACAATAGAATGCAATCCAACTGATAGACAGCATGATGTCCACTAAGGACTTTAGAACGACTCCTAAAGAATTCCAAGACATAAAAGGAGAATCTGGAAATTCATTAAAAGAATTATAGTTCACTTAGTAGTTGAAGATTTTAAATGTGCACTGTCTCGCCTCACTGGCATTGTGTCCTGGAAATCAAGCCCTGAAGTTGTCACGAAAGTTAATGATTTTATAAATGCATACAAAATTTCCTAATTTATCTGCCTTTTAGTCACAGGGTGACAGAAAACATGGACCACATTTTTATACTTAATAAGAAATACAATTCATTACAAATTAATAGATCCTAGTCTCATGTAAACAATGATGAACTGTTGACATACAGCTTTATTTGCTAAAAATTGACTACCTCCCCCCTTTATAAAACTACCCCTACACACGCAAATAAAAATGGATACTGTGAGCACAGGGAAAGACTGCAAAGACAGTTCAATTATTCCAATCCACAGGTTTTGCTGAGATGACCCTTTTGACTTGTCAGGATTTGTTGATTTTCAATCTTCCTTCCCTTTTACTTGGTGGTAGGAGGCACAAAGAGACTGGCTCACACTTAGAAAGGCTCTGACTTATTGGTCAAAATCAGTTATGAGAGGAGATAAACTGACATTTTTGAGGTATTTCTGACTACAGACAAAAGGACAGCTCCTTCCTTCCCAGAGGTCTGAAGGTTTCTGCCCAAATATTCATACTCACAAGCTGTTCAGCTACTGAGTGCAATCTCACAGTTGTTGGTAGGAAGAAGGCTATTGTCATTGTTCTGTGGAATGGTGACTAGCTGTCAAACAGCTACTTGTTGCCAGTCGCGTCTCCCTGGTTCCAGTTCATCTACAGCTAAAGCTTCTCCAATGCTTGAACAAACAACACTTACAATGAGTGCAGTAACCCACTTTTAAAAAGTTCAGTGATCCTTTCCACAATCCTTGGTGTTTGAAACCATTCTTTTCTCATTTCAAACAAAAATACAGAGAAATAAAAGGATACGGTCTTTACAGGACATATAGGAAAGATGGAGATTGGTGACTTGGGGAAAGATGACAACAACTGGGGAATGGGAGCCTGAGCTTGACATACATGCCCAAAAATTAACTATCAAATAGCCTAAAGAATATGCTTGTGTGAGTTTGTCTGCATCAGTTTCACAAATGCAAATTATCGTAGTATTAACTAGTTGGAGAAGGAGGATACTTTGAAGAGTTAATTTGTTCAAAAATAAAACGTTCACCTGGCATTGTGGAAAGTGCCATATTTCTAATTATCGTAGTTTTATTTCCCAGTTTGAGAAAAGTGAACATTCAACGAGTAAAATAAAACACTTACTAATTCTGTCCTTGTCTTGTCTCTGAAGTCCATGAGTCTTTTTGTTGCGATTTCCATTTTCATGGAGCACTTTGAACCAGTCCTTTAGTCTTGACACAACTTCTCTGAATTCCCTGTCACCACATTCTGCTGGTAAAACTTTAGATTGGTTATAAAAATGTGAGCAAATAACAACTTACACATCAAATTATAAAGATTTGCTTTCTTCTTTCAGGTTGCTCCAGATCCGAACCATCTAACATTGTTTATCCTCCCAGTAAGAGGAGAATGCAACAATATTGACAATATGCTTCAAGACATCATAAACAGATAAACTGAAGATAAAAATAGGTCTGATAAGTTTTCTTCTTATCTTCCTGATGTTGATGATGGCACTGAAATTTTTTTTGAGAACTGATAAAGTGAGATCACAAATCTTGAGCTTCAAGCAGATCTGAGACTTGAGCATGTGAGTTGCTGGGTAGGGGCAAATGAAATATAAAACCACCTAATTTTCATGTATATGTGTGCTTTCCAAACAAGGTTTGTGGCCCATTTCAAAAGCAGACGGGAGGTCATTAAAACTATTAACCATTATAGATGTGTAAATATATTTCTAATTTAGCAATTATTCATACTACTCAAACTCTAGTAATAGTAAAGATGTTCAAACTAAAATGAAACACTCAATTTTAGTACCAACTCTCTGAGACAACATAACTACTTCATTAACATTCTCAAAGATCTCAAGTGACGTTGTTCATTGTAAGCTAAAGTTGTACGATGAACAAAGATATAATACAAAGGCAGGATTTGCATTGGGACATCCTTGATGACTAACCAAACACGAATCACCCCACTAACCTCCAGATTCAACGCATCATTCTCTGCCACTTCCACCACCTGCAATCTGACCCCACAACCAAGGATATATTTCCCTCCCCACCCCTATCTGCCTTCTGGATGGACCGCTCTCTCCACGACTCCCTCGTCCGTTCCATACTCCTCAGTAGCCCCACCATCCCTGGCACCTTTCCCTGCAACCGCAGGAAGTGCTACACCTGCCCCTATACCTCCCCCATCACCTTCATCCCAGGCCCCAAAAAACATTCCACATCAGACAGATGTTCACCTGCCCATCTGCTAATGTGGTCTACTGCTCCCGATGTGGCCTCCCCTACATCGGTGAGACCAGGCGGAGGCTTAGAGACCGCTTTGTAGAACACCTGCTCTTGGTTCGCGACAAACGATAACACCTCCCAGTCGCGAACCACTTCAACTCCCCCTCCCATTCCCTGGACGACATGTCCATCCTGGGCCTCCTCCAGGGTCACAACGACGCCACCCGGAAACTGTAGGAGCAGCACCTCATATTCCGCCTTGGGAGCCTACAACCAAATGGTCTCAATGTGGACTTTACTAGCTTCAAAATCTCCCCATCCCTGATCTCATCCCAAGACCAACCCTCCCTCTCATCCCCGCCTCCCTGGCCTGTCTGTCTTCTCTCCCACCTATCTGCTCCTCCCACCTCACTGACCAACCCCTACCATTGCCTACCTGCACTCATCTATCACCACCCCACCTACCTTCCCAAGCCCCACCCCTCCTCTCTCTATTTAATTCAGAGCCCCCTACCCCTTCCCCATTTCTGAAGAAGGATCCTGATCCGAAACGTTAGCTTTCCTGTACCTCTGATGCTGCCTGGCCTGCTGTGTTCCTCCAGCTCCACACTGTGTTATACTTCATAATGAAGAATTACTTTGATGGTAAATAATTGCTGAATGCCGACAAACTTGACAGTGAAGTCCCATAAACAGCAAGGAAATCGATGAACAGTCCTGTGGGATATTTCACGCTCATGCTGCTTAAGAAATATTTAACAAAAGCTTTAATTTAAAAAATTCACCTGGAAGAATGTACCTTCAACAATATAACAGTCCTTCACTAATTCATAAAGATGCTAGTTAAGATTATAAGATCAATGTTCATTTTAGGTAGGATGGGGGATGCAGGATCCCCGATTAAAGAGTTTCAGAAGAAACAGAAACAGAAACACTATTTTCATCCAAGCAATATTTTCTTAGGCATTCCTCATCTCCACTTATGTGTAACCCTGCCTTGTTCAACAGAAGCTTCATCACTTAAGTTAATTAACAATATCTGATTGAAGGTGGAATGTTTCTCTGTCTAAAGTAAGTATTTTCTTTGATAATTGCTTATTTGAAAACAATAAGGCAGAAGATTTGGTGATTTAGATTGAGTATATAAAATCTTAGCTGCTTGAGAAAAAGATGGTCTGGCATCTGGGTTTTCCATTTGAGCTCCTGTACTGCACCTGTGCAATTGTTGTTTCCATTGAAACAGTTCCCAATGGCCTCATTATGAATGCTTGTCTGAGCTCCAAAATTTTCAAACTTGTTAGCTCAGCTGAACAGGGTGTTTACTTTGCTCGATTGAGATTTTATATAGTTAGAATATGTTATTTTAATGTTATTTGGACAAGTTTAAGGATTGTGAAGTGATTAAAGCTTCTGTTATTAATACAATAATTACTTTGCCTGATAAACACATGAGGTTGTAAGAACAGCAGATTTTTCCAAAGAAAATTTTTTCGTGTTTTTCTTTCTCAACATTTTAACACTAACCATTTTCATGTTGTGCAACGGTTCTGTCCAGAGTGCATTCTGAGTGAATAGGCATGGAAGGGGATATAGAGGCCATAGAGGTGGCACGGAGAGAATGAATACCATGGAATTGTCATGGGGACAATGAAGAGGGCATGTGAACCACATAATTGCTATGAAGTCATGAACTACATGGATAAGATCTATTCAAATTCCCTTTCAAAAGAATCTTCAATCCATACTGTAGTTCACAACTCCACTAAGGAATCATGAACCATGGTCATGGAGAATCTGGTCCAATTCCACAAAAATTGCAGGGGGCTAGGAGGTAGCTATCTGAATGGAATTGACCAGGTTGAAATGCAGGATGCTCAGCACCTGCACGTTGATCTTGCATTGGTGAAAATACCTTCAGTGGGTATTGAAAGATAGTCCCTGAATTGGGCCATCATTTTTAAATGGCTCCAAAGTCAGCCAAACTCTGTGAAAAACCAGGTCATTTTGCTTTTTTTCCAGTTTTGCAATTGTGTCTGACATAATATAATACAAATGCTAAACTTTACACTACACTGAGATTTAAAATTCAAATCTTTGAACAATATGTTTGTGATGTTGCAGATCGGTTTAATTAAATTAATGCAAATGGAGTAGCAAACAACTGAGTTTCAGTAGTACCATGGAGATCTAAAATAAGAATGGAAAGTGCTGGAGAAACTCAGCAGATCCGGCAGCATCTGTGGACAGGAAAACAGACTTAATGTTTTAAGTCCACCCTTGTCAGAACTGAAAGCAGCTAGGAAATGCTGGTATTCCACTATAGCTCTGCAGTTGGAGATAGTAGGAACTGCAGATGCTGGAGAATCCGAGACAACAAGGTGCAGAGCTGGATGAACACAGCAGGCCAAGCAGCATCATAGGAGCATAAAAGCTGACGTTTCCGGCCTAGACCCTTCATCAGAAATGTTGTCATAGCTCTGCAGTTGTCTACTTCCAACACCCTGCTATCTGGAAGAGGCCATAAATCCACTTGTCAGTCCCTTTGAACTAATATAACTCAACACCCTGTATATTTAGAGATAGCAGAAACTGCAGATGCTGGAGAATCTGAGATAACAAGGTGCAGAAAATCATTTTCTGCAGAAGGGTCTAGGCCCGAAACGTCAGCCTTCCTGCTCCTCTGATGCTGCTTGGCTTGCTGTGTTCATCCAGCTCTGCACCCTGTATATTTAGCAGTGGAAGGTGCTAATAGGGTTTATACAAAGAATTATAATCAGATTTAAAGATGTGGGCCAGGATCATGCTGCATGAGGGGACACTGTTACCTTGTTACTGTTTCAGCAGTGTCATTTTTTTAGTAATAATCCTACTTGAGGCATTATGACTGTCAGTTTGCATTTTCTACAGTGAATAAAACATAGCTTAATGAATTAGCACACACAGTAACTAAATCAAAAATCAAACCAATTATTGGAGATAGAAAGAAGCTAACCAGCAATTTCCCACATTAAGAACCTATATTAAATAAGTCATGTATTATCCAAAGAAAGTAATTGATGGATTTTTTGCCAACATCTCCAAGTGAACCCAAAAGCAGTTGAAATCAACTTTCTCTGCAATCGATAAACCCCAACACGCTGCATCAAAACCTGCAAATCTCAGAAAAGCACTGGAGAACTGAAGCAACCACATTAATAGTAGAAACTAAATAAAGATACTAGTAATATTTATGCCACAAAACTGCCAGCTAACGACTGTCTCCAAAAAGAGAAAATCTAACCACTGTCCCTTTACATTCAACAGAATTACCATCACTGAATCCTCCATTATCAACATTCTTGGAATACCATTGACAAGAAACAGAAGTACTATGGCTACAAGAGCAGCTCGGAACCCTGTGGTCATTAACTCACCTCTAACTCGCCAAAGCCTGTCCGCAATCTATAATACACAAATCATCAGAGTGACGGGAAACTTCCTGTCTGTCTGGTTGAGTGCAGCTTTGTCAACAATCTCATGAGGCTGGAGTGCAACTAAGAGCTGCCACTGGCCAGGGCAATGGTGTTGGCCAGGGCAGGGCAGGAGGAGAAGAGATTTAGGAGAGTTGGAGGAGGGTTAGGTAGTTTTTTGGGGATAATGGGGAAGGATTCTGTGAGACAGCTGTGGGGTTAGAAAGGAGGCCATGAGGGGTTTTAGGGGTAGAAGGCTGAAAGACATACAAGGGGGAGGAAGAGGAGGCAGCTGCAAGAGGTGTGAATGGAAAGAGGTGGCTACCAGAAGTATGATGGTGAGGAGGAGACCATCAGGTATGGTAAAGGGAGAAGGGGCTGCAAAAGGGAGGAGGACGCAAGCAGGAAGCTGCCTGTGAGCTGTGGGGAAGAGGAAGGTGCGTGGACTGGGCAGGGAAGGAAGGCTACAAAATGAGAAAGAACAAAGTCTAACTCAGCTAACTTGCAAATCACTGGGGTACCGGATTCTTGTAAACAAATGTGGAATGTCTACTTTAAGGTTGCCCATACTGAGGAGCTGGTATACTTGGAAAGTTTGTAGTGGATCTTAATGAATACTGTTAGTTGTTAAATTTAACTCTACAATTGAGATCCAAGATGCTGTAAATAGGACTGTAGCTGCCTGGTTAAAATATTCTGGCTCTGTCTAAGTGTGATGGAGATGCATTTGTGGTGACCTCACTGGTCTGTGCAAGTCTGTGTGTTTATGGAGATGGCTTTTTGTGATAGAAGTGTGTCAGTTATTTTGAAAAGAAACTTTTGTTAACACATCCCTGTTATCATATAAATTTAAATACCGTGATATCTAAGAAATAGTGTTTTCTTTGTGTGCTGTGACTAAGTTTAAAAGAACAGTGATGATTACTGAGGAGCAAAAACAGAAATTGCTAGAGAAACTCAGCTGGTCTGGCAGTATCTGTGGAGAGAAAACAGAGTCAACATTTCAGATCCAACGACCCTTCTTCTGGACCTGAAACATCGACTCTGACTCTACTTTCTCTCCACAGATGCTGCCAGATCAGCTGAGTTTCTCTAGCAATTTCTGTTTTTGTTTCAGATTTCCAGCATCCACAGTTCTTTGCTTTTAGTTTGGCTTTTATGATTTTTGAGGACATTGAAGAATGATTTTAGTTCTGCTTGTATGAGTATCCAAATACCCCAAAGATCAACATAAATACAGAAAGTATTGTTGTGAGTGACAGCATCACCTCATAAATGGGTTAGTTAGAGTGAAAAAGTAGTGCCCAAAAACCAAAAAGAAGCTCCCAAAAACTGAAACAAAAAACACCTCTAGAAAATCTCAAAAGGAGTCTACAACCAGGTAACACAAACGAGCATGCTTCCATTTTTAAATATGGATTGATGTGTTTATTTTGTGATGGCTTTTATTTTGCATCATGGTCAAGTGGATGCAGTGATAGTCAGTCAAAGAGGGAAAGGTAAGCTGTCAAACTGTATCATGGGGAAATCTGAGATTCTCATGAAGTAGCCTACTCACTCCTGGTCCAGGAACTCCTCACCTACGTCCAGAACACCACCCACATCCTCCACCTCCTCCAAGACTTCTAATTCCCTGACAACCAACACCTCACCTTCACTATGGACATCCAATCCCTGTACACTTGCATTCTCCACGCAGATGGCCTAAAAGCCCTCTGCTTCTTCCTCTCCCGCAGGCCCTACCAATTCCCCTCCACCGACACCCTCATCTCCTTAACCAAACTCATCCTTACCCTTAACAACTTCTCCTTTAACGCCTCCCACTTCCTACAGACTGAGGGGGTGGCCATGTGCACCCGCATCGGCCCAAGCTATGCCTGGCTCTTCGTAGGATACATGGAACAGTCCCTCTTCCACTGCTACACTGGCACTAACCTCATCTCTTCCTCCACTACATTGATGACTGTATTGGTGCTGCCTCGTGCTCCCACAAGGAGCTTGAACAGTTCATCAACTTTACTAACGCCTTTCACCCCAACCTCAAGTTCACCTGGACCATCTCTGATACCTCCCTCTCCTTCCTGGACCTCTCTGTCACCAAAAATGGAGATAGTCTCGAAACTACATTTATTTCAAGCCCACCAACTCCCACAGCTACCTGGACTATACCTCCTCTCACTCACCTTCCTGCAAGAATGCAATCGCCTACTCCCAAATCCTCCGCCTCCGCTGTGTCTGCTCTCAAGATGGGGCGTTCCATTCCCAAACATCCCAGATGTCCTTCTATTTCAAGGACTGTAACATCCCCCCTCCTGTGACTGAAAATGTCCTTAACTGCATCTCTTGGATTTCCTGCACTTCTGCTCTCAAACCCCCTCCCCCCCAACAAAAAAAAAACAAAATCACCCCTGACAACCCACACCCCCCCCCCCACACCCCCCCCCAGATAATCATTCTCTGCCAATTCCGCCACCTCAATCTGACCCCACAACCAAAGATATATTTGCCTCCCCACCCTATCTGCCTTTCATAGGGACCGCTCTCTTCCTGACTCCCTCGTCCGCTCCACACTCCCCACTAACCCCACAACACCTGGCACCTTTCCCTGCAAACACACAAAGTGCTATACCTGCCCCTACGCCTCCTCACCTCCCCCCCACCACCTCACCTCCATCCAAGGCACCAAACAAACCTTCCACATCAGACAGGGGTTCACCTGCACATCCGTCAACTTGATCTACTGTATCTACTGCCCCCGATGTGGCCTCCTCTACATCAGTGAGACCAAGTGTAGACTTGGGGACCATTTTGTAGAGCATCCTCTGTATGCGACAAACAACAACACCTTCCGGTCACCAACCATTTTAACTCCCCCCACCTCTCCCCCACTCCCTGAGTGACATGTCCATCCTGGGCCTCCTCCAGTGTCACAATGACATCACCCACAACCTGGAGGAGCAGCACCTCATATTCCGCCTCAGGAATACAGCCTACAGCCCGATGACCTAAATATAGAATTCATAGTTATAAAATCTCCCCACCCTCGACCTCATCCAAGCCTCCCTGACCTGACACAACCTGTCTATCTTCTCTCCCACCTACCCACCCCGTCCATCCCACTGACCAATCCCCAACATTCCCTACCTGTACTCACCTATCTTCCCCAGCCCCACCCCTACTCTCTATTTATTTCCCAGCTTCCTTCCCCCTCCCCATTTCTGAAGAAGAGTTCTGACCCGAAACGTCAACTTTCCTGCTCCGCTGATGCTGCCTGGCCTGCTGTGTTCCTCTAGTTCCATACTGTGTTGTCTCTACTCACTCCATTTGCTCTCTGTGGCAAGGCAGCATTAAATGTAGTCAGTGTAACACAATGGAATATGGAAATGAGGATAATGTAATTGATATGACTCCGACATCAGCAAGAGAGATTGGGAGGAGACACAGACTAATAACATGTAAGTAGAGAGATCTTAGAAACTACACTGTAGAGCTGGGCCAACAGTTTCACTGAATTTATAAATAGATGCTCAAAACCCTGGATATGAAGGTGCAGCACTGCTATTAGACTAAAGCAAAGAATAACACATAGTCAGCTCTCTTGGATTACAGAGCCTTAGTAACCTCAAATATGCAATGGAGGTAAATGGTAAATTGCAAGACATTGTATGCATCTCTAGCTTTAGTCAGGAAAGGTACCCAGTGATTAAAATATATCACCACAGTCATCTTTACAGCCACAAAGAACGAATCCTTGCCTGATTCTTGGGTTACAGTGAGATTACAGAAAATGATATACTTCACTGAGAATGTCCTTGCTGAGGTTTGGACAGAATCTTCATGGACCCTTGGAGATGAAGTTAGCTGCCTGATCATGGGGAAAGGCCTATAGGAGAAATAATAAAGAGCTCCGTTGGGTCAGTTACCCAATGTATTCCTACCTCTCAATGCCTTCCCTGAGGCAGGCTAGGAAGCAGGTGGGCTGCTGCATTTACTAAAATGAGCTGCCTCTTAGTCTGATAAAGATCCAACTTAGGACCATTTTGAACCAGCAATGTTGTTTTCCTGACAGAGAAGGCTACCCTACCCCCATGTGCTAAGGCTACCAGATCAATTGTGGTGGTTTCCCAGTGGCAGGTAAGGAATTATTAAAAACAGGGGTTTTATGCCTCAATGATAAAGCTATAGTGATAAAAGGCCACCACCATATCTATGAGTAGGCCTGTGAAAGGGATTTCCCTCTAAGGTCTTGGCTTTTCATTGATAACCTCAAAGCAGAAAGCTGAGTGAGCCTCCATCCTGAGGTGGCCTCTGCTCTCCTAGCTGCTTCAGTGGCTCCTACTTGTCCTGAGGAAATTGCAAGGGATCCTTTGATTGGGCCTGTGCATTCCCTAGGCTGCTTGCCATTATTGTTTGAATGGGGCTTCCTGGGATAGCTTCTTAATTAATTGGCTGCCACTGGGAGCACTGAGTTTGACATCCACCATGACAAATTCCATGTTCTTGACCCAGAATTGAACTCAACCTTGTAGTCCCAATGATCCCAGCACAATCCAGCCCATTGTTTGCGTGAAGAATGCAGAAACCCTCAGGCATATGCAAACTCTAACTTAGAAACTTGTCCTTTTCCACCTTCCTATTTTTCCCTGCTCTATCTCTATTTGGGCAACACAGTGGCTCCACGGTTAGTGCTGCTGCCTCACAGCCCAAAGAACCTGAATTCGATTCCACCCTCAGGAGACTGAATACGTGGAGTTTGCACTTTCTCTCCATGTCTGCATGGGTTTCCTCCAGGTGCTCCAGTTTCCTCCCACAATCAAAAGATGTGCAGGCTAGGTGGATTGGCCATGGTAAATGCGGGGCTACAGGGACAGGATGGGTCTGGTTGGGATGCGCTTTGGAGGTTGGTTTGGACTCAATGGGCCAAATGACTAGCTTCCATGCTGTAGTGATTCTATGACCTTGGCTCATTCTGCCACTCTTGCTGTATCTCAAGATAAATATCTGCCAGTGACCCCAAATCGGGGGCAACAAGTTGCCAAGAAACCTCAAAGTCAGTGAAAAATTCTTTGACTCCTGCTATACCATTCACTGTCAACTTTTACAACTTTAAAACAGTATGTAAAGCAGCAAATACCTGTAGAAATCCAGTAGAAATTGATCAATCTGAAATTAAACTATTTGATTATCTCTAAACAGTTATGGTTAGGTTCTCCTCTTGCTACTAAATTCATGTTCCGCTGGTCAAGTTTAAGTGAGATCAGTAACTGAAGCACTGAGCTCCAAAACAGCAATGCTGGCATCAAAACAGCATTACATGCTGGACCACTCCCTCCGTGACTCCCTTGTCTGCTCCACACTCCCCTCCAGCTCCACCACACCCGGCACTTTTCCCTGCAACCGCAGGAAGTGCTACACCTGCCCCCATACCTCCTCCCTCACCCCCATCCCAGGCCCCAAGAAGACTTTCCACATCAAGCAGATGTTCACGTGCACATCTGCCAATGCGGCATACTGCATCCGCTGTACCCGGTGTGGCTTCCTCTACATCGGGGAAACCAAGCGGAGACTCGGGGACCGCTTTGCAGAACACCTACGCTCGGTTCGCAATAAACAACTGCACCTCCCAGTCGCGAACCATTTCAACTCCCCCTCCCATTCCTCAGACGACATGTCCATCCTGGGCCTCCTGCAGTGCCACAACGATGCCACCCGAAGGTTGCAGGAACAGCAACTCATATTCCGCTTGGGAACCCTGCAGCCCAATGGTATCAATGTGGATTTCACAAGTTTCAAAATCTCCCCTCCCCCTACCGCATACAAAAACCAGTCCAGCTCGTCCCTGCCTCCCTAACCTGTTCTTCCTCCCACCTATCCCCGCCTCCCATCTCAAACCACACCTCCATCTCCTACCGACTAACCTCATCCCACTCCCTTGACCTGTCCGTCCTCCCTGGACTGACCAATCCCCTCCCTAACTCCCCACCTACACTCACCTTTACTGGCCCCATCCCCGCCTCTTCGACCTGTTTGTTTCCTCTCCACCTATCCTCTCCTCTATCCACCTTCTATCCGCCTCCCACTCTCTCCCTATTTATTTCAGAACCCCCTTCCCCTCCCCCTTTTCTGATGAAGGGTCTAGGCCCGAAACGTCAGCCTCTCTGCTCCTATGATGCTGCTTGGCCTGCTGTGTTCATCCAGCCCTGCACCTTGTTGTCTCAACAATATCTGCCTGCTCTATATATTTCCTGGGCATGCTCAAAGTGCTTGACTATAACCAAAACTGCATCCGGCACAACTTACACCAGAAGTGTGGACACACCATTTAGATTTCTAATAACACTCATGCTGCTCAAAATAAATGGGGCTGCGTGTCTGAATTTTGTCACATACATCCTGATTATTGCAAACCTTTCAAAATTAGCCATGAAAATTCTATTCAATTTTGCTTTCATAAACAAAGAGTAATATTAGTAATTTTCAACTGATTTTCAAAGTAATCAACTCAGCAGTGTTTGTAGTTGAATAGTGAAGATGAAACAACCATGTGTTCCATAGAAAATCAAATTTCAGTTTGCTCCAACACACTGCCGCATACACAGGGATGGTGCATAATATTAAAAAATAATGCTTCACACAGAGCAAACCAGGTTTTCTCATTTAAGAGGTAATCTGTCAGTTCAAAGTACAAGGAACTACCATCAAGATGTATCTAAAAGCCTAACTAGGATCAAGATGCATTAGAAACTACCATATATTGAAAACTGCGATGGAACTGCTGACATTTACAAATTGGGTGCAAAAACATTTACAGAATGGTGAATGAAAAGACATATCATAACCTATTTAGTTACTGTGCAGCAGTATCAAGGATTCTAACCAAATAAAGAATGCATGCGACCTAAAGATTTAATTCTCTGCATTTCTGTGCAACTGAGTTGTACACTTCTGTTGATGAATGAAGTATTTTAGCTGGATTTAATGGCATGGACATGGAAGAACTGCCCTTACTGTCACAACAAACGGAAACCCAATGCAATAACATGAAAGTGTATGGCAAGGTTGCAGACTTGCTCGCTGAGCCGGTGCGTTTGATTGCAAACGTTTCCGTCCCGGAACACCAATGCTTCACCAGAGGTGCACTGACGATGTTAGCTAGCAGGGTGACGAAACGTCTGCAATTAAACAGACCGGCTCGGCGAGCAAGTCTGCAACCTCATCCACAACGCGAACTTCAAATCTGCTCAAAATAAAACTTTAAAAGTGTATTGTCTTAGATTTCTGGACATTCTGATGACAAAACTGGAGAATAGAGAAACACGACACTTGAAAAACTAAGATAACACAGTGTGGAGCTGCAGGAACACGGCAGGCCAGGCAGCGTCAGAGGAGCAGGAAAGTTGACGCTTCAGGTCGGGACCCTTCAAAAATTTCTGATGCTGCCTGACCTGCTGTGTTCCTCCAGCTCCACACTGTGTTGTCTCTGACTCCAGCATCGGCAGTTCTTATTATCTCTCACTTTAAAGACTAATGCTGTTTCTACTTCACAAACATTTCTTTGTTTTAGTACTTCACATTGCATGCAAACACAAATCCAGCACTCATGACAATGTTTACTGAAAATGTAAAAAAATCTGGAAAGCTCATTTCTTGAAAATGCTACCTGGCTTGCAAGGTACTGGGTAGGCAAAGCATTAATCAAGTTTTGAAATCCACTGGTTGAAATTCCACTGCATTTTTTAAAACAAACTGGTTAATGGTCTAAATGCAGTTTTTCTATTTGCTATTAACTCATTTGTTAACTTATTTAGAACAAATTGTCTGATTATTTCATTAAAATAGGAAATAGGTTGTGGAAAACGGGGCAAGGAAAGCCACTGGCATCCCCTGGCAGCAAGGCGCACATTCGATCGACGTGGTTCAGAAAACTGGAATGCTTGCCTGTAGTTTTGATTTGTGGGAGCGATGGGCTTTCTGTGGGGTACTCTGGGGAATGCAAAAAACATGTGATGCTGCATGGCACGAGCTTTCTTATATTACTCGTTTAAATCATTTCCTTGGCTCTGTCAGAATTAAGTTAAACCCTTGGCACTAGATCAGCTGTCGGTACTTTTAAAGGTCGGGGCAAAGAACACTTCTCCAAATGCATAGCAACGAGAGGGAGCATTAAACAATTTAATTGACCTTCTGATGGTTTTTTTGGCTACTTTTGTTCTTTGGCATTACACCATTGCCTGTTGCACTGTTTGAATGTTCATTTGTTGCTTTCTTCTTGATTCAACTATGATGCTAGATTCCCAGAATTCAAAGGATTTGGCCTGCACAGACCTGGTTGCTTTCTGTTTGTACATAAGACTGCCCCGTTGCATCTCCGCACAGAGAACAGAAAAAAAAAAGCATTTTCAAATATCATACTAGCAGGAAAGGAAGTGTAGCTGTCACTTTCCGAAACTGCATCGGTATCTTTTTGCCGTTGCCCCGGAAATCCAACATAGCATTCATTTAAGCACAGCTGGTGTGCAGTCCACACAATGGATAAGAGATTGAAATGTGGAACGATAGCTCTGTTTATCTCACCACAGAGGTAGTCTGACCTATTCAGAATTTTCAGCACTTTAAAAGTACGTTCACTCGATGTGGGTGTCACTAGCTAGGCTAGCATTTAATTCCAACCCCTAACTGCCCTGGAGAGGTGTTGAACACATATGTCAGCAGGTATCTAGTTCTAATATTACGTTCGGATTTAGCATCAAATGTATGGTTTCAGGTCTGGTATAGAACACATAACACAATCTTAACTGGCGTCCTTAAAGGGCTAATCCAAAGATTGAACTTGTAGGAGCATGAACAAAGAAAGGGAAAAGTTTGATCATGGATAAAGGGTGGTCAAGTACTACACCAAGTTACAACAGCTTTTCTCCATGATATGGTAGTCTAAAATTAGAGAGCATAGGTTTAAAGTGAGAAGAGAGAGATACGAAAGGGTCCAGAGGGACAACTGTTTCATGCAGAGGGTTGTGAGTGTCTTAAATGGGTTGCTAGAGGTAGTGGTGGAAACGAGTAAAATTTTGTCATTTAAGAAACATTTAGATAGGTACATAGATGGGGTAGGTATGGTGGGATATGTTCCAAACACATGCAAACAGGACTAGTTTAATTGTGTCTTCAACCATGAAACAATGTAGTCAATAATGCCTCTGCTATTTCCTTATTCCTCATTATAACTTCTCCAAACTTGATTGGCAAGTTTACTTTTCTGAATCTGACCTTTTATTGTGACCTTTTTGAATTGGGTTTCTGTCTTGCTTGCAACGCTGTATAATGCAGACTGCTTTTTCTTATTGTCCTTTTTAAAAATCACACTAGTATGCCAAACAGCAAGAGCTCAGTGACTAACAGCAATTCTAAAAATAAGTCATAAAAATAAAATGCTGATTAAAATGGTTACTGCGAACATCACTAAGAAACAGGATCATACTGAATTCTATTTCCTTCTCACAGAATTAAGTTGAAGGATCGAAAGCTATAAGTGACCAAATCAACTGCATTACCCTGACAGCAGGAAAATGGTTATCAGAAAAATGGCCTCCAGAGACTATTGGTATTGATGTTTGATTGTAATGTCTTTCTGTTCAAAATGTGTTATTCAGGCTGTTCAAGGAAATAAGGAGGCTAATAAGATAGTGAAGGATCATGCAGACTTGGTCTGAGTGACCCAGGCATTAGATTTTTCAAAGACACCCCAGGCCAGTTGACCCTGCAAAGTCTTCTTTATATTTGGGAACTTGAGTTATAAGTGGGACAGCTGCCCCATTGGTTAATTTTTTAAAAAACAGCCTGACAGTTATACTCTCAGAATCACAACTTACAACTAATGTTCCTACCTCCTCCATCATCCACCGTTTCCCATCCGCAAGATGGAAGCACATTTTATACAGTTGGAAGGAAATAAGTCTGCAAGTCCTCAACACTGACTCCAAACCCTACATAAGTCTCATTTCATTGAAACATGGAAATCTGCAGCTGGTTATCACTTATCATCGTCCACCAGGTAATGAACCCACACTTTTCCAAGCTGTAAATCATGTGGAGGGCACAATGGTAAGACGGCAACCAGGAGGATTCCTCAATGCCCATTGCAAAAAGTGACTCGGCAGCAACAATGGTAGACTGAGTTGGCCAAACTCTGAGGGTCACAGCTGCTAGAATGGGCTTGTAAATTTATCTCATCCTCACTAATCAACCTGTCACAAATCCATCTGTCCATAATATTATGTGTAGGAGTAACCACTACATTTCACAATGACAGCACCTTCCATTGTGGGTACTACTACCACTGTACTAAATAGGAAAGACACAAAAGATCCAGCAACTAAAAACTGTGCATCCATGAAGCTCCATTGAGCAAAGGCAGATTGTAATTATCCCCAAACAATAACCTCATGGTCTAGTATAGCCCTCATTCTGCCACTACAACCAGGTCAGGTGACGATAAGGAAAGCTTCAATAAGGAAAGCAAAGGAACTGCAATGGAGGTGCAAGTCTATTGAAGTTATAAAATAGAATAATATGGTTGCTGAACAGTGGATGCAGTATACTAGTAGGTAGAGTGAAGTGATCCTAAAACCAACAAATTAGAATAAAGTCCTACACTCCTACCACATTCAGTTGTGAATGGTGATGTAGAAGTAATCAGCTATTGGGAGGAATACTCCTATCCTCGATGACGACGGAGCCCAATATGTGTGCCCAAGGGACAAGGCTGAAGCATTTACAAATACCTTCAGTCAGAGGTGTTGACTGGATACTTCATCTTGCCTCTGCCATCCTATAACCACCAGTGACTCCCCTCCATAATGTCAGAATTGGAGATATTCACTGATAATTGTACATAGTTTTCTTCAATGCACCAGACTCCAGATAATGGAACAATTGGCAATTGCAAGAACACCGAGACAATATTTAGGCTTGGGTTGATCAATAACAATTAACAGTCAAACCAGTGCACGCAACAATCATCTCCAACAAGGAGTCCCCAAAAATTTCTTCTGCTTGATATTCTGGAGCATTACCTAGAATAGTGATGTACAATTAATCAACAAACAGAAGGAACAGGCTCTATAAATATCCCCAGCCAGAACGATGACAGGGCCCAACATGAGTAGAAGGATCATATAAGGCTTGTAAGGTTAACTGTTTCTCTCTCCACAGCTGCTGTCAGACCTCAAGTATCTCCAAAACTTTGTTTTTATTTCAAATCACTAGCATCCACAATGTTTTGATTTTATTCAAACATTATGTTCTCTGAATTCCCCCACTATTAACATTGACTAGAAAGCTAACTGGACCAGCTCTGCAGCTACTAGAATAGGCCTGAAGCTGTGCACATTTTGGCAAATAACTCACTTTCTGACTCCTCAAAGTCTTTTTGTGATCTACAATGAAGAAACTAAGAGTGTGATGGAACAATCTTCACTTTCTTGAATGAATACAGCTCTGACAATACACAAGAGCCTTGGCACCATCCAAAACAAAACAACTCTATCGATTGGTTCCCCATGTGCCACTTTAAAATTAACTCCCTCTATTACCAATGAACTATGGTTGTTACATGTACCATTTACAAGTTGCACTGCAGCAACTCACCAATGCTATTTTGAGAGCACCATCCAAATAAACAACGACTATCACTTAGACAGACAAGGGAAGCTGGCACATGGAGTCACCACTGTTTGTAAGCTCCCATCCATGTAACGTTATCACCCTCACTTGGAATTTTATCACTATTCTTTCATCATAGATAGGTTAAAATCCTGGAACTTACTGCTTAACAGCACTCTGGGAGCATCATCACCGTATGGACTAAGGTGTTTAAGATGATGGATAATGATCCTCTTCTCATGGTCAATTAGGGACTGACAACAAACTTTGTCCTTGCCAGTGAGACCCATCATCGGTAAACCAATTTTAAAATGTCCTTCACAATGAGGGATTTTTTAACTCTTTCAACAGATCCTCATAGGGCTTTACTTTCATGACCTCCTTGATGTGGAATCATCCCAACTCTATTTAAATGCTGAAGCCAATGACTTGGCTGTTTG
Source organism: Rhincodon typus (assembly GCF_021869965.1). Classification (NCBI taxonomy): domain Eukaryota; kingdom Metazoa; phylum Chordata; class Chondrichthyes; order Orectolobiformes; family Rhincodontidae; genus Rhincodon; species Rhincodon typus. The sequence goes on along the minus strand of NC_063332.1, from coordinate 122,845,821 downwards.
CTCCAGGATGTTTTTTACTCCACCCCTTTTGTCATATGAACATGTAAAACAGGAGAAGTAGACATTTAGCTCTTCAAGCCTGATCTGTCATTCAATAAGATCATGGCTACTGTGTTGGTGTTTTGAATTTTACATTCATATTTACCCCCAATTACCATTGATTATTTTGCCTAGGAAGGACCTGACCACCTTTGTATTAAAAATATTTAATGACCCTGACTCCATCACAGTCTGAGATGAACAGGTTCAAAGCTATACAACCCTCCAAGAAAAATAATCCTCCTCATCTCTATCTTAAAGGGCGACCTTTACTTTTTAATACTGTGCAGCCTAGACTGGACTGATGCACAAGAGGAAACATGTTTTTTATGTTCACCTTGTCAAGATCATTTAGGATCTCATGCACATCAATGAAGTCACTCCTAACTCCTCTAAGCTCCAGTGTAAACAAACCCAGCCTGGCCAAATTAAACCAACTTATCTTCATAAGACAATCCATTCATTTCAAGTAACAAGCTAGAGAACCTCCTCTGAGCTTGCTCCAATGCATTTACATTCTTTCCTAAATAAGGAGACCAAAATTGCACATGGTCTTTACGATGTGGTCTCACCAATACCCCGTATAACTGAAGCACAATGTCCTAATTTTCATATTCAATTCTTCTCATAATAATGGATCTCATCCATTAACGTTTTATTGTGTAGTAACTTAGACTAACATTTTGTGACTCACGCACTGGCTCATCTAAATCACTCTGCACCTCAGAATTCCAGGGTTGTTCTCCATTTAAGTAATCCTCCACTTTTCCATTCTTCCTGCTAAACTTAACAATGTCACATTTTCCCACATTATATTCTGTCAGAATTCTGCCCACTCAACCTCCTTTGTCTTTTTTCACAACATACTTTCCTGCTTACCTTTGTGTCATCTGCAGGTTTAACTACCATGCCTTCACTCTCCTTATCCAAGACACTGATGTAAATCTAAGAAGTTGAGGTTCCAGAACAGACCCCTGCAGGACTCCACTCATCACATCCTGCCAATCACATAAAGACCCATTTAGGTTTACTCTGTTTTCTGTGAATCATAGTTCAATCCGTACTAACATGTCACACCTGTACCATGAACTCTTAGTTTCTGCAGTGATCTTATCAAATAGCTTTTGGAAATCCAAGTACAGTACATCCGCAGGTTTCTGTTTATCCACAGTGCATTTTGTTTCTTCAAAGGACTTCAATAAACACAAATCCCTTTGATGAAACCATGCTAACTCTCCTTGATTGCTTTTTTTAAGTGTAACACTGTAATCTCTTAATTTATTCTAACACTATCCCCATTACACGCATCATGCTTACTGACCTACAGTTTCCTGTTTTCAGCCTCCCACAAGTCTTAAGTAGAGGAGTTATATTTGCTGCATTCCAGTCTGATGGAATCTTTCCTAAATCAAGAGATTTTTAGAAAATTAACAACACTTAACTAGCTCATCAGCAACCTCTAAGACCCTAGAATGAAGGCTATCCAAAACCAGAGACTTGCCAGTTCGCAGCTCCATTAGTTTGATCAGTCCTGCTTCTCATATGATTGTAATTTCACTATTTTTTTCCTCTTCCTTCTACCTCTTGGTTACAGCTATTACTGGAATTATTGTTGTATCCTTCATTGTGAAGGCAATATATTTTTGAATTTCATCCATACTTTCCTTTTATCTACTCTTGTCTCCCCATTCTCACTCTCTAGAGGAACGAGTACTCATTTTAGTTACTCTTTTCCTTTACAAATATTCGTAGAAGCTCTTGCTCACCATTCCTAACTTGCTTCCCCCATATTCTAACTTGATCCTCCTGATTAACTGTTGAATCATTTTCTGTCAATCATCTGACTTGCCACTCATTATTTTGCAGCTGTATGATTTCCTTAACTTCTTTAGTTAACTACAGCTGGTAGGTCCTCCTTTTTGAAGTGTGCCTCATATGCGAGTTCACTTCAGCTAATTCAGCTTTCATGTCCACATAATAGCAAGCCCTTGTTTATGTTTAAAATAATAGTCTTCATCCCAATCTTCTCCCTTTCAAACTATAAAATTTAATCATATTGTGGTCACTGCTAACTAGGGATGCCTTTCATTGAGATAATTGATTTATCCTGTCACATTACACAATACCAAAGCTAATAATGACCTGCTCTTTGGTCTGTTACAGAACATGTTGTTTTCCAAGAAAGCGTCTTTAAAAAATTCTATGAACTCATCTACTAGTAATAATCTGATTTTTACTAGTTTGTAAGCAGATAAAATTGCTGTGATTATAGTGGCCCCTTTATCATTTGTACTTTATTTCTTCTTGCGTTCTTTTCCAAAAAATGCTGTTTGTTTGGAGCCCTGTACTTCACCCCCAGTAATGTTTCCTTTCCCACTATGTCTGATGGTGAACTTTGAACTCACTAAAATCTGGAAATAAAAGCTAGACCAGTTGTGACCATGCAACTTGTAAATTGTCATAAAAGCTCATCTGGTTCACTGATATCCTTTCCTTACTTTTAGGGAAGGAAATCTACCATTCTTTCCTGCTCCAGCCTACAAGTGACTACAATGTCATTGACTCTTAATTACCCTGTGAAATGGCCAAGAAATTCATTGAGATCAAGGGTAAGTAGGAATGGCAGCAAATGTTGGTCTGGCCAGCAATGCCAAAATCCCATGCAAGAATAATAACAAAAATTAATTTATCCTTCAGATGTTGCCTGTCATGAGGTCCTCACCTTGCCCACTCCCCTCTTGAACAGTATGAACCATTTGCATGTCTGAAAGCTTTTTCAACAATAAAAATTATTTTGGAAAACTGAACAATGGTGTTGAATCCTGAGAGGTCTCCATACTAATCAAAAACCAGTTTTAGTGCCATACTGGTTTGTGTTCAGCTGGCAGTGATAGGAGGTAGGAACTGGCTCACTGATGGACAAAAATATGATGAAAGTAGTCAAAGCACTACAGGTGGTGCAAAGATGACATTAATGATGAATTTAGATGAAGCTCTGTATGTTCAAATGAGGATTTCTTTTCTGATCCCCCTGGAGAAACAAAGTTATTGACGGCTAAGAGCAGTAAAAGAGTTTAATGAAGAAAGAGATTGATTGCTAACTATTCATGATATTAATGTGGGGTTTTAGAACATAATATTTTTATGACTATTAAAATTTTAATAATAACAAAATAATTGTCCATCTCTAATGAGGATTTTACAGGCCAAAATATGCACTTAGAATGTAATTTTTGCAAAGGAGGTGACAATAAGTGTTTTTTCTCTGACAGAAAGAAAGTCAACATGGTATGGCTAAAATAAATTTTTGAACAAATAAAACTAGTACTAAGAGATTTTGACGGCTTACTTTGTATGATGTTGCTTTGGTTACTCAGTTTGATTAGCACAAAATTGTTTAACATCCAACCCTGTGTATATGCGCTAATGAATGCTATTTATACAAGAAATTTTTTTTTCATTGATTACAAGTATATGGTGAAACTAATATGTAAAATATATAAAATATCAATTAACATGTTGCATCAGCATCACCTTGACAGACACTTTTTTGAAACTACAATTGTGAGACATGTTATTTGCCATTCTAAATCAGTGCCTTCTGCAATGTTGTTGACAATGTGTTAGGTCCCCAACTTCTAAACAACATAGCTGCTATGGCAGATCTGTGACAAGTGGTAAGGAAGTCAAACAGAAAGAATGTACTTGATCTCATCTTCACCAATCTACCTTGCACAGATGCATTTCTTAATAACAAGGTGTAGAGCTGGATGAACACAGCAGGCGGGGATGAACACAGCAGGCCAAGCAGCATCAGAGGAACAGAAAAGCTGATGTTTCAGGTTGAGACCCTTCTTCAGAAATGGGGGAGCGGAAGGGAATTCTGAAATAAATAGGGAGAGAGGGGGAGGTGGATAAAAGATGGATAAAGGAGCAGATAGGTGGAGAGGAGACAGATAGGTCAAAGAGGCGGGGATGGAGCCAGTAAAGGTGAATGTAGGTGGGGAGTTAGGGCGGGGATAGGTCAGTCCAGGGAGGATGGACAGGTCAAGGAGGCAGGATGAGGTTAGTGGGTAGGAGATGGGGGTGGGGCTTGAAGTGGGAGGAATGGTTAGGGGGGCGGGGACGAGCTGGGCTGGTTTTGGGATGCGGTTGGGGGAGGGGAGATGGTGAAGCTTGTGAAGTCCACATTGATACGCTTGGGCTGCAGGGTTCCCAAGTGCAATATGAGTGCTGTTCCTGCAGCCTTCGGGTGGCATCATTGTGGCAATGCAGGAGGCCCAGGATGGACATGTCGTCCAAGGAGTGGGAGGGGGAGTTGAAATGGTTCGTGACTGGGAGGTGTAGTTGTTTGTTGCAAACCGAGTGTAAGTGTTCCACAAAGCAGTCCCCAAGCCTCCGCTTAGTTTCCCCGATGTAGAGGAGGCCACATCGGGAACAGCGGATGCAGTATACCACATTAGCAGATGTGCAGGTGAACATCTGTTTGATGTGGAAGGTCTTCTTAGGGCCTGGGATGGGGGTGAGAGGGGAGGTGTAGGGGCATGTGTAGCACTTGCTCCGGTTGCAGGGAAAAGTGCCGGGGGTGGTGGGGCTGGTGGGGAGTGTGGAGCAGACAAGGGAGTCACGGAGAGAGTGGTCCCTCTGGAAAGCAGGTAAGGGTGGGGAGGGAAAAATGTCTTTGGTAGTGGGGTCAGATTGCAGATGGCAGAAGTGCCGGAGGATGATGCATTGGATTCGGAGGTCGGTGGGGTGGTACATGAGGACGAGGGGAATTCTGTTTTGGTTGTTATTGCAGGTAGGGGATGTGAGGGATGAGTTGTGGGAAATGCGAGAGACGCGGTCGAGGGTGTTTTCGACCACTGTGGAGGGGAAGTTGCGGTCCTTGAAGTTGCGGTCCTATCTCAGATTCTCCAGCATCGGCAATTCCTACTATCTCTGCATTTCTTAATGACAGCATTGATAGGACTGACCATAATACAGTGTTTGTGGACACCAAATGAGGATGCCTTCTATTATGTGCAGGGCTGGATGAACACAGCAGGCCAAGCAGCATCATAGGAGCA